>NC_091442.1:64119899-64719899 GCF_964237555.1 Oryctolagus cuniculus
GGATGAAGCAGGAAGTCAGAGAGATCAATAGCATCAGACTGTCTGCTGTTGGCAGCTTGCCGCTGGATTTCTTACCTGAAATTTGCTCTTACTTCTGCTATGAATAACTCCACAGATTCACAATATTGACCTTAAACTGACCCAGTGACTTTGGCTTCTGTAGAGGGAAATCGGGCAGACTAGCAGTGCCTTCAAGCCAGTCTGCAGCTCCATTTGCAATAGAGGATGCCTGCGGTTAGAAGTTTCCACCCAGTTGTGTACTGACCTGGTGCACAGAGCATTGTCTGATGTTTTGCTAAGAGGTCAGTGCAAGTTTTCCCGAGCCCATTCTTTGGGAAGACATCAAGTCATGGAAGACCATCCTAATTAGAGAACTTCAAGCAGTGAAAAAACTCTGGAGATAAAAATAAGTGGGGAAGAAAACTGCCAGAAATATTCAGCTTCAAAATCCTGTGAACAGTTGATGTTACCATTGCGCTGGATTCTGGATCCTTATTATTTCTGGATTAAATGATAGCCATTTTCCGGTACAATCTTTTTTTAGTAAATGAAACTGATAATACTATATAATAAAGTCATAGCAATTATTTTTCACATCCTATCATGAAATGTATGTCTTTCATGGCTCTAGACACTTCAAACTTAATTCTTACAACATGATTTTTTGTAATTTTCTTAATTTTTACTCCTGTGACTACGATCCTCAGTAATTACTTTTGTTGTCTCAGCTACTCTGCCTTGACTGCTTTCTGCTTTTCTAACTAAATGCTAATCCATGTCTTCTCATCGCCTGAGGAAAAAATAATTCAACCCCACAATTTCCTTTCTGCTTCTGACTATAAAATAATACATAAAACTGTAGATAAGAAGATAAAAATTACACACAGCCTGTCGCTCCCCCTCTTCATGGAGGAACGACACTAAACCTGCCTAGGCTTCATATCCGAGTCACGGCACCATTATGTCGCTCCCCCTCTTCGTGGGGGAACGACACAAGACCCTGCGCTGTTCTTTCGTCTGCTCGGCCCTCCCCGGGTTTGCTGCTGGTTCTTCCCGGGTTGGCTACTATCCCTTCCACCTCCGTGGAAGGGCGGTTCCCCCTGGCCTCTTTCCCCACTTCCGCAGGGGAGCGGCACACCGCCGGCCGGCTCGTCTCGGGGGCTGCACAGGTGTTCCCCTTAGATGTTCCCCTTAGATGTTCCTGGTGCATGCCGTCTCTCTCCTCCTTTATAGTCCTCTTCCGCCAATCCTAACTCGGCTGCCCACACGCCGAGTACGCTGCTCTCCAATCAGGAGCAAGTCCTACAGTTTATTGGTTGAACTGGAGGCAGCTGTGCGGAAGCTGTTTACTTCTCTCCCAGCGCCATATTGTGGGAGAGCAGATGCATAGAATAAGTCTTAATTCCAGTAACTCAGTCTAGTCCGAGCTGCTCCCCACAACAGCCCAGAGGATTACTGCTATGATAATGTGTTTTTCTTTCCAGGCTTTGATATAAGTATATATGTGTGTGTGTGTGTATATAAAATAAATATATATTAATTAGAAATTTTTTTAAATGCCATATATGATTTTTCACATACTTTAAAAATTTTTAATATTAGATTTTTAGCACTCTATGTTCTTGGAGAAAAGGGATTTTTTTTTTTTTGACAGGCAGAGTGGACAGTGAGAGAGAGAGAGAGAGAGAAAGGTCTTCCTTTGCCGTTGGTTCACCCTCCAATGGCCGCTGCAGCCGGTGCACTGCGCTGATCCAAAGCCAGGAGCCAGGTGCTTCTCCTGGTCTCCCATGCGGGTGCAGGGCCCAAGCACTTGGGCCATTCTCCACTGCACTCCTGGGCCACAGCAGAGAGCTGGACTGGAAGAGGAGCAACCGGGACAGAATCCGGCACCCCAACCAGGACTAGAACCCGGGGTGCTGGAGCCACAGGCAGAGGATTAGCCTATTGAGCCGTGGCACCGGCCAAGATTTTTAATATTTGAGATAAATTTTTAATGACTTTGTAATATTTTACCACATACTATCATAATTATTTTGCCAATTAATTTTTTTTAGATTTTATTTTTTTGAAAAGCAAAGTGATAGAGGAAGAGAGAAAGAAAGAGATCTTCCATCCATTTGTTCACACCCTAAATGGCTGCAATAGCCAGGGCTGGTCCAGGCAGAAGCCAAGTCCCTGGAGCTCCATCCCAGTCTCCCACATGGATGCAGGGGCCCAGGCACTTGGGCCATCTTCTCTGCCTTCCCAAGAGCATTAGCAGGGAAGTGGATTGGAAGCAGAGCAGCCAGGACTCAAATAGGCACTCTGATATGGGGCACTGACATCACAAGTGGTGGCTTAACATGTTGTGCCACAATACCAGCCCACACCCTGCCACTGAATGTTTTTTACTACTTCAAATGATACTTCAGTGAACAACCTCATAGCATTTTTAACCAGCCATAAAGAATTTTTAATAAATAGCCTTAAACATAGGTCTTTCACATAGGCGTATATTTTTCCCAATATATATTTCTAGAAGTAAAATAGTACTGAATGAAAGAACATAAACATTTTATTCCTTTCTTCATCCAAAAATATTTTTGTTACATCTATTTCATGTCAGACTCTTATAACCTATGGAAATATAGCGAAGGAGAAGATACCTTAAAGGTATCTCAGTTCAGCATATAACAACAGGACATTATAATTGTTACCTGCACTTACCATCTTAAGAACTGAAATAATGGTAAGTACAGCAGTCTTCTAACCAAGTTCCATTTAGACCACTCTGACGTACTCCATTCCTGGTCATAATTAACAGATTACCCCAATACTATGTATTCTTGGTCATTTGGCCACTTGATTCTCTTAGTCAACTTGTGTGCTTAACAAAAATCAGTTGGATGTATCCCTAAACATACTTATATCAGTTGTTCTTGTTACTGTAATTATAAAATTGACTATCATAAAAAACTGATGTCATCTGCATGTGAAATGCTTGGGTAAGATTCAACAGACAAGTAACTAAAAATACAGGTCTGAAAAGTTAGGTGTGCATGAGAGAACGCAAAAACTTAGATAAAATGGTGTCTGGGAAGATTCTGCACTCAGATTATTCTTCAAGTGTCTTAGATTCTTGAAATTCAGATGATAGATCGTGACTGTTCATGCAGGGACTATAAAGCGAACTCCGTCTAGAGAGCTCATCTCAAAGAGGAGGAGGACCTGGCTCTCCAGAACAGTTGGTGAATTAGTATATATATTTTTCATAGGTTTAAAATTTTCTAGTCTGTTCCTTTTTTTAAGATTTATTTTATTTGAAAGACAGAATGAAAGAGGAGGAGAGAGGGGTGGGGAGTGGGGGGGGGAAAGGGGGGGAGAGGGGGAGAGAGAGAGAGAGAGAGAGATATCTTCCACCCGTGGGTTCACTCACCAAATGGCCAAAATGTCCAACTCTGGGCCAGGCCAAAGCCAGGAGACTGGGATCTCCTCTGGGTCTCCCAGGTGCACAAGTACTTAGAACATCTTGCACTACAGGGAGCTGGATTGGAAGTGGAGCTGGGGATCAGCACTCTGATAGGGATGCTGGCTAGCAGGAGCAGCTTAACCTGCTGTGCCACAATGCTGGCCCCTCCAGCTTTTTCCTTAAGCCACCTGTTGAACTACTACTGCTAGTGCCAACGACACTGAATAAACAAACTATTCCTTAACACAAACCAAAGCTCTTACAAAATACTGCTAAACTGTCTTTGAAAGTCAATGCCAATTAATTCCTCAAAAGTATTTCATGAGTGCCTTTTGAACATAAATTAGCTAGCACTTTGTAAGCAGAATCTTAATCAATTTGGTATATGTATATACACCATTACTATACCTTTTGCAAAATAATAGTGAAATGGAATCAATTTTATGGGTTGACGTGTTTATTGAAAATTTAAATTCTGTCACTTGTGAATTGCTTGCTATCTTTAAAAGTGTTTTGAGCTTTTTCCTTATGGATATATAAAAGATTTTCATTGCATTTAGGCTTTTGTCTCACTACCTGTCATAAATATTTTTAAAGTATGTTTCTTCCATTTATTTTTATATGTGACATTTTTAACTAAAATATTTATTTTTACATAATCAAATGCATCACTTCATACCTTTTACATATAAACTTATGAACGATAAAACCAACAAAACTGATAGGAACTGCAATCTATTGATTGAAATAAAATCTTTCTCAAAGTCATTTTATTTTCCTTTTATTGCTGCTTCTGTGAGTTTATAAAAATAAAAGATTATATTATGTGCTTTTGTTGGTGGAAATCATTTATTTCTATATGTGATTTCATCTCAAAAACATATCTTTACAAGGAAAAAATGAATATTGCTCTTTATTCACATCATAACTCTTAACCTATGGGTTGCTACGGAACAGTTAAATAAACTGCAAATACTTATAAGTATCTTAGCAACAATATTTGAGAGGCATGTTCATGGTGTACACAGCATCTGTATTATATGATATCTGCTAATACTTCTTTGAATAAAACTAAAAACTGAATTTTCTCTCAAATGTGTCAGTTATATGTCTGAACTAATTGTTTGAAATTTTGTGGACTAATCCTGCAATGCATGCCTACTGTAATAATTATAATCAGATGTCTAATATTAGTAAAATTTGGTGCTAATTGTGGACAGTAATGCAGAACAATATAGAGATGGTCGCTGCATTCCTAAATCACACACACGCTAGTCAGGGAGAGACAGCAGCCAAATTATACCAACAAAAAAGCAAGTATATTTGTAGTGAGTATTATGGAGAAATGCAAAGTGCTACAAGAGCTTGGAATTAGGGTTCTTTGGGAAAATTATATTAGAGATAAACACTGAAGACTAGGAAGCAATTACCCAGTGGATTACATGATGTTGGAGTTGGCTGTGGCTTGCAGAAGGCAAATGCAGGAGAAAATGGAGTTTCCATCAGAGAGACATGGAGGTGAGAGGTAGAGACAGAAAGAGAATCCAG
Source organism: Oryctolagus cuniculus (assembly GCF_964237555.1). Taxonomy (NCBI): domain Eukaryota; kingdom Metazoa; phylum Chordata; class Mammalia; order Lagomorpha; family Leporidae; genus Oryctolagus; species Oryctolagus cuniculus. The sequence goes on from NC_091442.1 coordinate 64,124,896, forward strand.
GATACTATTTAAGTTCTTGTCACAGCCCACCCCAAGCTTTGAATCACTTCTGCCCTTCGTATAGTTTTTTGCTTCCAATAAAACCTCCCATTTCCAAAGCTTCTAATATGAGTTTCTATAACTTTTAACCTAAGGCATGTTAATTCACATAAACAGGCGGGGTGTGTGTGTGTGTGTGTGTGTGTGAATCACATACTAGATAGAGAAGATAAGGCTCAGAATTGACAAAAGAAGTGGACAGAATCCTTCAAGATAGAAAGAAAAATCATCCAAGCTAAGATCAGTCAGCCACGAAGAGCTGGGATCATGTGAGGCCTTTTGGGCATGTACAGGATTGGGGATTTATCCTAAGAGCAATTTTCACATTGATCTGGTCAAAGCAGAAAGAAAAACAAATAAACAAAAAAGGCAACTCCATGACTGAAAGCCATATTTTCTCCAGCATTCATCAATACTTCCAGTAAATGTTTTTTTGAACACCTGTTATATGTCAGATTCTGTGTAAGTAAAACTGGGGGTGGTGTGGCAGGAAAAGGATAAGCATTTGATTTTTCATAGAACATTAAACCGTATTTTTTCAATAATTTGAAGAAATAAGACATTTGCAAAGGTAACAATAAAAAAAAAAACCTTAGGGTAGTGACTGTCAACATGGGGCACTCCCACTCCCAGGGAGCATTTAGCAGCTGGGTGAAGGACTGCTGGCATTAAATGGGTTGAGACAAAGGATGCTACTGAAATCCTGCAATGCATAGGACAGACCCCCCCCAAAACAAATAATTATCTGACCACAAACATCAACACTGCCAGGGTTCAGAAACCCCGCCTTAAAGAAAACAAAGTGACAGCAAAACATGAGGGACAGATATTGGGTGCAGCAGTTAAGATGCTGGTTAGGATTTCTCATCCCATATCACAGTACCTGGGTTAGAGTCCTGGCTCTGTTTCCAATTCCAGATTCTCGCTAATGCCCACCTTGAGGTAGACAGCAGGTGACGGCTCATATAATTGGGTTCCTGACACCCATGTGGAAGATGTGGATTGAGTTCCAGCCACCCACTTTCATCTGGGCCCAGCCCCAGCAATTGAAGGCATAGGGAGAGTTAACCAGTGATTGGAGCTCTCTCTCTCTCTCTCTGTTTTTCTGTCTCTATTTCTCAAGTAAATTTAATTAATTAATTTTCAAAAGCATACTAGACATGAGTAGAAAGTAGCTGAAAGGCAGACACTTCCCTCAAACACGCTCTTCAAGATGTAAAAAGAAAACTTGCCTGTGCCTCTGGGTCACTGAAGCAAAAGAGCTGTTGCCCTCCAGGAACTAACAGTCTAGTGTGGAAAACAGGCAAGCAGCACCCCAAAGAGCAAAGTCGTCAATGCTGAGACACAGGTGCTGCGGAAGAACAATGAAGGGATATCTAACTCAGTCCAGGGGGATCAAGGATAACTCTCCAAGGGAGAAATCTCTTAGTTGCTGCCTAAAAAGATACAAGAGAAAGCTTAGAATTGGCACCAGGAGAATGATAAGAAATTAGTCAATCTTATTGGTACAAACACAGGGGAAAGATTTTAAGGCAGAAAGAAACTCATGTACAAGGATGTAGAGAGCCATGAAAGCATGTAGGATGCCCTGGGGCTCAGGTTCTCAAGATTCCAAAGCAGAGAGCCTGTGAAGAGGCAATGCTAGAGAGAATGCTGGAGCTAGCTCTCTCTATATGAGCAGTAAGTCAAAAACTAATCCGATTCTACAGGAGTCAGTTAACAGAATACGGAGTTGTGACTTCACTTATTACCAAATGAGAACAGTAGTATTTTTAGGTTAATTCTGGCTTAATATGCTTCAAGTCTATTTTTAAAATATGTGCCTGAAGTGCCTCAGTTCTGTATCTCACTGCCTGGCTATTTATATCAAGAATGTGATAAATCAGTGATAATGTTATTTGGCATGTTTCACAACCAGTCAGTTTGACTGGCACAAGGAATCAACCTGGGATATTTTTTTTAACTTTTATTTAATGAATATAAATTTCCAAAGTATGACTTATGGATTACAATGGCTTCCCCCCAATACCGTCCCTCCCACCCGCAACCCTCCCCTTTCCCACTCCCTCTCCCCTTCCATTCACATCAAGATTCATTTTCGATTATCTTAATATACAGAAGATCAGCTTAGTATACATTAAGTAAAGATTTCAACTGTTTGCTCAACCTGGGATTTTTTTTTAACTTTTATTTAATGAATATAAATTTCCAAAGTACGGCTTACGGATTACAATGGCTTCCCCCCCATAACGTCCCTCCCACCCGCAATCCTCCCCTTTCCCATTCCCTCTCCCCTTCCATTCACATGAGGATTCATTTTCGATTCTCTTTATATACAGAAGATCAGTTTAGCATACATTAAGTAAAGATTTCAACAGTTTGCTCCCACACAGAAACATAAAGTGAAAAATAATAGATGATTTTTTAAATGATGATGAAATCAGATCAGACCTATTGTCATGTTTAATCCCAGTGAGAGTCAAGTTGGGAATTGCTAATTTCTTCTTTTTTTTTTTTTAACAGAAGATCAGTTTAGTATACATTAAGTAATGATTTCAATAGTTTGCACCCCCATAGAAACACAAAGTGAAATATACTGTTTGAGTACTCGTTATAGCATTAAGCCTCAATGTACAGCACATTAAGGACAGAGATCCTACATGAGGAGTAAGTGCACAGTGACTCCTGTTGTTGACTTTACAAATTGAAACTCCTGTTTATGGCATCAGTAATCTCCCTATGCACCAGTCATGAGTTTCCAAGGCTATGGAAGCCCCTTGCATTCTCTGACTCTTATCTTGTTTAGACAAGGTCATAATCAAAGTGGAGGTTCTCTCCTCCCTTCAGAGAAAGGTACCTCCTTCTTTGATGGAGCCCTGTTCTTTCCACTGGGATCTCACTCACAGAGATCTTTCATTTAGGTGTTTGTTTTTTTGTTTTTTTGTTTTTTTGTTTTTTTGTTTTTTTGCCAGAGTGTCTTGGCTTTCCATGCCTGAAATACTCTCACGGGCTTTTCAGCCAGATCCGAATGCCTTTAGGGCTGATTCTGAGGCCAGAGTGCTGTTTAGGACATCCGTCATTCTATGAGTCTGCTGAGTATCTCACTTCCCATGTTGGATCACTCTCCCCTTTATTTATTCTATCGGTTAGTATTAGCAGGTATTACACTTGTTTATGAGCTCCCTTTGACTCTTAGTCCTTTCATTATGATCAATTGTGAACTGAAATTGATCACTTGGACTGGTGAGATGGCATTGGTACATGCCACCTTGATGGGATTAAATTGGAGTCCCCTGGTATGTTTCTAACTCTACCATTTGGGGCAAGTCAGCTTGAGCATGTCCCAAATTGTACATCTCTTCCCTCTCTTATCCCCACTCTTATGTTTAACAGGGATCACATTTCAGTTAAATTTCAACACTTAAGAATAACTGTGTATTAATTACAGAATTAAACCAGTCATATTAAGTAGAACAGACAAAAAAAAACTACTAAGAGGGATAATGTATTAAGTTGTTCATTAACAGTCAGGACAAGAGCTGATCAAGTCACCGTTTCTCATAGTGTCGATTTCACTTCAACAGGTTTCCTTTTTGGTGTTCAGTCAGTTTTCACCGATCATCAACCTGGGATATTTTAAAACGTCTTAAACTTACTTTTGTTATAAGACTGCTTATATATTAAACATCTATCTCCATTGTTTCTTGAAAAATCGTCCTTTATCTACATGTTAATTTTTCAGTTATGCACCCTTCAACTGAGAGCAGACAATAAGGTGTACAGATTCCAAGGGTATAAACCGAAACCAGAAGACTGGTTAAGAGATGACAGAACAAATGAACCAGCCTAAAACATCTCAGTCACAGAGCAAGACAACTTGATACCAGTTTCCAGGGAATTTTCTGTTTCTAAGGTAACTCCCAACACAATTTGTTGTCTACTTTATTATACTTTAAAAACTTTTCAGCCTTTTATTTTCTATTTCTTAGCAGTCTTACACCCAAATATTCAAGATCTTTAGTTAAATCAAAAATCTATTATTTTCAAGAACAGCCTTCTATTAAAAGCGCAAAGGAAAACAATGATCTGTTTCTTTTCTAGATGGTGCTAATTCAATTTCTTTTCTGAGAATGTCATACTAAATCAATGGGGAGGTGAGGGGGGTGGTGGACAGGCACACGTTCAGGAGGCCAGTAGCGAGGTCATCAGGGGAATGTAGAATTTAAGCAAGGTCAAGGCCAACATTCAGAAGCCACAAATTATGGAGGTATCTGAAATCAAGAGGAAGCAAGGTCAGCCACCAGCGTGTAAGAGTCAAGGTCTCAAGCACAAGGCCTCTTCGAATTAATTCAGTGTGGACTGGTGAAGTCTCTAGTTCACACAAAGCACTGCTTTTCTCTGTTTTGTGCTGGAGTAACAGGAAACAGGAGTGAGACACCAGGCAACAGTCTGGTACCAGTGGGTGAAATGTGGCTAGTGTGGTCCATGAACACTATGTGTGCAACTACATTGAGAAAAGATCCTGGCAGGGTACCTGCATTATATTATGTCTGGGTCTCTCTCTCTCCCCCTTATTCAAAAGTTGAAATAACTAACAAAATAGAGCTTCTCTTTCTCAAAACAAAAGTGTATAGGAAGAACCTATCAGAAATCAGCTGATATATTAAGGGGGAGGCTGATTTAAACAGGAGGAAAATAGAAAGTTAAAAGTCCAAGTGTCCGGTTGCCCCTCTTCCAGGCCAGCCCTCTGCTGTGGCCAGGGAGTGCAGTGGAGGATGGCCCAGGTGCTTGGGCCCTGCACCCTGTGGGAGACCAGGGAAAGCACCTGGCTCCTGGCTCCTGCCATCGGATCAGCGCGGTGCGCCGGCCACAGCGCGCCGGCCGCGGCGGCCATTGGAGGGTGAACCAATGGCAAAAGGAAGACCTTTCTCTCTGTCTCTCTCTCTCACTGTCCACTCTGCCTGTCAAAAAAAAAAAAAAAAGTCCAAGTGTCTGATTAATGGAATATCTAAATCAGTCAAGAAAGAAGATAGAGGATGAAAGCCAAATAGAGTCCTCATAAACCAAGTCATGATCTGAGTTATTTATCTCTCAACTGAAAACCTACTACCAGGTAAACCTTAAGCTGAAAAAAAAAATACCAGAAGATTTTAACAGCAATATCTTCACAGAGAAGCTTTTATTCTCATCCAAAATACATTTATCATCTTCTTGGCCACCTACCTAGGTTTACTATGCACATATGGATGAGGGATAGAAGGGAAATTAGAAAACAAACAGAGGGGTTAGTTTGCTCAAAGAGTGCTTCCCACATGGGGGCTGGAGAGACTTCCTCTTTATTTTAGGGAGGTCAAATAACCAATATCAAGTACAATTAAATGCCTTTGTTCTGAAGGTAGATGTTATTTGAGCATATAATTTTTCTGAGTTAGTTTTAAATTGAATTCTGTTGTTTTTCAAAATGTCAGGTGCCAGTTCTCTGAAATATCTGATATTTTCAATTTCTAAATAATTGATTACATAAATCTGTATGAGAAATAAAAGGCTAATAGGAACCTGAGTTTATTCATGCTTGTGTGACATTTATAATGAACCCATTTAAAAGATTCTCAAGCCAAGGTCCAGTGGACTGTAGAAAATGCATCCAGGAAATCAAACTAAATCATACATTCAAGGTCAGCAAAGGTCAAATAATACCTAATCTTTCAAAAATCTCAAATGAATGACAAGACCTCAGTATATGATTCTTAATTTAATCAAAAATTGAAGATACAAAATAGTAGCCACAGACAGGAACACCAAAGAACCATGCCTCACTGAAGTAGATATTTTTCTGTTTGAAATATTCTGCCGGCGCCGCGGCTCAATAGGCTAATCCTCCGCCTAGCGGCACCGGCACACGGGGTTCTAGTCCTGGTCGGGGCGCCGGATTCTGTCCCGGTTGCCCCTCTTCCAGGCCAGCTCTCTGCTGTGGCCCAGGAGTGCAGTGGAGGATGGCCCAAGTGCTTGGGCCCTGCACCCAATGGGAGACCAGGATAAGCACCTGGCTCCTGCCTTCAGATCAGTGTGGTGCGCCGGCCGCGGCGACCATTGGAGGGTGAACCAACGGCAAAAGAAGACCTTTCTCTCTGTCTCTCTCTCTCTCACTGTCCACTCTGCCTGTAAAAAAAAAAAAAAAAAAAAATTCTACTAGTCACATTTAAACTTAGCCACAGTTACTTGGAAGGACAATCCAAATCTGAGGAATCTTCACTTGATATTAAAACATACAAGTCTCAGATTTAGTGGGTGGTTCTGTCTTAAACTGTATAAACTTGAGAGCAGATGGGTGGCCATGTTTACATGGAAGCAGAGCTGGTCCACAGGGAAGAAGGAAACAGACATGCAGAGAAGTTGAAATGAATCACCACATGGAGAGACTAAGGGAATGACTATCTCGGGTCTCAACATATGTTCAGTAGATCTCTAGGCAGGGGCATTGAGACAAACTTCAGAACAAATTTACCTCAGTCAAAGCACATGGGGAAAAAAGAGGGCAATCATGAAAGGTTATTTCAAATAGTCATTTCTGGCAAAAACTAGAGACCTGAGGCCCTTGAGTCAGATAAACAACTTATTTCCTTGTTTGCTGAATTACTCTGCTGCACTCTGTTCTTAAAACAAAGTTGGTGCACTGTTTGGGAAGCAGTGGGAATCTGGATGTCATAAAAAATATATTTAGGGGAAACTGTAAAAATGAGGTTGGCCAAACAACTGCAGAAAAAGCAATAGAACAATATATTTTCCATTTCATTATATGCTGGGTGGTCCATATTTAGAGTAAACTATAATATATAAAAGATAATCCTCAATGGATCACAAAGACAAAAGTCTCTTTTTGATGACTAATTGAGAGTTGTGGATATTATACCTAAAGAAAAGAAGTTTAAAGGAAGAGAAGTCCAAAGTCTGCAAATATCTAAGATGTGTTACATAGAAAGAGTAATCATGGGATGCCTTGCTATCAATTGTGATTGGTTGAAGTTATGCACTACATGCTATTATTTCTATGTCTAGAAGTAGATACATACATGCACACATAGTTATGTAAACAAATTTATAAATGCATAAAGATCTGAGGTAGAATTTGTAAACAAGTTTCAATCATTTGATCTATCCAAAAACATGCACTAGGTGAACTTGTGAAGTGGCAAAGTGTGGAAATACATTAAGCTGATGACTGGTTAGGGATGATGTAGCAAGCAACTACACATGCATGAGCAGTTAGAGAGTATGACCTCCCAGGGTATTTTTCACTCTTGAAACTCTAGATCAATACGGTTAAATGGGAAGAATAAATGTAAGGTGTTAGGAAAAAATACACAACTGGTTTATAAGAGGTTGTTCTAAAAATATTTGATAATTTATGCAGAAGCATAGATTATTGAAGCAGACGGGGGGTTAAATGGCAGTTTCATAAACATATCTTCTCATTATTCATCTAATAATTTCTGTCATGGAACAGTCAAATTACACTCAATGAGAATTCCACTTTAAACTGTCTAAACATTTTAATCAATAAACACTTCAGCCTATAGCTTGAGACTTCGACACTGAGGAGCAAACATCTACACTTTGAAAAAGATTCATATCTTTCTAAGTGGTTTTTCTGAAAACTATTTCCAGGCATTTTTCAGAAACACTGAAATCTGGTCAAGTAAAGTTTCAAGATTTCATATTCAGACCTGAATCAAATAGGGAGTCATTTATTTGGAAGAATAGAAGACAAGGTTGAATTTATTATTGTTCCAGTGTTATATAAGAAAACCACATTTAAAATATACGTTCAAATTTTTATTATTGCTTTTATGATACAGACATATTACCAAGATTAGGGTCTCCATTATTCAGGTTAAAATGGTTCATTTTCACAGAAACAAGGTTTTCAAGCTCATTACATCCAAAGATCTCCATTATGATTTAATTTGAGATGAAAGTAAACAGAAATAATAATTTTCTTCTGCTAACAGAGGTAGCCATTGTGCTTCAAGAAAACATCACAGCACAGTTATGGAAGAGACAACAAACTGGTTAAAAAGCACACTCAGGAGCAATTATCAGCCATGTGAGAATTCATTATTAGTTCATTGAAAATCATCTTTCTGAACTGTTTTCTCACCTCCAGATAGTAGGTTGATGCCTGCCTTTAAACCTCTCCGCAAGGAAATCACTTCAGGAATTATCACACAATGTTATATCCATGTTCATAAAATACATATGGACTACCTAAAAATTCTAAGAACTTTACCGTCATGTTGAGTTCAGGAGCAGATACAGAAAAATGTCTCATGCACCACAATTAAGGATAATGAAATGGTCTGCTTGGCATGGCAGCTGTACATTCATGGGCAAAGGGGAGAATGGACAGAAAAAAAAAAAGCAGAGAATGGACAAGAAAACTTCACAAAGAGCACGAGAAACTCAGAAGTTTCCAAGGCGATCTGGGGAGTTGTTTTAAATCCCTGGCGCTTGAGAGAGTCTAATCCTGTCCACAGCAGTTGCAGCACTGACAAAAACACAGGTGACACAGGTCATCCAGTGAGACCATTATATTCAAATTCTTTTAATAGTTTTCACTTGTTTCCCTTGTTTTAATTTCCTGAACCACAGACACAGTTTTAGGGGAAAAAATAAAAGGAATGAGTACGGAGACTCCTTAATATACTCATTTTCAGATTCTGGTTCTGAATATCTCAAGCCCAAGGCCTCTCATTGCCTCATGTTGCCAAGACAAGCCAGGAGACCTCGGAACACTGCATCATGGAATACTGTGGGACATTGGGCCTTTTAAGCAAATTTTGCTTTATTAACAAGAATAGGATTTTTCAATGTGTATAGTTATTATTGATGTCTCTAATTTTCTGATCTTAACTTCTCTTAAGCTCATTTAATTAATTCTTCATTTCAGATATCTCATGACTCAATGGTAGATTTTACACTTTTTATTTTATTCTTTTTATTTCTTGCTGAAATATACCATATTTTGGCCTCATTTAATAATATTTCTTTAAGTTCTTATTTTACACTAAATTTATTAACAATTGTGCATATTTATGAACTATAGTGTGACATTTCAATGCATGTATATAATGAGTACTGATAAAAATCAGCATAAACAGCATTTTTCCTTAACATTATTTTAAGTTGAACCCTTGGAATTCCTATTTTTTCATAAAATATATACCAGGGTATTGTGAACTGCAGTCACCTCACTATGCTGTATTAACACTAGGAACTTATTCCTTTGCTATAACTGATGATGTAGTATCCAGTATTTAATAGCCCTCTAACTTCCCATAACCATCACAGCCTCCTGTAATTACTATTCTGTGTTCAAAACAGGATCTTTAGCACAGAAATTTTCCCCATAAGGAATCAGTATTAAGTCTTCAAGAGAAGCTAAGATTTGAGACATTTTAAAAAAACCTCTAGAAATACATGATATGTTAGATTCTTCTGGGACAATTATCCATTTTCCAAAAAAAAAAAAAAAAACTTAGCATTTGTAAAATTTGCAGCCACATGTTTTAAAGTCCCCCGGTGTGTCCAGAGGCATAAGCAATGATTTGATAACTCTAAAGTCTAAAGAACTTTGTCAGTATCAGTATCAACAATTCAAAAAATTAAAGTTGTATGGGAATACAAAATGTACAACATACCATATGGAAAGAATCCAGGATGTTCCTAGTGATAGAATAAATTAAATGGCTACCTAATCCCTTCTATAAGATCATAATTCCTTCACTACCACTACAGGGGAATATCATGTTTAACTAGTCACAGAATTCATTATATAAAATAAGCTGTTGCCCTGCTTTGTGTGATTCTGTTGAAATTCTTATCTATGTTTTAAAATAAAATTACTCTACTTGAATTTACAGCCTAGCTTGGTGTCTAGACACTTTTTGAAATATGAAACTTTAGCTAAAGAGCAATAAACTCAGTCCTGAAAAATGACAATTCTAGGACTGATCAATAGTAATGCGCTAAAGCATCTTCATAGGTACTGTCACCATTTGTCTGGTATACCAGATGGATAGACTTTTTTTTCTATACTTATTAATGCATTAGAGCTATTACTGCTGTGGCTGGACAGCTCATATTCCTTAGCACACTTCCTTCAGGTTATTAAGATATTGTGCTCAATTTTTCTTTTAAGCAAAGAAATATACACCTCTACTTCCAACATTATTTTCTAAATGACTAAAATAAAAAATTATCTATTAAAAATGAGTGACAATCATTCCAGTACTCCCAAATAAGGAGATATAGACAGTCAACTAATTAAATCATTTCTTAAAATTTGACAACTTATTTGGGAATCTTATCCTTTGACAAAAGACCACAGCCTCAGAAGAGGTTCAAGTTAAGAAAACTATACAGAATAACTATTTTTAAATGCTTTGATAATGTAAAGCCTGACTTGATTACTGCTATTGTCTTTGTTTATATAAGCTACACATTATAACAGTTAAAATAATACTTGACTTGTGATTAAATAGAAACTTCAGTTATGACAGCAAACAATTGCCAGCCCTAAGGCAGCTCTGAAAACCACGGTCACTTCCTGGTATAGGTATTTAATTTCCTTCATACACATGCTCACAGAAACACAAAGATTCCAACAACTGTGAGGTTAGCATGGTAACAGCTCTGCAGTTTCAAAACCCAAGCTGCTACTCTAGAAGTGAAGACCGGAGTTCATCGCCCAGGGGTATCTCCTTGTGATCAGAGCTTGCAGTCTTCCTTTCTTCCTTGCCTCCCACACAGATTTCCCATTCTCCTCTTTCCTACCTACACTTCCCTCCCACACCCGTCCTTGTTCTTTTCTCATCCATCACATGCCAGCCCAACTCTTACTTTCACTGACCCAATCAGGCTGACATATTTATGTACTTTCCAGTAATTTTACTTTATTTCAATTTTTTTTGACAGGCAGAATGGACAGTAAGAGAGAGAGAGACAGAGAGAAAGGTCTTCCTTTGCCATTGGTTCAACCCCAATGGCCGCTACAGCTGGCGCGCTGTGGCCAGCGCACCACGCGGATCCAAAGCCAGGAGCCAGGTGCTTCTCCTGGTCTCCCATGCAGGTGCAGGGCCCAAGCACCTGGGCCATCCTCCACTGCACTCCCGGGCCACAGCAGAGAGCTGGACTGGAAGAGGGGCAACCGGGACACAATCTGGCTCCCCAACCAGGACTAGAACCCTAGAACCCAGGGTGCTGGTGCCACAGGTGGAGGATTAGCATAGTGAGCCATGGCACTGGCCCTATTTCAATATTAAGATGGACTTTTCTCTATCATTTCTTCTGCTGTTGCTATTAGGCATATATATGTGCAAAGGTCAGTCTTCGAATAAGTAAGCTTTTAGTAAACCTTTATTGTGTTTATTTTTTTAACTTTTATTTAGTAAATATAAATTTCCAAAGTACAGTTTATGGATTACAACAGCTTTTCCCCCCATAACTTCCTTCCCACCCGCAACCTTCCCATCTCCTGCTCCCTCTCCCATCCCATTCACATCAAGATTCATTTTCAATTATCTTTATATACAGAAGATCAGTTTAGTATATATGAAGTAAAGATTTCATCAGTTTGCACCCACACAGAACATAAAGTGTAAAATACTGTTTCAGTACTAGTTATAGCATTAATTCACATTGAACAACACATTAAGGACAGAGATCCTACATGAGGAGTAAGTGCACAGTGACTCCTGTTGTTGACTTAACCATTTGACACTCTTGTTTATGGCGTCAGTAATCTCCCTAGGCACTTGTCATAAGTTGCCAAGGCTATGGAAGCCTTTTGAGTTTGCCAATTCTGATCATATTTAGACAAGGTCATAGTCAAAGTGGAAGTTCTCTCCTCCCTTCAGAGAAAGGTACCTCCTTCTTTGATGGCCCGTTCTTTCTATTGGTATCTCTATTGCGTTTATTTTATTATTTCTTATTTATTATTCAAGTATTTGAAAAACTGAAATTCTTGTCACCATGAAATTTACACTCTAGTGCAACAAATAAAAAAAAACAATTCATAAAGTACACTGGAAGGTAAAATGTACTTCAGAGAAAAACAAGGAAGGGCTTGCAATTTTATTTTATTTTTTCGCATGGCCCAGAGTTAAATGGTCAGCCATCTCAAATGGGAAAAATAAAGATATATTGGTGTTTTTTTAAAGCACTTGAAATTAGCACAAATAAAATAAAGATACACTTGCTGTACTTGGAAACATTTTTGGTTTGAGATTATGCATGCTTTGGAATAAAAATTTTGCCTTATGAATGTGATGATCCGTGGATGAAAAATATTCACTAGGATGTGACTCTAATGCCAGGAAGGGAGCGAGCATCTGAAAAAAAAGTATAATAAAGACTCCATAGCTCTTTTCTTTGCTCTTTAGTTCCTCTATATAGCATATGTGTATGAACTGCAGGCATTTTATGGGTTCACTTTTAATTACATTTTATTTTAGCTGGCTTCAAATGGAATGTTCAGCTTTTAATACTTCTTGGTGTAGTTTCTATTTTTTAATTTATTTGAGAGGCAGATGCAGAGCAACAGTGAGAGAAGACAGACAGTGAGTTCTGCTCTGTGGCTTATGCCACCAAATGTCCACAATGGCTGGGATGGGACCAGACTGAATTCAGGAGCCAGGAACTCAGTCCAGGCAGCAGGAACCCAACCACTGGAGTCATCGCTATTGTCCCTCAGGTCTGTCCAGCAAGAAGCTGGAGTCGGGAGCCAGAATCGGAGCCAGGCATTGAACCCAGGCACTTAGTTAATGAAACACAGGTATCCCAACTGGCATCTTAAGCACTGGACCAAATGCCTGCCCGTGCAATTTCAAATTAGGCTGGAGAAGGTCTTCAGACCACAATATACTACTTAGTTCAATGGTAGCTTAGTGCTCAATTTAGTATCTGGCATATAGTAGGTGCCCATCACATATTTGTAGAATGAATGATAGTTAAATAAGTGGCTTGGAAACAAAAGAATTGGAAGGAAAGAACTCAATGAGAATTTGATAGCTCTGAAAACTATCTTACATATTTGTTAAGTATAAATCACTTTGAGAAATCCAGTAAATATAAAATGTATAAATAATTACATTAGGATTACTGACATATCAACATGATTGAACAGAATTGATGTTTTCAATGAAAATACAATCTTTTACAAAAGTTCTTCTAATATAAATTTCAAAAGTATATTTGAAACAACTTCTTCACCCATTTTTGACACAAAAGTCTGCAGGGCAAGTATCCTAGAGAAATGTATGCCACAATGTTTCATAACAATGTTTAAAAACACAGAAAGCTGAAGGGAGGAGAGAACTTCCACTTTGACTATGACCTCGTCTAAATAAGATCAAAGTCGGCAAACTCAAAAGGCTTCCATAGCCTTGGCAGCTTATGACAAGAGCCTAGGGTGATTACTGGACACCATAAACAAGAGTGTCAATTGTTAAGTCAACAACAGGAGTCACTGTGCACTTACTCCCCTTGTAGGTTCTCTGTCCTTAATGTGTTGTTCAATGTGAATTAATGCTATAACTAGTATTCAAACAGTACTTTGCCCTTTGTGTTTCTGTGTGGGTGCAAACTGTTGAAATCTTTACTTAGTATATACTAAGTTGATCTTCTGTATATAAAGATAATTGAAAATGAATCTTGATGTGAATGGGATGGGAGAGGGAGCAGGAGATGGGAAGGTTGCGGGTGGAAGGGAGGTTATGGGGGGGAAAAAGCCACTGTAATCCAAAAGCTGTATTTTGAAAATCTATATTTATTAAATAAAAGTTTAAAAAAAAAACACAGAGAAAGCTGGATGTAGTACATTAATTGTTACAAATAAACTAATATGACATGTTAACAAAAAACTATGTTAAGTAGCATATCTTTGTTAGGAAACAAACAACAGTAAGAGTGATTTTATTCCTTAAGCAATATTTGTTTTGAGATAAGACCTTTGCAGAATTAGAGAGTAACACGTGGACTATAAGTACTATTCAAATAACACAATAAAACAATAACTTAATGAAATGGTATGCCATGTCTTCTCCCTCACTTCTCTATCAGCACAGTCATTTTCATTTATAGCTGATGTTCATTTCCTTTTATAACACCAATGCAATTTGTTTCAATTTCTTCAATTGGTTCATTTTCTCAATATTATCCTTCTACTGAGCTAGTTATATATAACTTAAAAATACATGTAAAATTGATTGTGTGCTAATAACAGGTGACACTCAGTTTCTTTGAAATACTCTCACAGATGCACAATTGCAAAAGCAGATGAATTTCATGTACAGGCAAAGAATTAAGGGGCTGATTCTGATATGTATTATGTTTCAAAAGAGCAAGAAAATGAGCCTAATATGAATCATGCTTTAATTTTATTTCCCAAGAAAAGCTTTTCAAAATTGTCAATATTTATAAAAGTATTTAGTGAAAATTAAATATATATATATATATATAGCAAAACCTGTAACACATTTTATGTTACTTTCATAAGCATTATGGTAACTGTACTGAGTACATCTTCCTTTTGATTGACGTTCTGATGAGCAAAATCTTATGACTAATTAGAATGTCTGTTCAATTCAACAACTAATGTCTGCTTGAAAATTTCACAAACAAGCCTTTGGAAAGGTGCTGAAGCTCCAAATCAATCTGGCCCTTCCGGGTCAGGCATGACCAGAGACTGGATTTATGACAGTAGGCTGAAATTAACCACTGTGACTCCTATGCTGGAACCCAACCTTATTGGGTCCCTTATTGCCTGGCCAAACACCAACATGCCTCCAGCTCTATGCTTTGTCCCCTTCTGATTCCTTTTTTAAAGCCCTCCTGCTAGTCTGCAATTTGGGAAGAGCAAATTTGGGACTAAAGAAATCTGCCTTCCCCCCAAGAAGGCTAGGTTCTTTTGTTAAGATTTATTTTATTTATTTGAAAGGCAGAGGGAGAGAGACAGAGAGAAGGCTTCCAACCACTGGTTCACTCCCCAAATAGCCAATTCTGGGCCAGGATGAAGCCAGGAGCCAGGCATTCCAAATGGATCTCCTACACAGTTGGCAGGGCCAAGGCACTTGGGCCATCCTCTGCTGCTTGCTCAGGTGCATTAGCGGTGAACCAGATCAGAAGCAGAGCAACAGGGACTGGAACCAGCACTCAGATACTGGATGCTGAGGTTGCAAGGGGCAGTTTAATCCACTGCACCACAACGCCAACCCCAAAGCTACCTTCTTGAGTAAACTTACCCCTTGAATCAACTCTCGTTTGTCAAGTATTACTTTTTGAGTAGCGTGCACCCTGGGCCTAATTTTGTCTTGTAACATTATCATTTTTTTTATCTCCATACCATTCCAGTGTAAGAAAATGAACACCTATTATTTCTATTTTTTGCAGATAATAAAACTAAAATGTTTAGAGGAAATATGTTTTACACAAGGACATTCAGACTAAACTCTAAATCCTCCTAACTCCAAATTTTCTTCTCTTTATAACAATCAATTAGATATCTTAAGCACTATTTCAAATTAGTCTTTCAATCTGTTTATCCTACAAATTCAGTCTTCCATTCTCATTGTGAACTTATAATCAATTTATTCGGGGAAGTAGACATGTTCATCATGAGTGGCCAGCTAAGTGCTCATTTTGTTTGGTAATTTAATATACAGGCTTGTGTCCTGCTTATTAATTTTCATAACATTCAAATACCATGACTTGACTTAAATCATTAAGTAGATGACTTCCTATTACACAGACACTCAATACATTAGTAATACAGAAAATGAACTCAGCATAAAAAATAGAAACAATGTAAGATATTAAAAAACATTTTTTCATGGCCTCGGGTTATTATAAAAAATATGCAACAGCTGAGTTTGGTGACTTAATGAGAAAGGCATGCACAGGACCAAGACTAGAAGCCTGGTGTGATTGAACAAAAATGTAAGTACTTTAGGAGACTATCACCTTTGATTTTACATAGCAGTTGTGAAAAACAAAAGTAATAAAGACATATAACATCTTTTTTAAAAATATTTTGCCATATGAATTCCTTAAAGTTCATTATTAATCAGTAGAATGCGCTAGTTCCTCCAAATCCTTAAGATCTTCTCTGTAAGCTACCGGGACTTTTATAAATGATGATTAATGGTAAGGAAAGAAAAATATTGGACTAGGAAATGGGTATCAGAGTAACAAAATCTGGCTAAATCCAGGTCATGCATTTCAGTGGGGGCAACGTCATCCCCCAAGGAGGTGAGAATGGAACATGCAGTACATGCACCAGACATGGAAGACAAAATCCCAAACCAGAGCACTGTGGCTCAAGTAGAAGACACTTAGAGGACTGTTCTCACTAAATACCTGCTTTCCTTGTATGTAGTTTTATTCTATTAAAAACTTTTTTTTAATTTATTTTAGAGATTCAAAGAGACAGATAATGCTCATCTGCTAATTCACTCCTCAAATATCCGCCAATGGTCACATAAGTGGCAAGAAATCAATTAGTTGAGCCATTGTTGCCACCTCTCAAGGTCTGTATAAGCAGGAAGCTGGAACCAGGAACCAAGAAGCAAACCTAGGTACTGAGATGTAGGCTGCAGGCCTCTAATCCAAACACCTGCTCCCTTGTACTATCTTTTTAACCAGATACAGACACTTATATGAACCTGGATCAGATTCTTGTCTGTACTCAGTTCTTCTTGTCAATCACCAGGCATTTTCATGTCTTATTTTGAAATTTTTCCTTTTTCTCCTATAATTTCTTCCTAAGATGTGCAGTGTGGACTCAGCTAAGAACACTCCCTGAAGCCACAGAAAAGTGTATATCAGTTGTGCTCAGCTACTCTTCAGAGGCATGTATGTCACAATGACCTTAGAAACACAAAAGACTGAACAGTCTGCTCTCTCACCACATTCCTGTTGAACACCTGGTACCTGAGCAAGACTCCCACTTTGGCATGTGTCCCGACTGCGGCTAGCCATGGTTTCCCACATGGGCTGAGCCACCAACTTCCCCAGAGGAGTCTTCAACTCCCAGGAAACTCGATGCTACATTTGGACCCAGAACCAAATAAGTAAGATGGAGGTGAGGGGTAGCATTCTGTGGAACACACTTTGGAATGTGCTCTTTCTTTGATATACATGTTAGTATTTCATTCAAAAATATTAAGATATTATCATTTAGGTATTTTTATTATGGTTACAAGCAGAAAAAATAAAAAACATATTTTTAAAAAATTTATGAATTGTGTGTTCTGTTGGATGCTTCAGAACTATCCAAAAAGAAATCCCATTTTAAGGAACAAATGCTAGATAGAATTAAACCACAGAAACATCTAATCAGTGATGAAAGGGTGAATTTAATATATAAGAAGGCAAATGTGAAAGGGTACCTCCAAAAATGAAGGGAATGAATCAGAGAATGGAAGCGCTTTCTCTCTCTTTCTCACACACTCTCTCCCTCTCTTCCACTCTCTCTCCCCCTCCCCACCTCTTTCTCTCTCTCTCTCTCTCTGTCTCAAAAAATAAATATATACACACACATACATTTATATATATATAACTTGCTATAACATCTATGTACGTAGATAGATATCTGCCTTGCTCTCTAAAATGTATAAAAATCAGTTCTTATTTTTATATTTATATATTTTCAACTTTCTACAACAGTGTCTGATATGTTATATCTGAAATATGTAAACATTACTTCATTAAACAACATTAAATTTGAGAAACATATAAGCTGAAAGTCTACAATCAATGTAACCAGACTTTCAGGATTATAAAAGGTCCTCCAACAAATCCATAATAAACACATTGAACTGGCAAATGAATTTATGGATAATCTAAATGCTTGTAAATAAAACCAGTTTAAAATTAACTTTATTCAGTAAGTACTACTCAAAGTGCAAATGCAAGTATAAATAAGAGGTTATATATATATATATATACATATATATATAGGCATATAAAAATATCTTCCAGGTTAACAACAAAGATATTTTTAAAAAATTAGTAGCCAATATTTTAGAGTGGGGGGATGGAAAGTTTTATATATCTACTGGTAAGAGAGTAAACAGTAATTAGAACATAAGGATAAATATTCTTGTGTTAGGCATTTAGCATATTCTTCTCATTTATCCTCCTGTATCCCTTCTGCACTAAAGCAAGCTAGTCAGTAGGTTTCCCATACCCCTTGCCAGTTGATTTCAGGTTGGATTTTGCCATGGCATGTGGCAGCCACAAATGTGTGCTTAGATTTCTCAGAAGATCTCCCTGTGAAGAATAAAGTTGACTGAAGGCCTCCAGTTGTCCTTCTGTTGGATCCATTAGGTTCTCACCAAGCCACACCCTCTAGACTATTATCAGCCAATGACAGAAAGACAAATTGCCCATTATGGAACTTTTTTTTTCCTTCACATTAAGGGATTCCCTGTAATGACAACCTTCACTTAGGAATTCTGAGTTGGCCTAGGCAAGGCTTTCCCAAAGCTATGCTGAAATGTGAGGCTCCTCCCACTGGATCTCCATCCCTCCCTTCTCCTCTTTCACACGGGTCAGAGCCTGTGTAAGGTCTGAAGGCTCACCTCCCACTACTCTTGCACTCTCTCCCTTTGTATTTCCAAGGTGTTTCCCTAAGAAAACTTCTCACATGTTGAATTCTGTCTTCAAGTCTGTTTCTTGGAGGAAGGTGCTTATAAGAAAAGAAGACTGATGAAGGAAGTAGACGCCGATGTTCTTTCCTGTTTTTCACATCAGAAATACTAAGGTAGGACAGAATGGGTGAGCGTGGGCATCAGCAGCATTAGGAGAATCTGGAAGCACTGCCAATATTCAGCCTTCCAGGCTCTTGGAGTCTCAGGAGAGAACTGTTCTGGTTTCCAACTCATGCAACCCCAGCAGCTGCACACAATTGTGGACTCTGTGTAACACTGCTTTGCTTAGTTTTCCAAAGTTACAGGTGTCTGAGAATAGTATCACTATTCCCTATTTCCATGTCCAGCCCTATAAACACATTGTCTCCCGCAGTTCTGTATTGTAAACTCTCCTAGTATGAGTTCCATTTTCCTATTAAGTGTTGCATGACACACACTTTCCCAGTTTATTCTTTTTGACCTCAAATGTTTTCATTTGTATTAACTATTAAAAGAAATTAATATTAAATGTGAACAAAATTAATGCATGTGGTTTTCATGTTAATATTAACAAATAAAAGGTCTCAGAGAAATTAAACAATGACAATTTTTGTGGAGAATTTTGGGTGCACTTCTAAAATGCTTTTTCATAACCCAATTAAACTGTGTGTTTATGGGGACAAGTGTTTGGTCTAGTGATGAAGATGCCAGTTCAGGTGTCTGCATCCTGTATCAGACAGCCTGGGTTCCATACACACCTCTGGATCCTTATTCCAGCTCCCTGCTGACACAGACTCTGTGAGACAATGGTGTTGACTCAAGCAATTTGGTCCCTGGCACATTCATATTAGAGACCCGGATTAAGTTCTCAAATCCTTTATGTCAGCCTGGGCCAGTCCTGGCCATTGTGGGCATTCTGAGGAGTGATCCAGAGACAGATCTCTCTGTTTCTCTGCTTCTCAAATATATAAGTAAAAACTTTAAAAATAAATTTATGTTTATGGATAGTTTTTGCTTAATTTTTTTTATTTGAAAGGCAGAGAGATAGACAAATTTTCCATCTGCAGATTCATGTCCCCAAATGCCTACAACAGCTGGGAATGTGTCTGGCCAAAGCCAGGACTCCAGAACTCGAGAACTCAATCTTGGTCTCTCACATGGGAGGCAGGAACACAACTACTTGAGCCATCACCTGCTGCCTCCCGAGATGCAAATGAGTAGGAAGCCAGAATGGGAAGGGAAGCCAGTACTGGAACCCAAGCACTCTGACATGCAATGTGGATGCCCCAAGTGGCCTCTTTACCGCTGCTACAAATGCTCACTCTTTAACTGTTTTTAGATACATTAGATACTCATCATTTACTTCTGAGTAGACTGCTACATGAGACAAAAAGGTAAAGTTAAATACGTTCTTATCATATCAACCATGAGTAACAGTCCTAGAAATATATCCTGGGGGAAATTTGCGTGTGTTAACCAAAATGCATATACAATCATGTCCAGGACAGTGTTTTCAAAGCAACCAACAACCTTAAAAACCCAAGTGTCCATCAATTTTACAAGAGAAAACCCTTCTCAGTATATTCATACAATGAATTACTATATGAAAACATGAATGAACTTGAAGAGAAAATGTTAAGAGTAATAAGCCATCTGCACTTTAAGTTGCCATTAGTATGATTCTTGTTTTACAAAATTAATAACTGGACAAAACAATGTTCTATTGTTTAGATGTACGGAGTCAGGAAAGTAGTAGGTCTATGGTTGTGAGGAGGTGAGAAACAGTAATCAGGGAGAGGCATAAGGGGCTTCGAGGGGCTGCTAATATTCTATTTCTTGTCCTGGTTAATAATTGAACAGTTAGAAGCCAGTGTTGTGGAATAGCAGGTTAAGCCATTAACAGTGATGCTGGCACCCATTTAGGTGCCAGTTTGTGTCCTAGATACTCCACTTCTGACCTAGATCTCTGCCAATGGCCTGGGAAAAGCAGTGGAAGATGGCCCAAATGTTTGGTTCCCTGCCACCCATATGAGAGACCTGGAAGAAGCTCCTGGATCCTGACTTTAGCCTGGTCCAGCAACTGGCTGTTGTGGCCATCTGGGGAATGAACTCGTGGATGGAAGATCTCTCTCTCTGTAATTCTGACTTTCAGGTAAATTAATTTAAAAATACTCTAACAGTTGTTTGCTTTATTTTCATTCTTTAGAATATACATGTGTGTTTTATGCACTACTTGTGTAAGCATGAGATAGAATATAAAGAGTCACGGAAACATAACCCCATGGAAATAGCAACTCTATCTGCATTGTTTAAAGCAGAATCACTAACTCAATGCCAAGTAATGTTAAGTAATCTCTCATAATTAATCTCTGTAATCTCTCACAATTAGTCTGTGTCAATAAATGTATGGATAAATAAATACATAGCAAATATCATGCTCTTAAATATATATGATAAACTCATAAATTATGAAAATATGCCCCAATGTCATTTAATAATTTCTGTGTGAAAAAATTATGGATATCTTCATTTCTACTCTTGGTATTTTCTTTCATTCCAAAGTGTCTCAGATAAGCATGTACTGAAAATTCAATAAAATACATAACAAAATGCCTTACTGAAAGTCCAGAATAAAGTCAGTTTATATTACATTTCTTTTGTTTTGATCAAAAAAGATTTTTAAACACTATAAATTTATTATACTATTATTATTATAGAAAGTGTTCTTAAACTTTGGTATACATCACAGTCAGTTGCAAACCATTACAAGAAAACTGGGAAACATCCTAGCTAAATTGGATCAAACAATTTTAATAAGAAATCAGCTCTAGATATGTCCCCCCAAAATCTGTCCCAGCCACCTCTCCAGCCTAATTAACACCACCATCTTCTTTGCTCTCTGATTTCCATCAGTGACTTTCAGCTCTGGAGAATTCTCTGATGTCTCAATGCTCTCTCACAAGCTGCTGCTGCGTGCCCCAACCCACTCCCTGTCTACTTTACTCCCACTCCTCAATCAGATCTCAGCTCTTCCTTACAGAAGATTTCTTTGAACTCCCTTCATCTATTTTACTATTCATATATTCTTGTCATCCTGAAATTTCTATCTTTGCAGCACTTCAAGACTCTTTGTAACTAAATACTCATTGTTGTGACTATGTGGTCAGTATTTTCCTCCTGCAAAATAGAATAAGCTCTTCTAGGGCATGGGCCATATCTGCATTCCTCATTTCTCTATCTCCAGAACTTGACCTAAAGTGCAACACTGCAACACTTAACAGGCATTATATATATATATATATATATATGTGTGTGTGTGTGTGTGTGTGTGTGTGTATATACACATATATATGTGTGTGTGTGTGTGTGTATATATATATATCTTATCTCCTATATACTTGGTCAGATGAATGAATAATCAAATGAACCAACAAACAAATGAAGAACTACCAAAAAAATGTTTTAATTGGCTGTTGGCTCACTCAGGCTTTGAAACGAAACTTTACTTTAAAATTTGTTTATTTTGGAAAATATCCCATTTGATCAATATTTCTAACTCAGATTAATAATCACCTTTGTAACACCAAGGATAACAAATTCAACCTTAAGTAATCAAACTACTTTGGCGGAGGGGTTTCTTGTATGGATATAATTCTTGCCTGTATGTATCTCACACAAAATACAGATCCTCTTCCAATCCAAATACCCCATGATGCCTCATTCTCTTCAGATTTACTTTGGAAGTGGTAGGTAGGAAGAGAAAAGACAAGAAAACATGCTAGACTTCTAAGATTAATGACTATATTTTTTCTGTTGAGGACTTGGAGTCCTAAACTAAAATATTTCTTCTCCAATCCCCACTATCTGAAGCAGCCCCTAATGGAATTGCTTCCAAGGGGGAGAAACGGCCTGTAGTTCTGACTGGCTGTCAGAGGCTCTGAGTTAATCCTCTCTGAAATGCCCAGGTCAATATCATCGTAAGAATTCAAGGCAGGAACTTGCAGTGGCAGTTTGAGCTGTAAACTTATTTGTCTAGGTGTGAGGGACCATTAGTACCCAAAGCACAGAAGATTTTATTAAGAAGAAGATAAGAATTTCTGATTTTTAGGTATCTGGTTTTTCAAATTCAGATGCTCTGGATTTCAATAGTATTCATACAACATCATGTCCAGAAAATGAATTTTCCATTTGATGGCTCTTGAGGCAGGATATTATTAGAATGGTATTTTGGGAGTTTATTTATTTATTCAGTTTTTTTCATCTTCTCTGTTGACCCATTCTGTAACGTCCTACTTACTAGTCTATTCCTTAGACGCTCAGCTCCCTGCACTGCATGCTCTGAGCCATTTAATTCTCTCCAGGCATGCTTGAGAGCATTCATACCTAGTGCTGCTCTGCCTAGGAAATCCTTCCCCCAGATATTCCAGGGCTGGGAACTTGAGGTCTGACCCAAAAGACTCATTTCAAAGGAATTAACCCATTCTGAACACTTACTATGTCTCTTCCTTCCTTTCTATGGTTTCCACAGCACTTGTACCAAGAAACATATCATTTTTTTAATTTTTGATTTTTATTGTATATTGTTGCACTTCTAGGATCAAACCCCTTTGAAGACAGATTTTTGTCTCTTTCATGTACAGCTATATTCTCAGGCTATATTATAAGTACTGGAAAATTACGGCATAACCAGTTTTTTTGTTATAAATATCTAATCTAAAATATTCCTGTAAGAAGACTAGACCACAAGGGTATAGGACTACATGTCTCTAAGAAGCAGATGCCTGTCCCATGGAAAATGGTAAGAGTTTTACTAAACATAAAATTCTGCTGTCTGCTCATTCTGGATCCTCATGCCAGTGGAAAAAAAATTAAATATCAATGGGGTAAATGACCCTCAGGCTTGTGAGGAAGACAACAGCTGCTGTACACTGGAGGTAGAGCAGAGTATGTTAGCTACTAGAGTGATCTCTGCAGGGCATGTCCTACTACAGTTATCAGTGAGTGTGTGTACAACCATTGCAACATTAAGAACATAGTAACCCAGGACTCAAAAGATTCAGGATAATTCCCAGGGAAGCTTGGCAGACAAGCAGATGTGCTGCCTGAGGGAAAGTTGAATCTAGAATGGCATGGGAGGTGTAGGACAGGAGTAAGTTGCAGATAAAGAACATCAGCTTAGCTTACAGTAGTAGTTAAGACACCTGTTAAGATGCCCATGTCCCACATTAGAGCACCTAGATTTGATTCCTGGCTCCACTCCTTACTCCAGTTTCCTGCTATTGCAGACCCTTGGAAGCAGTTGCGATAGCTCAAATCACTGGGACCCTGTCACACACGTGGGAGACCTAGATTAAGTTATCTTCTGCCTTCAGCCTGGACCAAACCTTGGTTGTTATGGCATTTGTGAAGCGAACCAACGGGTAGATATTTCATTCTTTCTTCTTCCTTTTACCCCTCCTTTTCTCTCTCTTTCACTACCTCTCAAATTTTAAATTTTTAAAACTAACAAAAATTACCTTGGTACCACTGCATTTGTGGAGATATTACTATTCCCCCTCAAGTAAATTTTTCTTGGAAATTGTGACCAACCAGAATCTTGGAAAAGCTTTGGCTGACTGCATGGGACAACTTTAAGTGAGAAGCAGGTGGATGTGAGGGCTAAACAGAGTGGATGCAGTGGAGTGAATCTGTTGGCACACCATCATGATCCTTTTATCAGCTATGCACCCTTCCTCCACTTGGTGTGAATGGTAGGCTGTTAGAACTCACAACCACCCTGTGGAGATTTGCCCTCTGCTAATCTCCCTTAGCAGATTATTTCCTGTCCTGGAGAACAGACCAACAGCCAATGAACAATGGACACGGGGTAGCAAAGTCACACACCTTGCCTCAAGGAGGGGCCTTCTCTGTGGAGCAGCTTAGGTTTCCGAGCATCCTCAAAGGACTTAGACTAGGCTGCTGTCCAGATGAAGTTCTACTTGTGCTTAGTTGTTTGTTTTTTTTTTTTTATCACCTGCTCTATGTGGCATCACTCACTTGGATTCTTCTGAAACCACTCTCTCCACAAGTCACTTGGCTCTGCTTCTGAGGAATTCTACATAAGACACACGGCCTGTCCAAATTGTCTCTGGAAGAATGCAGGCTAATCATAGGACTTAAAAATTCTCACCAATACAATTCCCATGAATAGTAGCTCACAAAATTTTAAAAAATAATCATTAGCAAAAAAATATAGGTATCAGATAGGGGAAAATATACATACAGAGAGGAGGGGACTGAAAACATAAGTGAGAAGGAAAAGGCATCAAAAGTGCACAGATAAGCTAGGGAAAATAAGAATGTCTAATAGCATAGAATGAATGGAATAAAAATTCAATATGTGGACTAGAGAGTTGATTAGACACATGGAAACAGTGAATTGTGTGGAAGAAAGTAGATCTGAATAAATATCCTAGAATATAGAACAGAAAAAGTTGGAGGTAGAAAATATAAAATAAAGGCTGGA
Organism: Oryctolagus cuniculus; assembly: GCF_964237555.1. Classification (NCBI taxonomy): domain Eukaryota; kingdom Metazoa; phylum Chordata; class Mammalia; order Lagomorpha; family Leporidae; genus Oryctolagus; species Oryctolagus cuniculus. The sequence goes on from NC_091442.1 coordinate 64,150,126, forward strand.
AAACATAGATAACATAATAAGAAAGCTTACACACAACTTACACCTAACTTGAATGCTAATCTAAGTGAAATAGTAGAGAAGAAACTATACTTCAAGAGAGGTTGCCAGGGGCCTGTGTTGTGGTGCAGTGGGTTAAACTACTGCTTGGAACACTAGCATCCTATATCACAGTACCAGTTTGAGTCCTGCTGCTCTGCTTCTGATCCAGCTTCCTGATAATGCATCCAAGAAAGGCCATGTATGATAGCCCAAGTGCTTAGGAACCTATCATCCATGTGGGAGACCAGGATGGAGTTTCTGGTTCCTGTCTTTGGCCTGTCCCAGCCCTGGCAGTTGTCATTTGGGGAGTGAACCTACAGGTGTAGAATTCATTCTCTCTCTCTCTCTCTCTCTCTCTCTCTCTCATGGCATAGTGTGTAAAGCCACTGCCTGTAGCACCAGCATCCCATATGGGCACTGGTTCATGTCCTGGCTGCTCTACTTCCAATCCAGCATCCTGTTAATTGCCTGGGGAAAGCAGCAGCAGATGTTCTAAGTGCTTGGGCCCCTGCACCCATGTGGGAGACCTTGAAGAAGCTCCTGGCTCCTAGCTTCCCGCTCCCTCTCCAACTCTGAATTTCAAAGAAAAGCAAAATGCTTTTTTTAAAAAATAGAATTCCAGTCCAGACAAGAAGTCAACTAAATCCAAATAGTATTAAAATAAAGCAATTCACTACCAGATATATACAAACATATATATGGTGTGTGTGTGTGTATGTATGTATGTGTATATTTTATGTATGTATATACACATACATACATAAAATAGCTCTGTGGAATAAGACTGCCTAGATTTGAATCCTGCCTCCAACAATTACTAACAAAAAAACCTTGGACAAATCACTTAACTTTCCCTCATCATAGTTTACTTTTTTATTTGTTTATTTTTTTATTTTTATTTATTTATTTTTTTTTTGACAGGCAGAGTGGACAGTGAGAGAGAGAGACAGAGAGAAAGGTCTTCCTTTGCCGTGGTTCACCCTCCAATGGCTGCTGCGGCTGGCACGCTGCGGCCAGCACACCACGCTGATCCAAAGGCAGGAGCCAAGTGCTTATCCTGGTCTCCCATGGGGTGCAGGGCCCAAGCACTTGGGCCATCCTCCACTGCACTCCTGGCCACAGCAGAGAGCTGGCCTGGAAGAGGGGCAATCGGGACAGAATCCGGCGCCCCAACCGGGACTAGAACCTGGTGTGCCGGCACCACAAGGCGGAGGATTAGCCTAGTGAGCCACGGTGCCGGCCCTCCCTCATCATAGTTTACTATATTAAAAATTAGTTTTTGGAGGCCGGCATTATGGTGTAGCAGGTTTTGCTACAGCCTGAAGCACCAGAATCCCATAGGATGCCAGTTCAAGTCCCGAATGCTCCATTTTCGATCCTGCTCCCTGCTAATGCACCTGTGAAGGCAATGGAGGACAGCCCAGTGCTTGGGTCCCTTCATCCAAATGCAAGACATGGAATGAAGCTCCTGGCTCCTGGCTTTGGTGTGGACTAGCCCTGTCCATTGTGGCCATTTGGGGAGTGAAACAGTGGATGGAAGACTTCTCTCTCTCTCTGCCTTTGCTCTTCCCTCCCTGTAACTGCGCCTTTCAAATAAATAGATAAATCATTTTTTTAAAAAAAAGATTTTAAAATAATATATCCCTCATAGATTATTATGAAGACAAAAATGATTTAAATGGATATTTGTAATGCTCTTATTACTGGGTTTCCAATATTAATCTTAATTCTTTTGTCTTTGAATGCTCACCAAGTTGTTCTGAATCTGAATCTGATTTCTTATAAATGACCTCACAATAAATAGTAAGTAAATTAAGTGAATTAGTATGTCATGCCTTAGGCCTCATCCCTGAAACAACTACACCAAATGTCGTACATAAACCACTGAACACTCTAGGTGAGTGACAGAGAACCATGGATTTTTTTTTTTTCCGTTTGCATTTAAGACAGAGACAGCAATTCCCTTTCCCTCCAGGCAGAAAAATCACTTGCTTTTTCGAGACAATATGGAAAAGATCCTAGGTTCCCATTCTAACCATTTAGAATTCAAATATAGATTCCAAGGACCAGATATACTTCAGATGTCTCCAAGGCCTGGGATTCATGCACAGGGAGATGGACACACCAGTCTTTGTGGCACCTTAAGAGCTTACTGTAGTGGGGTCGGCGCTGTGGCACAGTGGGTTAAAGCCCTGGCCTGAAGTGCCAGAATCTCATATGGGTGCTGGTTCTGGTCCTGGCTGCTCCTCTTTTGATCCAGCTCTCTGCTATGGTCTGAGAAAGCAGTGGAAGATGGCCCAAGTCCTTGGGTCCCTGAACCCACGTAGGAGACCCAGAGGAAGCTCCTCGCTCCTGGCTTCGGATTGGCGCAACTCCGGCCATTGCAGCCATCTGGGGAGTGAACCAGCAAATGGAAGACCTCTCTCTCTGTCTCTACCTCTCTCTATAACTCTGTCTCTCAAATAAATAAAATTAAATATTAAAAAAGAGCTTATTGTAGAGATGAACACAAACTCTAACCATTTAGCCCTTTTGGGGGGATAAGAGGAGTTTTATTATTCATTTGAATCACATCAATTAACTATACAAATGGCTATTGGTTTAATCCTCCCCATAAAGAAAGTCTCAAGGGACTAGGGCTTTCTTCAACATCGGTGAAAAACCCATGGAAGTTTGACTTACACACAAGTGGCTGGCACATACTTAGTATAATATAAGGTTCATTTCATAAATAAAAATTAAGCTAAAAGATAAGAGTAGAAAATAATGAATACAACAAGATCTAAGTAAAAGGGTCAAGGGAGGCAAAGTTGGCTCTTTGAAAACTAATAAAATTGACCAATCTCTGGTGAAATCAATCAAGAAGAGATAAGGCTAAAGCAAGCAATATCCAGTCTGAAAGAAGAGACAGAACTACAAAGAACAGGGACAGAAAAAGATAAAGATAGCACCTTGAGCAGTGTTGCTAGTGCTATCACACTGAAAACTAGTTCTCATGATTTGGTAACACTGAGAACCTGCATACCCTATGATCCAGTAATTTTGCTCATAGGAATGTTGCCTTAGGAAAACCCTGCTCATGTGCACCAAAAGAGATGCAAAAGAACATTTGTAGAATCACTGCTAATAATGACAATAAATATAATATCAAATGTTCACATGTAAGAGGACAGATACTAAATTTATGAGGACCTCATATAATAAAATATGGAGCAATTATTAAAAATGAATATACTATAGCTACATGCCAACACCTATAAGGAATTTATCAAACATATTGCTGGACTAAACTGCAGAAAATACTTATAGTATAATACCATTTATGTAAATTAAAGAACACCCAAAATTAGATAACATATCTGTTGGGGACATACAAATACACATAGAGTGGAATGATAAATAAAAGCAAAGCAGCTATAACTGCAACATTGGGAACAGTGATTATCCTGAGCAAGGCAAAGCAATAAGATCAGGGGGAGAGAAACAGTTGGTTTCAAGAATACTAGAAATGTCACAGTCCCCATTGGGGTGGTGAGTACACTAGCATTCATTTCATGAGTAAGACCACCAGCTTACAAATATATTTTTAAGACTTATTTATTTAGTTGAGAGGCAGAGTTAAAGAGAAAGAAAGAGAAAGAGAAGCCTTCCATCCACTGGTTCACTCCCCATATGACTGCAACGGCCGGAGCTTAGCCCAACTGAAGCCAGGAGCCAGAAACTTCTTCTGGGTCCTTCATGCGAGTACAGGGGCCCAAGCACCTGGGCCATCTTCTACTGCTTTCCCAGGCCATAGCAGAGAGCTGGATGGGAAGTGGAGCAGCCAGGTGTGAAACCTGCCCATAGGAGATGCCGGCTTCTGAGGCAGAGACTCAGCCCACTACACCACAGCACTGCCCCCCTACAAATACATTTTTATATTTTGTTTGTCAAACAGCTCCCCAAAGGAAAATATTGAAGGAAAATTTACATTTCTACATACATTAACATATTTATCATTGCTAAAGCAACCTGAAGCGTTATTACATCTCAACCCACATTTTAACATTACTACCTTAAAATGGAGAGGAAAGGCAGTTATAATTTTGAACTCACTGAGCACTATTTGCTAAAATAGCTGTAATCCTAGAAATATCAGGTTCCCCTCTCAAAGCTATGTTTGGGATACTTCTCCACACTTTTTACTTAAAGAGAATTGCCAGGGGGGACTCATACCTAATAAAATTTAACAGACCAGTGATGACAGAATGTGACAGTCTCCATTAACAGAAGTCATCTTGCACAGACAGCTGAGACAGAAAACAGAAGAGCTTACCTTTATGATGGTTTGCACTGGATACTACTTTCCCCCACAAGGTTACAATAAATATTATAATTAGCAGTTTTCCTTTTGTTGCTTTCTGTAAGTATCTCTTACTCATCCTGCAAATAAAACAAACAATCTTAAGTTTATGAACTCATTGCTTTTCCATTATAATTGTGCTATATTTAAAGAGTTTTTTGACACTTTAACACATTTAACTCCTGAAAATTGCATTCATGCATTTAAAATGCTGTTCACTGCATAGGAATTCTGAATGGGAAAAATGAAATTTTCCAAACAAAAAACTAGAAATAATGCAAGAGATAGGCAAAATCTTACTTTAGTCACTCCTCCTCTATTTAGCAATAGTCTAAATCCATTAGGAGATACTACAATTTTTCACTCCATGAAAACAGACTTAACTTATGGATATCAAAAAAATCATTTTTTTTTGTAAAGCTTCCTTCAAGGCCAAGTTACATGGTCAGGGTAAACAGTTTAGATAAAATCACTTATAAGGATTGCTGAACAGAATGAAGCCACTTTCAATCCATTATTCCTAATGCACTTGAAAAGATCATCTGATAACATTATATCCTTATTGCAAACTAATTTGACCCATACAAAGTGCTAAACTCCACTTCTAGAGATAAACTGCTTTCGAAATCCACTTGGCTCTACTTCAGAAGTGGGGCAAAAATGTAAAAGCAGAATGAAAAATACCAAATTAAAAAGAAATTTCAAGCTGAGCTCAAAGGGGGGGAAACCAAAAACTTATAATAAAGCAATAATTACCTACAATCAAAGTTTAGCTCACACTTTCTTCTGTATTTTATACAATATTATCTCATTTTTTCTCCAGAACAAATTTAGGATGCACATATGTCTACCCTAATATCTAGCTGAAGAAACCTGAAAGTTTTCCTAAGGTCATATTTAATAATGGAGTAAAAATTCAAACTCAGAACCATCAGTTCTAGAATCCTTCCATTAACCACCACGTTGTTAAGGGGTAAGAAAAATTGGAATCCATTCGCATATACTTATAAGGGAGAAAAATGTATGTCTGTTGCCCTTTGCCTTTCAGATGCAGATCCTATATGGAACTCCTTTTGCATAACCACCTAGAACCTTGACTTCCCTGGTTCTAATGCAATTTCCTGGGGTCACTTCTGGCTCTAGCCTACTTCCCTCACTCTTGAATTCTCTTAGTTTGCCTTTTCCTCATGCCTTCACCTCCAAGACATTTAATTTCCAAAAATACGACTCAATGGTAACAATGATGGCTGTATAATTTTGAAGTCTTTTATGTGGATAAGTATGTGGAAAAATAAACCGATACATACTTTAATACAGATATATATGTTAACATTTCTTAGCTGCAAGACTGGCACACATTAATTCAGATGTTGAGGAGGAGGTGGTGCAGGATTAAAAACATGAAATCCTGAGTCACACCGTCTGGGTTTGAGTTCAGGCACTACCAACTTCTAATTCTGTGACCTTTACATCATCTGATTCCTTTTGGTTCTCCTGCTTGTGCTTCTCCTGTGATTTTCCAGATCCCCTGCTTCTGTTTCTCCTTCCACAACACAGGATGATGTAGGTGACCTGGCCTGCCCAGTGACCAATACACACTAAAGGTTCAATGACAGTGAGACTGGAGAATATTCAGTCGTTTGGCTTTGTCTGGTCCTTGATGCCTGGGAGGCTTGTCCCACTCATGAGATAACTGAAGCACCAACCGTCACAGACTTGATGGACCTTGTCTTGTGGTGTGTCAGAGAAAATGTACAAGAGAATGGGTCTTTGGCCTTTAAGAGCAGACTGAGGTTAATATGAGGCTTCTTGCTTACTAGCTATGTGACTTCAAATGAATTACTTAATAACTCAGACTATTTTAATTGTCAGTAAGATGAGGATAATAATAATATCTATGTGATGGTGTCATTGAAGACTCAATTAAAGAGTCTATGTAAAGAGTTTAACAATAGGCACAGCAGATAACAAGTGCTCTTTAAAGGATAACCATTACTTCAGCCATTTCTCAGTTAGACCAGTGTTTCTGTAAATGCGTTCTGTGAGACATGTCCACAGAATGTTAATCCAGTATTAGTGAAAAACAAAGGAGGGAAATGTATTTGTAAAATTCTAGGTTCAACAAGTTTAATCATATTTGTAAACAAGAGGCATATTATTGAATATGCCATTTCAAAAACCTCTCTACAGAGTAACATAGATACTAACGTTCTCAGGAAGCCCCTTAGAGAAATATTGAGCCATAACAATAATCTAGTTTGGAACTCTCTCTCAGTAAACCAAGCGCTTATTTAAAATCTTCCATTCTATTGCCTTTGTTTTTTCTCAGCAGTCTATTAGTTTTGCTTTACAGTTTTCCTCATTTTTTTCCATTTGTTTTCAACCATCCTGCCTCTCCCTCTGGATCCAGTCCCTGAGACCTTATTCTACTGCATCCCAATAACAGAATAAAGAACAAAACTCATCTGACAGGAAGAGCTGCTCAGCATAATTTTGGATAACAGCTTTCTCATAGCAAATGGCCTCTGCTACAAGGTCAACAACACATAATGTTTTCATACCATTGTGCGCCCACCAATCGGGATGACAGAACTGACAGCTGGTCACACTGCAAACTAGACACACAGAAAGAGAAACACCCCCAAAGTCACCAGGCCGTCAGAGCAAAGACAGGAAGGAGAAGGCAAGTCAACATTCGCAGTGCTATTTTCTCCCTCTCCTTGTGGCCCACCCCTGTCCAGTCCATTGCTGTGTTCTATCGATTCTACCTCCTGAATCTCTCTATACTGCACCCCCTAACATCTACCCCTACAGCAGCACTGCAGTGCAAGTCACCAAAATTTCTCCCTGCCATTCATATTGTCTTTGTCTGGCCTGAGGGCAGAGTTTATGCACACTGCTCTCCTCACTATATTTGTAGTATTTCATAAATGCATAAAAAATACTGTTCCCTGAATGTAATGCAGCCTCTTTGCTATAGCCCTGTAAGTAACTATGATTATGAGACATCCTTGGTTAAAACCTTCAGATGGTTCCCTCTACACTCAGGAAGAAAAGGGCATAAGGTCTGGCAAGGTACAATTTTGTGATAATTTTTTTTTAGAAAGAAAGCTTTGATCTTTCTTTATGTCTCTGATCTTATGTTATACTATTTCTCTCCATCTCTCCTTCCATACACATTCATAATCTGTATTTTAACTCTCCTAAATTCCCTCACATCCATCCAGCTAGACCTCACCTCTATATGTTTCACCTGAAATATATCAGTCATTCACCCCATACCCACTCACTCTTAAAAATGGCTAACTTCTAGCTGCTGGTCATGGCACAGGTTAGAATTCTTCCTGTGAGACTTGTTCAGGACCATGTTGAGTGCCCTTCTTTATGCACAACTGTCACTTGCCACACTACATTATCACACTGCCTTATCACCATCCATCACTCTCATGTAATACTCCTAGAGATAAAGACTATGTGTTCTACACTTGTGAATATGTATAGTCTGATCCAAGGTTCAATTTCATTTCTGAAAAAAGGAGTATTTGTTGAATGAATGCCAGCTAAATATGTAGTGTAGTAGTCAACATGAGGGGGAAGCAAGCGTGACATCTCTCCAGGATGAAATCAAGAGAGGATAAAGAGGAAAAAGATAAAGGAAAGGGGGTGGGACAAGATGGGGTAGACTGAAAAGAAGCAAAAGAGCAGGGAGAAATCCAACGTTGAATACATTTTTTTTTCTGATTTTTAAATAACGGTCATGATCGAACGAAGAGAAAGTAGCAGAGGAATCAAGGAATTTTGACAAGGATGCAATACCAATGAAAAACACCAAAGAAAAAAATATGAATGGTATACTTCTTGAGCTTGTAGGAGAGCACAGAAAGAGGGGGCATTCTCTTCTGATTCTATTTGCTAACCACCAGGTCTGAGTTTAAAATTTTCTACCGCAGTTTAGAATTGTCACATCCATCTGTTAAAACAGCCCAATGTAAGTGAAAACTGAGTAAATAGGAACTGGAAACTGAAGAATAAACGCACGTAGGAGATGAAACCTGCTCCACAAACAGCAGCAGCCTGCCAGGAACACAGGGAAATGGGATAATTGAGACTGGTAACCTTGGCAGTGACGGATGTAGAGGTGGAAAGTTGTCACAGTGGAGGACTGGCAATTAAATTGTTCAGACTTTCTCCCCTTCTCCCCTTCTGTGTTACATGTTTCAGTTACATTCCCTGAGACACAGACTTCTGGATGGTTTGAAATTTCCCTTCACTGATGTGGAAGGTACATTCATTTTCTTCAAGTTTCATTTTATTTTAAATTTATTTAAAGAACATATTAATACATTAGATTCTGGGGGTCACAGCAAATGCATGATGATTACTACAACACAATTCCCATCAATTATTATGCAAATGTTATACTAACATAAAGAAAACCGATTCAATGTAGTTCATAGATACAGTTCTATCTAATTGTAAACAAGCCACAGTCAAAAATTTGTTAGGCTATGAGAAACACTGTTTCCCCATAACAACAGAATGTGAGTTTAACTTGTCTCCAGAAGAGAGTGGGAAGAAACAGAGAGAAGGCTGACGCATACAGGAGACAAAAGAATCGAATCCAAACCACCTGCCCCTCCTCAAACTTGGGTTAAGACAAATTTCTGGAAGTTTAGGTTATATATAGCAAATGTTTTTTACAAAGTCTTTCTAGGACATTTCTCTGCATTGACCTAATATTCAGACAAACCTGTATTAACAAATGACAATGGCATGGACTTTAACAGACAAATCTAATACACAACTTACCCCTTAGGGTAGAAGGCTCCAATTCATAAGGTGCCCTTTCTCTTGACAGGATTTCATTTTTTTTTTAAGATTTATTTATTTATTTGAAAGTCAGAGTTACACAGAGGGAAGCAGAGGGAAGAAAGGCAGACAGAGAGAGGTCTTCCATCCACTGGTTCACTCCCCAATTGACCACAACTGCACTGATCCGAAGCCAGGAGCCAGGAGCTTCCTCTGGGTCTCCCACGTGGGTGCAGGGGCCCAACAACTTGGGCCATCTTCCACTGCTTTCCCAGGCCATAGCAGAGAGCTGGACTGGAAATGGAGCAGCTGGGACTAGAACCAGCCACCAGTATGGCATGCTGGCGCTTCAGACCAGGGCGTTAATCCACTGTGCAACAGTGCTGGCCCCCCTACAGGATGTCTTACAAAATGCATGTCAGACTACATTTCTCCACTACCCCCAACCCTTGCTTAACATACCAGAATTTATCTACACATTGAACTGAGAATAAAATCTAAATTTACGGCTAGAAACAAAGCCTAACTTCCTCTTCTTCCTGACCTCACTCCATACCCTTGTTCCCCCCATTCCCTGTGTTTCAGCTATGTTTGTCTTCTTCCCACTGCTCCTGAGCCAAGTTCAAGCTAGATCTTACACATAAATCTCATTTTGCCTAAAAGCGTCCCCTCTGGTATTTGCATGCTATCTGTTTTTCATGATCCCTTGACCATGCTCCCCTCCAGAGTTCACAGATAGCCCCCTGCAGTCTCTCTCCCATTTAATGTCTTACATTGCCTTCTCTAATTAGTACCTACTTCTTTAGACATTTAGTTAGTTAAGTGTTTGCTTTATTATTCTTCCCAATAAAATGCAAATTGTTCTGGTAAAGAAAGAAATCAGCTGGATCATAGAATATCAAGATGTATTCAGTGAAGGAAAAGGGTATTAATTTTATAATCAGAATAAAAGAGATGAGTCTTTTGAATGGAGAGTTTCATTATTTCTTTTAGCTTAAACTAACATATATTCAGCAACTAGGAATAGCAGTGGCAAGAACAGTGTCCATAGTGGTGGAAGAACAGGAGATGAAGAGAGGAGAAAAGTGAGTGGGATATGAGGATCTGGACAAAGAGAGCAGATGACTTCCCCAAGAAACATGCAGAGGAGGGAAATAAAGAGGAGTGGTGGCCATGGAGATATAAAGAAGGTAATGGCAAAGAGCCAGAGGAAGGGAAGAGCTGAGGCACAAGAGTAGGGACTAGGGCCGGCACCACAGCTCACTAGGCTAATCTTCTGCCTGCGGCACCAGCACACCAGGTTCTAGTCCTGGTCAGGGCACCGGATTCTGTCCCGGTTGCTCCTCTTCCAGTCCAGCTCTCTGCTGTAGCCCAGGAGTGCAGTGGAGGATGGCCCAAGTACTTGGGCCCTGCACCCGCAAGGGAGACCAGGAGAAGCACCTGGCTCCTGGCTTCGGATCAGCGAGGTGTGCCGGCCACAGCGCACCGGCTGCAGCAGCCACTGGGGGGTGAACTAACGGAAAAGGAAAACCTTTCTCTCTCTCTCTCTCACTGTCCCCTCTGCCTGTTAAAAAAAAAAAAAAAAAAAAGAGTAGGGACTGATTATGAAGATTAACTTTCAAATGAGGTCAACAAATAGGTAAAAGTTTCTGTAAGCATAAATTATTCTACAACTATAATTTATTATTGTATCCTCCAAACTCAAATCATTTTGATTCTTATTAATAAATTGATAAAATAATCCTACTAAGAAGGCTATCTAGAGCCAAAAGTTTTATGCTAATGTGTTTATACAATAATAATACTAAACATTACCAGTAGTTTCTAATAAAAATTATAGTTATAACTTGTAGATCCTAGTTATTCACTGAAATAACATTATTCATAGTTAATAACATCAATATGGAGACGATAGGTAGCTAAATAGATATTAAATAGAGATGGATAATAAAGTTCAAGGGAATAACATGTTTATATTTTGTATGTACAAGAACATATAATAACAAACTTGGAAGATAATCATTTAACTCTCCCAATAATATTATGTTGTGCATTAACATTATCCAGAAGCCAAAGTGGTCAATTTTAATGATTTTCATTATGACTATTTATTTTGCTTTCATTTCACATTATATGAGTATATCCAGTTTCTCCACATTATAGTATTTCAAGCAACACTTACTAAGCACATTATTTGAAACAAAGGAACTGAATTCAGGAACTAGTATCTGGATTTCTCATATTATTAATTATCAGGACAAGTTCATAAAGTTGCATTTTCATATTCCAGTCCTATAATTAGCCAAATTAGGTTATATTTTCCTAGGAAGCTTCAAAACAAAGACTTTGAAATCTAATTAGGGGATTCCAAGATGGTTGAATAGGGAAAAGACGTGCTGCTTTTGACCAGGGGAAAATAGCCGAAGAAAAGCAGCGGAAGTGCATTCCCAAGGGAGAGTGGGAGAGAAGTCTGCAGTGGAAATTCTACAGAAGGAAGGTGCAGATGTGCAGCAAGGAACACAGAGACAACACAGGATCCCTGCAGCTGAAAGCCAGAGGAAGCACCAGCTTTGCAGAGTGAGGGGAGAACAGATTGCAGCAGCTTGTACCACTGGTAACACTGCTGGATAGAGTGCCTTGCAGATCACAAAGACTTTCAGTCCAGAGTGGAGTCCTAGCATGGGGTAGGGTACCCACCTAATCCACCAAAAGAAAAGTATGTTTGATACACCCCAACCCCCTACAATGGCACCTGGTACCCAATGGGAAGAAGGCACCATCTTGACTCCAGTAGAGGCTGGAGAGGCTCTCAGGTACCCAGGGCATTTTGCCAGAGGGAAAAAAATATGTATTTCCCACTGAATTTGAGTCTGGCTGGGGGCAGGGGACTCACAGGTGGCTGGGTACTCACTTAGGCCTGTGAGGTGCCCTCATAATCTCAATGTATCACAGGCTCTGGGGCTCAAACTGCCAAGGTGGAGCACATCCAGGCAGCTGGATCTAGGACCATCTCTGCTCTTTCCATAAACAGGGAAGGCACGTGGGGCTGAGCCGAACCTCTGCACCCCATGACTCTGGAAGCCTTGCACACTGACTGTATAATAGGGTGTGGGGTATAGCTGAGTCTCTGGGCAATCACTGTGTCTGGCATCAGAGGCTGAGATCTCCCTGGCAGTCTGGGGTGGGTCATTGCAAAGGGTTCTTTACTCACAGTGAGGACCACACAGATCCCTTGCATAGTTCATGCACCCGTGTGGATGGGGCTTGTGCCCACTGTAGGCTAACCCTCGTCATTGATCTAACTGGAAGAAAGGATATAAGGTTGTGATTACACCAATAGGCGTTTATCATATCCTTCCCCTGCTGAAAATAGGAGACATACCATACCCTCAACTTGGGTGTCACCCTGGATTCTTGCCACACATTTCAATCTGACCAGAGTTCCCTGACCCCACCCAGCACACACCTCTAGGTATTCACTAAAGAAACACTCTAAAAAGCCACAGAGGCATGGTTCATATAGATAGAACCATCAGAAGAGAAAACCAACAAGTATTTATACAAATACTTAAATATGAATGCACATATCCTCAACAAAATGCTACTGAAATCCAGCAACACATCAGAAAGAACATTCACCCAAACCAAGTTAGATTTATCCCTGATATGCAGGGATGGTTCAACATACACTTATCAATAAATGTGATACATCACATTAACAAACATAGAATAAAAACTATTTGATTATTGCAATGGATGCAGAGAAAGCATTTGATACAATACAATATAATTTCCAAGATGAAAATCTTGAGCTAACCTGATACAGAAGAAACAATCCTCAAAACCAATTATGGCAACATATACAAACACACAGCCTGTATCATATTGAATGGGGAAAAGTTGGGAGAATTTCCAGTAAGATTCAGAATAGACAAGGATGCCACTCTCACTATTACTATTCAATACAGTTCTGGAAGTTTTAGCCAGAGCCATTAGGCAAGAAAAATAAATCAAAGGAATACAAATTGGAAAGGAGGAAGTCAAATTATCCCTGTTTGCAGATGACATGATCCTATATATACAGAAACCAAAAGACTCCACTAAGATACTGTTGTAGCTCAGCACAGAGTTTGGTAAAGTTTCAGAATATAAAACTAACAAACAAAAAGCAATAGCCTTTGTATATGCAGACAATGCCATTGCTCAGAAACAACTTGTAAGATCAGTCCCATTCACAATAGCTACAAAATTTTAAATATCTTGAAATAAATGTAACCAAGGTGGTAAAGGAACTCTACAATGAAAATTACAAAACACTAAAAAAAGTAATACAAGGAGACAAAAAAATAGAAAAACTCTCATGTTTGTGAATTGGAAGAATTAATATTAAAATGTCTATTCTACCAGAAGCAATTTAAATATTCAACATGATCCAAATAAAAATACCAACAACATTCTCCTCAGATCTAGAAAAGAACAATGCTGAAATTCACATGGAAACATAAGAGACCCCCAAATAGCTAAAGCAATCTTATACAACAAAATAAAGCCTCAGCAAAGTGAAGAGACAACCAACAGAATGGGAGAAAATATTTGCAAACTATGCAACTAGTGAATGAATAATATCCAGAATCTCTAAAGAGCTCAAGAAATTCAAGAACAAAACAAACAATCCAGCCAAGTAGTGGCCAAAGGACTTAAACAGGCATTTTCAAAAAAGGAAATTCAAAGGGCCAACAGACACAAGAAGACAAAGCTCAGGATCACTGGCCATCAGGGAAATGCAAATTAAAACCACAATGAGGCTTCACCTCACCCCAGTTAGAATGGCTCTCATACAGAAATCAATAAATAATAAATGATGGCAAGAAAGTAGGGGTAAAGGTAACCTGACCCACTCTTGGTGGAAATGTAAACTAGTGCAGCCATTGTGGTAGACCATACAGAGATTTCTCAGAAAGCTGAAATGAAGACTACCATAAGACCCAGCCATCCCAATCCTGGGAATTTACCCAAATGAAATGAAGCCAGCATATGAAAGAATTATCTGTACCCCCCCCCCCCGCCCCATGTACACTGCAGCTCAATTCACAGTAGATAAGATATGGGATCAACCCAGATGTCTTTTGACTGATAAAGGGATAAAGAAAATGCAGTATATGTACACTATAGAGTACTACTCAGCCATAAAAATGATGAAATCCTATCTTTCACAACAAAATGGATGCAACTGGAAAACATTATACTTAGTGAAATAAGCCAATCCCAAAAAGACAAATATCATACATTTCCCTGATCTGTAACTAATACAGTATAAAAAAATGTAAAGCATTTGACTGAAATTGACATTTTGAGATCTGATGATCTGTTTACAGCCCTTGTCTACTGTTGAGGAACAGTGTTTTTTTCTTCTATTTGCTAAATTCTTTACATAGCAAAGGGTTAATCTCATGAGTATAAAATAACCTGAAAATAGATCATTGTGAAAATTAAAGAAAGAGTAAGAAAGGAAGACAAAGGGAGGGTGTGAACATGGGCAGGAGAGTTGGTAGGGTGAGACATATCACCAGGACTCTAAACCTATATATATGGAATACATGAAATTTGTTCACCATAAAATTAAAGTAAAAAATAAATTTAAAAATGTTAAAAACAAAGAACAAAAGAAATCTAATCAATTTTTCAGCTCCTGAATTGGAACAATTGCTTTAAAATCATCATTGTTGTTGATATATCAATGCCTTTTGATGAATCTACTTCTAATGTTATGTTCAATAAAGAAGTCAGTCCTAGAGATTAAGCCAAGAAAGCTCTATTGGTTTTGTAGTGATGTAGGCAGACGATAGGATAAAATCAATTATATTTGTGAGCTGAAAGATCACACTCCCCTGTGATCTCACACCCTTACCTGACCTCACCTGGATGGCCACCTGCCAATCAGACTATATAGCCACTCCCCTTTGGTAGTAAATAATAGGCCTAGACTATGGTGGGCCCTCCCCTTGTTGGGCCGCCCAATCCCTGCTTTCCTGCACGTACTTGCTCCACATGGCTCATGGCCTGCTCTCTGCCTTCACTTTGCTACCCTCACTAAGCTACCTGTGGTACCTGCAAGCATATGCTTGCTCCATGTGGCTCACTCCTGGCTGGCTCTCTGCTTGGTATGGACCTAACTTAGCCTCTAACTTAGCCTACCTTAGCCTAGGCTTCTCGTTCTCCCCTAAATAAAGTACTCACTCTCCTGTGCATTCCTCTCACTGAAAAAAAACTTAAAAACTTACCATGTTGTCTGGTCTGAGTCAGTATTCAGAATTCTTCTCTAAATAAATGGTGAGAACCCACAGATTATTAATATTGAAAATTATTAATAAGCTGGCCGATATCATAAGGATGGTCTGGCAGCAAATTCAAGCCTTATTTAACAACCACAATTACCTGCTTATGTCACTCAAATTTTACACTTGCACCATTTCTCTACAATGCTGCATTTTTGCTGCTCTACGCCTAGCAGAACATAGCCAAATCTTGAGTTTGTGCAAATGCCTTTCTACCCACGGATTGAAGTGATGTGAAATAGGAATGTATTATCATTTAATGTCATTTAAATGACTTTCCAGAAGCATACAATATCTAAGGGTGCAATCTCTAATTCCTAAAACAGACAATAAGACTATAATGCAAAACAACTATTTAATATTAATGAGAGCATTAGAAAGACACCTAAAATGATTGAGGTTCAGATACATCACTGTGTTATTAGCAATGAATAACTTGCCCTCTTTTTCTTTCTCTAAAATGGGAATGTCATCTAGTTTTTCAAACAGATATGTCATTATAATAAAGAACCCATGAGACATTTTAAATTTAAGAGAACGGCAGAGGTATTACTACTTGTTCAAGGATCCTTTCAGAGCATGGTTTTTAAATCAGAAATGCCTACCCAGATACAATCTTGGGCCCCAACACATAATAGTTAAATGAATTTGTCAAGTTTACCTAACAACTTTGAGTGGCAATGCTCACAGATAGAATTCATGAATACATATGTGGTAGGACTTTGGGAAAGAATAACTACTATATATTTTTTGTATATATATATATATGTAATATATAACACACATATACACACATACATAATTAAATCACAAGCCCAAGCATATAGAGACATTTAATTACAGATATTTTATATAGTAATATTTCACTTACAAATATATTAAGTATGTTAATAATTTATGTATTAAGAATACTGTCTGGAATATGATTTTCTTCCAAGGCATAAGTGGAAAATAAGTTTTTGAGCAGAAAACTTTTAAAAAGCCATGTGTTTTTTGGATGTTATCCTAAGTCTGTAGAACCAAAAGGCAAGAATATGAAGCCATGGGATAAAATTGCAAGCATAATTGAGGAACAGGATCTTTTGATGACTCCAATACTGGGATACCAGAGAAGAGATATCCATTTATGTACAGCATTCCAGAATCATTAATTATAGGACAAATTTTCATCAAATGCCTCTAGAGTTACATAGAGCACAGCATTCCAACTGAAGTTATTCTCACTACTGCATATATATTTATAGTTTAACCGTTCAAAATGTACTGGCTCATTCAACTTCTCATTCCACCATCATGTAACTCTCTTAACTAAGCTCTGAATGTATTGTTATCCCCAGATTATATATTAGAATCTTTTGTTATTTGAAGTCAATGACAAATGGTAAAAGCAAGTCTTGAATTCAGATCATCTGCCTACTGGCTCGGTCCACATCAAAACAGTGATTGAATAATGCTCCCTAAAACTTGTGATAAGTCCAAGCAGCAAACACAACATTTTAGACAGGCTTCACTGAAAAAAAAAAAAATGCTAAGGAAGTTCTCGTTATTCCGAAAAATATCAAGAAAAAAATCACCTAATTAACATGATACTAGAAAAACAAAGTATTATTGGATCCCACCATTGTGCCCTATGAGGCTATAAAATTATCAGGTTTTAAATGGTGCATCATTTATCATTTGTACACACTGCATGGTCTCATGAACAGTGGGTAAAAATTTTCAGAGCTAAATGTCTCATGTCTACCAAACACCAGTCTGTTGAGATTAAACCTAATGGGATTACTACACCCAAAGTGGCAACAATAGGTAGGATTGTCAGATAACGTATAGGATGATAGCTTAAAATGAAATTTGTTTGAAAGACACACTGAACTAAGTGTGCTATAATTGTATTGCCGTATTTGCCAATACTACACTGGCTTTTAAAATGAGAAGCTTTCAAATGTTCATGGAAAATGCATATAATAATAAAAACTATGTACAGATTTCAAGTATTTTGCAACAAAATAATCTTTGAACTTTATTTTTCAACAAACTTGCTGAAGTACTCTCCTATATTATCTTAACCAAGAAACCAGCACTGACTTCTGTGTGGAATCATGTTTGTCTAAAAAAACAATTTAGAATTTCATAAATTATGTCATAGACCAAAATAATGAAATCTTCCTTGGTTTTTTGATGGATTGTTTAATGCATACAGACCCAAGGAGAGATGGCTAAAAGCTACTTTAATTTGATTATAGTTCTGCTGGCTGATTGAGAAGATTCTGAATTGTTTATTCTAGTTTAAAATATAGCATATTTAGTTAGTCTAAATGGCAATTAAAAACATGGTATTTAAGTCAGACATGGGTTTGAGACTTAGCTATATACAAGATGTTAAAGACATGCTATTTAATTTGCTAGAGCCTCAGTTTTCTATGATATTTGGATAAGAGTATGTGCCTCATGGAGCTGTTAGGATGGTAAATGAATTATTTTAAATAAGCTCTCAACACAGATCTTTCAAGCTATAAACACTACCTATGCTGCAGTCATTTAAAATTATCCTATGATTAACTTCATTATTCAATGAAGAATAATTTGTGGATTGATTTTCATATCAGCCATAAAAGGCATGTACACAAATCATTAAGACAACATCAATGGTATGAGACATCTTATGTGTTTATTGTCTCTTTTTCTCCCTACTAGAGTGCTAACTGCCTTAAGAGAAGGAAACTCAGACTTCTGAGTCATTTCTTTATCCCCAAAGTTTATATTTTTTATCACAGAGTAGGTACAGAATAAATATTTATGTAGTAAATGAATTAACAAATGAAATAAATATGATACATGCCTTTAAAATTTTATTTTGCTTGCAATACAAAATCACACAAGTTTTCTTATGTCTGATAACATTTCATGCCTCAACCACTTGTAGGCAGTAGGACACTTTCAATCATTATTTACATTATTTATAAATTCTGTGTCTGTAACCAGATCCCATGCTTCTTAAGAAACCATATGCTACAGCTCTGTTTCCCCACAAAGTATTTTACCCTTGCATAGTACTACACGGCATACCAGGAACTTTCACATCCATGATCACAATTGCTACACATGGCCATGAAGCTCCCAGATATAATCATAGCCCTTGTAGAGACAAAGAATTGGTCTCCGAGAAGCTAAGTGGCTTGTTGAAGATCGAAGTCAGGAAGAGGGAGCCAGAACTCAAAACCAGGCCTCTATTTCCAGGCTGAGAGATAATGAAAATAATGATTCCAATGTTATATTCTCAGTACTGTAAAACAGAATATGTAAAAGAATTCTTACTAAATTTCTCCCTCAGGTTTATGAAACAAGTATAACTTGATCATGGCTTATGTCTTGTAATGCAAATTATACATGGCTAAATATAAATTTAGCTAATTATTCACCAACACACTTTACTAAATTGTGAGAAAACTGTCTACAGAGATACCCTGAGCCAGTAATATCCAGGCATATAATCAAGTGAAAAGGAGACTCAAACTCATCCCCCAATTCATTTCCACAAACTATTCAATGCAGCCAATTCATGATGGGAGAGGGGAGCCTTGTGCAACCTCAGCCTCCCAATTTCCATTAAGAACCAGAAGCACAGAATTATATCTTAAAATGTCTCAATTTTTGACTCTTATTAATTAATCCCATTGTAAAGCATACTGTAGATCAAATACAGGACATATATTGACAGTGTGCAGCCTCAGATTCAAGCCATCACATTTGCTGAGTGAATTTCTGAACAGACAGCACTTTAAAGTCATGGGTGTGTAAACTCTGACCAGAACAGAAAATACAGAAAGTAAGGAGAGTGCATGCAAAGTCCAAAATGACCTTACACGAATTGATGTTTTTTTTCCCCGTGCTCCTTGCCTTCCTCCATTGAAAACTGTGCCTAGAACTTATGGACTTCATATAAGTGCTGTGAGAGCAAATAACTGTGCTTATAGGAGCATTTTTTAAGACTTCAGGCTGTTTAGGGCATGATGCAATTGAAAACTAAGATCGCCCTCAATGGGAGAACCAAAAGCTA
The DNA here is from genome assembly GCF_964237555.1 of Oryctolagus cuniculus. Lineage (NCBI taxonomy): Eukaryota > Metazoa > Chordata > Mammalia > Lagomorpha > Leporidae > Oryctolagus > Oryctolagus cuniculus. The sequence goes on from NC_091442.1 coordinate 64,169,708, forward strand.
AAAACAGAGTACTCGTTCTTACAAGGACAAGATCTGCTATGTTTCCACTCTATACTTAAGCAGTGGCACATAAAGATTATAATCGAGAATGAAAGGAAGAAAAGAACCTACTGAAAAACAGATGTCTTCAGCTAGAAGTAGCAATCACAGCATCTGCACTTCGGCACTGGGTGGAAAACACTAGGGGGAAACAATAAAGCACAAGGTATAAAAATACCAAAGAAGTCAGCTGGTTCTCTTCAGCTGGTGGAACAAAAACTGCAGACTACAAAAGGGTATTTAGAAGACTTTGGTAAAATTCTAAAGCTTTAAATAGCTTGTAGTTCAGATAATCTGGGAAATAGAGGCACAGGAAGTAAAAGGAGACTAAAGCAGCTGTGCTTAGTGCCTCTTCTGGTGTAATGCTTACAGGGTAATTCAGAACTGGCTTGAGTTTCCATTCTTCCAGCAAGCCCAGTGCCATTTGTTTCCTTGGTGGTACCATCAAGCCAACTGGAGCTAATTTACCCAAATTTATTACATGTAATAGCCGAGAAAACACCTTACATGATGTCCCCGGCCAATGATACATTCCATGTTTATGTTCTCTACATACTGCATGATCAGTCAAAAAGACCACAGGATTTGGAGTGAGAATTCTTGAATTCAAGACTTGGTCACCTATCTAGGATGATTTCTGGAATCATTTACTTTCTCTGATCCTCAGGTGATGATTTTGTAAACTGAAGGTGATTCTGCTTGCCTTATTACCTCACAGCATTGTTTTGAGAATCAAAAGAGATAATCTATATTAAAGTGCTTTACAAATCCTAATCCTAATAGAATTTATGCAAAGAACCAAAGGTTCAACACCCAGTGAAACTACTGTAGCACCAATCACTCAACAAGTGTTACTTATCATCTGCTGTAATTCTAGACACTAGTGATATAACTGAATATCCGAGGTTGGGCCCCTGCACACACAAGCCTGTATTATGATTAAAGTTGGCCATTTTTAGTTTGAGGTTTGATGATAACACAGTAAACAGATCTCATGTTTAAGATAATAAATAGATTATAAGTTTGTGATAAAGAATTGCTTGTTTTCCACTAATTTCCATAAGGAAAAGAAAAAAATGGTATATCTTAATTAAATACAGAAAGGCACTTAGCCAGAAATCACACAGCCAAAGTATTTACCACACATGTGTCACTGCAATGCAGTAATTATTAAACAGTCACCACGCACACACTTGCTATCAGGCAAACGTAAGGGAAATGCAGCTGCTTACTCAAAGTTTGGGGAAAAGACCACATATTCATCCTCATTAGCTATATTTAGTGCTTATTTTGCACAAGACCTTATCATGGGCATTCTAAAGGGAATTAATGTCAGCAAGCACCAGTTTTTTCCTTCCCTCAAGGGACTCATATTAGAGGAATAGAACATTTTCAAGATTATATGAGTGACAGCATAATAATAGAGCTATTAAATAAAGGATTGCGGTGGTTCAGGGAGAGGCCAAACTTAGGGAGACAAAAGGTACTTTTATGAAATTTTATCCAGCAGGACAAAGCACCAGACTAGGACCCCAAAACCCAAGTTTGATTTTCATCCTGTCTTCATGTCAATGTACTTTACACTGTTTTTCTACCTATAAAATAAAATTAAAAAAAAAAAAAACCACTAGCACCCTTCTGACCTCCTGAAGTCTTTTTAATAAAACTCAAGATTGAATGAACTGATGCATCACAATATCAGTTACTCTACAAGTCTTGGTAGTCACATCAGATAATATATGTGATGTACCCTCAGCACTGCTGACATTAAGTGTGTTCTCAATAAATGCTGGACCCAGGTCTGAAGGAAGAAATAACTGAATGATACCTTGAAGTATGGGTAAGATTTTAATAAGCAGGGAAAATGAGAAAGGCATGTTATGTCAAGGGAACAGTCTGGGAAAGACCTGATACTGGGAACACGCAAGAAGTAATAGACAAGTAGCCGCATTTAGCTACACTCTAAAGTCTAGGAAATTGGATAATGAAAGGCAAATCTGGAATGATGGGTCAGTCTCAGAATATTGAGACTGCTGATGGCCCAATGAAAGTGTTCTCTCACTGTAGCAGGTTCCAAGGCAGCACTGGGGCACCCAATCAAAGAAGTGAAATGCAGAGAGCATATTACTTGCTTAAAACCAATACATAGCTTTTTATTATTTAACTACCTATACCCTTTAAAAAATAAGTCAACAAGCTCTCTAAGTAATATATTTGCAACTAGGTCATAAGACACCATTACTATTTCTTATTAACACAAATAGGAAACACTCTGCAGATTTGCAATTTCAAATATTTGTAGGAGAATCCCTTTTAGTGGGACATTAGTAGATGTCTCTCTCAATATTAGGTGCACTGCATTCATCAGAATTTATCTTTAAATCAAATACTTTAAAAGCTTGAGAAGCTAAGTAGAAAGTTTTTATCAATAAAGAGCAGTTTATTATTTTTTCTTACATATTTCACTACTACCATTTATGAACAACTATAATACAGCACATAAAAATGAAAAGATATGATAAAAATATGCTATCTAGACAGCCGACATGCATTGTGTCTTATAACTACCAATTAATTTGTTTACACCATGAAGAGGACTATAATAAGAGCCATGTAGAAAAACCTGAATGAGAGAAAGAAGAAAAAGGTCAAAGATAATTAACATCTAAGATAAATGAAATAAGAGAAACAAAATCATTTCAATTTTGGTAACCTGCCTCCTTTTTGAGTTTTCTATTCTTTCCATTATTAAAATTCAGTCCCATATCTTTACTGAAGAAGTAAAACAATACTCGCTAAAAAGGCTTCATGGTGTTTACTACAGGAAGCACCTAAATCTATGATTTCTTATTTCTATGAACTTTTTTAATAGACAATATAGAGTAAGATGTTATTACTCACATTATAGGAATAAGGAAACTGAGTTCAGAGAGGATCAGTGACACGCATAGTAGGGGCAGACTCCAAAGTGAAACTTTAGAACCCATATTCTGGTTCTCTGATTGTTAATTCCTTGTTCCTTCTACCATACCTCCATACAGCAATTGGGGGAATGAGGCACATCAGATCAAGAACTGACAAAGGGTTCTTGGCTTTCAACATGGTTTCTATTTTGCACAAAAGGAGAAGGATAACATAATGCCAGGGAATGAGGCACTTTCCTCTTCCATATTTCTACACCTTCCGTACTGAGAATTGAATAAAAATAATCAAGTTGACAGAACTTCTAACACCATCTGCCGATACCACACTGTACAAATACCAAATGTTGATGATAACACAATTAAGTTTTTATCTACAAGGAGATATTTTCCAATTTGTGACCCTCCACCTCAATTCACCTTTGCTCTGCACTTGTTCTCTCCACCTTAAGACATAAACAGTAAACAGTGACCACTATTTTAAAATGTAATTGCTAGTGTACCAGAAAACTATGGCATGGTCCTCACTGATGCAGAGAAACAACTTTGGGCTGTGTGCTCTTCTGCATTCAAGCCAGTGAGTTGAGCTGACCATTGTAGTTAATGCCACTTCTAAACAAGCTAAATTCCCACTTGCTGATGAAAGGGAACATTACTGATATGTCATTCTAGGAAGATATGGTAGGAGACAAAGTGATTGTCCTCTCCTGTCAGATCTTTTAGTCCTATGTACATCGGAAAATGTGTCTAAGGATACTGTATTTCCTCAGTCACAGGACTAATCAGAAACAAACCCAATAAATACAACCAATAGAATGCACCTGATTCTAGAAATAACTCCCATAGATATGACAACTAATTGATTAATATTTGAAAGGAGGTGTGTAGAACACTTCCCTAGCACAAAGGAGACAGCATTTTTCTAAAAGCAGAATTTGTCTCTCCCTCCTTTAGGATCAGACTTCCCTTTAATCATTAGATTTAAGCCTTAGTATTTGGAATGAGAGATTTAAGGCAATTTGGCCCAATACCAAGAGATCCACATTACAATTTGTCAACCTGATTCTCATGTAGTGCCCTGGTGATGGAAACTAAGTTTCTATCACTTCCTCAGGTCTGACTCCTTCCCTTTGGCATTTGTAAGTAAGCACCCTTGGTTCTTGCCATTCCACTAGAGAATTATCCCTGAAACTGGGTCCTACTTTTTGTTGCCCCCTCAAATCTCCCCTGACACTTATGTCCCCATTTCTCCTTCCTCCCCCAAAAGAATGCCCTGGCTAAATAGTTATTGCCTTTTTACCTGAATGCCATGCTTTGCCTACCAGAGTGAATCTTTGGGATGTGATCTAGACTTGGTCCCAGCATTGGGATTTACAGAGGCAAGGTCTAGTTCTGAATCTCCTTGGTTCCTATCTACGTCCACTTGCTGGTGATGATCACTTGGAGCTCATAGTCTCAATGAAAGAGAACATAAATTAAAAAAAAATGGTTCTTGACATTCATTGCCTTACATTATTAGTGCTTACGGGCACTTAAAACATAAAAGTATGAAATAGTGTGGTCCATGAAGTGGTAGGTTATTCAGTTACAATGGTTATCACCTTACTTGACACTATCAGTATAACTGAAGCAACACATAGTATATAATTGAGAAGCTAGACTTCCTGGATTAAACCCTTGCTTTGACATTTACCAACACTGGGCCATTGGTTGAAATTAACAAATGCTTCACTTTACTCAACTATGAAATAAGGAAAATAATACTGCTTTTTCAAAATGCTCTGCGGACTGGATGTGTTACATACAAAGTGATTAGAGTAGGACCTGACTCATAACACATGCTCAACTGATAGAGATGTTATCTAGATAGGAGGTGTATCTAACAAATATGAGAGGCACAGGAAAAATCAAATAGAAAAATCAGTGCTGCAGTGAAATTGACTATTAATTCTTCCAAAAAGACTCCTCACAGCAAGCTGTATTTGCCTCCCATACATCAGTAACTACTGAGCACCAGGTCTGTATTGGCAGCTTACTGCCTACATCAAAGCATTTATCTGTTAAGTGCATAAAATAATACTTCCTACCAATTAGGACTAGCTTTATTATTAAATTAGTAAACATAGATAAAATATTTGGAATGATGCCTGAGGTATATAAAATACTTAAGTGTCAGCTAATTGATATTATGAGTGTAGCCCACGTAATAATACTTGGATGAAATGATGAAATCTGAGTATCCCCAAGCTGGTGGAGACAGGAGGTATTCAAATTTCTAACAAATTGGAATCTGTCATTAGCTCACGGCCCGATCAGAACTCTTCCCACTGAAAATAAATTTAAATCTTAATGGAAACTTAAAGAAGAACAAACCAAATAGGAATGTAGGGCACTCAGACCAGAAGAAACCAAACATTGCCACATTCTCCTACAGACTGAGGAAGTAAGCAAAGTGAGGAAAAGGAGCACCTCAAACAAATTTACATTTGCATAGCTTTTACAGCATTCAACCTTTCTTAAAAAATAGACATCTATACTTTCAAAGATCAAGTGTATAAAACACTCTTGGAATAAAAATTAGGGGTCCTACGGAAGAATGTGCTAATCCAACACATGAATCAAGAATGATGTGGACACAAAGGAGGATCACGAGGCCTGAAGGAAGAGCATTTCGGAGTGGACTGAGGTTGCCAGATTCCTAGAGAAATCAATTCCTAGAAATCAATACCTGTGTTCTACTCCATACCATTTGTATTTGTGTATAAACAGGACTCAGTCGCACAAAAAAATCTCAGAATATATTATTTCTTTTCAAACTGTAGATTCAATTATTGTCAACAAAAGCGCTCTGACCCTCCCCATTCTCAGTCCTCAGTAGAGATTCAACATTCCAAAGGCTGTCAGGCAGCACTGAGTTGACTGTGATTGCTACAAACCTGAGTAACAGGAAAGTTACCTCATCACCCTCTCCATTTGTCTCCTTGACTGCAAAGTGGACAGGAGGCTAACATTACCCAACTGAGGTGGCGGGATAATTAAATTAGCTAGCACTCCCCAGTGATAGCAAGTAACACACAGAAAGCCTTTTACATGTGGTTCCTGGTTAAATGTCACTATTGTTTTATGGATATCTACACTAAGTGGACCCTAGTGATATAACAACCAAGATTCTAGGGACCAGAAGGGCAGAAGCAAGCTTTCTTATGACTCTGTCCCCAGTGGCACAGTCCCTTATCCCGCCCTCCCAGATGGCTCCCTCTACCCAAGGCTTCACAAGCTTCATTACATCCCAATCTGGTTTCCTAGGAGTGGGGTTCTTGAGAACCTCGCTGGTTCCTTTCACTTTGATGTCCCTTGCATTTTACATAGCTCCAGGCACAAATCAAGATCTCAAAAAATGAGTGAGGAATAATCAACAAGTGATATCAAACAGGAAAAAAAAATGGTGGTCCTCAATCCAGGACTCCTTGCTAAAGTCAGTAAATCTTAAACTCATTAACAAAGCAAAATTATTATTATTTTAATATCTTTAAATAGTCTCTAGCTAATGGCAGCAGCAGGGTTCTCTTTTTTTAAGATTTATTTATTTATTTGAAAGTCAGAGTTACACAGAGAGAGGAGAGGCAGAGAGAGAGAGAGAGAGAGGTCTTCCATCCAATGGTTCACTCCCCAATTGGCCGGAGGTGCGCCGATCTGAAGCCAGGAGCCAGGAGTTTCTTCTGGGTCTCCCACGCGGGTTCAGGGGCCCAAGGACTTGGGCCATCTTCTACTGCTTTCTCAGGCCACAGCAGAGAGCTGGATTGAAAGTGGAGCAGCTGGGTCTTGATCTGGTGCCCATATGGGATGCCTTACCCACTACGCCACAGTGCCGGCCCCAAGCAACAGGGTTTCTTAAAGTCAATTGTGTCAAACATTATGTTGGGAAATCTTGAATATTATCACCACATCCTTCTATCACTTAAGGACTTTTTACATGTGTTTGCCCTAGATGTTCTGAGAAACTTGTGTTCTCTATGCATTGGGCTGTCTACACATAGACAAATTATCTGCTTCCCCATCAGACACTTTTTGCCAATACCAAATGAGAGGTTCTAAAGGCCCATAATGATGCAGATAAATCACTCTATTTCTTTTACACTATTAAAGTGGATATTTTATGTTCCACTGCCACAAAAATCCAAGATGAACACCAGAAATAGCCTGTGAGTTGAAGACTCTCATTTTAAAATGGCAGCACAATTTATCCTATTTCCTACTACATCACGAGCGTTACATTATTCATTAGAAGTGTTTGCTTTGGGGTGGCTATTACAGGGCTTCTGCTAAGTGTGGGCTTCCCAAGGCATGCTGGTGATTTAGAAGGAAATTTTCCAAAGACAAGGTCACACTGGGGAGTTCCCACCAGTGTGACCCCAGTGTGTTTGCATAAATATAAATTTGCTATATGACATCCCTGTCATGTTTGTTCAGTGAGCAAGTCATTTGCCACTCTCATTACTCCAGGTACAAGGTACCCTGTGAAAAATCAATCTTCTTTCTGCTTCATACATCACAGCTTCCTCCAGTCACCCAGTGCTTTCTGACTCGGAAATGAAGCTGAGAGATAAAGACACATATGTGTTTTAGCAGGCTGCATTGTCCAAAGGAGCTAATGAATGTTACACCTCACTGGGAAATCCCATCCTGAGGCAGGGGCAATGTCTATAGACAGAGCAATGACGCTCCTTCGTCCAAAGCATTTCCTATACCAGAGGCAGAGAGGTCTTCTCAGTGGAGCAAACAAGAAGGTATAGGGAGTTAACTGCAGTTTTTCAGAAATATTAGTCTACTAACTCTTCAGCAACAAATCCTTTCCTCCACCTTTTGACAGGTTGAATTCTGGACCTAAAAAGACAATCCATTGATGGATTCTTACTGGCTATCATATGCCAAGCATCTCCCCAGGAACAGTGCCAACTCACATCAATAGATCAAACCATTTTCAGTGTTTTACTGGTGCTTATTGCTGTTTTTTTTTTTTCACCAATGTGCCTACCTCAACATCATAGCATAATTGCCAGTGAGAGGAGGAAAAACAAAGAAATTTTTCTTTATATATTTCAAATCTAAAGAATAATAAGCTAGAGTTTTCATGCTATATTGGGGCACAAATCTATTTTTTAAAGCCTCAATTAAAATGTCAGTCAATGTTTATTGGTATCTACTATGTTCTTTCTAGAAACTGAATTAAGTAATTAATAGAACAAACAAAATCCTTCCCTTATAGAATTTATTCACAGGAATGAGAAAATAAATGAACATGCAAATAAATAAATACAGCAAAATCAAGTGTTGACCGTTGCTGTGAAAAAATCAGAGTCATGTGATAGGGAGAGGTACAGGACTAAAGCAACATTCAATAGAAGTGAGGGAAGATTTAGTCAAAGGAATCAGCTGGGGTCAGCGCTGTGGCACAGCGGGTAAAGCCGCTGCCTGCAGTGTTGGCATTCCATATGGGCACCAGCTGCTCCATTGAATCCCAGCTGCTCCATTTCCAACCTAGCTCTCTACTATGGCCTGGGAAAGCAATAGAAGATGGCCCAAGTCCTTGCACCCCTGCACCCATGTGGGAGACCTGGAAGAAGCTCCTGGCTCCTGGCTTCGGATTGGCATAGCTCTGGCCAATTGGGGAGTGAACCATCAGATGGAAGACCTCTTTCTCTCTCTCTGCCTCTCCTTCTTTCTCTGTGTAACTCTGACTTCCAAATAAATAAATAAATATTTTTTAAAAAGGTATAAGCTGTGAAGAAAATAAATAAATAAAAAAGAAAAAGGCACATTTTTAGCAAAAAATAAAAAAGGAAAAGAAATAAATAGGGAAACAGAGAGAAGACATTGTAGCTGGAATAGTAGGCATGTGTTACAAGAAAGGTACCAGTGAAAGAAAGTCCACAGACAAAATATTCAGATTTATTAGAAGTTCAGGGAGAAGCCAGTACAAAGTGGAAATGGAGGAAGATTTGAAACATCAGGGCAGTTGACATGATTGATTTGCATTTTTTGAAGATCAAATCAAAATATGCTGTAAGACGTGGACATAGAACCCAGCAGCTAAGACATCTGTGTACCATATCAAACAGTAACTGGATTTGAGTCCCAGCTCTAGCTCTTCATTCCAGCTTCCTGCTAAGGTAGACACTGGGAGTAAACAATGATGCCTCGAGTAGTTGGGTCCCTGTTGTCCATCTGGGTGCCTGTTTCCTGGCTTCGGTTGGCGAGTTTCAACCATTTTGGACATTTTGAGAGTGAACCAGCAGATGGGGTGTCTCTCTCTCTCTCTCTCTCTCTCTTTCTCTCTTCCCTCCCTTTCAAATAAATAAAGATTTAAAAATAACAAGTGCAATTTAATGGATAATGAATTGTAGAGAGTGGCTATAGAAGAAGTAAGGGAGCAATTAGGAACCTGGAGGCATGATCCAGCCAAGTTTTGAGGATAGCTAGACCTACAGAGGTATCAGTGGAAATGAAGAAAAGTAAACATACATGTGATGTGTTTGGAATAAGTAGAATTCGGGACTTGTTCAAAGATTTGAAGAAAGGAAAATAAAGAGGAGAGGAATCACAGATATAGTCTACATTTCTGGCTTAAGGAACTGGATGAATTTTGGTTCATCAGTGAGATGGAGAGGAGGTTGAAATATATAATCAGACATATTAAATTTGAGAAGACAAGTGTACAAGATGTTATTACTAGAGTGGAGCACAAATATGAGCTTAGAGAGAAGTTAATTCTGGAGTGTATAGATACTATTTAACGCTATCTATCTGAATAAATTCACACAGAGTAGGAATGCCAGAAATACAGTTCACCTAGTTAACCTTGAATTTCAGACACATGAATAATTTTTAGTATAAGTATATAAGAAACATTGCACAAAATATAATTCTGCTGAAGTATGTCCCAACAGTTTATGGAATAAACAAGATGAGGGTAGTTCAAAATGTTCATGAAAATGTATAAAAGGAAAAAATTATGCATGGATTTCAAAATATTACACCAAAATAAACTTATCTTTCAAATATGTTTTTCACAAACTTTTTGAAGTACCCTCATGAGGAAATGTGTGTATGTGTCTATAAAACATGTAACATGACACTAAAATAATTCTGAAATGCAAATTTAACTGAGAATCCCATATTTTTGTGTTAATGCCCTAGCCAATACTAAATCGGGGTGAGGTTATGAATAGAAAGGAACCAAGGGCTGAGGCACTGTCAACTTTACATGTAGAGCTGAGGAAGCAGAGTTAGCAAAGAAGACAGAAATAGCCCTTCAGGAGCCTGCGGGATCAAAAGTTACTAAAAGAAAAAGGATACCAAAAGGAGATGCTCAAAAGAGTCCAAAGTTTTGTCTGCTGCTTACGGATTGAACAATGGACAATCAAACAAGTGACCACTACATTTGGAAGCATAGAAGTAAGTCTTGCTGAATTTAAAAACAGCAGCTAGATTGAAGTGGCATGAACAGAAGACCCACTGGAGTGGGATAAGAGGATGAAGAAGTGGCGACAAAGAAAATGGAAGCTTCTTCCAATAGAAAATGAAGAAGTGGAGACAAAGAAAAGAGGAATAAAAATAGTGCGGCAATTGTGGGGGCCATTATGGATTCAACAGGAAGGACTTGGCTCCCCAAATTCATGACAACACTTAACCCCAAAGATTTATGCTAATAGTTGATGGATTAGGGCCTGGCGTGGTGGCTTAATAGGCTAAGTCCCCACCTGCAGTGCCAGCATCCCACGTGGGCACTGGTTTGAGTCCTGGCTGCTCCACTTCTGATCCAGCTCCCTGCTGATGGCCTGGGAAAGCAACGGAAAATGGCTCAAGGGCTTGGGCCCCTGTACCTATCTAGGGGACCAGGAGGAAGCTCCTGGCTCCTGGCTTCAGATCGGCCCAGCTCTTGCTGTTAGAGCCATTTCAGGAGTGAACCAGCAGGTGGAAGATCTCTCTCTCTCTCTCTTTCTCTCTTTCTCTCTCTTTCTCTCTCTTTCTCTCTTTCTCATGGCCTGGGAAGGGCAGCAGAGGATGGTCTTGGTGCTTGGGCCTCTGCTACCCATGTGGGAGACCTGGAGAATCTTCTGGCTCCTGGCTTCAGCCTGGCCCAGCCCAGCCATTTCAGCCATCTGGGGAGCCAGTGGATAGAGGATCTCTCTGTCTTTTCCTCTTTCTATAACTCTGACTTTCAAATAGATTTTGAAAAAGAATCCATAGATACATAAACAAAACACCTATCTATTATCAAGCATTTGTCTTACATTTTACTTTTTGAAAAACTATCCTGCTATTATATATTCTCATAAACAAACAGAGATAATCAAAAATAGATGTTTTAAGACACCCTGATAGCTAAATGAATCATGCTTAATAAAAAAGAAAATCTACACTCTCTTTAACATTTCCATGGTTCCCTTTATTTTCATAAATACAAGAAGTATAGAATAGCCTCTAAATTATTATAACGCTGAGATAGAGGTTTTTTTTTTTTCTAAATGGGAATTAGAAATTTCTAAATTGCATTTCCCATAACACATGCATCATGGCATAGATCATTAAATAGAAAAGTTTTGCTAATACAAAGTGAAAGCAAACATGTTCAAACTCCAGAGAAACAAAAGTCAATTGCTTTTGGGAATGACCCTTTGGACCTCCTGACCTTTGCGTGTAATGCATTAATGTGGATATTTGCATTTGATCTACTCCAAAACAGAAATGAAATATTCAGTGGTACAGCTATAAATGCAGCTCAGTAGCAAAGAGACTATGCTACATTGGGCGGCAGAGCACATAAAGAAGTAGTACAGGCAGTGTTTAAAAATAGGTATCTCTAGAACATTTCTCTTAGTATCATGCAGTCATCTGTCTATGTGAAGTCTTAATGATATTTGTACATGAATACAAATATTTGGCCCATAATACTTTATGTTCTTATTAGCAAATAGTTATATACTGATAAACAAAATTCCATTATTTATTAAAATGTAAATTTTGTCTGTATTGTTCCTGTATTTTCAACTCAAAGTCTGCAGCTACAACAACCCTGTATAGGACTTTGTCTCCTATCAATATCCTACATTGAAATCAAACTCTTTCACCTTTTAGAACTGATAAAATATACGTGCAGAAAAAAAAAATCTTAAACCAATATGCATGTGGCTACCTGCTGATAACACTAACCTGATCAAACAGGCTTCTTTGTCCATCAGGTTACTAAAATTTAAAATATCCATTTTCACTCTCTTTAGGGTGTTTAAACTTAGCTTTCCTATTTGAACAGAAGGAGCATACACAAAGAAAAATCTAAGCTCCAATGAGGGCTTAAATTCCTTGCAAGTTTTTGTACCTAACAGATGATCAATAAATAGAGATGGATGGATGAATGGATACCCAGAAGAATAATGGCGAGGGAAAATCATGAGATTTAGCAGATAAAAAATCATAAATATAAATTTTTAACAGGTAAAAAATAAGACATGATCAAGATTTTTAACAACTTCCTACTTCCCAAAAGTCACAACTCAGTAACAAATATTTTAATTCCACTTAAAAAAAAAAAAAACAGTACTTTTACATCCTTTCACCTTCCAGAAACAAAGCACTCTCTAGCACTCTCCCTTCCCAAGAAACCCATTCACAAACTCAAAAATTCCTAACTCGTGTGGCTAGATTCAAGATCTGATACTTGAGATGACCCAAAGTTTCCAAATCAAGCACAAATACAATAGAGTGTAGGGTAAGAGAGAAAAGTTCACAAAGGTCAATATTTCTTTTTTTTTTTTTTTTATTTTATCCAATGGCAGGAGCCAGGTACTTCTCCTGGTCTCCCATGGGGTGCAGGGCCCAAGCACTTGGGTCATCCTCCACTGCACTCCCTGGCCACAGCAGAGAGCTGGCCTGGAAGAGCGGCAACCGGGACAGAATCCGGCGCCCCGACCGGGACTAGAACCCGGTGTGCCGGCGCCGCAAGGCGGAGGATTAGCCTAGTGAGCCACGGCGCTGGCCAAAGGTCAATATTTCTGACAGTACCTCCCATGCTGAAATGTGAAGGTGTTTGGCAGCTCACACCAGTACATTACAAGTTGGGGAATTCCTTCAGAACATGAACATTTTGGAGGCTAGGGTGGTGATAATCTCATCTTTGTATCCCAAGAATTCCCACACCATTTAGTGGTTCTTCAACGTATACTTAATGGATGAATGACAGAATGAACAAAGGAAGGTATGTATGCCTGAGTAGCTTAAAAGAAGTAGAGTACAGCCTGGTCATCTAGGTTCCTAATCTAAAGCACCAGAGAACAAATAATGCACTTTGCACCAAGTTATTTGGCTTTATATAGGATTACCTCTTCTCCAGTGGAAAAAAAAAGACTGCCCTATAAACAATGATTTCATAAGGCCACAAATCCATTGAGCAATTATAGAGGGAAGATAGAGGAGAGTGGGGGTGGGGCATTAAGGAGAAAGAACAGGAAGAGGGGAGATAGAGGACCACAGGAAGGCAAACAATCAACAAAAGACAACCAGCAAAAGTTAGTGAGTCAGCAGTGGGCATTTGGCCTAGAAATAAAGACACTGTTTGGGATTACCAAATCCCATACTAGATTACCCAGGTTCGAGTCCTGGCTCTACTCCTGATTCCCTTTCCACTAAAGTACACCCTGAATGCCAGCAGATAATGTGCCAGGTACTTGGGTCCCTGCTACCCATGTGAAAAAGCCAGAATGAATTCTGTGTTCCTGGTTGTTAAGGATCTCTGAGGAGTGAAGCAGTGGATGGAAGATGTTTCTCTCTCTCTTTCTCTCTCTTACTCTCTCTCCATTCCCCCTCCCTCTCTCTCTCTCTCCTCCCCATCCACTCTCCCTTTAAAATAATGAATAAATAAATTGAAAGATTTTAAAGTTAGTGAGTCAACAGTGTGGTACTTAAAATCTATAGTCACAGATGACACAATTGAGAGACATCGCTTTATCTTTCTTTTCAATTTTCTTTTTGTAGATATTTATTTAGATCCTTAAACTTAACCAGAGATAAGTATGAAGTGAATATGAAAAGTAATGATTCTAGAGTGAGAGTTAATAAGTTCTGGAATGAAAAATATTAACAATTGCAAGCAAAAGCACAAACTAAGCCAAGATCTAATTATATTATACTTCCATGAATGTTAAAAACAATTTGAAATATTTAATAATATACCAAACTTCAGGTTTTTCATCTGCCTAGTGATTCCACAGACTTGCATGCAATTACCTCTTCAGTTAAATACACACCACTTCAAAAGTGCTTGGATTCACAGTCACATCATCACTCTTGGTATTCCTGGGCCACTTCAAATGTATGAAGCTCTTCCTCTACCAGTCTCTCTCTATTTCTCTGCTTAGGGAGGCTTGGGTTATCAGGGTTTTGATCTGCTTGTTTTAATCAGTACTTCTACACTATTTGCTTCTATATCTTACACAAGGGACTTTTGGCAGATGATTTATTTGATTTTCTTTATTCTCATCCTGCCATTGCTTCTAAAATTGAATGCAGAAAAAAGGGAGGGGGATGAGCAGGCACTAAGCAACATGACACATTGTCAACTGAAGTGCTAAATACATATTCTGGTGTATAAAAGACCCCAGAACCTGAGCTAAGCTTTTAAAGAGGAATGTAAGTGCTTGTATTATCTATGATGTTTCCTTTCTTTTGCCTCCCATCAAGCCCTTTGTCATACAGCTAGCAAATGGAGGCTACATACAGTTATCTGATAACATGGTAACCCTAGGTAGGAGCTTATTTATATTGTCATCCAAGATGATGCCAATAATAACTGCTTTCATGATATTACTTTTCTATAGTATTTGATACATATAAAAATAGGTAGTATAGGTACAGTTGGGAAGCATAATCATAAAATAAAAGTGAATCATACCTACTAAACCCATCATCAAGTTAAGAACAATACTACTACTGTTATTAGAACTATCTATTTTGTTCTCCTTCCTAACCTTCCTCCTGGTTCTACTTATCCAAAAATATGCACTTTCTTTTATAAAATAATCTTAGCATATGGATCCTCTTTCTCTCTGTCACACACACACGCACACACACACACACACACATCATTAACCAATCTATTGTTTCAGTTTGCTTGGTTTAAGCCTAACAAATATGGCATTATTTTGTATGTCATCTCCTGAAACTTTCTTTTTTCATGCAACATTATATTTTAAAGATGCATTTCTGTTGTTGCATCTAATTTTGGTTCATTCATTTTCAATCCATTTTCACAGTTGTATAATCCATTGTGTGAATATAAAAAAGTATAATTATCCATTTCTTGTCAGTAGACGTTTGGGTTGTTTCTAGCTTTTTATCATTATGAACAATATATGAAGAAATATTCTTATAAAAGAGATCTTTAAAAAGTTCATATAAAATGCATGTTATGGAAAAAAAACCATGTATGATTTCAAAAACTTTTTGAACCAAAATAAAATTCTTTTAAACCCATTTTCCATGAGTTTTTGAAATAGCACATACATGTGTCTTGATTCACATATATAAAAGTTTCTCTAGTATTTATACATGAGAAAGAAATTACTTGTCATAGGGGATGCGTGATTTAACTTTACAAGATAATATTAAATTGTTTTCCACAGTGATTGCCTTAATTTACATCCCTATCAGCAATACAGTAAAAGCTTGCCCTGCTCCATATATTGTCAACACTTGAGATAAAATGGTTGCTATTTTCCTGAATTTCTAGTGGTCATAAAATGCTATCCACTTGTGGTCTTAATTTGCATTTCCCCTAGTTGTTACTGAAGATCAGTGTTTTTTTTATAATGTTTACTCTTTAACCTTGTGACTTTAATTGATAGCCATTAATTTCTAAACAATGAATACATTTTCAAGTCAGCAGTTGGTATCAATCCTTTCTTTTCATCACCATGGTTCAGATCATGTCATGTTTTTTCATGAAATTAGTCAAGCAGTATGGAGTATTCAGTTGTGTGTGTGATCAGCAATTTTTGGTCTACTGTATCACAAAAATGTTAGGATATCTTAAGGAATTGCTAGCCTCCTTTCTACAGTACTTAAGAAGGGATTAAGATGATGGAGTAGGGAGAGAGCTTGCTGCTCTAGTCTAGGAGAAGATTTGGATATCCACGTGGATAGCGAGGACATGCACAACTCAGGACCCCAGCATCTGAGAGCCTCCGCAACAGTACTGGAGAGTGAGGTGAGATCAGCCTGCAGCAGCCCAAGCCACTAGCAAAAAAGCTATAGGAAGGCACATTTTTTCCTCTCCCCAGTAACCCTGCAACTGCATCCTGTAATAACCTGACAGAGAGCAGGTGCCATTTTGGACATCCATAACAGCAGCACCAGTTCATGTCCATGCATAGCAATCAGCCAAGTGGAGACTCCTGAGTCTGGTGGGGAGAACAGAAAGGGGGCTGGGTGCTCATGACTGTAGGAAGCTTGTGTGCCAGGACCGTGAAAAACACTGAGGCTGTGTGGAAGGACTCAGGGTGTGGCTAGAACTTTGGGCATTCACTGTGGGAGGCTCTACATGATGAGGGATCCATGGTTACCTGGTGATGGACATTGCTGGGGAATCTGAGCTTACACTGAGGACTGCACGGATCCTTTGTGTGGTCCTTGTGGCAGAGTAGATGAATAATATACCCACTGGGGATAGCACCTGGGCACTGTTCTCCTTTGAGGAGAGGAGTTCATCTGAGTCTATGCCAACAGACAAGAACAAACCTCCCCTCTGATTAAAAAAGAGAGAGAGAGATTTATCATGACAAACCTAAATGTGTCAACTCAGACACATCCTTCACCGTGGAGCACTGAACAGAGCTCCTTGGCCACACCAATCACACACCTCTGCTTTCCCTGAAAGCAGACTCATCGCTAATCCAATCAGACATAGTCCAACATAAAAGATACCACAGCAAAAAAAAAAAAAAAAAAAAAAAAGAAAAAAGAAAAAAAAGAAACCAATGAGTATCTCCACAAAAACTGAATAAGAAATGCACCAGTTCAAGAAACAAGAATAAGGAAGACAACATGATGTCCCCAAAAGAACACAACACTTCAACACTAGATTTTGAAGATGATGAGATTGAAGAAATGCCAGAAATGATATTCAAAAATTGATCACAGGATTACTTAGAAGTAATCAGTAAAAAACATACAAACTAATTAAATCCATACATGAAATGAAAGAAAATTTCTCCCACAAAATTCAGATCTTAAAGAGAAATCAAAATGAAATCTTGGAAATGAAGAATTCAATAGAACAAATAAAAAATGCTGTGGAAACCCTTAACAATAGAATCGATGAAGCAGACGAAAGAATATCCAACTTAGAAGACAACACACAGAATATTATACAGTCAGACCAAACACAATAAGAAGACATTAGAAAACTAAAAAACACTGTTGGTGATCTACAGGATATTATCAAATGACCCAACATACGGAATCTAGGAGTTCCTGAAGGCATGGAAATATGGAAGGATTAGAAGTCCTTCTTAGTGAAATAATAACAGAAAATTTCCCCAATTTGGTGAAAGAAAGGAGCAGCCAAGTACAGGAATCACAAAGAACTCTTAATAAACATGACCAGAAAAGATCTTCACCATGACAAAGTATAATCAAACTCTCCACAGTAAAACATAAATAAAAGATTCTAAAATGTGCATGAGAGAAACATCAGATTACTTTCAGAGGATCTCCAATTAGACTCACAGTGAACATCTCATTAGAAACCCTACAGGCTAAGAGAGAATGGCAAAATATATTCCAAGTATTAAGAGAAAAGAACTGTCAACCCAGAATATTATGCCCTGCAAAGCTCTAATTTATGAATGAATGTGAAATAAAGAATTTCCATGACTGAAATCGAATTTGTCACCTCCCATCCAGCCCTGCAGAAGATGCTTAAGGATGTGCTGCACACAGATACATGGTCATCACTATGAAAGAAGGTAAAAGAAGAAAATCTCCCAATAAAAGTATAAAAGAAATACAAAGTAAACATTAGGAATATTTATGGGAAAACGGCAGGGCAAAATTGTAATTTATCAATAGTCACCTGGAATATAAACGGCCTCAACCCTCTAGTTAAAAGACAGACTGGCTGAATGGATTAAAAAACAAAACCCATCTATTTGCTGCTTACATGTAACACGTCTCATCAACAAAGATGCATACAAACTGAAATTAAAAGAATGGAAAAAGATACTCCATGCTAACAGAAACCAAAAAAGAGCTGGTGTAGCCATCATGATTTCAGATAAAATAGACTTCAACACAAAAACTGTTAAAAAGAGAAAAAAAAGGCACTATGTAATAATTAAGGGATCAATTGAACAGGAAGGTGTAACTATTATAAATGCAAATGCATCTAACTAAGGCAGCTGGCTATTTAAAAGAATGTTAGGGGATCTAAAGGGAGACATAGACTCCAATACAATAGTAATGGAGGACACCAATACTCCACTTTCAGCAATGGTGAGATCAACCAGACAGAGAATCAGTAAGGAAACAGCAGAAGTAGTTGACACTATAGATCAAAGGGACCTAACAGATATCTACAACTTTTCGTCCTACAGTTGCTGAATACACATTATTCTCAGCAGTGCATCAACTTTCTCTAGGATCGACCACATGCTAGGAGATAAAGCAAGTCTCAGGAAATTAAAAAAAAAAATTGAAATCATACCATGCATCTTTTTGGAGCCCAACGAAATGCAGCTGGAAATCAGTAACTCAGGAAACCCTAGAACATATTCAAACACATGGAGACTAAACAACATGGTTGAATGAACAGTGGGACATAGAAGAAATCAAAAAAGAAGTCAAAAATTTTCTGGAAACAAATAAAGATGACAACAAAACATATCAAAACGTATGGGATACAGCAAAAGCAATGTTAAGAGTAAAGTTTATAGCAATTGGTGCCTATATCAAGAAATTGGAAAGGCACCAAATAATTGAAGAATCAATGCATCTTAAGGATCTAGAAAAACAATAGCAAAAAAAAAAAAAACAACATAAAACTAGTAGGAGAAAATAAACTATTAAAATTAGAGAAGAAATAAACAAAACTGAAACCAAAAAAATAGAAAAGATCAGCAAAATGAAGAGCTGGATTTTTTTTTTTTTTTTTGAAAAAAATAAACAATACTGAAACACCATTGGCACAACTAACCAAAAAAAAAAAAAAAAAAAAAAAAGATAAGACCCAAATCAATAAAATTAGAGATGAAAAAGGGAATGTAACAACAGACACCACAGAAATAAAAGGAATTTTCAAAATTATTACAAAGAGCTGTATGCTAACAAACTAAGAATCCTAGAAGAAATGGATAAATTCTTGGACACATACATCCTTCCTAAATTGAGCCATGAAGACATAGAAAATCTAAACAGCCTCAAAACCAAGACAGAAATTGAATCAGTAATAAAGACCCTCCCAACAAAGAAAAGCCCAGGACCAGATGGCTTCATTGTTGAAATCTATGAGAAATTTAAAGAACCAACTCCAGTTCTTCTCAAGTTATTTACAAGAATTGAAAAGGAAAGAATCCTCCCAAATTCTTTCTACAAAGACAGCATCACCTTAATTCCTAAACCCAGAAAAGATGCAACAGAAAAAGAGAACTATAGATGAATTTCCCTGATGAACATAGATGCAAAAATCCTCAACAAAATTCTAGCCAATAGAATCCAACAACACATCAGAAAGATCATTCACCCAGACCAAATGGGATTTATCCCTGGTATGCAGGGTTGGTTCAACATTCACAAATCAGTGTGATACATCACATTAACAAACTTTAGAAAAAAATATAATTATCTCAATAGATGCAGAGAAAGCATTTGATAAAATACAACACCCTTTCATGAAGAAACCTCTAAGCAAATTGAGTATAGAAGGAACATTCCTCAACACAATCAAGGCAATTTATGACAAACCCACAGCCAGCATCCTATTGAATTGGGAAAAGTTGGAAGTATTCCCATTGAGATCCAGAACCAGACAAGGATGCCCACTCTCATCATTGCTATTAAATATGTATAGTCTTGGAAGTTTTAGCCAGAGTCATTAGGCAAGAATTGCAATGAGAAATACAAAACATTAAAGAAAGATGTAGAAGAAGATACCAAAAAAAGGGAAAAATCTTCCATGTTCATAGACTGGAAGAATCAATATCATCAAAATGTTCATTCTTCTGAAAGCAATGTACAGATTCACTGTGATACCAAAAATCAAAAACATTTTTCTCAGATGTAGAAAAAAAATGCTGAAATTTATATAGAAACACAGGAGACCTTGAATAGCTAAAGCAATCCTATACAACAAAAACAAAGCCACAGGCATCACAATACCAGGTTTTAAGACATACAATAAGGCAATTATAATCAAAACAGGCTGGTACTGGTACAAAAACAGATTGATAGACCAATGGAACAGAATAGAAATGTCAGCAAGCAATCTAAGCATCTACAGCCAACTTATATTTGACCAAAAAGCTAAAAACAATCCCTGGAGCAAGTTTAGTCTCTTCAACAAATGGTGCTGGAAAACTGGATTTTCACATACAGAAGTATGAAGCAAGACCCCTACCTTATACCTTACACAAAAATCCATTCAAAATGGATTAAAGGCCTAAATCTAAATTAAAGATCTGATACCATCAAATTATTAGAGTACACTGGGGAAACCCTGCAAGACAAGGCAAAGAGTTCATGGAAAAGATCCCAGAGGCACAGACAATCAAAGCAAAAAATAACAAATGGGATTACATCAAATTGAGAAGCTACAGTGCTGCAAAAGAAACAATCAGGAAAGTGAAGAGGCAACAGACAGAATGCAAGAAATTATTTGTCAACAATGCAACCAATAAAGGATTAATAACCAGAATATATAAAGAGATCAAGAAACTCCACAGCAACACAAAAACCCAGTGAAGAAATAGGCAAAATACTTAAACAGACATTTTTCAAAAGAGGAAATCCAAATGGTCAACAGACACATGAAAAACTGTTCAAGATCACTAGCTGTCAGGGAAACGCAAATCAAAGCACAATGAGGTTTCATCTCACACCAGTTGGAATGGCTTTCATACAGAAATCAACAAATAATCAATGCTGGAGAGGATGTAGGGGAAAAGGTACCCTAACCTTTGGTTGGTGGGAATGTAAACTGGTAAGACTATTATGGAAGACAGTTTGGAGATACCTCAGAAATCAGAATATAAGCCTACCATATGACCCAGCCATCTCACTCCTGGGAATTTACCCAAGGGAAATTAAATCACTAAATAAAAGAGTTATCTGCACCCCCATGTTTATTACAGCTCAAATCACAATAGCTAAAACCTGGAATCAACATATATGCCTGTCAACTGAAGATTAGATAAAGAAATTATGGGATATGTACTCTATGGAATACTACATGGTGGTAAAAACAAAATGAAATCAGTCATTTGCAACAAAATGATGAATCTGGAAAACATTACACATAGTGAAATAAGCCTGTCCCAAAGGAACCATATGTTCTCCTTAATCTATGATAACTAATACAGCACCTAAAAGGAAATCGGTAGAAATGAAATTGACACTTTGAGAAGCATTGACTTTAACAGCCCTTGTCTTGACTATCAAGGAATGTTCTTTTTGTTGTTGTTGTTAAATTTCTCTCTTCACACCATTTGTTGAAATCCTTACTTAGTATAGAATTATCATATGTGTATAAAGTTAATTGAAAATAGATATCAGTATAAAAAAAAGTGTGGGACTAAGGAATAGAGGAGGAAGTTTGTAACTGTAAGGCTGTATGGTTCTGCACACATTCCTACAGACTAAGTTATAAGGGTACAGTTTAAAAACTTGCCATGGGACCCAAATCTCATTAAGCTGGGTGGTAAAAATGCCATCTTAAATGTAAAAGTGACCATCTTAAGTGTTGAAGGGATCATATAAATAAGGTCAAATGTCTGATAATAATAATAATATAACTCAAAAGGGGAGAAGGTTCCTCCATGAGAAGCAATCCACACAGCAAACTCATAGAATGACAATCACTTTAAATAGCACTCTGACCTCAGAATCAACCCTTAAGGCATTCTGGCCTGGCTAAAAAGCCCATGAGAGCATTTCAGGCATGGAAAGCCAAGACACTGTGGCAAAAAAAAAAAAAAAAATGTGGCCAAAAAAAATGAAGGATATCTGTGAGAGAGACCCCAGTGGAAAGAAATGGCCATCAAAGAAGGATGTATATTTTTCTGAAAGGAAGAGAGAACTTCTACTTTGCTTGTGGCCTTGTCTAAATACTGACAGAGATTGTGGATTCAAAAGGCTTCCACAGGCTAGGCAGCTCATAACAAGAGTGTAGGATGATCACTGACATCATGCATAAGAGTGTTAATTGTTAAATTAACTTACTTCCCATGCAGGTCTTCTGTCCTCAGTGAGTTGTACTATGAGATAACTGTAAAACTTTTCTCAAACAGTTTGTGAATGTGTGCATGTGTGTGCAAACTGTTGAAATCTTTACTTAGTATAGAGTTGGTCTTATGTGTACAAAGTTAATTGAAAAAATGAATCTTAATGGAGAATGGGAATGGGAAAAAGAGGAGGGGATGGGGTGCAAGTGGGGGTGGGAGGGCGGGTATAGTGGGAAGAATTATTGCTAAAGTTGTACTTATGAAATTTGTACTCATTAAATAAAAGGATTATTTTGGAAAAAAATTTTTAAAAATACATAAAATATGTATTTAAATAAGTCTACTTGACCATTACTATTTTCCCTATAATGTTTCAGGTATTTTCAAAGTAAAATATTATAATGTAGCCAAACTTGATTTGTTTTCTGAGTTTTTTTTAAAGATTTATTTATTTATTTGAAAGTCAGAGTTACACAGAGAGAGGAGAGGCAGAGAGAGAGAGAGAGAGAGAGAGAGAGGTCTTCCATCCGATGGTTCACTCTCCAATTGGCCACAATGGCCGGAGCTGAGCTGATGTGAAGCCAGGAGCCAGGAGCTTCTTCCAGGTCTCCCACACGGGTGCAGGGGCCCAAGAACTTGGGCCATATTCTTACTGCTATCCCAGGCCATAGCAGAGAGCTGGATTGGAAGAGGAGCAGCCGGGACTAGAACTGGTGCCCATATGGGATGCCAGCACTTCAGGCCAGGGTGTTAACCTGTTGCGTCACAGCAGTGGCCCCATGTTTTCTGAGTTTTAACTCTTCAGTTTCACTTCACAAAATAATTTTTAATTCTACACTGCAACTTTGTAGTTGAAGGTATCCATAAATTACTTTTTTCACATAGATCAGAAGAAATAAAATAAGATTTAAAATTGAATTGAAAGCACTGTATGAAGTGTTTGAATATATACAGCTTTGTTACATTGATTATCTATTTTAAACAGCATCAAAAGGCAATTTTTAATTGTTAAAACCATGTTGGGGCTGGTGCTGTGGCACAGCAGGTTAAAGCCCTGGCCTGAAGGGCCAGCATCACATATGGGCGCCAGTTCTAGTCCCAGCTGCTCCTCTTCGGATCCAGCTCTCTGTTGTTCTGGGAAATCAGTAGATGATGGGCCAAGTCTTTGAGCCCCTAACCCACATAGGAGACCTGGAAGAAACTCCTGGCTCCTGTCTTCGGATCTACTCAGCTCCAGCCAATACGGCCATTTGGGGAGTGAGCCAGTGGATGGAAGAACTCACTCTCTGTGTCTCTACCTCTCTCAGTAACTCTTTCAAATAAATAGAAAAAAATCTTTAAAAAATTAAATTAATGAACATTATATTACAGTTATATGCCCTGCCACCAAGTTCTCTTGGTACCATTTCTGAGAGTGGATTCTGTTTCTCTGAATATTTTCATACATGGGCATCAAAATTTCACTTCTTCATTGCACATGACTAAAATAGCAGTACAACTGTCATAGTTTTACGACTTTATAGCACCTAGCTTTCACTGTGGGTAAGGCTTCCAGCTCTGCATCTGAATAATTTAAACTGTCATTGCAATCTATTTTTTTTTTTTACAGGCAGAGTGGACAGTGAGAGAGAGAGACAGAGAGAAAGGTCTTCCTTTGCCATTGGTTCACCCTCCAATGGCCGCCTCGGCCGGCGCGCTGCGGCCAGCGCACCGCGTTGATCCGATGGCAGGAGCCAGGAGCCAGGTGCTTTTCCTGGTCTCCCATGGGGTGCAGGGCCCAAGCACCTGGGTCATCCTCCACTGCACTCCCTGGCCACAGCAGAGAGCTGGCCTGGAAGAGGGGCAACCGGGACAGAATCCGGCGCCCCGACCAGGACTAGAACCCGGTGTGCCGGTGCCGCTAGGCGGAGGATTAGCCTAGTGAGCCGAGGCACCGGCCCGTTTGCAATCTATTGACTCAACAAAGCGGCATTAACATTAAAGAATCCACATCTTTCTGCTATAGTACTGTAGGAATCCAGCTTCTTGGTAACCTACTCAATCTAGGTTGTCTACAAAACAATACAATAAGAATTCTAACCAAACTATGGAATCAAGGAAATATACATAGTGTCTAAGTCAATACCATGACTACTTTCTATATTTCCACCCAGTTTAAATTTGGAGATGGCATACTACCAATGCTCATACTCAGGATTGGGCCAAGGGGGCGAGGGGCGGGGAGAGGAGGGAGAGGAGTGCCTGGTGGAGGGAGAAGTGAAAAAGCACACCAGTAGGTGTTTGGCCCAACAGTTAAAATACACACATTTCATATCACAGTGACTGTGTTTGATACCCTCCTCAAATTCCTGACTTTATCTTCCTGTTAATGCAGGCCCTGGAAAGCAGCAAGTGACGGCTCATGTGATTGGGTTCCTGGTTCCTGTCACACATGTGGAAGACCTGGATTGAGTTCCAGCTCCAGCCATTGCAGGTATTTGGGGACTGAATGGATGGGATCTCAATCTCTCTCTCTCTCTCTCTCTCTCTCTCTTCCCTCCTCCCTCTCCCTCTTCCTTTCTCTCTCTCTCCCCTCATCTCTATCTATGTCTCTGTGAGTCACAATAAATAAATAAATAAATCTACTTTTTTTCCAAGATACACAGACACAACCTCCTGTGCTACAGTAAACTCTATTGGCCTCTCTACAACATACATACAGTTAAGCATACCCTTATTTGTCATTGTTATTTTTATCATCTTAATTGTACAATGCTATGGGACACAGTGTGGTAATTTAATGCATGTATACAATATGGGGTGATCACAATAGGTTAGTTAGCATTTCTACCTGCTTTCCTTACAAAACACTTTCTCTAGAACTGAGACACTGATACCTTCATAGTCTTAGTTTTCCTACTGCCTTACTGTCCTCTTGTTCTGCTGTGCTGCTATTTGTTCTTCTGTCTTACCTCTGAATGGTTACTGCAGTGCCTCAGGCTCTGTAAGAGTCTTCATCTCTGGCTACAATTTCTTCCCAGGTGATCTCAGCCAGTCTTATTACCAAAATATGATCTCTTCCTTCAAAAAAGTTTTTCTCCAACCCTGACACTTTTTCTAAGCCAAAGTTGCATATTCAACTGAGAATTTAGCATCTCCAGTTATCTGGCCAATAGGCATATCCAATTTTATATATCCTAAGTGATGACGCATTTCCACCTTTCTCCATCACTACTTTCCCTCTCTCATTCTTCATTGGACCATCATCCAGTCAAGCAGAAAATTCACATCACCTGGGATTCCTCCCTTTCCCTCATCTCCATATCCAACCTTCATCCAATCCTAGGTTCAACATCTTTAATGTAAACTAAATCCATCCACTTTTTTTCGTATCTGTTCTTATCCAAGTCTAGTTTTCACTGCTATAGCAGCCTCCTATCTGACCATTCTGTTTCCACTCTTCCGTGATAGAAGTCTTTCTCCTAATAACAAACAAAGCCAGCATTCCTTTTTACATGGTAATACCTTAGTAGGCCCAACTTTAACATTCCCAGTTTACTATTCTTTAGGATAAAGTTCCAGTTCTTTACCATACCCTAACAGGCTACTTGAGATTTGGCCCTGACCCAACTCCCCCCTTTTATCTTGGATTCTTTCTTTCACTCACCTTCTTTGTAAAAATGTCAAACTCAAATCCTCAAATACTGCTCATTCATCATCCTTATTAAATAAGGATAATAAATAAATAAATAAGTTAATAAATAAATAATTTCCACCAGATTACACACACTAAATAAAATTTTAGACTCATTCAATTCCCTTAAACAATAATCACACAATATTTTAGCTACTGGTTTGGACATAAAATGAATCATACTTAAAAACATTTTCAGTGTATCACAGGTTTATCTAGTATATGTTATATTGTTATATTGTTTCCAATGGAAAGGTACAAAAATACAGTGTGTTGATTCTATTCATCAACCAAGATTTTTAACATTTTATTGAAATACTGTATACACACCAAGAAAAGCACCTAAGAGTATAGAAAAATGAGCTTTCAGCCATCTGATCACACTCATAAACAATATTCAAATTAAGGACAACACATTACTAATATCCCAAAAGTTCTCACTATTCCTCTTCTCCATTTCCTTTTTTGTTAATGTTATATCTTCAGCATCTTGTCATTAAGAAATAGAGGCAAAAAAGAATTAAGGGGAAATGTATACATTCCATACTCATTGGAGCTTCTGAAGGATTTTTTTTTATTTTTAATTCTGGGGTCTCTATTTCATAATATTAATTGATTGAATCTAAGAATATAACCAAATAATATTGTTCTGTTTTGCAGAGAATCACTGTACACAATCCAACACTTCATGCAACTCCTACAGTGTAGAACTATCTTAAGACGGTCTTAAAAAGATAGTTTATTATCTTATCATTCAATAAGAAATTATTTTACTATTTCAAAATCCAAACCATTGTTAGGCCCTCTAGTAAGTGAACCAATTATGTGAATTGACATGAGAAGTACCACAAGAAAGTGGCAATAAATTGTCAGTTCCTTTGAAACTATAGCTCATTAATCCAATATTACTATTACCTGACCATCAAGATTCTAATTTACAGAAGTATAAATAACTATAATAATGATAATCCAAACTAAAGAAAACAAATCATTAGCTTACCCTCTCCAAAGTCAAGATGTTCGTGATATTATTTCATCAACATTGAGAATCAAGTTTGATAGTTTATGTGCATGAACACGCAATTTGTGAAGCGCTAAATAAATGTACAGAATTAGCATTACAAGCTAACCTCAAAATCACCAGTTCATTGTTACATATATTGAAGATTAGGGGAGAAGGGGCTCTAGGAAAAATATCCTCACATCAAATTAGTATGAAATAAGATTTTAATCAGAGCAAAAACTTCTGTTCTCCTCACTTGTGAAAGCAAAGTGCAATACATAACTCCTTTCTCAGACATGGGGGAAAATGGTTTTTGAAAATTACTAAAAGGCAAAATACTCATTCTATTAAGTCCCTGAACAAAGTGCCTTTGACAACTACTTATTGCCACCAGACACGCAGACATACTCTCTCACACACAGGCCCCAAGCTCTGTCTTTTTCAATACTTTATCTTTCATCTGAGCATACATGCAGAAAACTAAGTTCAGTCATCATGATGTTAACACACATCTTTTCCACTTTTAATCTCCTTTTAACAAAAAGACTATAGCACATGATTCAAAGGAACTGCAGAGGTGTGCAATTAGTCCTTAATGGATTGGCAAGAAGAATAAATACTCTATTTTTCCCAGAAAACTTTTATTTAAGGTATACAGACTTCAGGCATTTCATAGATAAATACAGATATTGTAAATATTGAATTTTACTTTGCAAATACAGAAGTCACAACTGTTGTCCCACATTAGAGTAACATGCATGGCAAGTTACTGAGATAGTAACTAAACCCAGTTACAAGGATTTTAATATAACATTAGAGTAACACGGCAAGTTACTAAAATAGTTCTAAACCCTATTACGAGGATATTAATTTCAGGTGGGCTCTGGAAAACAAAAAGATTTTGAAAGTGTCAAACTCAGAAATATATTATGATAATACATGCCAGAACTTAAATTCTACCAGGAACCAAATTATGATCCACTGAATATAAAATATGAATTTATTCAGTATAAATTGTGACAAATCTCTAAGGAGGGAGTGAACTAGATATACCTCATATTTCCCATTCTTTTGTTTCACTTTATGACCAGATGATTATATTCCCAGCAAACTTCAAGGAAAGTTACATTAACTTTTCCTCAAAGTCAATTCATACTCCAGTCTGAAGATAATTTTCAGTCCTAGAGTGATCTGATAGTGCAGTTTCAGGCAGCCCGTTTTGTGTGAAGGAGCCTGCATTGCACTCTGAGGGGTTACCAGGGATGACAGTTTACAATCCCATACGTTCAGTGAAGGATGCTCACACATTAGAAAATCTGGAGAGAGAGGCACCAGGTCCCTGAACAGGATGAGTAGTGAGTCAAACATTTGTAAACTATAACAAGCATTTTGACCCTGAATTCACAACATTTTTGAGATTCTATATTCTTATTTGTAAATGGAGATGCATCATAGTAGGTTAAGCCTCGCCTGCAGCACCAGCATCCCATATGGGTGCTGGTTTGTGCCCCAGCTACTCCACTTCTGATCCAGCTCTCTGCCATGGCCTGGGAAAGCAGTAGAAGATGGCCCAAAGACTTGGCACCCATCTGGGAGACCCAAAAGAAGCTCCTGGCTTCTGATTGGTGCAGCTCTGGCCATTGCGGTCATCTGGAAAGTGAACCAGTGGATGGAAGACTCTCTGTCTTTCCCTCTCTCTCTGTAACTCTGCCTCTCAAATAAATAAATCATTTTTGAAAAATGGAGGTGAATTACCAAAGTTTGAGGAAGCCACCCAATTTCAGAGGCAACAATCTACTACTGCTTGGGCATACAAGGATAAGCAAGGCACAGACTCTTCTCAGGAGGGAAGATGCCAGCGGGATGGTGTATGTAACACTCTGGACTTAGCCGGGGAGACTGATGGGTCAGAAAATACACACTTGGGAGTCTTCAACATCTGGGAGAAAAGTAAGACACAGGGGCACAGCAACAGGCAGAAGAGAGTCTGGTGTCAGCAGAGCTGCCGAAAAGATAAATCCCTACAGAAATACCAATACTGAAGGAGAAGAGAAAGATGTCTCCCAAAGGCAGGGAGTCACGGGAAGTGCCAGGAGAGTATGAGGACAAGGCAGCCAACTGAGATATCATGTGGCAGATGCAGAAAAGAGTAAATAAGGGACAAAACTACTCCTTAAATGTATATGAAATGGGCTCAGGGAGTTTCGAGTGGGGTCACATCTATAGGACTCGAGTTTTTCCACACATTAAGAGGTACCATAACCTGTGCCAAGTCAAAGTGGGAAATGTGAATAGGGTCTTAAAGCAAGCCGTCACAGTTCAGAACACTCACCGAGAGGTAACTGCTTCAGGAAACATTTTCTAGGCTACTGCAAAGAGCCAATCAGGTACAGACTCTCCTTTAAACATGCAAAGATTTGGCACTCATTCAAAAGACAATTATCAAAGGAGATTATGAGAAAGGACAAAGGTACATGGGAGAAATTCCTGATTACAGGAATTCCTTTCAGAGTAACTGCTTTTCAAACAGAGCCTCAAAAGACTGCCACAGGTGGTCTGTGTGTGTATGCATGTGTGCATATGTGCAGGGCTGTTTGTTGTGGCCTGGGGTGGGGCTAGGGGTGGTATCCTGATCTAGCCACACTCTCCCATTCAGCCTCTCAGGACACAGGCATAAATAATGAGATGATTCACGGAATTTAGTGGTTCAACTGACCATGTGGAAAAAGATAGTCTCCTGTGTTACTACAATTTGAGTGTTAAGAATGTAACTTACAAGACTAACTAAAAACCACTGGGAAGAGACACTCACCACTAAGAGCACAGTTAGCTGAGCACAGCCAGTAACTGAAGACGCTGGAGTTACTGAATTGCTGTGACTCACTGGCAGACTCTCACCTCCCTGGACAACATTCTACCCAAATGTTGATGCTGAGATGTAATCAATAAGCACCTACTAGGCAGGGCTGGGGTTTGGCTTGATATAATCAATAGGTCTTGTCATCAAAAAGTTTCCAATGTAATTGGGAAATAGAATATAACCACACAAAATCTTAAATAACACAAAAGCTTTGTAGGCTCGAGATAACTAGAGTGGAGTCAGTCCAAGGTCATGCATGATTCCTACCAAATCTGTGCTATAGACTGAAATTGACTAAAAGATGAAAGAAATACAATGAAGAGAAAGACTGTGAAGGAGGCAGAAGTTGTGCTGGATCTTGAAAAGGAGATAAAGTTGACACTCTGTAAAGCAGGCCAACAATCAGCCCTTCCTATTGTCATTAATTAGCATCCCCATTGCCATCATTGCTGATAACTCACCCCGTGCAATCCAGAACCATCTGTGTTTCTACAAAGCCCTAACTCTGACAGTGATTTGGGCAACTCTATTTTAGGAGGCATTTGTTTCCATGATCAGATGTTTGACTGTTTCTTTGTCTTTAGGACTTGGAAAAATAAGGCAAGTAATTTTCCTCCTTGTTCCCTGCATGACTGAAGAGTTACATCACATACAGATGCTCTCAAAGGTTGCTTTATTGGTATGTTGCCTTCACAATTTTCAGGAGAAAATAGCCATGTTACTTTACCTTGTGTTTTCTGAGCCAATTATTTACAATCACATTGAAATCTTCTTTGGGTTTAAGACTTTGCATTTTACCAAAGAAAAGCAATTTACCATAATTAGCAGTCTTATAATCACACATCGGCAGGAAAATCCGTTCTCTGATTCTTTACACCATACTCCCACTTTCCATCGCCCAGCTAGTTTCACACCATGGGCAACACTTGAAGCAAACAGGAATTGGGACTGGCCCAATTCTGACTATACCAATCAACAACCCTACTATTTTTCTGATACCTATTATTCCCAAGTCAAGCAAATTCTAAGGACCACAGCAAAGTCCTCTTTAGATTTTTGCATGTCTGAGATAAATCATGACATTTTGTACTCACAGAGCACTTTAAATTAGTTTTGCCTTGGCTAACAAACTAAGCCAAATAAAAAATTTATCTCTAGGCTGAGAGGTACATGTAATAAAGATCACCTCCAATCTTTCAGGGCTGGCTCTGTGGTGTAGAAGGTTAAGCTTCTTCCTGCAGTGCTGGAATCCCATATGGACACTGGTTCAAGTCCTGGTTACTCCATTTCTGATCCTGCTTCTTGCTAATGCACCTCAGAATGCAACGGAAGATATCCCAAGTGCTTGGGACCCTGCACCCATGTGGGAGACACAGAAGCAGCTCCTGGCTTTGGCCTGACCTAGTCCTGGTCATTGTCACCATTTGAGAAGTGATCTAGCATACGGAAGATTCTCCCTCCCCTCCCCTCCCCTCCCCTCCCCTCCCCTCCCCTCTCCTCTCCTCTCCTCTCCTCTCCACTCCTCTCCAATGCTGTCCAATCAGGTCACCATTAGCCATTAGTGAGCACTTAAGTCGTCAGTAGTATCACATGATAAAATAATAATACTGTATATTTTGAGTTAAATAAAATATGCTGTAAAGATTAATTTAGGGGGCTGCTATTGTACAATGGGTTAAGCTCCCTCTTCCAGTGCCAGCACCCCTGACAGAGTACTAGTTACAGTTCGGGTTGTTCTGCTCCCAGTCTAGCTTCCTGTTAATGAACCTGGGAAGCCAGCAGAAAATACCACGTTTTCCCTGATTTGTGGTAAATAATATGCAGAGTACAAAAAAATGCAACATATATGAGCGAAAACAATATTTTGAGATTTGATTATTGTTTCTAGTCCTTTTCTAAATTCTGGAGGAACAGTGCTTTTTTTTTCCTACTAACTACTTATTGAATTCTTTAGTGGATGGTTAAGCTAGTGATTATAAAGTAAATTGAAAATATGTCTTGTAAAAATTAAAAGAAAAATAAGAAAAGGAGTAGAGTTGGTGTATACATGAAAAAAAAAAAAAGAAAGAAAGAAAATGGCCCAAATAGATGAGTCCCTGCACCTATGTAGGAGATCCTGTCCCCCATGTGGGAGACTCATATGGTGTTTGGGCTCCTTGCTTTGGCCTGGCTCCAGCATGGTTCCAGACGTGGCTGTGCAGCCATCGGGGAATGAACCAGCAGATGGAAGAGCCCCCCCCCATTCCTCCTCCTCAGTGTGAGTGTGTGTGTGTGTGTGTGTTCTCTGTCTGCCTCGCCCTCTGTCTCTGTCACTCTGCCTTTCAAATTTAAAAAAAAAAAATCTTTTTTTTGTTTTGTTTTTTAAAAAGTAATTTAGGGGAAGGCATTTGGTGAAGCAGTTAAGTTAAAACTTGTGATGCCTGCACCCCATATTAAAGTGCCTATTTTTAGTCCCAGCTACTCTGCTTCTGATCTAGCTTCATGCTAACATATATCCTTGGAGGAAGCAGATAATGGCCCAAATACTTGGATTCCTGTCCCCCATGTGGGAGACTCATACGGTGTTTGGGCTCCTTGCTTTGGCCTTGCACAGCCTGACTGTTGCAGACATTTGGAGTGAACCAGCAGGTGGAAAATCTCTCTTTCTAACATACAAATCAAATGAAATTTTTAAAAAATTAACTTAATCTGTTTATTTTTAATTGGGTTACTAGAAGACAGATGTAATATACATATGTAAATACATGTGTAATAAATACACAAATATATTCATAGATATATAAATATGTACATATGGCTCATGTTGTATTTCCATTGATCAATGCCATTCTAGAATATAAATTGTCTTTCATAATGAGTTCCTTTTAAAGCAGAAAACAGAGCCTACAAAGTTGAGCAACAGGCCAGCGCTGTGGCTCACTTGGCTCATCCTCCGCCTGGGGCGCCGGCACCCCGGGTTCTAGACCCAGTTGGGGCACTGGGTACTAGTCCCGGTTGCTCCTCTTCCAGTCCAGCTCTCTGCTGTGGCCCGGGAGTGCAGTGGAGGATGGCCCAAGTGCTTGAGTCTCTGCACCTGCATGGGAGACTGGGAGGAAGTACCCGGCTCCTGGCTTCGGATTGGAACAGCACCGGCCGTAGTGGCCATTAGGGGAGTGAACCAATGGAAGGAAGACCTTTCTCTCTGTCTCTCTCTCACTGTCTATAGCCCTCTGTTTCTCTCTCACTGTCTAACTCTGCCTGGCTATCCAGAAAAGAAAAAAGCCAACCAAATACCTAAATCTTGCTCTCTGTTGCCCCTGCCTCACTTGAGTCCCTCTGCTGACGGCAGCCACCATCATGCCAACATCCAAGCAGGGAAACAAACTCCTGCTTCACTTACCTTACGATAGCTAAAAATGCTTGCCTCTTTAAAAAGATTTTTTGAACAACTGCAATAAAACAATCTTGGTTGCAAATTAGAAGTATTAATTCTGACCATGAGTAACTGGTATAAGAGCTTCTAAGCCACGTTCTATCTAGGAAAGGATGCAGCCCTCTTTGTAGGCCTGTGTCACAGGGTTGAAAGCTATGGACTCCACACTGGAATATACATGAGAGATGAGGGTCTGGTGTAGAGCAAAAGGAGAGCTAGGGAGAATGGTAATGAGTGAAAAACGCCCACCTAACTACATCAAATCTGAACTTTTTAAAACAGTCTGCAATAACCTGCCAATGCAGGTTTTAGTTCATTAAAATGAAAGACAAGTTAAGAAATAATCAGAAAAGAAAATAGGTAAGCATAGACGAGAAAAAAACTGAGCAAAAATAGCGCTGGTTAGAATCCAAAGTGCCCTGCTTTGTAAGACACAAGAAATCTGCATCCTCACTGTGTATTTATAACATAAAGCCCCTAACATTCCTCAAAATGCATTATGGATATGTATGATTATTATGCACATTAATCTCTGGAGGTAACATTAATCCCATAACTTTTGCTAACAGAAGAAAACTGTATAGATTACATATAGTTACATTACATACAGTTCATTAGTTAAGATAGCATATACAGAGCCCTGCTGTATTTCTGGTCTCAAGCTGTAGTCATATTCCTGTTTTATAGGTTAGAAGACAGGAGGGTATGAATCATAGAAAGAAAATGGATAGGAATCACAACTCACAACTTCCAAGGATGTGGAACATTCCAAATTAATATTTGTTGCACAACTTTTCTGTATCAGTATTTTAATTCCTAAGAAAATGAATGAAGTCAGCAAAAATGGGAGGCAATGTCCTTCATGCAAGAAAATCACTCTCTGGTCCAAGAAGAATAAATGCTTGGGTGCTATCTATGCCGAGTCCCAAAGATTTCAGGACAATGAAAAAGACAGGAGAAGTTGGTGTGAAATATTCAATTTTTCAAATGATCCCAACATTTGAATCCTAAGGGTCATAGTGAACAGAGGTAACAAAAAACAATGATTTAAACACATATCCCTGGAAGTGGCTATGTGGTATGGTGACATAAGAACAGGACTGAAAGAGCAAGAACCAGCTATGGTGCCACAAGAACACCATCCCAGGACAATTAACCTTCTGGGCTTAAACTAGGCTGTCATTTAACTCCTAATTATTTTATCTTTCTAGGATTCTATGATACATAAATTTGTTCCCTCTTTCTATTCTATAAGATCATTATTCTGTCATGTAAAAAGCAGACCAGTCTTCAGTATAGGAGAAAACAGCAGTGAGATTTGGGGATAACAAGAAATCCAATCTAATCGCTATTTTATCTCCCCACACCTGATCCTATCCCTGACGACTTAAGTATGATAATCCATATATCAAATTTCAGGTAGTATTAGGAAAGAACAGTGTTAAACATTCAACTGGGAAGACAATACAATCAAATTTCACTTAATTCATAATTTTCCATGGACCATACTTGTTTCAGCATATAATAATGAATTTCTGTTAAGGACCTAAATATAGCTTCACACCAGAAGTAAAGTAAAAGGAAGACCTAGAATATGAGTTTCATGATCAACATACTACCCAGTGTGGCTTGCCCAGAGATCCAAAACTATGGGGGTTTGTATATATATGGAATATATATCCATATATATATATATATATATATATACACACACACGTGTATATATATCTGGATATATATTCCATATATATGAAGTGTGTGTGTGTATATATATATATATATATATGTGAAAAAATAAGAATGCCTTGTACCATGGGCTAGACATGATTTTCAAATTTCTCTACAATTCTAATTCTTAGGTTAATATAAAGTTTGGAGAGGACCACAAACATATGTAGACCAAATATCTATCTAATTGTCTCTGTAAAATCCCTACCAAGTGACAGTCTCACACATTCTAGGAATCATATGATTGTTCTCCCAATCTACTGAGGAATGAATTCTTTTTCCCAATAAACCCTAGTTCTAAGCCATGTGCGTTAGTCAAGCTTCTCCAGTGAAACAAAACAAACAGAAAAATAGATATAGAACAGCAGGCTGATTCACTCGATTATGAAGGCTGAGACACCCCATGATATGTAATCTGCAGTCTGGAGAACCAGAAAAGAAAGCTGCGTCATTCAGCCTGAGTTCAAAGACCTGAGAACTAAATGGGGCAATGGTGTAACTCTCAGTTCAAGGCCAAAGGTCTGAGAATTGGTGGGAAGTGGTAGAGATGCTGGCCTAAGTCACAAAATGCCCAAGAAGCCACAGCTCTGATTGATGTCTGAGAGCAGAATGAGATGGATGTCCCAGCTCAAGACAAGATAGAATTAGCATTGCTTTGCCTTTTTGTTCTTTTTGGGCCACCTGGCTTCATGAGAATGGACTCAAAAGCTAATCTGTTCCAGACACACCCTCACAGACATACCCAGAAATAATGTTTTACCAGCTGTGTGGTGTCCCTTAGCCCAGCCAAGCTGAAACTAAAATTAACCATCACAGCATGCACATGAAGTCAGAGTCCCCATTTCTAAAAGGTATTTCCAACTACTAGAAGGCAGTGCTGATCTTCTTTCTGGCTAATCAAAGCCATCCTTGGGGTCTTCAGCCCTTCTTCATGTGAAATGACACAAAATCTTTTATCACTGAAGTCATTCTCATCTGAATATATATTCCAGTTCATCTATATGCATCCTGAAATATAATATCCATCACTAAACATAATAAACAGAATATATAGCATAATACTTTAAAAATGGGGCTTGGGGGACCGGTGCTGTGGCATAGTGGGCTGGGCCTCTGCCTGCAGCACCAGCATCCCATATGGACGCCAGTTCTAGTCCCAGCTGCTCCTCTTCTGATCCAGCTCTCTGCTATGGCCTAGGAAGGCAGTGGAGGATGGCCCAGGTGCTTGGATCCCTGCACCCACATGGAAGACCCAGTGGAAACTCCTGGCTTGGCTTCTGATCCTCCCAACTCTGGCCATTACGGCCATTTGGGGAGTGAACCGGTGGATGAAGGAGCTTTCTCTGTGTCTCTCCCTCTCTGTGGCTCTGCTCTTCAAGAAAATAATTGAAATCTTTTTAAAAATAGGGCTTGGAATATGTTATATCTGTGTTAGAATCTCAGTTCTAAAGTTTGTTTGTCTTTTATCAAGTTTATTAACCTGAGACTAAGTTTACTCAGCTCAACATTCATGTAATAGGGATCAAAGTGTTTTATTACCTTCCTAAAAGCTTGATTCCAGTGACTGCATGTGATGGAATACTGTCATGGCAAAGGCTTTATAAACAGTACTCACTATTTTGTTAAAGTTTTCACTCATCAGCTGTAATCTGATTAGCTCAAGGTAAGGCATAGCCAATTAGTCATATCTAAAATTGAGCAAAATCTACTTGAAGTGGTAGAAGTTCTGCCTTGCAGGTAAGTCACCAGTTAAGACACCTGCATCCCCTTTGGAGTATCTGGATTTGAGTCCTAGCTCTACTCCTGATTCCCGCTTTCTGCTAATCTGCACACTGGGAGGCAGCTGGTGACGACTCAAGTAGTTCGGTACCTGTCATCTATGAGGAAACACAAATTGGGTTTCTAAATCCAGGCTTTGGCCTAGCCTAGCCCCAGCAGCTGTGGCCATCTAAGGAATGAACCAGCAGATAAGGATGTTTTTTGCCTCTTTCTCTCTCTCTCTCCATTTCTGCCTCTCTAATAAATATTTAAGAAAAATCTATTAGAGACTATTGCCTAAGTCCATTTTTTATCTTTTGGTTGCAATTTTTTACTTTTGCTTTTTTTATTCTCTGATTTCTTGGCTCAGTAACTAACCTACACGTGGATTTGCTTTCATTCCATTTTTAGTTAGAAAAAATTCTGAGTGGGGTTAGCTGCTCCATGTATCCGAGGAAATCTAGAGTGTATTCAGGAAAAATGCCTTATCCCCAACTGACAGAATCACAGTGAGATCTTCAAATTCATCTAATGTGTTCTCTATTTCTGCTTGAAAAAATAATTAAGGAAGGATATATTTCAGTTTTTATGTTTCCTTATCCAAATTATGGTGCAGATGCTGCATGGAAATGTATTCTTAATAGCTACATTAACTATGATAAGTTCACTCAAATCATTGTCATTCATGTCCAATTAACCTAAACACCCAACTGGGAGTAGTAAGAACTTGCATGAGGCAACAAGAGTGAGTCATGTGGATCTCCCAGCCCCCAGTCCAGCCATTTGAACATACAAGAATAAGAAAAGAAAATTAAGATGTGTGTTCAAGATCAAGAAGGGTATCTTTTCGAGAACTGGGCACAAGTGCCATAACAGCAAAGATGTGAAGTTCTGGGTCTGTGGAGAACATCTTTCAGAAAAAGCATTCGTGAAATAATAACATAGTAAGAAAAAGCATAAAATGCCCTTGCAATCTGTATCTAGACAATACTTTGAAAAGATTACATCAAATTATTTTGTCATCATTTTTACATGTCAAAAATTAAGGAGTTTTCTTAGTAACGACACAAACATTCCATCCAGCTCTTTGTGTAATGCTTCAGATCATTAAGAATCCAGGCTCTGCTGGCCTGTGTTCACTGGTGAGGAGGAGCTTTCTACTTTACAAGGCATCACATTCTATTGATTTGATCTCTTTTCATTTGATATTTCTTGCTTTTATTTGATTGAATGTCTACCATAACTCCTCCCACCTGATAGCTGGTCTGTGCTCTCTGGAGTGACATTATCAGGAAGCTAACTAGGTGGGAGACTAAAGGGAAGGATCTAGTAGGTATTTGGAGGTGGTGTCTTATTCCATGTTCCCTACCAAAAGGAGGCTGGGCCGCTTACACCTACAAGGAAGGAAAGCTCTACTAGGGACCTGAGGAAAGCAGTATGAGAATTTTGGCTTGTTATCTGGGTATAGGTTTATCAAATACAGTTTTGACATCAGGCATGAATCTTTTTAATTAATTTTTATTTATTTTAAAATCAGAGAGCCAGACAAAGAGAAATAGAGGGAGACAAAGTTCCCCCATCCACTGGTTCATTCCTCATATGCCTGCAACAGCCAGCCCTTGGCCAGGCCAAAGCCAGGAACTGGGAATTCAATCTTGACCTCTCAAGGGACTCAATTACTGGAGCCATCACCTGCTGCCTCTCAGGATCTGTATTAACAGGGAGCTGGAATCAGGAGTAGAGACAGGATGGGAACCCAAGCACTCCACTGCGGAATGCAGACATCTGGAGCAGCATCTGAACCACTGCACCAAATGCCTGTTCCAGGTATGGACCTCAAGGCCTAAGAAGACATATCATGGGAGAAAAAAGTTCCCTGATCAGCAGATTGGCAGAGTCTAACCTTGGAAGACAGAATAAATAATTTAAGTTTGGGAAACAAATAAGGAGACTTTGTTCAGGAACTCTGTGAATCTCACAAACACATGCAGTTTTAGAGAGACGATACTTAGTAGCTTAGGGATTCTCAAATTGTATTGGACGTAACAACCAAGCTTGGTGAAAATGCAGGCTATTCTACTCCATCCTTGGAGATTCTAACTCAGTGCCTGTAGTGTAGAGCCCAGGAGGCATCCTATTCATCAAGGGCCAGAGGTGATTCCAATGCTCTTTGGGAAGTACTGACACCATGGTCAAGGGCTATGGAGTAAGGAGAACCTGGAAAACATGGACAATACAGACCACTGAAAGTGACGAGAGGGGACTGGCTATAAATGGAAGGCAGATCAAGAAGACTTGTTGATGACTGAATATGGGTATAACAAACAGAGAACTAGAGGATTGTTTCAAAATTTGGAAGTCTGAGAAATGGAAGAACAGATTGTGACTATCTAAGATGGAAAAGATTATGGATGAAACAGAAGTTGGTTGGCATTTATTTACTTAGATTTGAGGTGGTTTTGTTCTTGGAGAGTTGGTGTCAAGATTTGCCTTTTGAATATTTGTCAGATTTGAACTATTTATTAGCTCTCCAGATAGAAATTTTGAATTAAATAACTAGATATATAAATAAGGAATTCAGAAATATTTGAATACAAATACTAGCTAGAATATTGATGTTATTTAAATGCATGGAAATAAATGATATAATTATGTTAAATGTATGCAGAAGAGGAAAGAGGAATAAACCCTGAACCCAGGGCCACACCAACATTAAGAAGTCATGGGAGAGAAAATTAACCAGCAAACAAAACTGAGGGAAAAAATATGAGGTAGAAGAAAGACTGAGAGTATGATATACTGTAAGTCAAACAATTGAAGTTTATTAAGAAGAAATATGTGGTCAACTATATAAAAGCGTTGTTAATAGATCAAGTAAGATATAGGCAGAGAACAGAATGTTGTATTTGGACATGTGCAAGTTTTTGGTTAGATTGATGAGAGAAAGTTTAAAGGACTAGTGGCACAAAAGTTAGATTTTATTAGATTTAAAAGACCAGAGACCGGTGCTGAGGTATAGTAGGCTAGCCTCCACCTGTAGCACCCACATGCTATATGGGCATCAGTTCGTGTCCCAGCTGCTTCTCTTGCAATCCAACTCTCTGCTGATTCCCTGGGAGGGCAGTGGAGGATGGCCCATGTGCTTGAACCTTGCACCCTCATGAGGGACCTGGAGGAAGCTCCTGGCTACTGGCTTCCCATCAGCCCAGCTGTAGAAACTGGCCATTTGGGTAGTGGGCCAGCAGATGGAAGAACCTCTCTCTGTCTCTCCTCCTCTCTGTCTGTAACTCTGCCTCTCAAGTAAATGGATGAATCTTTAAAAAGAGAGAGAGAGAGAGACAGACAGACAGACTAGAAGGAGAGCAAGTTTTACTGAAACAATTGAAAAATAATGGAGCTACTGAGAAAGAATGGTCAAAAACCTTCTAAAAAGATATATTGGAGACATAACGCATGTTTATATGATATTAAAAAATGATCCACTAACTCATGATGGAAAGAAAAGAGACAAACTGGAGTTAAGTCTTGGGAGATGACAGTAAACAGGATCAAATGAACAAGTGGAGGAATTGTCATTAGACAGGAACTACTATACATACTTCTTCCGTGACAATAGTTATCAATGCTAACTGGCAGAACTATGCCTTAGAGAGTCTTTAAAAACGCAGGACCAGGGGCTGGTGTTATGGCGTAGCAGGTTAATCCTCCACTAGACCCAGCTGCTTCACTTCCAGTCCAGCTCCCTGCTAATGTACCTGGGAATGCAGCAGAAGATGGCCCAAGTTCTTGGGCCCCTGCACCCATGTGGGAGACCTGGATAGAGTTCCAGGCTCCTGGCTTTGGTCAGGTCCATCCCAAGCCCCAGCCCCAGCCTTTACAGCCATTTGGAGAGTAAGCCAGCAGATGAAAGAGAGTCACTCTCGCTCTCTCTCTCTGTGTATGTGTATGTGTCTGTCTGTCTGTCTTTCTCTCCTCCTAACCCTGCCTTAGGATGGACGGACAGGAAAGGAAGGAGAGGGGAGGGGAGGGGAAGGAATGGGAGGGGAGGGGAGGACAGGAGCGGAGAGGAACCACAGTGCCTAAATAACAAGCTCTGATGCACGAGCAGAGGTATCAGCCGTGTTAGAAAGCTCCCAGATAATGCAAGTGTGCTTGGATTAGACTGTAAAGCCACTGGTGGATTTGCTGTAAGAGAACAGAAGGAAAATACCGGTGGGTCAGTAGATGTCATAGTGGAATCTGTAGACTTTTTTCTGCTTAACCTCCCCTTTTCTCAATAAAGTAGAAAACAAGACCATCAGGGAGGAATGAGGATGAGGTAGACGCATTGGGCTTTGAGGCCAGAAGAGAAATGGTGCCATAGGCATACAGAAAGTGAAGGGGTTAACACTACTGAAGAACAGTAAGATTGCCAAAAAGCATTCAAGGCCCATTTGAGGAGTGTAGTTACAAACTTAAAGTGAGACCAGTTTTTCTTGAGGCCTCAGATGCACAAGTATGGAAACAGAGGTGTTGTATTTAAAGAAGGTTATGATTCTCCAAGCAAGTATAAAGACGCAAAAGGCAGTCAAGGAGTTACAGAGGATACATAACGTATTGAGAACAATAAATGACAATAGGATTGAAGCTAAGAAAGGAAGTTTGAATAAGTAAAAAGAGTTAAGTAAACTAAAAAATATGGACGGACTAATGGATCAAAGATCCTACAGATACTGCAGGATTAATGAAGCATATCAGAAGGATGCCAGGATATTAAAAGGAATTTAAAACTCATAGACATTAGTAAGCAAGTAAGCAGAATAAGTAACTCTAAAATTAAGTATAGATTGAAGTTATTGGTAATGCAATGGCTAGAGCATGACCATGGGCTAAATTTGGAATCAGAACAAGACTGCTGGGGAAGAGAAGTTCAAGGAAATGAGGTAGGAATGATTTTTGGAAGGATCATGTACATATCTAGTAAACTTACCTTCAATGAAAACAGGAGTACTAATAGACAGTGGAAGGAGTTAAGGTTTCAAGAAACAAAGAAGAATAATTGATTATTAGTTTAAGAAGGTGAAGGACAGGTCCGGGCACTGTGGAGCAGTGGGTGAAGTCGTGACCTGTACCAACATAAACAAAGTCAAAGCACCTGCACAACTGATATTCATCTTACCTAAAGGAAAAAATAATTTCCCATGAAAGCCACCATGCAGAATTGAAAGAGTCAACTCTTAGGGGCTGACATTATGGCATAGCGGGTAAAGCCGCTGCCCTCAGTGCTAGCTTCCAGTTCAAGTCCCAGTTGTTCCACTTCTCTGCTATGGCTTGAGAAAGCAATAGAAGATGGCCCAAGTTCTTAGGCCCCTGCACCTACATGGGAGACCTGGAAGAAGCTCCAGGCTCCTGGCTTCAGATCTGCTCAGCTCTAGCTGTTGCAGCCATTTGAGAAGTGAATCAGTGGATGGAAGACCTCTCTCTTTCTGCTTCTGCCTCTATGTAACTGCCTTTCAAACAAATAAATAAATCTTTTTTAGAAAGAGTCAACTATTAAACTTCATGTGCAGGCATCAATACAGAAACATGAAAAAGCAGGTTAGCATCACAATTCCAATGAACACACTAATTCTCCTGAAACAGAATCCAAAATAGGGGCCAGTGCTGTGGCATAGGAGGTAAAGCTGTCGCCTGCAGTGCTAGCATTCCATATGGGCACCAATTCTAGTCCTAGCTGCTCCACTTCTGATCCAGCTCTCTGCTATGGTCTGGGAAAGCAATGGGAGATGGCCCAAGTCTTTGGGCCCTTGCACTGGCATGGAAGACCCAGAGGAAGCTCGAAGCTCCTGGCTCCTGGCTTTGGATTGGCACAGTTCCTGCCATTGCAGCCATCTGGGAAGTGAATCAGCAGGTGGAAGACCTCTCTCTCTCTCTCTCTCTCTCTCTCTCTCTCTCTTTCTCTTTCTCTTTCTCTTTCTCTTTCTCTCTTTCTCTCTTTCTCTCTCTGCCTCTGCCTCTCTGAACTCTGACTTTTAAATAAATAAAATCTTTTTTTGTAAGAATAAAAAAAAAGAATCTAAAATAAAGGAAATAAATGAAATGCCTGAAAAGGAATTCAAAATAATGATCCTAAGGAAATGTGGTGATACAGATAATTCAATGAAATAAGAAAAAAAATCATTGTTTGAATGAGAAATTCAACAAAGAGATACACATCATTTTTAAAAAGAACCAAAAAGATGTATGGAAAATTTAATTAATGAAAAATGTATTTAAAAGATCAACAACAGACTTGATTAAGTAGAAAAAAGAAGTTCTGAGCTTGAAGACAGACCTTTTGAGAAAAAAAAGCTGCTAGTTTTAAAAAGGAGGAGCAGGAGAGCGATGAGGAAGAAAAAATTGAATTGACAACAAGATAAGAAGGCATAGAAAATTATATAAAAAAAAAATTACAGCTGAAAACTTTCCTAGCCTGAAAAAAAGATATGGCCATCCACATTCAGGAAGTTCAAAAGACCCCAAGTGACTCAATCACAAAAGACCCTCTTCCAAGGCATAGTATAACCGAACTATCAAAAGTACAAGACAAAGCAGGAATTCTAAAAAGAGAAAGTAAAAAATGTCAAATCAAATATAAGGGAATCTCCATTAGACTAGGAACAAATTTCTCTGCAGAGACACAAGCCAGAAAAAATGGGATAATATATTCAAAATCTGGAAAGGAGAAAACAAATCAAGAATAATATACTCAGAAAATCCAGTCTTCAAACCAGTATCATTAAAATGGCTTTACCATTTAAAATAATCTACAGAGTCAATGCAATCCCTATCAAAACATCAATGACATTCTTTACAGAATTAAAAAAAAAATCCTAAAATTCATATGGAATCACAGAACACCAGGAATGGAAAAGTGATCCTGAGCAAAAGGGGAAAAAAAAAATCTGGAGGTATCGCAATACCTGACTTCAAAACATACTACAAAGATATAGTAATTAAAACAGCATGATACTTGCATAAAAACTGACACATAGATTAATGGAACAGAAAAGAGAGTCCAGAAATTAATCTACATATATACACCCAACTGATTTTTTACAAATGTGCTCAGAACATACATTGGAGAAAGGATAATCTCTTCAATACATGGTGGTACAAAACTGGATGTACATATGTAGAAGAATGAAATTAGATCCATACCTCTGACCATATACAAAAATCAACTCAAGATGGATCAAATACCCAAATTTAAGGCCTGAGACTATGAAGTTGCTGGAAGAAAATGTAGAGAAAAATTTAAAGACATTGGTATAGGTGACAACTTCTGAGATAAGATCCCAAAAGCACAGGCAACAAGAGCAGAACAAATAAAAGGGATAATAACAAACTCAGAAGCTTCTGCACATCAAAAGGAAATGTTCAATTTAGTAAAGAGACATCCAACAGAATGGGAAAAATATCTGCAGGCTACCTATCCAAAAAAAGGACTAATATCTAGAATATATCAGCAACTCAAAAAACTCAACAATGACAAAACAACTAATCCAGTCAAAAGATGGGCAAAGAAATTTAACAAACTGCTCTCAAAAGAAGAAATACAAAGGGCCAACAAATATAAGAAAAAATGCTCAATGTCACTATCCATCAGCGAAATGCAAATCAAAATCACTGTGAGAAATCACCTAACCCCTGTCAGACTGGCTGAAATCCAGAACATGGACAGTAAAAAA
The DNA here is from genome assembly GCF_964237555.1 of Oryctolagus cuniculus. Classification (NCBI taxonomy): domain Eukaryota; kingdom Metazoa; phylum Chordata; class Mammalia; order Lagomorpha; family Leporidae; genus Oryctolagus; species Oryctolagus cuniculus. The sequence continues at coordinate 64,214,298 of NC_091442.1, forward strand.
TGCTGGTGAGGATGTGGACCAAGGGGAATGTCCATCAGTGCAGCCACTGTGGAAAACAGTATGGTGATTTCTTTAAAAACTAGAAATAGACTTTCCATAAAGCAATCCCACTAATGAGTGTATATGCAAAAAACATGAACACATTGTACCAAAGAGACACCTGCACCATCATGCTTATAGCAGCACTTACAAAATGGCCAAAATATGGAGTCAACTAAGGTGTCCATCATCAGATGAATAAAGAAACAATGGAATAATATTCAGCTGTAAAAAATGAGTGAACTTCCACCATTTGCAGCAAAACAGTTGTAACCGGAAAACATCATTTTGAGTGAAATAAGCTGGACACAGGAAGACAAATACCACAAGTTCTCCCTTATATGTGGGAGCTAAATTTTTAAAAGAAAAAAATCAAAAACAAAAAGAGAAAGAAATGCCTGTGTGTATCACTATCACTGCAAATAGTTTTTTTCAAAGGAGGGAGGAAGGGGGCATAAGATACTTAGAATTGTATCTATGAACTACATTGAATCTGTTCCCTTTGTATTAATATCACATTAACATGAAAATGTTAAATAAGTTAAAAAAATGAAAAGAAAAATCTGTCCTTCCAAAAGGAAAGAGAAATAGTCATTGCCAGACCAGTGAACATGAGGGGTTTTATCAGCAAACACTTAAGGGAGTTCTACATCTGAGGGCAAAAGCATGACAATTACTGATGGAAGAATAAAAGTATCTGGTAGGGCAGAGACACAAACAACAAAGAGAAAAGAATCAAATCTCATCAGTACAGAAAATCACCAAACTACAAAATTAAACAATAAGAGAGAAGGAAAGGATCAAAGACTACACAAAGCAATTAGAAAACATTTAACAAAATGGCATGAGCAAACTATTACTTATCAATACTAATCTTGAATGTAAACAAATTAAATTCCCCAGTTAAAAGATATAGAGTGACTGGTTTAAAAGACAAGATACAAAATATGCTTCCTACAAGAAACTCACTTCAACAGTAATGACACACAGAGGCTGCAAGTGACAGGATAGAAAAAGATACCCCATGCAAATGCAAACCAAAGTAAACAACAGTAGCTATACTTGTGTTGTAAAATAGATTTTCAGTCAAAAACTATAGAAACAAAGAATGTCTTTATACAATGAAGAAGGGCATCAATCCAACACAAAGAAATACCAATTATAAATGTAGATGCACCCAATGCTGGAGCACTCAATTACATAAAGCAAGCATTACTAGACCTACTGGGAGGGATAAAGTGATAAAATAAAAATACGGTAATAGTTGGAAATTTGAAACCCCACTTTCATCACTGGACAGATCATCTAGACAAAAAATTAATAAAGAAATATATTGTTAAACAATACTATGGACCAAATGAACCTAACAGACATTTGTAGTCACCCAAGAGTTGAAGAACACATTCTTTTCTTCAGCACATGGCATATTCTCCAAAATAGACTATATAAAATCACAACATGTATATTCTCTGATTATTAATGGGCTTAAAAAGCTACATATAGGGGCCAGCGCTGTGGCATAGCAAGTTAAGCATCTGCCTGCAGCACCAGCATCCTAAATGGGCACCGGTTCAAGTCCTGGCTGTTCCATTTCCAATACAGCTCCCTGCTGATGGACTGGGAAAGCAGCAAAAGATGGCCCAAGTATTTGAGCCACTGTGCCTGCTTGGGAGACCCAGAAGAAGCTCCTGGCTCCTGGATCTTGAATTGGTCAGCCCAGCTCTGGTTTGCAACCATTTGGGGAGTGAACCAGTAGATGGAAGACCTTTCTCTCTGTCTCTCCCTCTCTCTGTCTAACTCTGCTTCTCAAGTAAATAAATAAATCCTTATAAAAAAAATCCTACATATAGACCCATGAAACAGAATAGAAAAATCCAGAAACTATCCATGTACATACTGACAACTTAATTTCAACAAAGGTATCAAAAAATAAGGTGAAAAAAAGATGGTCTTTTCAATAAATGATGCTGGGAAAACAGGATATACATATGTAAAGAAAGAAACCCTCTCACCCTTCTCGATCTCTCATCATATACAAAAGTCAACTAAAAATGAATCAAGCTGGTGCCGCAGCTCACTAGGCTAATCCTCCGCCTGCGGCACCGATACTCCGGGTTCTTGTCCCAGTTGGAGCGCCAGTTCTGTCCCGGTTGCTCCTCTTCCAGTCCAGCTCTCTGCTGTGGCCCAGGAGGGCAGTGGAGGATTGCCCAAGTGCTTGGGCCCTGCACCCGCATGGGAGACCAGGAGGAAGCACCTGGCTCCTGGCTTCGGATCAGCGCAGCCTGCCGACTGTATCGGCCATTTTGGGAGTGAACCAACGGAAGGAAAACCTTTCTCTCTGTCTCTCTCTCTCTCACTGTCTAACTCTGCCTGTCAAAAAAAAAAAAAAAAAAAGATTCAAAGATGCAAACCATTGATACGGTCAAGGATTTTCTGCACGAGAGCCCAAAATTAAAGAAAACAGAAGTAAAAACAGACACATGGGAGTATATCAAACTAAGACTCTTCTGTACAACAAAGCAAACAATCAAAAAAGAAGAGAAAACATCCAGAATGGGAGAGAACTTTGTAAACTGTCTAACACAGGATAAATATCCTGTATATATAAGAAATAACAAATATGCGGGTGGGAGGGAAGTTATAGGGGGGAAAAAAGCCATTGTAATCTATAAACTGTACTTTGGAAATTTATATTTACTAAATAAAAGTTAAAAAAAAAAAACACAAAAAATAATCTGATTAAAATGTGGCCAAAAGACCTGAACAGACATTCCTCAAAAGGATACATACAAACAGAAAAATATATGAAAAACTGTTAAACATTATCAATCATCAGGGAAATGCAAATCAAAACTACAATGAGATATCATTTCAGCACAGCTAGAATGGCTATTATCAAAACAAAAACAAAAACATCAATGCTGGGAGGATGCAGACAAGATAATTCCTACACACTGTGGGAATGTAAATTAGTAGAACCTTTATAGAAAACAGCATGGAAGTTCTTTCAAAAACTGAAAATATAGCTACTATATGATTCAACAGTCTTTTTACTGGCATTTATACTAACGAAATTAAATTATTACATCAATGAGATATCTGCATGTTCATGTCTATTACAGTACTAGTCACAATAGCTAAGATATGGAATCAACCAGGATGTCTGTGGATGGATGGATAAATGGATTAAAAATGTGGTTTCATAAATAGTGGAATACTACTCAGACATAAAAAAGGAATTAAATCCTGTCATGAATGAAACTGGAGGACATTATGTTAAATGAAATAATCCAGGAACAGAAAGACAAATATCAAATAGTCTCCTTCAGTTTTGGAGGCTAAAAAAAGTTGATCACCTAGAAGTAGAGAACAGCATAATGGTCACTAGATTCTAAAAATATCAGCAGAAGCAGGAATACCGAGAGGTTGGATAAGGGGTACCACAACACAGCTAGATAGGAGTGAATTCTAATGTTTTATAACATTGTATAGAGACTATAGTCTACAACAACTTATTATACATTTCAAAATAATTAGAAGGGGCCAGCGCTGTGGCACAGCGGGTTAACGCCCTGGCCTTGAAGCACTGGCATTTCGTGGGGCACCGGTTCAAGACCAGGCTGCTCCACTTCTGATCCAGCTCTCTGCTGTGGCCTGGGGAAGCAGTAGAAGATGGCCCAAGTCCTTGGGCCCCTGCACCCATGTGGGAGACCCAGAAAGGGACTCCTGGCTCCTGGCTTCGGATTGGCGCAGCTCCAGCCATTGAGGCCAATTGGGGAGTGAACCATCAGATGGAAGACCTCTCTTTCTCGCTGCCTCTCCTCTCTCTATCAAATAAAATAAATAAATCTTAAAAAAATAATTAGAAAATAGTTTGAAAGCTTGCAACACAAAGGTATGATAGTATTTTTGGAGATAAGAATGTTAATTATCCTGGTTTGATGATTATACACTATACATATAATTATAATATTTTACCTCATAAATAAGTACAAATATATGTAAAAGCTTAAATAATAATAAATTAAAAATTAAGTAAGATTTGATGAGATAATTTTTTTCTTTTTAAAGATTTATTTATTTATTTGAAAGTCAGAGTTACAGAGAGGCAGAGGTAGAGAGAGGTCTTCCATCCACTGGGGTTCACTCCCCAATTGGCCGCAATGGATGGAGTTCCGCGAACCCAAAGTCAGGAGCCAGGAGCTTCTTCTGGGTCCCTCACACAGGTGTAGCAGCCCAAGCACTTGGGCCATCTTCTACTGCTTTCCCAGACCATAACAGAGAGCTGGATCAGAAGTGGAGCAGCCTGGACTCAAACCGGATAGGATACCGGCGCTGTAGGCGGCAGCTTTACCTGCTACATCACAGCACCAGCCCCAAGACAATCCTATCCTGTTAGAAAATAAAAGTGGTGATGGCAATAATCAAGAAAACACTGGCTTTGGAAGCTAAATACTTATGTTTAAATCTCAGTTATAGTAATCAATAATCAAACTAGTTGTTTGCACAGACTTCATCACCCATTCCAGATCAGGGCCCAAAAGACACATATGCTCACGCATGCTGTTCCTGTTCAGTTTGTTATCCTAATCTCTAGCACTTTTCTGAAAGACCTGGAGTCACTGACAACCATAATGATAACTACGATCTCATGCAACATAGATGGGAAGGACTGTGGGGTGAGAGGGACAATAAAACTGGATGGGCAAATCAGTATCAAGAGTTAAAGTGAGGGCAAGTTAGCAGAGGAAGCACTCCCAGACCAATCACCATGGAATTTGCACATGGAGAGAACAGACAATGTGTCCATACAATAGCAGCATATGGCAAATGAAAGCAAGACAGACCATCTGACACTTTCCTTGATGCCAAACAAGCCCTTTGGAGTTTAGGATCATTCTTAGTGAGAAACAGAGGGAAAAGGAAATAGAGGACCCTTAACTTACATAATATAAACTTAAGTTTTAAAATAGAAGTGACCGGGGCAGGTGCTGTGGCGTAGAGGGTTAAACCTCTGCCAAAAGCCAGTATACCATATGGTGTCGGTTTCAGTCCTTGTTGCTCCACTTCTGGCAGTTCCGTGATCATGGCCTGGGAAAGCAACAGAAGACAACTCAAGTGCTTGAGCCCCTGCTCCCACATGGGAATCCTGGAAGAAGCTCCTGGCTCCTGGTTTTAGACTGGCCCAGCCCTGGTCACTGAGGTCATCTGGGGAGGGAACTAGTAGATAGAAGAACTTTCTCTCTCTCTCTCTCTCTCTCTCTCTCTCTCTCTCTCTCTCTCTCAAATGAATAAAATAAATCTTTAAAAAAAAGTAAACTAGAAATGACTGTACTCCTTTAAACTGATAAGATTATGTTTCCATTCTTGGAATAAAAATGAAGCCTTGACAGCTAAACAAAGTTTAAAGAAGCATAAAGACACTTACATCCTTGTGCCGCTCTATGCTAAGAAATCACTTCAGAAAACATGCACTGAGTACTCAGTATGGTACCTGGTAGGTTCCAGGCTTAAACATTTGATATGGATCCTCACATTCCTCTGCACAGCAACCCTGAGGAAATACTGTCATTCACTCTGCTCTGCAAGACAAGAAAGAGAAAATCTCAGATCTACTCAGGGGCAAAACCAAGATTCCAACCACGAGGTACAGGGCGCCTGGCACCACTCCTCATCCTTTACATTGCCTGTCACCAGTGTAGCATGTCATCTTTATATTTAACATTTGAGGACATTACTTTAGGATCCTAATTTTGGACATGAGGTTCAGTGACATCCCAAACAGACTTATTTCCCCACCATAGCTGGATTCTTCAACATACTTTGCGACCTCATCGTTTGTCTTCCCCACACTCCTGTGAATGCCACGTCTGTAAACCAATTTGTCAGATGCCACGAGTCACAACAGTCTACGCGGGGGTAGCACTTCCTTGCTGGCCTTAACATTGAATCCCAAAAGGAGCCATTGCAGAAGCAATTTGGTGTCAACAGCTTTATAAACACAGTGAAAAACTGTCTCTACTTAAGCCTGTTGCTAATTGACTTCATAAAATAAGTGACTAGGCCAATAGATATCATTTACTTCCTCTTACTATATTAAAAATATCAAAAGAAATGATGCGCAACAAGTTCTTGTTCCTCATGCCACCATCCATTTAATCATAAAAAATTATAGCTTTTCATAAAGCATTCTGTGATTAAAGTACATTATCATTTCTTTCAATTTTAGGATTACTAGAAACTGATCTATTCCTTGTGGTGTCTTTCAGCAGTCATAATTAATTCTTGCTACAAGCATACCAAAATTAGTTCTTATGTGGTAAGCTTACATGAGATTGAAAATCTCAAATACTTTGGTTCATCTGATTTATGAAAATTTTCTATACAAATATTTCAATGCTCTGGTTCAAATCAATGTTAATAAACAGGGTGCCTGATCTTATGCTATGTGAAATCAGATACCTTTCAATCCCTTTACGTAACAAGCATATTGTATGAAAGCCACGAATGAGCAACCCACACACACCAACTATTTAACTGTTGCTCTATCTTACCTGTGATCTTTTGTGAAACTCTGCACAATGCACAAAATCTTGAATCTGCTCTGCTTCTCCCAGTAGTTTAAAAGAACTAAAGAGAGATATGCTATTTTAATCTCCAGCTTGGAAGATGCAATGTAACTCTAGCTCCATGGATCCCTGGTGGCCATTGCCATTTTGTAATGTTACAAGGGTTTTTTGTTTTGCTTTGTTTTAAAATGCACAGTGGGCTTATATATCAGATGAATTATCTTCTTTGGAAAATCTTTTAGAACATACAAAGTAAAATACAGCAGACCAGTTTTTTGTAAAAGGTATGTGCCAGGAAATTTCTATATATAATCAAAATTCTGTGTACAAGGCTCTTGCCTGACCACAAAAAATGTATTTGAAGATAATTCAGCTTCACAAATATTTTCATTCTTTACATATTTTATACCTGAGTATAATTTTCTTCCTTTGCCTCATAGCATTTTTAGCTGAGCTACATCAAATAGCATTATAAATCACTGACCTATTTCAAATTAAATTTTGTACCAGAAAACTAATTTCCTTATCCCAGTTACTAAAACAATGTGTTATTAATATACATCTATGAAATGCACTGAAATCATATTTAAGGGAGAAAACCGGTTTGTAGATGTTCACATGGAAGAGTGGTCTCTACAGTGCCACCACAAATATTCTAGTCCATTAAGTCCAGCAGGTTAGTACCATTTGAGGGAAAAAAGTGCTATAATATACACTCCTTTTCTATTAATGTTCAAATCTTGAAACTTTAAGGCGTTGACCCTTTAGAGAGTGTTATAATAATAGACGCCTCCAAAGGCTGGGGAAAGCAGTAGGTAGAGAGATGAAAAGCTAAACACAGACAGTTGTGCGGCAAGAAGAGAAATGATATAGTGCCCCAGAACAGACCCCCAAACACTTCTATTCAACATGTCCCAGTTTCTGCACCTGAATGTCTCCTTCCCAGAACCACCTTCTTTCTCACAAAGAGTTGGATCCTTAATATGTTAGATTCATTGGTAGAGTCTTTGATAAATTGAACAGATACTGGGGCCAGCGCTGTGACATAGTAAGCTAAGCCTCTACCTGCGACACTAGCAATTGGGTGCCAGTTCTTATCCCAGCTGGCTGTTCCTCTTCGAATATAGCTCTCTGCTTATGGTCTAAGAAAGCAGCAGAGGATGGCCCAAGTGTTTGGGACCCTGCACCCATGTGAGACACTTGAAAGAAGTTCCCGGTTCCTAGCTTTGGATCATCTTAGCTCCGGCTGTTGCAGCCATTTGGGGAGTCAATCAGCAGATGGAAGACCTTTCTCTCTGTTTTTCCCTCGATCTCTCTCTATAACTCTAACTCTCAAATATATTTTAAAAAATTATGCAGACATCACATCAAATGTAAAATACTAGAATGTTTCCCTGGGCCACAGACTACTGTCTCCTGAGACTTAGGAACTCTGAAAGTCAAGCTGAACTACAGGGAACTATGAAAGTTACCAGAAAATTGAGTTTGCCTAGCTGATGTTATTAACAAGTCCTCCAAACTGCTTCTCCATAGTGAAAAAGACATAGTGGTCAAGGTAAAGGAGGTATTGTGGATGGGCACTGTGGTACAGTCGATGGCAGGAACCCAGCTACTTGAAAATGCACCTGCTGCCTCTGAGAGAGTGCATTAGCAGGAAGCTGGAATCAGAAGCAGAGCAGGAAGACATACACTCTGACATGGAAGCAGGCAATCCAAGAGATGTCTTACCCAATGCATCAAACACTTTCCCTCTTCTATGTTTATCATGCTAAATTGCAGTGTGAGACATGATATCACATAACCTCTGTGGCAATCAAATGCAAGTGGGTTCTTCAAAATGTTCATGAAGAAGTAGAAATAAAGGATAAGTTTGTTTTGGTACCAAAAAAATTTGAAATCCAAGCAGTTTTTCTGCAATAGGCACTTTACATGATCCTTCTGATGGTCCTTCAAATGCATGGATTTCAAAAAATTTTGGCACCAGAATAAAGTCATATTTCTAATTCCATTTTTCCATGAACAGTCTTAAGTACCCACATATACTCACCAGATGATCATATGCCTGGGAAAACCCTGCCTCAAAGCAGAAGGATAAGCTGACTTCAGCTTCTGCAGACATTTTCCATGCTGTCTGTGACACTTGACAGATAATTTCTGCATCTCAGAAGCTGTGTTTGCCCCAAATATTGGAGCAGAGAACTCCAAGAAGAAATAAAGAAAAGCGCCTGGGCCAAAATCTAAGTAAACAGATTGATTTTGAAAGAGTTTCCATTTGTGAAAAGATGTATTTAAATAGCCACTTTCCTACCACATTTAATATAGGATTCTCTTTTCTGAGTTGGTACTTTTCAGGAAATATATTTAATATATGAAGTGAAGAACAGCTGTATGTCCAAGATCAGATAAGATTCACAAAAAATGGTCATCTTAAATGAATCTATAAACATTAACAAACACTAACTAGCCCTGGCATCTGAAAAATCTAACTCTTGATTCTACAGCGCCATCAACTGAACCAGGATGTGAAACAGAACTGCAAAGTGCTATATGCAACATGCCAGGTTCTACTAGCGTATCTTTAACCTGAGACATAGTTAATTCTATGATGGTATGTTTTATTTTTAGAATGGTTCTGAAAACATTATACAGAAATAATTATTCAATAGTGAATGCCAAGAAACCCAAGTACCAAAATGATAAGAAATATTTTAAAAACTACCTCTCTCAGAAATACAATCTGTTTCTCAAGTGATAGAAATTCATCATAAGCAACTGCCTCTATCAAAGTTTTTCAGAAGATTTCACCATGCTCTAATTCATCAAGAGCTACTAGACCAAATTATCACTTAATCCTTCAATCAAGAAAATATTTCATCTGCCTGCTTATGTTTATGAATATCTTACAAAATACTTGCTATGCTATACCACACCAATTTCAAAGTCAACCCAGTAATAGCAACACTAACTCTTATATATTTACTTTCATTATAGGATTTATACAAGTTCAGTAAGAATTACTATTTTAAAAAATAAAATTTTTCAGTGTATTCAATTCCATAAAGACAGAAAACCATAGATATTTCTCCAAAAAAGGAATTTGAAATTAAGCAAGAGAATCATTTTTAAATTATAGTCTTTTTAACAAAACACAGAAAGGGACAAAATAGTTTAAAACCTTGGGGTCTAGAAGCCCCCCTCGTATTTAGATACACAATATTAGCCAATTTTAATTTCAAATCCCACATATCTAAGTAGGAAAAAGTACAATTGTTTTCTACTTTATCGACTTACTTTGTGAAGCAAATGCAATACTTTATGATACCCATAAAAAGTTTCTGATAGTATTATCAAGGGCATTTCCAAGTGAAAGAAAAGAAAAGAAAAGGAGAAACACATTTGGTGGCTGCCTCTCCTCATGCAACTGTTCTCTTCACCCACTCCAAGTAGAAGAGCCGAAAATAACATCGCCTGAATTACGGATGAGGAGGAGAAGAGAGAGTTACTAAAATCCACTGAGCCTTAGGTTCTCCTTGTTCGAAGTGGAACAGCTTACCTGTCCCCAACTACACAAATGTTACACACATTTTTTTCAGTGCTGTCCTACTCTGCTTTCTCATTTGCCTTGGGGATAATACATTTAAAGCAAGTTGCCTGTGGTTAGCAGATTCATTTATTCAACACATAATCTCTTCCTGCTGCTGCATTCCCAGAGAAAACCCCAGGCCCCACTGAGCTTGACAGAGAAAAAAGATAACAAATGAATAAAGATAGATAGTGGCAGTGCCTGCGTCAGGAGCATGTGACCTCTGCAAATGCATCAGGCACCAAGCTCCAAAGGCCCTGTGCTTGACTTAATTCCCCATGGTATCCATCTTGAAATTCTTAATATGTTTTGAACAAGGGGTCCCACATTTTCATTTCCTACAGATTGATTGATGCCATGGAGAAAAACAAAGTAACAAGGGGTGTAGGGATACGTGGTATGAGGTGGGAGGGGTGACCACCAGGGCAGCAATAGGACAGTATATATTTTGCCACTGTGCAAAGGTGCCCAAATGACAGGGGTGAAAACTGCCTAGAGAGAGAGGGCCTTACTCTTTGCAGGAAACTGGCTCCAGGCAGAAGGATATGGTGCAGTAGTTAAGTCACTCCAATCCCATATTGGACTTCCTAGTTCGAGATCCAGCTGCTCTGCTTCCAATCAGCTTCCTGCTAATACACCTCCTGGGAGACGGCCATAATGGCCCAAGTACTTGCTCCCTGTTACCCACATTCTTGGCCTCAACCTGGCCCAGCTCTGGCTGCTGTAGGCATTTTGGGGGATGTACTAGCAGATGGAAGATCTATAGCTCTCTTTCTCTCTCTCTGTCTGCCTTTTAAATAAAATGAAAATAAATAATTTTAAAATAAAATTGGCTCCAGGTTGCTCACCAGGCAGCTTGTTCTAGAGATGCTATTTACATTTACAATGTGTCTGACTTCTTTATATTCAATAGCCCATTGGCCTCTCGGCTAATTCAGCTGTGAATCACAGAATCATGCCCCTCTGCAAAGGGGCATCATTTATTCATTTAAACAGAGGTTCCAGTGAAGCTATCAATGGGCCTGGTGGTTGGAGAAGGCCTCCCCTGATATTTTAGTTAAGGTCTCTAAAGGTAAGTGTGTGAGCTGTGCTGAATGGAGAAGAGGGAGCTGGACCAAGATAATAGTGAGTGGAAGGGCCTTGAGACAGGTGCCTGACTTAATCTTCCAGGAACATCAGAGCCCAGGAGGCCCAGAACTGAGGGAGAGAGAACATGTCAGAGAGGCGAGTAGAACTGTGAGCTCATTAGCAGGACTTTGGCTTTCATTCAGATATGCAAAGTCACTGGAGTTTGGCACAAAGCATAATGGTCTGGATGCTAGGTTGAAAATGGACTGAACTGGGCAAGAGTTTAAATGAGGAATGCAGTTAAGAGGCTTCTATAATAATCAAGATAAGATCAAGATAGTAGCAGAAAACAGTGATGAGAAGGGGCTAAACAGAAAAAAAAAATAATCTAACAGAATTTGCTGAGGGACTTGTCAAAGGGTGTAAGAAAAAGACAGAAGGCAAGAATGACTCCAAAGCTCTTGCCCAGAGCAACTAATGAATCCAGTGACCAATAACCAAGATGGGGAGAGGGGCAGAACTTGCTTGATAAGAAATCAGGAAATCAGTTTTAGAAACATCATATTGGACATGTGTATTAGATAGATATCAACCTAAATAGTAGACACTTGGGTCTACAGCTAAGGGAAGGCTCTGGGCTAGAGATTGAAATTAGAGAGTCATCAACAGGTCAATGATTTTTAAAGACACTGGATAAGAGCATCAAACAACGAAAGATGAGATGTTTCGAAGACTGAGTTCTGAAGTCCTTCAAGATTTAGAGGTCAGTGTAATAAAAGGAAAGCAGAAAAGGAAACTAAGGAGCAGCCGGTGAGGCTCAAGGAAAACCCAGGGAGTGTGACGACATGAAATCCAGGGATATACCTTGTGCCAGGGGCAGCTGATATGTGGAGTGAAAGGAGGACTGGTGATTGCTATCTGGATGCAGAAATACAGAAACAAGAACAGACCCTCCATACATGATACCTGCAAAATAGACATGAAAAAACGGTTGGATTTATAAACAACTTCATGAGGATCTGACCCATGTGTAGGTAAAACAGATGAATGCCAGATTGTCCAAGACAGAAGCTACTAGCTATATATAGATACTGAACACTTGAAAGATGGCTTAGGCCAGTGTTGTGGCACAATGGGTTAAGCCACCTCCTGCAACACTGAATCTCATATCAGAGCACCTGTTCGAATTCCAGCTGTTCAGCTTCCAATCCAGCTCCCTGCTAATGCAACTAGGAAAACAGCAGATGGTCCAAATACTTGGACCCCTGCCATTCATGTGGGAGATGCGAAAGGAGCTCCTGGCTCCTGGCTTCAGCCTGGGACAGCCCCAACTGTCATAGCCATCTGGGGAGTGAATCAACAGATGGAAGATCTGTCTCTGTCTCTCTTCCTCTGTCTGTATCATTCTTTCAAATAAATAAAATACATTTTTTGAAAAACAGAAAAGATGGCTTGTGTGAGAAATTGAATTTTAATTTAATTAATTAATTTTAATTTTAAAACTTGGACTTTGTTACTCTAAAACTTTTATGTATGTTTTGAACATGAGGATGCAAATTTATTTATTTATTATTTATTTGAGAGGCTGAAAGAGAAAGGGAGCTCCCATCTGTTGGTTCACTTCCCAAACTCTCCCAAGCACAGGGGGCAGATAATCCTGGAGTCCAGAACTCAAACCATCTCTCTCATGTGGTTGGCAGCAACCCAGTTACTTGAGCCATCATTTGCAATCAGGAACCAGAGCCAGGTACCGAACTCAGGCACCCCAAAGTGGAATGCAGACAACCATTGTTTTAATTTTTAGGTCAAATATCTCCACCCTGTAAATCTATTTTTAACTATAATTGAAAAAATTTAAATACAAATTAAGTACTTATGATGAAGATTTACAGTCTGAGTTGTATATGCCGTAACTGTAATTTGCACACTGAATTTTGAGGACTTAACACCAAAAAAGAACTTAAAATATTATTAACAATTTTATATTAATGATATGTTAAAATGAGAATGCTATATTGACATGCTTTCACCCCACTGTAAAGTCAAAAAACTGTTAAGTCAAACCATTGTAAGTTGGGAGCCATCTTTATATTTGGTATGTGGGTAAATAAGATGTTACTAAAAATAATCTCAACTGTTTATTTTTTATTCTTTAGTGTGGCCACTAGAAAATTTTAAGTTATATGTGGTTCATATAATATTTTAAATGAACAGTACTTGTCTAATGAGTTAATAGAGCAAGTAAAATTAGGATTTTTCAACCTTAAGAACTTTATCCTATGTTTCATCACAAGCTCCTATAGAACAACTGAAAAATAATTATGTACTGAGACCACACAATGTTTCCTCTAGGAAATTTGCATATAGTCACTTGTTTAATTGTTGGGATACCTCACTAGGCCAGTTTCTACCCACAGTTTCAAATTTCTGCTCCAACAATATTTTTGGTAAGAAGGTCAATTCTCTGAGCCGTGAGAGTCAGGATGCTCTCAGTTTCTTGGTACATAAAAGATAGCCCTACTCCATTATGCTTTACATATGTGTGTGCCCTCTAAGACTTTCCTACTTTGAAGCAAGGGTATGTCATTGAGTTTTGGATCTCAAGGGTGTAGCATAAATCCCAATACATGATAAGCCTTAACAACACTTGCTGAATACAGAAGTGTGTGTTGGTGTGATGGGGGTAATAGATAAGTATACTATAAGGAAATCTTTTATGAAGTTGTCAGACTCATAGAAACCTCAAACATCTGGAAAGCAGCCCCATAATCTGAAAGTACAAGGGAGACAGAGAGATTATACTAAAAATGACTGAAAACTCATGATGGGCCATGTAGGCACTCTGACAAGTGTCTTTCATTTAATCTACATAAGAACCCCTCACTGTTATAATTACTTTCAACAATTATTGATTGTTGTTACTGGCTAGAGACTGTGGTAAAGACTTAATATATATTAATTTGTTCCATCTTCACAACTCCATAGTGTGGGTTCTATTATTATTCCCATTGCATGGAGCAAAGAGGCTAAGTGACTTGTACAAGATAACCCAGCAAATAAATGTCAAGCCAAAAGGAAAATATAAGCATACCTAATATTCAAGATATGAAGTAAACAAGACCTCAATGCAAAGTGCTTCCAGCACAAACATTTACATGTTTGGAAACCAACAGAAATCAACATAAGGTAAATGTAGTCCACAAGGAGGTAGCAGTGAAACTCCAAGGTGCTCTAGAAATATAGGAGTAAGATCATCAGCAACACAGAAATTATTGAAAATTGACTGTATAGTCATGATGGCTCCATTTATATAAAGTACTAAACCTGGAAGAGAACAACTTAAATTGTTTAATGATATGAATTTCGTAAAAATATAAAAAACAAGCAAACAATTGTCACAAATGATAGTATACTCATTTCTCCTTGGGAAGAAAGAACTGCAATCATGGGTACTTTGGGAGCACTGTCAATTATTTATGGACCTAAGTGGTAGATTTACAGGTGTTTGTATTTTAATTCTTTTATTTATTTATTTATTTGACAGGTAGAGTTATAGACAGTGAGAGAGAGACAGAGAGAAAGGTCTTCCTTCCGTTGGCTCACTCCCCTAATGGCCGCTACCGCTGTCGCTGCGCCGATCCAAAGTCAGGAGCCAGGTGCTTCTTCCTGGTTTCCCATGCGGGTGCAGGGGCCCAAGCACTTGGGCCATCCTCCACTGCCCTCCCGGGCCACAGCAGAGAGCTGGCCTGGAAGAGGAGCAACTGGGTCTATAACCCAGTGCCCAGATGGGATGCCGGTGCCACAGGTGGAGGATTAACAAAGTGAGCTAGTGTGCCGGCCCCTGTATTTTAATTCTTGATTGGTATAAGATGCTACTTCAAAACATCTATATAAAAATGAAACTAAAAGTTAAGCTTATTGCAGTAGAAAATAATTTTGAAATCCATATTTCTTTCATAATACACATTTTCCATGAACTTTCTAAAGAGTCCTCAGATGCATGGATTTCAGGTTTTTTAGCTCCAAAATAAAAACATATTTTAATTCCCTTTTCCATGAACTTTCTTAGTGCCTTTACACCTGTTTCATCCAACAATAGTGACACCTCAGCATCTGAGCCCTGGAGCCTGCCCTGGTTGCCCTCAAAGGATAAGGAGAGCAGACACTACCTCACTTCTCCTCACGGCTACTTCTTGCTTTTACCCCTGTCTCACCTCCACCTCATCATCTTCCCATTTAAACCTCCCAAACTCTGCTACATAAGTAGATACTCCTGATCTTTTTAAATTTTCATTCTGTGCTTAGTACTTGTGAGAATTGATCTTACATGTGTAATTAGCCCATGAGTTACTCAGGTATTTGGTCAAACATGATTCTGGGTGGGTCTTTGGGTATAATTAACATTTCAATCAGTTGATGAGTGAAACAGATTTCTCTCTCTAATGTGAGAAGAGCTCATCTGATCCGTTAAGGACATGAATAGAACAAAAATCTAGACCCTCCCTAAAATAACAGGAAACTACTCTGTGGGATGCCTGTTTTCAGAACACACCTGAGTTGGCCACCCAGCTCTGGCTTCTTATTCCAGCTTTCTGCTAATGCAAACCCTGGGAGGCAACAGTGATGACTCAAGTCATTGGCCCCTTTCCATCCATGTGGGAGACCTGGATTGAGTTCCCAGCTCCCAGCTTTAGCCTGGCCCTGTCCCAGCCCTTGAAGGCATTCACAGTGTGAACCAGTAGATGTGAATATTCAGATTCTCTCTCATTCTCTCTCCCTCTGTCTCTGTCTCTTTATGTATATGTATGTCTGTCTCTCTACCTCTCAAGTAAATAAAAATTTTTCAGAAAAGAAAGAAATTTCAGCAACATGGACTATCCCATCACCCAAAAACCTCACATTTAAAATAGTGGATAAAGAAGCAATTAATGGGGCCGGTGCTGTGGCGGAGCGGGTTAACGCTCTGGCCTGAAGCACTGGCATCCCATATGGGCACTGGTTCAGAGACTCAACTGCTCCACTTCCAATCCAGCTCTCTGCTATGGCCTGGGAAGCAGAGGAAGATGGCTCAAGTCCTTGGGCCCCTGCACCCACATAGGAGACCTGGAAGAAGTTCCTGGCTCTTGGCTTCAGATGGCGCAGCTCTGGCCATTGCGGCCAACTGGGGAGTGAACCAGCAGATGAAGACCTCTCTCTCTCTGCCTCTCCTCTCTCTGTGTGTAACTCTGACTTCAAATAAATAAATAAATTTTTTTAAAAAAAGCAATTAATGTGCATGCCTGTGATAAATATGCATATCTATGTATAAATTTTATGGCTTCAATTACACAACTGGCTGTTGCATGCAAAATGAAAATTAAATAAACCATGAGAGAGGTGAAAGGTCAGAACCACAGAGAAAACTTTAGTAATGCTATGGAAAACAAAAGCTATAGAGAAAGAGAAAAGTCAAAATTGTGTCACAGAGGAAATGTAGCTTACCTTTTTCCCTTCTTCAAATGACACAGAGGCAATATACAATGAATTTCAAAATAAGTCAGGAAATAAATACACAGAGCTAATAAAGTACCATAATTTCAAACACAGGTTATGAAAGGACTGTCAATCATGATGGCTTTGGCATCCTTTAAAAAATGATCCACCTCTTCAGACTCCCATGAAGTGTGGACACCCACTGAAAAGATCCGGTGCCACTGAAACTCTTGGCACTGACATGTAATTGTGTTAGTGTATATCATACTATATTTTCTCTTAATCAAATAGCTTTCAATAATTTATACTGAGTTTCTGTAGCTATATATTTGGTGTATCCAGGAAGGCTAAGAGGTGAATATGTCATGTATAAAATGCCTTGAGCAGGGCCAGTGTTGTGGCATAGTAGGTAAAGCCACTATCTGCAACACCAGCATCCCATATGGGTGCCAGTTCATGTCCCAGCTGCTCTACTTCTGATCCAGCTCCCAGCTAATGGCCTGGCAAAGCAGCAGAAGATGGCTCAAGCACTTGGACTGCTACATCCACATGGGAAACATGGATGAAGCTCCTGACCCCTGGCTTCAGACGGGCCCAGTCACGGCCATTGTGGCCATCTAGGGAGTGAACAAGAGGCTAGAAGAGCTCACCCTCATTCTCTCTGTCTCTCCCTCTATCTCTGTAACTCTGACTTTCATATAGATAAATCTTTTTAAGAAATGCATTGAGCACAGGGTTTCTTCCAGTTGTGAAATAAACATGAAATAGGTTAACATGGAAAAGATGCTTAAGCAGTAGGAAAAGAAAAATAAGAAAGGAAAGAGGATGAAGAGTGGGAGCGATGGAAAGAAGTAGGGTAGGGTGGGAAGGATGATTATGTTCCTAAAACTGTATATATGCAAAACATGAAATTTGTTCTCTTTATATAATAAAAAATAAGGTCACAAAAATTTGTGAATTGTGACTGCATGACGGTAATATATACATGTTATATTTACTCTTTAAAATACTATTATTTTTAAAAACTTGTCTGAAAGTAGCCAGCAATGTCCTGAAGCAAAAACTACTTAGATGTGACTATTTCCCTGGTTACAATAGAATAAAATCTTTTGCTTGCCAAAGATATTCTCATTTTAAATAAATCTTTATAGTATGGCCCTTTGTTGTTTCTTATTTTATATATAAATAGAGAAGTCAGAGATAAGCAATCGTTGCAATGGGTTGATTTAATTTCACCACTGCTTTGTTTAAGTGCCTCGAAAGATGAGAAGCAACAAAGAGAGAAGCCATATCACAAATGATGAAATATCAGGGCCGGTGTTAAGCTGCTACCTGCAATGTTGGCATGCCATATGGGCAAACTAATGCACCCAGGAAAGCAGCAAAAGATGGTCTAAGTGCCTGGGATCCTGCCACCCATGTGGGAGACCTGGATGGCTTCAGTCTGGTCCAGCCCGGGACACTGCAGGCACTTGAGGAGTCAACCCGCAGATGGAAGGTCAATCTCTCTTTCTGCCTTTCAAATAAATAAATAAATAAATCTTTTTAAAATGACAAAGTAGCTCCAAGTTCTATCTGCTAGTTGTGTATTCTAAAAATCTAGGTCTATAAAAATAAATATGAACATAGAGGAGATTATAATACTGTTTTTCAGATGATCAAGCCAAATTAAACTGGAGCTACAAATTAGCCAAAAGTAACAAGGGACACTGCCTTAAAGAGGACACTGGGATTACAATCACTTGTGCATTTTGAGGGGAAACACGTCCTGAACTTCCAAAGCATCTTCTACTGTCTCCATCCCCCAATTCTCCCAACTTTACAGACTGAACCACTGTCAGGTCCCCAATACATAGAGTGTTAGAAACAAAAGGAGACTCAGTAATCACTTACTTCCCTCGTTTTACAAAGAAAGAGACTGAGACCCAGAGAATATAAACATCTTACCTCTGGTCTCAGAACCAGAACTAACCAGAACCACAATCAATGCACTTTACCAAACCACACTGGCATAGCCACTTTGTTCATCTTTAAGATTCCCGCTGAGCCACATCACTGCTGTCTCATTTTTTCTATTTGTCACCACCTCCAGTCTTTCAATAATTCCCCTACTTCATCCCTGCTCAAAGTGCCAGAATTATGAATGAAAGCACCCCTTGCAAACTATTCATGATTGCACCTACTCTGGAGATTCCTTGCCTTTTGGGTTTTTTTTGTTTTTTGGTTTTGAGAGGCAGAAAAACGGAGATAGAGAGGAGAGTTAGCTGGTTTACTCCCAAAGTTCTTGCGCTGGGCTGGGGCTAAAGCTTGAAGCTGGGAATGCACTCCAGGTTTCTCAGTAGGTGGCAGGAACCCAAATACTTGAGCCATAAATCTGCCTCCCAGTGTCTGCATTAGAAAAAGCTGGAGTCAGTAGCTGAAGCAAACACAGGGTTCTGGGACACGAGAATCTTAATTATTAGTCAATCACAAAACTAGTCAATCTTAATGTTTAAGGATTCAATCTGGGTTTTCTGTAAGCTACAATATACACTTCTTTATTTAAAATGTTATATACAGTTTAACTAAAACACACTTGAGGGAAAAAAAAAAAGCAAAGCATTTTAAGCAATGTAACCACCAAAGATAGTCAAACCCAAAGCAGCAATTTGCCTACTTTTAATGTTACTGATGGCTAAGTGGTGAAGAAAATGGGTTGCCAAAGGAAATAATTCTCAACCAAACCTCTGTATTTTGTCCATTTCTTGTTTTGAGGGCACACATACATCCAATCCCAAGTCTCCAGGAATTCTATCAACTATTAAGGTGATTAAGGTGATGACCAATGGGAAGGTAGATAGATGGAGACCAGGTAGAGTTTCTGCTACCCAGGTACAAATGCCCAAATTGTTAACAAATCATTTAGTTTTTTAATTACATACTTATTTCTCTCTTTCTGTTGGGTAATAAGAAGAACCTAGGAGACTTTAAATTAAAAAAAAAAATAAGAGGATTGTGTAAAAGTAATGTTAGGAAAATGGGTGCAGGCACAGTCTCTTATCTGTGGTGTGATCTACATTCTATGCCCTGGTACCAGCTGCCATTACTGAAAGCCAGGTAGCCACATAGCCCAAACTACCTGTGCCAAACATTAATATATAACAAGTAAAATATCAAATACTAAATATTTAGATCTAATTTTTCTATCCTTAGCTTGCTTTGCATGCCCCTGTAGAGTTTCTATATTTTTATTCCTTGTTCTAGTGGTCAATTTCTTTTACATTAACTCATATTACTTGTTTTTTCCCTGGATTTGCAGTAAATACTTCCCTTACTGAAATCAACACAATAAACCTTGAGAACTGACAAAGGTAAGCCCATTGGAAATAGAAAGACTTTCAGCAGCACAATACTTGCATTACACTATTTACAGAAAAGGAAGAAGCTACAGATATGTTAATGACTCTCTACATAGACTTCATGTTTCTATACCATGGTCTTCCAATTTGTTAGTCTTTAGGATTCTTAAACTGCCTTAAAAATTGTGGATCTACAGCTATAGAAAACACATGAAATAAATAAGAGTTAAAGAACACTTACAGGTCTCAGAATCAGGTTTTCAACCTTATTAAATACATGGAGACATATACATATGGTTATATGTGTAGTCACTTAAAGAAACAAGTGCCTGCTTCTTCACCCAAAATGAGCTTTTTAAGATCATGTTTCCTTTTCTATATTTTGTGAAAAGAGAAAGATATATCTATTAGTGTATCACAGAGAACCAAGACCACATGTAAATAGATCATTTTGTTCTGGATAGCCTGAGGCTAGGTTCTCTCTGGAGTACGGTTACTTGGATGGATGTGCATTCTGAGACAGGGCTTTATGTGACAGAATCCTCTGGAGCTATTTGATGAATGGTTTTGTGCACAATTTTCACTAAACTGATTGTGACTTAAATCCCTGTTGGTTGGAGACTTAAATATGAATAATAATGACACATGGCCTCTGATTTCGGGAACTTCACTTCACAGTATTTCACAAGAAGCAATGAAACAGAAACCCAAACAGTCGATAAGGAAGAATATATATGCTTACGAGGCCTACAAACAAATTATTTCAGGAACCCAAATGGGAGGGAAAGACCATGCTTAATGATGGAGATAAGACAGGTCTTCACCTAGGAGTTGACATTCAAAGTGGGTCTTTAAAGGATAAAAAATGTGACAGGTACAGCCAGTGAGGTGAGAAAGGTGTCTTGTGCTAAAGAACAATATAAACAAAAGCAAAGAAGAATTATAAGTATTAAAAAGAAACTCAGAAAAACTCAGTTGAGGAGGGTCTGGGAGGAGCAACTTCGCTGGGGTGCTTATGTAAGATCAGACCAATGTCTAGCTAGATTTTCGTCTGATTTAGTAGTCAGAAAGAAACCATAAAATTTTACCCAAGGCAAGACTTTGAAGTCTCTCTTACCCCATCCCCTCCTCGTGGTTAACATCTCCTCTATGAAGCATCAGCACTTCTTGAGGCAAACAGAAGCAATAAATAATATTTGCCCCAGTCCAGTGTCCTGAGAACATTTTGCCTCCACCTGAGAATACTCTGCAAAGCACAGTTTGCATTTTACAAAGGGAAAACATCCTCCCCTCATCCCATTCCCCGCATTAGTCAGCTTTGTATTACCACCATCCACCTAGTCTGTATTTTGAAGGTGGTTATTTCAAATTTGATTACAGTTCTCTGTAACAAGAAGTTGAATACAAAAGATACTAATGCACTATAAAATATGTACAAGTAAGCATCAGATTTCAAGGCAAGAACATAATTGAGTAAAAGTAATTCATAAGAAGCCACACTGGAGGATAAGAAGAAATGAAACACGGCTATGATTCAGCTTCTCTTTGAGACTAATAATTATTTGCTCACTGAGGAATTCACATTTCTTACAGCTTGCATTATCAGTTATTTGCTACCTCTTCATAGGACTTTAGCCTATATCCCGAAAATGGGTCAGATGATTAACCTCTGTCTTCAGCAAAGAAGATATTTGTTATTAACACACAGGGCATAAAAAGATGTCTGTGCAGCTGGGGGAGGCTGCTTCAGCATGTTCCCCAACCTGGAGGTAACTCTTCTCCCTAAACCTCCAGGGAAAGATTGAAGAAAATCTGTTCCCTAGAAATTCACATTACACAGTATGACAAAAACCAAGCACACACAGGACTTTACACTGATAACAACTTACTACACTACAGAAAGGCCTATTAATAGAGGGCCTGCTTTCTTTGAAATCTTACCATTACTTGGACTCATATAAAAATAAGGGTTTAGAAATGAAATTAAGGAAGATGCTGAACTTAAAGTATGAACTTAAACCCATGACAGAGCTACTAATGGGAAATGAGAAAGGTATAGTTTTTTCTTTAAAACACACTCAAGATTTAAGAGAAAGGACTTTTTCTTTTGGGAGAGATGGAACACTATTGCATAGTATTTGCAGTCTGTAATATGCAAATTTAAGTTGCTGCGGAAACAAGACTCATTCATAACACAGATTTTTGTCATTCTAAATCTCTTTCCTATGTATATAAAGTTCCTAGTTTAAAAAAAAACATACAAACAAACATCATTTGGTACTTTTGCTTAGAGCTATGTTGGTGGGGTGAATGTGAGCTGACAAGACAATATAAAACTTTGGTGCACAAAATGCACAAAGCCAGTAATCAGCATCTTTTATAGAATTTTGTTCGAATGGTGCTTAATTCTGTTTGTGTGAGCTACATATTACAGTGTTAAATGCAATCTCAATTTAGTACAAAATGGATAACTCACATACATGAATGATACTAGGCAACTTTAGTATTTGAAACTTGAAAAGACAAAAAACCTCTAGGTATATTACCACACAGGTATTTCTACTTCAGGGACTTTTTTTCACAGTAAGCCTTATTTCAGGGTTCATTGACCTACACAAAATCATTAAACCACAGAAAAGATTTATTAATCTGAAGTATTCATTTATTTTATAACTGTTAGAAGCTTGGCTGGTACTAAAGATGTGAATAATCACACATCACCATCCCAGAAAAGAATATATTGAGGATCTTGATATAATATTATTTCCAGATAGTGATCTGATCTGGAAATAATATTAGTTTTAGAAGAAATAGTGAGCTTTAGTTCCACATATTATTAAAGTAATAAAATAATATCTGGATTATAAGCTTACTAGCTGATATTTATTGCTTAATTTTAAGAAAAAATATTAACATAGTTGGGGCAAGACAAGTAATATTAATTTATAGTTTAGTTGAAAAACTAGAGCATATCACTTTCATAAAACAGACTCAGAAAAATTAAGTTTAATCAAAATGTGGTATATCAAATTGATGTTATATATTAAATCTGTGTAAGAACACTATAGTCAAGTTTTTCTTGAAGTAACTATAAAATTAGAAATTTTTATTTTATTTGAAGAGGGGAAAAGGCAGAGAGAAGGGGGAGAGAGAAACAGATGGAGACACACAGAGATCTTGCATCTGCTGATTCACAGCCCATACCCTGAAACAAATGGGCCTGGCCTAGGATGAAGACAGTAGCCAGGAACTCCCACAGGGGTTACATGGACCAAGTACTTGAGCTATCACCTGCTGCCTCCCTGGATGTACATGAGCAGGAAACTGGAATTAGAAGTAAAGCCAACGCACTAACTCTGGTACTCCTAATATGGGCTATGAATGTCCTAAGCAGCAATTTAACTACTGTGCCAAACACCCATTACCTCACAAATTGAATTTACAGTGGTACGTGGTTCTCCTACTAGACATCAGAATGGCAGATACAACTTAACCGTGACTTATGTATATGCGGTGACTTTACTTATGCCAGCTTTCCAGGTGCCTGGAAGTTCTCATAATACCCAAATGTCATGATGGACTTTTAGTGATTTTAAAACTAAAAAATTTGATAACATAGCAAATTTTAAAATTTATTCCAATTACAATTTCTCTATAAGGCAAGATCATGTGCTTCAAGAGGTAAACAATAACACATGATACCAGTGATCAGAAATCTATGGTGCAGTAGCCTACTAATCTATGAATGTTAGATTTAAAAAAAATACCCATGACCTATATTTGATAAAAATTTTTTTCAGATAATTTACACTATGCCAGGGTCAAAAAACACTTCATTTTATTGCATGATGTTTCAGCGAATTCTTTGTAAAAATGCTTTAACAACGCATTCATTTATTGACTTTATATATGTTTATATTCATCTATCAACATTTCTTAAATTGAGACAAATACAAAGTCCTTATCTTTGTTAGATGAATACAGGACTTCACTGACAAAGTAAAATGAAACTTCTCATTTATTTTTCTTCCCCTACTTCATCTCCTCAGATTCCAAAATGTGAAAACACACACACACACAAATATTGGTTTGATGATTCTTTGCCTGGAGACCTGAATCACATCAAGGCAGGAGTACATGTGCCTGTCTCTGTGTCTTTCTTGCACTACTTACAAAGCCACCAGGATTTCAATCTCAGGACTCAACGCCAATGACCTAACCTAACCCAGTCACTTCCTGAAGGTCCCAATTATGAACACCATAGTCAGATTATATTCCCATCCTCTTAACACCAGTAATTTATGACTTTGGAGTTCAAGCCCCCTTAACATATGACTTCAGAGTTTGGGGGTGGTGAACAAATCACATTCAAAGTACAGCCAGACACCAATTTTTATAATGCCTAGGAAGGTGGTAAAAACAGTACATTTTTCAGTATATATAAATAATATTTGAAAGCATAGGGGTTTTTTTAACCTGAAATTTTGTTTTCACAGAAAACCAGATGGTATTTTTTCTGTTTGGTTGGAAGGTAGTAGAATTTTGTTTGTTGTTTTTAAAAAAATAAAATAAAATAAAAAATAGGTGTGACAATCATTTTCTTCTTTGTCTGTATTAGCACATGTAATTGCTAAGTTCATAGACAACATTCTCAATTCTTTTACCAACAGGTGGTGAAAGCAACGTTAAAGGAGGCGTATGAATTTTTCAACAACCATTTCAGAACAAGATGACATTTGCTCTTTCCTCAATGGGGGTGTCAACTTCTGATGAACACTAATGGAAGTCACATAACAGCATCTATGGTGCATTTGCCTTTAATTACTTCACAGTGATCCAGATTTGTGAAATTACTTGCATATTATCTTTCAGTAGATTATGTACTTGAAGCAACTTTCTTCAAATCAGTTTATAATCATTAACTAATTAAAACTTCACAATACTCTTACAAAATATAAAGGTATCAAGTTTTACAAATTTCATGACTGAATTCCAAGCACATAACTGACAAAGATGGAAATTAAATATAACTCATAAGGATTTGTGCTCTATGTTAACATATGCTCCTCCAATGGAAATTACTAGTTTTCAGATTGAAGAGATCTTTGGTGTCACAGATACAGTCTATTGCTTCTCTATTATCTATCCTTGTTTTCTTGTTAGCTAATAGCACTCTAATTCCATCCAGAGTGGCTATTGTTAAAAAAAAATTAACCCCACACTTGTTAAAACAGTAGGACAAGCATTATTTAATACTATTGCAATATGTGAGACAGATTAGACTCACCTCTAACTACAGCAAAGACACTTGGAAATTCACAGCCAAGTTGCCAAGTGAGGGAGTAAATGGATGGAAAATGGCCCCAAAAAAAAAACATCAAAAACAAGATTCTTGCTAAACTAACCTAACAGAATTCTTGTGGAAAGTAGGCCAAAGATTTATACATCAAAGGTGGGGCCTTGCCCTAGGGGTCATGGAAGGTCAGATTTAAAGTAATCAACTGGGATATCTGGTGGAGGAAATATTTAAACAACAAAGCATTCAGGCCACTGCTTGATTAACTATGTGAAGTGGGATCTGGGAACAATGATAAAACCTAAAGATCGAATATATAATTAAAGGAGAAGCCAAATGAAAAGAAAAATTTGCAGCAGGACCAGGGAATGCAGTGAGATTGAAAGTGTGTAAAGATCCAGCCCCCCAGTCAGTTGCTAAAGAGATTGGCATGGCTGCGAAGAAGCCAGGTTCCATGCATCAGGACAGTGAGAGGACATCTAAGAAATATGTAGGGCTGCTCCTCCCATCACAGATCCAGAGGCCTAGAAAGACAGAATAGTTTCGAGGAATGGACCCAAGGGAGCTCACCACAGTCCTGATGCCCTCAAGACCATCCAGGGCTCTGCTTCTTGCCTTCTGGCCAAGTACTCTGTGGCAGTTCTAGCCATGGTTCTAACAGGCCCAGGTGCAGCTCATGCCACCATTCTGACAGGAGCAAGTGGCAGACTTTCTTGTCCCATGGTACTATTTCTGGCACAGAAGGCAAAAGCTGTAAGGGTCATCATAGCTTCTACTGAGATTTTAAAGAAAAGACTTCAAGGCCAAGCAAGTACCTGCCCTAGGGGCAGAGATGTCACATGTAGACCTCCTTTGTGGCAATGCCTCAATAAGTTGTAGGAGCAGGAACATCATCAAGACTCCAGAAATACAGAGATACCAGCAGGCAAGGACATTCTGAAATGTCTACAGACATAAGGAATGTCCTGTAAGGAATGTTCTTTGTGGAATTTCAGCTGGCTGTAGAGATGTGGTTTTACTCAGTTTCCAAACAGAACTAAAACATGGTCTGTCTGAGCCCAGGAAAGCTATGTGGTACAGCTGTGCAAGGCCTTGGTAGCACAACCCCCACCCAGTACCAGACTTAAACTCCAGTTCCATCTATGATGTCTACAATGACAAGATTTCATACATCTTTATGAATGAAGTCATTCTGTTTATGTACCACATTCGCTCTAACAAATCATCAGTCAATGGAGACTCAGGTTGTTTCCATTTCTTGGCTATTATGAATAGTCCTGCAATAAACATGGGAGTGCAGATGTCTCTTGGACTGATTTCATTTCCTTTGGATATATCCAGATAATAGCAACGCTGGATCATATGGTAGTTCTATTTTTGATCTTTTTCAGGATGCTCCACGCTGTTTTTCCATAATGGCTATACTAATTTATATTCTCAACAGTGTGTAAGAGTTCCCTTTTCCCCATATCCTTGCCAGTACTTGATATGTATCATATTTATAACTGGAATGAGGTGATATTTCATGGTGGTTTTCATTTGCATTTCTTAGTGATTAGTAATACTGAACATTTTTTTCATATATTTGCTGGCCATTTGTATGTATTCTTTGGAGAAATTTCTATTTAGTTCTGTAACCCATTTTTAAAAGCAGATTATTTAGTTACTGAGTTCTTTGAGCCCTTTAACCTCTTGTCAGACATTTAGCGTGCAATTTATTTTCTCCCATTCTGTGGGTGGTCATGTCACAGAAGTTCAGTATTCCCGCTTCTGTGCAGAAACTCCTTAGCTTGAGGTAATCCCATTTGTCTATTTTCACTTTTGCCTACTGTGCTTTTAGGGTCTTATCTAAAACAAGCCTGGCCCTTTTTCAATGTCCTAAAGTGTTTTCCACACCATTTATTTAAAAAAAAAAAAAAAAAAAAAAAAAACAACTATGCTTCCTCCAATGCAAGCTCTTAGCACTCTTCTGGAAGATCAGTTGGCTTGAGATGCATGGGTTTATTTCTAGGATATCTATTCTGCTCTTATTGGACTGTTTATTCTGTACCCTATTCTATTTATCTGGTTATCTAATCCTATAATGATTATAGGAAATTTATAGAATGCTCTGATATGTGACAGGAAAATTCCTCTATGCTTTTAATGTTTTTCAAATTTTTATAACTATTTCTTTGAGTGGGAGAAAGACATAAACAGGTGATGAAAAAGAGAGCTCTCATCTCAAATGTACTCAACAGCTGGGGCTGGACTGTGTCAGAGCCAGGAGTCAGGAACCAACCCAGGTCCCCCATGTAGGTAGCAGGAACTCAATTACTTGAACTATCACTGCTGTCTCCAGAACATGGAACCCAGCACTCCAATATAGGATTCAGGCATTTTAATCAGCATCTTAATCATTAGGCCAAATACCTGCCCCGTGTGTGTGTGTGTGTGTGTGTGTGTGTGTGAGTACACGTGCTTTATTGAGTGGGAACAATGTAGACCAACAACAGTGGTCACTGGAATTGATCCAGAACATTAACATCAACCATTATGACTTTGTGTGGAGGCATAAAAATAGGAAAAATGTCTACTCTGAGATACCTAATGAATATGAGTATTGATTAAACTGATCCCACATATTATTTTCCAGTTTCTACATTTTTCCTCAAAAATAAAAACTTCCAGTATTGACTTAAAATTTTCAATGATTTCACAAATTAACACTTTAATAAAAAACTTTACTGCATCACTTTTAATCAAAGAATAATGGCTGATTTGAGTATGAGAATTTGATTTAATTTTTAATTTCATCTTTTTAGCTTAAGTGTCACATTTGCAATTTTCTATTTAAATAACTTGGTATCCCTCAGTTCACCATTTTCAGTCTATGAGTATAAAACTTAATCACCAAAATCTGTACATTGTTTTATACTACTATGAATCTCTTCAAATTCATCATCTAGAAAATGTCTCTTTCTTCTGTGTTCCAAGTTCACTGTGCACACATCTTTTTTAAGTGACATCAAGACATCACAATGAGGTGTTTATCCATTACATTGTGTATTCCCTAAGGAAATGAGCTATGTCTAATTATCATGGTATGCAGAATATCTAACATATTTCTGGGCATATCTTTAGTGATACACACATATATATCTGTTGTATAGACTTTCATTGCTCATTAAATTTATATTGATTTATCTTCAAAATTACCTTGTAAGAAAGGCTTTATCTTTGCTCTCATTTCTCAGATAAGAAACAGACTCTGCACAGCTCAGATAGTGGAAATAGCACTGGAATCTGGTGTTTTGGTCCCTATCCTCTTTGCTGTTACATGCATCACCATAAGTAGCCTCTTCAAATTATAAATCACAGTTTAGTTATTTGGACAATTGCATAACTCGATCAGTCATACTACCTTTCCACTGTTGGTGTTATTACTCTTGTGCCTATGTTTTATTGCAGCCACTTAGTACTATTTCACTTAAATACACATACACACACAAAATCCTCAAACTTGTCTTGCTTCAGACATTAAGTAAACATTTACAACACCTCTTAAGCATATTCAGACTGATGAAAACAAATAAAACAGAATGTTTCTATTTCTTTTTGCTGTACTTGCTATGAGCCTAGGTCTTTAATTTTTACTTAAATAAAAACTGTTTTTCCAAATATTAGTATTATATAACTGTGGTAACTTTTGTTGAGAATTAATGGTTCCTAATCAAATTATTTTAAACTTTTGGTTGAGACACAATAGTTGTAGATGTTTATGGGCACAGTGTGATCATTCAGTACATGATACAATGTGTAATGATCAAATTATGGTAATTAGCATTTCCATCTCCTTAAACATTAATCATTTCTTTGTTTTGGGAACATTAGAATTCCCCTTTTCTAGTTCTTTATTAAATGTGCAAATTTCTGTAAGCTACAGTCATCCTGCCACGCTGTGAAACACCAGTGTTTAGCCCTCCTACCTAACTATACCTTGGTACCAGTTACCCAACCCCCGTTTCTGTTCATGCTACCCTTCTAGTGGCTGCCTTTCTTTTTACTTTTATAAAGTCAATGTTTTCAGCTTCCGCTTACAAATGAAAACACACGCTGTCTTTCTAGGCCTGGCTCATTTTACTTAAAATAATGCCCTCCATGTCCATCCATATTACCACAAGTGAAAGGATAGTGTAGAGTTAAACGTTCACTTCTGCTACCTGGGTGTTTCTAGCTTGAGATAATGCACCATATTCTATAGCACTTTTATATAAATGTTATGTCAATGGGCAGCCCCTCCTTCTACCCTTATTTGACGTATTAAGAAGTAATCGCCTAAAGTAGATAAGCACTTTACCCAAGGTCAGAGAAAGCCTGAGCAGCAGAACAGGGATCCATGCCAGGTCCTGTAACACTAGTCCAGGGAGCTGTGCCTTTCACTCTTCCTCCGTACAACAGGGTAATATTTCACATTTTCCATTCGATTGGCTGTTTTGCTTGTTTTGAGAATAGCATCTTGGCAACTTGTACATTTGTTTCCGTCTCTTCTGAGCCATCAAACACTGCCTGGAAAGAATCCTTAAATTTATTTTATCTTTTGTCTACTTATGATGGACAGGTCTACTGCTTTCTCCACAAAAAATAAAATAAAATAAAATACAACCAGGAGATAGCTTTCAAGTCCATTTGATTTCAAACTACCTACCTCCTCCAAATGGCAGAAAGCACAGCTCCTTACTGATTTTCCTTTCACTGGAATTCAGTAGTGTGAAATTTGCTGATAGCAAACACCTCGATTACAACGCTGCTTTCACTGTTTACACTGATCTACATAGAAACAAATGTCACATCTATTCTTCATTCATTCATTGCTTATTGTTACAGATTAAGTGCTTTATTGTTAGTACAGAACCACCAGGAATTCCTGTTTGTCCTCATATTTTAATACAATCTCCTGAAAAGTAATTGCAGAATCTGAGTAAAATAATTTATTTCCTTGAAATAGCTCTTATATCATACATAGGAGGCTGGATTTGATAATCTTTTTCTTATAGTAGTGTTCTAGCCACACATGCCATGGTTCTCATCTTTCTAACTCCAAAGAATGCAGTTCGGGGTAGACAGGGACCTGAGTCCTAAGGTTTTTTGTTGTTGTTGTTGTTGTTATTGTTGCTTTTTGTTTCTTAATTGTTTTATAAGAAGTATATATTGATTATATCTATATTAAGTTTATATCTATATAGATCCACAGAGATTCTACATAGATAAATAGAATATGTATCTATATTAAGGTTTCATTATTTTTAGATTATATCCTCATGGAAATTCTTTGTTAGAAAACATATCATGGGGCCTGTGTTGTGGCTCGGCAGGTGAAGCCACCTCTTCCAATGCCAGCATCCCATATGGGAGCTCTGGCTGCTCCACTGCAGATCCCAGCTCCCTGTTAATGCATCTGGGAAGGCAGCTGAAGATGGTCCAAGTACTCCTGCCACCCACATGGGAGACCCTGATGCAGTTCCCAGCTCCTGGCTTCTGCCTGGCTCAACTCTAGGCATAGCAGTCATTTGGGGAGTGAACTAGCGGATGGAAGATATCTCTCTCTCTCCCTCTCTCTCTCTCTCTCTCTCTTTCCACTCAATTAAATGTCACCTCATTCATTCACCAGCAAAGAGATTGTAAAGCACTTGAGAATGTGAACTGTGTCTTGTCTTTTGAATGTATGCTAAAATGTACAAATCATAAAACTTACAATATTAAAAATTGTTAAGTACATTGTGTAGTAGCATAAATTCTGTATACATTGTTACATAACCAATCTCCAGAGCTCTTTATATTTTGAAAACTGAAACTACACCATAAAACAGTAACTCCCATTCTCTCCTTACCCCAGTCTCTGAAATCAAGCCTTCTACTTAGCTTTTATTTATCTGACTATTCTACAAATCTCAGATAAGTGGAACCATACAGTATTTGCCTTTTAATGATTGGCTTAATTCACTAAACATAGTGGCCTCAAGATTCACCCATTTTGCAAACTATGTCAAATTTCTTTCCTTTTTAAGGCTGAATAAAACTGCATTGTACGTACATA
The DNA here is from genome assembly GCF_964237555.1 of Oryctolagus cuniculus. Lineage (NCBI taxonomy): Eukaryota > Metazoa > Chordata > Mammalia > Lagomorpha > Leporidae > Oryctolagus > Oryctolagus cuniculus. The sequence goes on from NC_091442.1 coordinate 64,245,739, forward strand.
TTTTACATTTCCATTCATCTGTTGATGGGCATTTGGGTTGTTTTCACCTTTTGAATTTTGTGAATAATGCTTCTGTGAATAAGAGTACTCAAATAGCTCTTCAAAACCCTGTTTTCAGTTCTTCTAGATATTTACCCAGAGCAGAATTATTAGAACAGAATTATTAGAAGAGAATTCCATTCTCAATTTTTTGAGGAATGGCCAAATGGTTTTCTACAATGGCTGCACCATTTTACTTTCCTACCTACATATCACAAAAGCTCCAATTTCTCCTCATCTTCACAAACACTTCTATTTTCAGTTATTATATTTTTTATCCTCATGGGTGTATGGCAGTATTGCCTTTTAATCATCCACATCATCAAGTCCTTGGCTGAACATATAGTAAGGTTCAATAAATACTTACAGAATTAAATTGGAAAAAAGCTAAGCTCAGCAGCATCCAAAGAAAGTACATGTACATTATATGATATAATTCCATCTGAGGGGAGCTTAGAGTGGAGGCTATTTTGCTCTGGCTTGAAGCTATGTTAACACAACTTCTGTGGGCCTACCTTCTCATGAACTTTTTAAGTTATCTGGATTCATTTATAACAATAGATGGAAGATATCAAGAATAAATACAAAATTTATAATTTTTGCCTATTAGACAGCCATCTTTCTATGTGCATATTCTATGATGTCAAATATATTTATGTATAAGCAGTGTATATATAGAAGAATAATATCCAAGTTGATTTTGGATGAAATATACATATTACAAACAAATTTTAACACTGCTCCAAAATAAAAGTGAGAAGCGCTGAGAAATTGTATAAAAGGGCATTTTAATTTTTTTCTTGCGGTAGATCTTTGTGAAGAGGGGACATTTAAGTGAGTGTTTTTCTTTGTGTATATTCTACTGGGTTAAATATTCAGAGAAATGCTTATACTTCTCTACAACTAGGTAATAACTAATTCAATCAAGAGACACTAATTAGTCACTGCTAAATGTAAACACTATGCTACACTCAATGCGATTGCACAGAACAATACAAGAGCTAGACTTGCTCCCAAGAAGTGACATAGAAATCCTATGCCAGAGGAAGTTCAAGACCCCCAAATGCAAGAATTTAAATGTAAATAGTAACTTCAGGAGAATCAAATAGCTATCCACTATGTCTCCAATGAAATATTTTGATTCTAAAGAACACACCACACTGCCATTGTTCATTCTATCAGTTTGAATGAAGCAAGTCCACCACACAACACACATCACATCAAAAAGCACAGGCAGTCTGGCACTGTTCTTTCAATCTATAATAATGTGAGGTGCTGGAAATTGAAGTGAAAGTTGAACCAACTCCTTGAACCATTCAAAATAATGTTCATAGAGGCATTCTCCTTTGGAATACCAAATATTTCAGTTCAGAACTTGAAGATCAATCAAAAACAGTGGCAGGAGGACTGAAGAAATATGTCAGAAGCAAGCAAGCAGATAAGCACTTACATTCGGGATTTATGGCGCTTCTGTTTTTGTGTGGTATTATATGAAGGGAGAAAAAGATAAGAATGGTCTACTCACCACTATCATCTATTCCCCAATAATAGAGATTACAGTTAGCCTGGATATGACAGGCATATAAGCAATGAACCCCCCAAACAGGTCTGCAGTTCCACATTTCTACAATCTCCATGCTGGTCTGATAATGTCATGGTGCTCAACTGTGGGGAGCAACTGGGAGCAACTTGGACTAGACTAAGTTACTGGAATTAAGACTTATTCTATGCATCTGCTCTCCCACAATATGGCGCTGAGAAGGGAGGAAACAGCTTCTACACAGCTGCCTCCAGTTCAACCAATAAACTGCAGGACCTGCTCCTGATTGGAGGAGAGCAGCATACTCGGCGTGTGGGTAGCAGAGTTGGGATTGGTGGAAGAGGACTATAAAGGAGGAGAGAGACAACATGCACCAGGAACATCTAAGAGGAACACCTGTGCAGCCCCCGAGAGAGCCGGCCAGTGGTGTGCCGCTCCCCCGCGGAAGTGGGGAAGGTGGCAGGGGGAACCGCCCTTCCACGGAGGTGGAAGGGTCGGTAGCCAACCCGGGAAGAACCAGCAGTAACCCGGGGAGGGCCGAGCAGACAAAAGAACAGCGCAGGGTCTTGTGTCATTCCTCCACGAAGAGGGGGAGCGACATAATGGTGCCGTGACTCGGATATGAAGCCTAGGCAGGGTTTAGTGTCATTCCTCCACGAAGACGGGGAGCGACACTCAACCTTTCTTAATAAGGTGTTCTTGTCAGTTCAACAGATCTTCATCATCCAACAGAGAACATCACACAACACTATCACTTAAAACATGTTTGAAACTACGTTCTTGCTCTCTTACTCCATCCCCAAGCCAAACACCATTTCCTTTAGTGCTCTACACACAAATTGTGGAATAATAGGGCTATACTTCAGCCAGCCCCCATATTTTACATGACTTAATAGTGCACATTGAAGTTGCTTGCTCATTTTAAACCATTATACAGAAATCTGAGACACATGTAGGTCTCAATCTCAACATCATTGCTTCAAGCCTCACACTCCGCATTTTGGGTTTCTTGTGATTGTCTGAAGTTTATTTTTTTTCAGAAATAGTGTAATTAAGTAATTATAGCAACCACATTTCCAATTATTGATAGCTTACTCTGTTCTAGTCACTGTGCTAATCATTTCACATATTTTCTTAGTTAATCACTAAAACAATGTCATTCAGTTGAGTTGATGTGCGGAATTATTATTATCCCAATCAGCTACATTAGGAAACTGATAGACAAAAGAAGCAGGAACGTTCAGGCTGGCAGAGTGGCACAGTGAGTTAAGCTGAATTGAGTCTCAGCTGCTCCATTTCCTATCCAGTTCCCTGTTAATCTACCTAAAAGTAGTGGAAAATGGCCAAAATACTTGGGCCCCTGCCACTTTTATGGGAGACCTCCATGGAGTTCTAGGCTCCTGGCTTCTGCCTGGTCCAGCCCTGGCTGTTGGGACTATTTGGGGAATAAACCAGCAAATGGAAGACATCTCTCTCCATCCCTCTCTCAAACTTCCAAATAGATAATTTAAACCACTTTTAATTCATTTTCCATAAACTTTGTAAAGTGCCCTCTTAAGTCTGATTCCACAGTCTAATACAGAAGACATGTAAAATATGTAATAAATCCTTTTTAAAGGGGACAGAAAAAATGATATAACACAAAGAAAGAAGATGTTCACTAAGCTTGAAAGATCAGAGAATTGAATACACAGTTGAACATGGCTTTGCAGAAGACCACACATTCACAATGCAAAAGAGACAAAGAATACTCCATACACAGGATTACATGCAACATACAACAAAGGATTACATGCATGAAAAAGTAGACTGTAACGAACTCAGAGAACGTCAGGAAACCACAGTATTTCTAAAGCTAAGACTAAAAAAGATGTACAGCAAAGAAATGATGGGAAAGGAAGATACAAGTTGGACGTTGATGGCTATGCTAAGAAGCACAGACTCAAAACAAAAGCTTGGACTGTACCATTAACACACAAAATTCAATACCCTTTGTATACACAGACAATTCCACAGCTGAGAAAGAACTTTAAAGGTCAATCTCATTCACAAAAAAATCAAATACCTTGGAATAAATTTAACCAAGGATGTCAAATATGAGAAATTACAAAACATTAAAGAAAGAAATAGAAGACACAAAAAATGGAAAAATCTTCCATGTTCATGGATTGGGAGAATTATTATCATCAAAATGTCCATACTACCAAAAACAATATATAGATTCAATGTGGTACCAACCAAAATAGCAAGGACATTCTTCTCAGACATAGAAAAAGCAATGCTGAAATTTATATGGAAACACAGGAGACCCCAAATGGCTAAAAACAATCTTATAAAACAAAAACAAAACTGGAGGCATCACAATACCAGATTTCAAGACATACTACAGGGCAGTTATAATCAAAACAGCATGGTAGTAGTAAAAAAGCAGATGGATGGACCAATGGAATAAAAGAGAAATGCCAGAAATCACCCATGCATCTACAACAAACTTATCTTTGACAAGGGAACTAAAATTATCACTGGAGCAAGAACAGTCTCTTCAACAATTGGTGCAGAAGTATGAAACAAAACTCCTACCTTAACACCTAACACAAAAATCCACTCAAAATGGATCTAGGACTAAATCTAAGATCTAAATCTATGACCCGATATCATCAAATTATTAGAGAACATTGGGGAAACCCTGCAAGACATTGGCATAGGCAAAGAGTTCTAGGGAAAGACCCCAGAGGCACAGTCAATCAAAGCCAAAATTGACAAATGGGATTACATCAAATTAAAAAGCTTCTACACTGTAAAAGAAATACTTAGAAAAGACACAACCAACAGAATGGAAGAAATTATTTGTATACTATGCAATTGATAAAGGATTAATAACCAGAATATAAAAAGAGATCAGAAAACTCAACAGAACAAACAACTCAGTGAAGAAATGGGCAAAGTACTTAAACAGTCATTTTTCAAAAAAGGAAATCCAAATTGCCCACAGACACATGAAAAAATTCTCAACATCACTAGACATCAGGGAAATGCAAATCAAAACCACAATGAGGTCTTACCTCACTCATTAGAGTGGCCTTCATATAGAAATCAAGAAACAACAAATGCTGGTGAGGATGTGGGGGAAAAGGTACTGTAATCCACTGTTGGTGGGAATGTAAACTGGTACAGCCACTGTGGGAAGACAGTATGGAAATACCTCAGAAATCTGAATATAGACTTACCATATGACCCAGCCATCCTAATTCTGGGAATTTACCCAAGGGAAATGAAATCAGTTATCTGTATCCATACATTTATTTCAGCTCAATTCACAATAGCTAAGATATGGAATCAACCAAAATGTCCATCAACTGAAGACTGGTTAAAGACATTATGAGATAGGTACACCATGGAATATTATGCTCAATTTAAAAAATGAAGTCCTGTTGTTTGCAACAAAATTTTTGAAACTGGAAAACATCATACTTAGTGAAATAAGCCAGTCCCTAAAGAACAAATACCATATGTTCTCCCTGATCTAACTAATAGAGCATCTAAAAGGTTATCTATAGATGTGAAAATGATACTGTGAGATACAATGACTTTGAACAACCCTTGTTTCAACTGTTGAGGAACAGGTTTTTTTTTATATATATATATATACTACTTGTTGAACTCTTTACTTAGTATAGAATTAATCATATGTGTATAAATAATTGAAAATAGATTTAAGTGAAAAAATAAGAATGGGAATAGGAGCAGGAGGAGGAAGAAGAGTGGGAGTGTGGGCGGGAAGGCAGGTATTGTGGGAAGAATCACTATGTTCCTAAGGCTGTATTTATAAAATGCATGAAGTTTATATTCCTTAAATAAAAGGTTTCTGGGGAAAAATACAATACAATATATGTAGACAATGCTGTTTCGAAAACATATGGGAAATAAAGATGAAGGAATGATCACCCCCCTCAAAAAATGGAAATATTCAAGACTGAAGAGTTTGAGTCAGGCAGAGGAAAGTGGTAAATTATATAATATTCTAGAATCTACTGAAAGCACTTCTATTTCTCATGATATAATCTAATAGAGCATTATACATTATATTTAATAATAAGTCAAGCAGCTGGGGTTAGGGCATCATCATTACCTCTGTCAGGAAGGAAAAGCTGAGAAGGGAGAACTTCCGATTAGTTTACTCAGTAGTAATTCCATAATTACATATTCCATAGATAATAGCTTCATTCTCCCACCTCTTTCAAAATTATACGAACCCTACATCTTGGTGTTTTAAACTTCACATCTGGAATTCAGAGTGCATTCATTTTTCTTGGCCAACCCCTGAGTGATAGTGATGGCATCAAGTATTAGGACTGAATACAAGGAGGAAATAAGTGGGGAAAGGACTCAGCAGTAAAACTTGACAGTAGGAGGAACCTTGATGTTAGTAGGAAAACAAGGAGAAAGACTTATTTAAAAGATTAAATGACTTGAAGAACAAACTGGCAATTGGAAATAAAGATTATTAACAGCAATAAATCATCTGAGAGAGACAGCTGGGCAACAGGATGAGCTACCAAAGGGAATGAAGAACCCAAGGAATGGGACGTGGGATTCAACCACTAAACTGAGCTCAACAGTACTACTGATAACTCAGTTTCATGATTAGGAGGTAGAGAATCTAGGTAACACATAAACTAGTGACCTAAATTAAGCAAATCGTGCGTTAGAAATGATTTTCTCACCCACTTGAGGACTCTTATTCAAATACTAGTCTCAGAAAATAGCACTCAATATATTATCACCCCAGAAGAAACGTATTTGTGTGAGTTGTATAAAAGAACAGTTTGTTTTCCCTTTCAAACATATAACTTCCATTAAAATAAGTACATGTTTTTGTAAACCTGTCAAAGACAGATTATAGACACTGTTAGTGAAGGTCATTTGAGTCCAATTCTTCTACCTAGGAGCATACCTATGAATACAAATGAAAAGCCCACTACAAAAATGTTCTAAGATTTTCTAGTGCCTCTAATCCTCTCATCTCTATAATGTTAACAGCTGAATGGAAAGAACATTTTATATTGTATTTTAATCAAGTACATATCCTCCAAGGAAGAGTGTACATTTCAAACATGTATACCCACAGCTTAGAGCCTTGAACAAACAGATCCAGATTCCCACAAGTCAGAGAGCAACTTCGAGTCATCTATGGGTTTATATCTCTTTTACTCATGGTGGCAGTGAGAAATATACAAGGAACAGCCACTTGTTCCTGACGGCATTGGGACCAACGAAGATATTTGTCTGTGTGTCCTTGGCAGTGGTTGTACACACACACAAACATCTACACACAGCCACACTTCCACATACTGCTGCATCTTCATGTCCACATCCATTGATAGCTGCACTCACCAGCAGCCACCCCTATCCATGCCTCCCAGTTGCTTATTTGGGCTTACAGACACTAGTGCTCCTGAGCCAAACAGTTGCCTAACAGATCTTCGGGCAGTTAGCCACGCAGGTAGAACTGTCAGTTACCATTATATTACCATGACACCACAGAGGCACGGATATATGGGAGTATATAAGGACATATAAGGGCATATAAGGGCACGGATATATTGGAGCATAAAGATAAGGAGCCAAGGGCAACAGGCACAGGAACTTGGTAACTTTTCTTTCCCAAGTTCATCTCCTCAACAAAACATGTAAATTCTGAATTCCTCATCATTCACCAAGCTTAAAAAAACAATTATTTGCCCCATTTGTTCCCAAACTTGTCTTCATATTAAAATCATGAGGAATCTTTAAACAATTTAAAATTTCAGGGTACCACCCAGAGCAATTAAATCTCACAACCTCCTGCAAGGGGGTGGGGACTGGGCATTGGGAGCACAGAGACTATTTTTTCAAAACTCCCAAGGTGAATCCAACGTGCAGACATGTTGGAAACCACTGTGTTTGGGATTAGCTAATTCCAACATGGAAATCTTTAAAAGAAACCTGATTCACCCTGGAGAGCAGCAGTGCTGATTGTGTTGAATATCACAGTCACCTGGCGAGTTCTAAAAAGCCACAGATCCTCTTCAGACCCCAGACCAATTAAATTACAATTCTCAAGGAGGGTGGGGGTCACTGTTCTTTAATACTCCAAAGGAATTGCTAAGTTTGACAATCAGTGCTTCAAATGAGACAACCATTTGTATTACTAGGAAAACCCATTAGTTGTCTGGAAAGAGAATTTCATGGGTATAAAAAATTTCTTATTAAAATTCTCCCAAGAAGGAAGAACAAGAAAGTATATTATGTTATATAAATATATGGGTGCTCTAGTAAGTATACCAGCTATTTACTACAATATTCAGAATGAGGGCAGGGACAGAAGATAACCAAGAAAAGATAAATACAACGTATTGTCATTTAAAGATGCAGTTTGAATCTTTCCATCTCTATGTAATCAATAAAATGTGCTCCTGTCCTATTCACTCCTTTTTCCAAATGTGTAAGTTTACAAAAATTTAAAGTTGTGTAAGGTATAATTTTAGTGGTAGAAGAAGGTTCCCAAATACTCAGATATGCTTATTGAGTGACTGAACAATTCCAAAACAAGAAAAGGTCAACTCTTAACCTCTCACTTCCATTCTGGCCACTCTTGCTTAGAATCTGTTGAAAATTAGCTCAGTGTAAGCACCATGTTTCAAATGCAAATGCAGCAGAAGGAGTGGTTAAATTAAGATGACTTGATATAATTTTTAAGTGTTTATTTAATCTTCACTTTTGTGTAAATATACTTCAATGGAAGGTTTAAGTATCATTTAAAACACATTTTATAAAGTATAATTAGATGTGCTGTCAGATGGGAAGACAAATTAAAAGTGCAATTCACACTGTCGTAGCAGCAATGCCACCCAGGAACAGCTGGGCTTTGCACAATGCTCAAGGCAGAATGTATTCCAGTCTTCACAGTGTGCAACTTGCAGGGTTACTAGTATTTAAATTATTGAACAACGCAGTGTTCTTTGGTGGAAAAATCTAAGTGCTACATAAATACCGGAGGTAGAGAGAGATCTTTTCTTTTCAACTTTTGCAAATTGCCTGGTAAGAGCCTCATTATACCCAGTTCACCCAAGTAATGACTAAGCACGCATTGCCAGTTGGCAGGGAACGCTTAAGGCAAAGTTAGCAGCAAACATACACAGAGCCAATCATTTGGGGGAGGATTTAGTAGTTTTTATAAATGCCAATCTCTAGGTCAAAGTCAGCTGAGCCAACAGATTTTCTTTTCATTGTATATATTGAAAGTAAATAACATGATGTTCAAATATAATGACACATAATCAAATGATTACTATAGCACATCCAATTATTGTATCTTCTCTCACATTTACCTTTTTGTGTGTGACAAGCACATAAAAATCAACTCAGCAAATTTCCTGTCTTCATGCTGTACATTGGATCCCTGGATTTATGCATCCTATAGAAATGCAACTTAACAGCCTTTTACCCACAACTCGCTGTCTAGGTTTGCCTCTCCTCATCCTCAGGAAGCACCTTTCTACCCTCTCTATTGTACATATGCTATATATTCTATTTTTTGGATACCACATATGAAATATGAAAAATTCTTTCTGTGGCTAGCTTACATCACCCAGCATGATGTCCTCCTGGGTCATCATATTGTCACAAATGTCCAGATCTCCCTTTCAAAGGCTTTATAATATTCCAGTGTGTGACTGTTGGAAAAAACGGCCAACATGAAAGATCTCTATGAGTGAGATCTCAGCAGAAAGAACGGGCCATCGAAGAAGGAAGTACCTTTCTCTGAAGGGAGGAGAGAACTTACACTTTGACTATGGCCTTGTCTAAATAATGCTGGAGTTTGTGGACTCAAGAGGCTTCCATAGCCTTGGCAGCTCATGACAAGAGCCTCAGGTGATCACTGACGTCATAAATAAGAGTGTCAGTTGTTAAATCAACAACAGGAGTCACTGTGCACTTACTCCTCATGTAGGATCTCTGTCCTTAATGTATTGTACTATGAGAATTAACAGTATAACTAGTACTCAAACAGTACTTTACACTTTGTGTTTCTGTGTGGGTACAAACTGTTGAAATCTTTCCTTAGTGTAGAGTTGATCTTCTGTATATAAAGATAATTGAAAATGAATCTTAATGAAGAATGGGATGGGAGAGGGAGTAAGAGAAAGGATGGGTTGCAGGTGGGAGGGTGGTTATGGGAGAAGAACAGCTATAATCCAAAAGTTGCACTTTTGAAATTTATATTTATTAAATAAAAGGTTTCTATTAAAAATATTCCAGTGTGTGTACCTATACACATCACAGTTTCTTTACTCATCCACAGAGAGACAATCAGGTTTTTTTCATACTGGGATACTGTGTATAATGCTGCAATGAACATGGGTGCACATGTTTCTAAATTATCCCCACAGTTGCTACCACAGAGAAAGGTAAAATTCGAGCTACTGGTAGTGTTATGCTGAAACATCAAGAGGGAATCACTTGATGATTCCCTTTGGAGATGATGTTCAAAAGGTACAAATTTTCAGTTTTAAGATGAAAATCTGGGGCCGGTGCTGTGGCGCAGTGAGTAAAGCCACTGCCTGCAGTGCCAACTTCCCATATGAGAGCCAGTGCCAACTTCCCATATGAGAGCCAGTTCGAATCCCAGCTGTTCCACTTCTGACCCACCTCTCTGTTGTGGCCTGGGAAAGCAGTAGAATTTGGTCCAGATGCTTGGGCCCCTGCACCCATGTGGAGAGCCAGTTTCTGGCTCCTGGCTTCAGATCAGCTTCAGATGTTGCAGCCATCTGGGGAGCAAACCAGCTGATAGAATTCTCTCTCTCCCTCCCTGTGCCTCTTTGTAACTCTGCCTTTCAAATAAATAAATAAACCTTAAAAAAGGTGAATATCTGATGATATAATGTACAGCATGGGGGGCTAGAGTTAATAATACTGTATTGTACACTGGAAATTAGTTGAGGGTAGATCACAATTTTCTCCCCAAAGAAGGCAACTATGGGAAGTGATTGACATGTTCAATTGCTTGCTTGTGGTGATCATTCACAATGTAAATGTATATCAAACCATCATGTTGTACACCTTAAAGACACACAATTTGTCAATCACATCACAATAAAGCTGTGAATTTCAAAAAGAGGAAATCATTTCACTAAATAGTGTGATTAGAGAATGAACCTAAATTTCAAGGTAAACCAACATAACACTCATCAGTTACCCAATCCAAAGGCAGTGTACTTTTTACCAACAACCTGAGCTGTTGTGACACCCCTGCTTCAGTGTTAGAATTTGTCACTAGAGCAGCCTAAAGCCTTGTTTTTCCTTCACTAAATACACCTATTATTGTCTCATAAATAATGTATTATGATATTTCATCTGGAACATATTTTATAGTTTATCTATGATTTTGAAAATAAAAAAAATCATAAAAACAATTTTAAAGTGAACCCTCTGAGCAAAGAAACACACACAAAGCATCTAATTTAGCTTTCACTTTGAATCTGGCTGGCAATGCTTATTATAATACAAACATTACAGAGAAAATGAGATAATTTAAAAATCATCCTTTGTAAACATAAAATATTTGCAACTTTTCATATTACAAACTTCATATACTTTATCCCAATGAAAATTCCAGTGCACTTTTTTACATTAAGCCTCATTAAATGTTTCATGTGATCAGCCTTTCAATTCTCCTCTTAGCTAAATTTGTAGATAAATATTTCATCTGAAAATTTCTAAATAATTCCAAATGGCTAATATTAAGAAATCATTTTTAGCAATAAATATGTCCTTTCTTGAAAGGTGGTATATGTTTTCACATCTACACTAGAAATATAAAAAACACTAGCAAATTATGAAACAAAGATGCCTTACTGTCTTGACTTTCCTATTTGGCTGTGTGCACCCAGTGTGCACCAAATGTCATGGATTCCATTGCCAAAGCAAGGCAGTGCACATGCGGCTGTCCAGCAAAGCCACCTGACTTCTTTGGTGAATTTCATTCTACACACTATACCTGGCCTCTAAATGTATCTGAATATGTGTCTGTCTTACGGTGGGTAGACCAAGGAAGTCCAACTGTACTCTTTAAAAACCTTTCTCTTGACTGTTTTTATTGAATGCTACAGACCTTTCCAGTTTCCAGGAATATGAGACATTTGTTCACTTTGTTTCTCTCACCAGAAAGGAATCAAGCAAAACAGCCAGGCTCACATAACACAAACACGAAATTGTGCCCTCATTCTTCTAAAAGGTGCTTAGACAACTTATGTTCAGGGTGGGGTTGGGAGATCATTCCCCTGGTTTCAGGAAATTAGGGTTGTGCCTTTTTTGAGATTCAAAATCTTTTCTACAAAAATCATAAAAAACATATCTACAATATTGTCCATGGTGAAGATGTTAGAAACAGCATTACCCAATTTTCCTTAGCAATGAATAGTGAGCTGTGTGACTTCAAGAAACGTACTTGGCTTTTCTGTGCCAATTTTTCCCATGTGAAAATGAATATAACAATATTACTTCTCTCATATGAGATTGTGTTGATTAAAAGAGATAATATACACAAAACAGAATGATTTTGTGATTATAGAATGATTTTGAATGATTACTTAATAAAATTAACTTATTTTGCTCAAAAAAATTAACTTATTTTGAAAGAAGAATTTAAGAAAGATGTCTGAAAGGCCTAGAATTCTCTATAAATATCTTCTAAACGTGGTGAATCTGATATCCTCATCAGCATTTAGCATATAAATCATAGTCTCCATTCTAGGGTATAACTCCTATTAATTCTACAATGCTGCCGGCGCCGTGGCTCACTAGGCTAATCCTCTGCCTAGCGGCGCTGGCACACCGGGTTCTAGTCCCGGTTGGGGCGCCGGATTCTGTCCCGGTTGCCCTTCTTCCAGGCCAGCTCTCTGCTGTGGCCAGGGAGTGCAGTGGAGGATGGCCCAGGTGCTTGGGCCCTGCACCCCATGGGAGACCAGGAGAAGTACCTGGCTCCTGCCATCGGATCAGCGCGGTGCGCTGGTTGCAGCACGCTGGCCGCGGTGGCCATTGGAGGGTGAACCACCAGCAAAGGAAGACCTTTCTCTCTGTCTCTCTCTCTCACTGTCCACTCTGCCTGTCAAAAAAAAAAAAAATTCTACAATGCTTCATGATAAATAGTATATTTAGGAGGCTTATTCTTCAAAACGCATTTTAAATAGAAACAGGTTGGGAACAGGTGCCTACACAAGAAACTAGCTTAGGCATGCACCTGGGTCAGACAGAAGGCATGAAGAGATGAAGAGCAAACAGCCCACAGGTCTGCACACACCCACACACGTTAGATCTGGATTCCTCTGTGGTACTCCGTGGCTCTCAAATTGATGATACCAAGGATTCACCTAGGCAGGATTTGAAGCTATCTGGATAAAGTGCACATTTCAAAGTCTCAACCCAGAACAACTGAACCACATCTCCGTAGGGGCAGGAGCCCAGAAAATGCCATTTGACAAGATCTCCCTTCCCAGGCTCCAAGTCCCATTGTGACTGTAAACGCAGTGGTTCGTGTATTCAAAAACTGTAAGAACTGATGTCCCAAATGAGCAGTAGCTATGCCTGCTTATTCTTGCCAATGCTTGTCTCCATTTGCTTTGCTTTGGAAACTGGGCATACATGGCAATGAACAGTATTTCTTCAATGAACATTAGCTACTGCTTCCCGATCAAAAAATCAAGAGCCTAGTTCCTCCTCACCAGGAGTGTGAAATTCATTTTAACAGGATAGATGCTGCTCCATCAGTACTAAACTATAACAGAGTACAATATAAAACCAAATGACGTTTGCTATTTTCATGCAGATAACCTGATGCCATTCTTTTATGCTAGCCAATGAATTACCATTGAAGTGAATTCTGGTAGAACAAATCCCCTCAAATACCACAGTTACTTTGTAATTGTGCAGTACATTTTTTAATTACTCTGCCACTATATAGCACTTACCACATAATTAGGTAAATAGTAATTATCCCTTGAGGAACCAACAACTAAGTGGAATTGGTGTACAGCAAAGTGAAACACTGCCTTACTGAATGAACACAGGAAGGAGATATTCGATGAAGGTTTTAAGAATTAAACCACTGAAGAATATCCCAAAGGGCACAGGTTCTAGTTTACATCACATAAATAAGGAAGGAACAGGGGGTTGGCACTGCAGCATAGTGGTTAAGGCCACCACCTGCAGTGTGGGCATCCCATATGGGCACCGGTTCAAGATCCGCTGCTCCTCTTCCAATCCAGCTCTCTGCTGTGGCCTGGAAAAGCAGCGGAAGATGGCCCAAGTGCTTGGGCCCCTGCACCCATGCGGGAGACTCAGAAAATTTCCTGGTTCCTGGCTTTGAAACGGCCCAGCTCCAGCTGTTATGGCCATTTGGCGAGTGAACCAGCAGATGGAAGACTTCTCTATATGTCTCTCCCTCTCTCTGTCTGTGACTCTACATCATAAATAAATGAATGAATAAATAAATAAATCTTTTTTAAAAAGTAAATAAAAAGGAACAAACATCTTTAATTGGATAAAGTGTCATCAGAATTGAAAGGGAAGGGGAGCTGGTAAGAAGGAAGTTAAGAACAGATGAAGTAAGAGGAAAGGAAAACAAATTCTTTAATCTCAAAGAGAAAGAGCCCACTGGCATGCAGTAAGACCTGGGCATCAACTCGTGCACCCCCACGGTGGCTTCAGGGCTACAGTAAAGGGAGCTGGAAGGAGGTCAGTTGGTGAAAGAAGCAGATACAGTGAGCTAGACAGGAAGGGAAGCCCTGCAAAGGAAGCAAGTGGAAATAAAGAAATAGGAAAAAGTAGCAGCCTTCTGGGTTAATTCCCCTTTACCAAGTCTGCATCTCATAAAAGTATACTCTAAAGCTGGTGCCGCAGCTCAATAGGTTAATCCTCCGCCTTGCAGCGCCGGCACACCAGGTTCTAGTCCCGGTCGGGGCGCCAGATTCTGTCCCGGTTGCCCCTCTTCCAGGCCAGCTCTCTGCTATGGCCCAGGAAGGCAGTGGAGGATGGCCCAAGTGCTTGGGCCCTGCACCCGCATGGGAGACCAGGAGGAAGAACCTGGCTCCTGGCTTCAGATCAGCGTGGTGTGCTAGCCACAGCACACCGGCTGCAGCGGCCATTGTTGGGGGGGGGGGGTGAACCAACGGAAAAGGAAGACCTTTCTGTCTCTCTCTTTTTCACTGTCCACTCTGCCTGTCAAAAAAAAAAAAAAAGTATACTCTAAATATCACAGTAGTTAGAAACACTGTTGGTAGAGCTTATTTAGAAAGCAAATTGTTAACATCTTTCACATCAAATTATCTTTAAAGATTTCATGCTCAGAAAGTATCTACAATAATTTCCAGATGCTCCTTTTCCCATAGGAATATATCCCCAGAATCACAGTGTCAGGAAATCTGAACAATTATTTGATTTCCAAATAACAGACCTAGGCATGACTTTCAAGTTTGGAACCCCTGGTTGCAAGGAAATGTGTCAGTCATATTCCTTAGTTCACAGCACACTATAATCACCACAAAGTCCCTCTCTGATTTTAGTTTAATTGCCAATCTGCTCTTAGTCCTCCCTTGTTCCACAGGCTTCGTATTCTAAATTGCTCACTCTCTGTGCTTAAATATCTTTATAAAAATGAATTCATATGAATGTGTCTACTTTACATAAGCAGCACTAGGCTACAGAATATGTTTCCTGTTTTCTTTTTTAACTCATTGCAGATCCTTAATATCTACCAAGTTCTTAATGCCTATCAGTGTTGCCCTATGTAAATCTATAAATATCTAGTATGTTGCCTTCAAATGCCTTGTGTCAAGCACACTTCTCCCACATTTTAGTTCCCCAGTCCCCTAATGATGGACAGCAGTTGCCTCTGGACCTGATGTACCATTTCCAATACCACCAGAATAGATAAAAGAAAGATCGTCTTCAAACACAGCCATTTACCTTTTTTTTTTTTTTTTTTTTTTTTTTTTTTTTTTTTGTGACAGGCAGAGTGGACAGTGAGAGAGAGAGACAGAGAGAAAGGTCTTCCTTTGCCGTTGGTTCACCCTCCAATGGCCGCCGCGGCCAGCGCGCTGCGGCCGGCGCACCACGCTGATCCGATGGCAGGAGCCAGGAGCCAGGTGCTTCCTCCTGGTCTCCCATGGGGTGCAGGGCCCAAGCACCTGGGCCATCCTCCACTGCACTCCCTGGCCACAGCAGAGAGCTGGCCTGGAAGAGGGGCAACCAGGACAGAATCCGGTGCCCCGACCGGGACTAGAACCCGGTGTGCCGGCGCCGCTAGGCGGAGGATTAGCCTAGTGAGCCGCGGCGCCGGCCTAGCCATTTACCTTTGTAAGAATTTTCTATAGGGTAGAACTAGGCTTGAGCTGAGTAGTTATGGAGCATACAAGGGAACTTCGAACAGTCTGTGGGGAAAAAAATGAAACTAAAAGATAAGTTTATTGTAGTGCAAAAATATTTGAAATCTTTGCCTAGCTTATTCATAATTCACATTTCATATGAACTTTTTGAAGGTTTCTCATACATATGGAGTTCAAAATTTTTGCACCAAACTTATGCTTTGATTCCAGTTTTTCCACAAACTTTTTGAAGTTTCCTTGTATGTTAACTTAGTTTCACTAAGTAGTACCAAGTTGCTGTGAAAAAAGGCTATATTCCCATCAGCAAAAAGAAGAGAAAAGATACTTAAAACAGAATTCTGACTCAGTTCTTTTCATAAATTTATGTGTTCTTTAATTCTTTTCCCCACTTCATGGACTCAAACTCTACTCAAATTTAGTTTGAGGAAGGAAGGAAGGAAGGAATGGAGGAAGGGAGGGAGGGAGGGAAGGGGGGAGTGGGGAAGGGGGGAAGGGGAGAGGGCAGAGGGAGAGGGGAAGGGGAGAGGGCAGAGGGAGACGGGAAGGGCAGAGGGAAGGAAGAAATTAAGAAGTAGGGAGAGTCTGGCTTGTTTCACAAAGCATGGATCAACAACTGACATAATCTGATGGAGTAGGAGAAAAACATTTTATGGTTCCAAAAGGTTCATCCACAGAACAGACTAGCAGAAAGGTTAAAAACTACAAAATGCTCTAATATGGCACATTTTTCTAAGGAACATTCTATTTTCTTTTACAATAAGCTACATCTCCTATAAATCTACTGGTCCTTTTACATCAAGTAAAATCCAAAATGATACCCTTAGGGCAGAAAATGAGAGACACTCCCATTCAGGTTACTCCTAACTCAGCATGGGAAATTTCCTGTTAATATTAACAAACAATAAACCTGGGAAAGAGTGGTAGTCTAGGTTCTGGGTGCCAGGAATTATTAATGAACATGTAGAAAAGCAATCAAGAGCTCTGCACTTTACAAATGAAGAAAGTCAGGGTTGGTGCTGTGGCACAGCAGGTAAAGCCACCCTCTGCAACCCCAGCATCACATATGGATGCTGATTCATATCCTGCATTCTCCACTTCCAATCCAGCTCCATGCTAGTGACCTGGGAAAAGCAGCAAAAAGATGGCCCAAGTATTTGAATCCCTGCCACCCACATGGGAGACCTGGGTGAAGCTTCTGATTTCAGCCTGCCTCAGCCCTGGCCGTTATGGCCATGTCGGGAGTGAAACAGTAGAATGAAGATTTCTATCTCTGTCTCTCCATCTTCTCTCTGTAACTCTGAACTTCAAATAGATAAATAAATCTTTAGGGGAAAAACAGAGGGATGTTAAAGCAATATCCTGCACAGAAGCTTAAAAGCAAGCTTTCTAAAAGTTACTATCAAGCAGATAAAGCTAAACTCACGTCCTAACACTAACAGCTCCATGATCTCAAGTTGCTGTGTTTATGATTGGGCAGTTCCATGACCACACCAAGCAGGCTACAGTCTGTTACTAGTCACTGTGCCTGAACTCTCTCTCCCCATATATGCACAGGGCTCATGGCCTCCTCATTCCTGGCCTTGCTCAAGCATCAGTTCAGCAGACAAGCTTCTCTACCACCCTGGATAGTGTGTGTCTCACACATTCACATTCACACACTCACACACTTCACCATCAGTCTCCATCCTCATACCCTGCTATGTTACTCCTCTGAGCACTTACAACATGTAATTCCCCATGCTGGGGTGTGGACACCATAAAAGCAAGGATTTTGTCTATGTGAATCGTTCATTGCACTAGCCCAAGAATCCAGAACATTAGCTGGCACAAAGAACAAACTCAACTATTTGTGAAACACAGATTGTGATAGATGCTAAGGATATACTAACAAACAAGGGAGCTCAGCCCCTGCCTGGTGAGAAGCAGGTGAGCAGGCGGCAGAACTGGTGGAGAGGCTCACACCAACTCATGCGCCTCTTCCCACTCTTCCATAGAGTATAGAAGGTTAGGACCAATTATTTAGAGGCAGCTAAAGGAAGACATTAGTGAGTATGAGAAAAGAGGCTGAGTTAGTTGCTTTGTTCTACCACACATCTAAAAGTCTTGGTGGGTTTCTTTAGAGAGCCATTTGGATTAAAGGGCACCAAAGAAGAAGTAGCCATGAGAACTCTTTGCAAGCTTATATTATTCTAAAAAGCTTTTTCAATTATATTTTTTCTCATGGGACAATATTTACATTTTTAAATATTTACATTTTTAAATTATCACACTAGTGATTTAATCAATGTCCATAAATACACACACATACACATATTCATAGCTGCATATGTAGTTTAACAGTGGGTAGAGAAACTGACTTGGCAATGTTTCCATGGTTATACAACGTGTCCTTATTGAGTCTTGCTGCTTATTTTCTAACATAGCAAAAGCAGTACCTTGGAACCTTATTAGAATCATGATGGTGTTCCATCAGAAAGCAGGACAGAAAACAAAGCTCCTGTCCATATGCATTGGGATGGGAATAAATAGCCTATTTGATACTGTACCAACTCTCCTAGGCCAAGCATGAGGAAAGTAAAAGGAACTAGTTTTGAACACTGTCCTGGAATTTGAGAGAAAGAGATCGAGGGTGACAGTTGCTGTGAATGTGATGTTGGGCTGCCTATGCAATCTACTGCTGGAAGCCACATCTCATTCATGTTGAGGACAATGCTGTCTGACAAACAGAAATTCAGTCACACAGACCAGGTCCTGCATCAAGAGCTCAGGGACTCACACTCCAAGATTGGGAAATACTCAGTTTATTTTGTTAGATCACATGGCCTACATATGGATAAAGAAAGGAACATAGAAATATTTGCAAATAATTTTCACTAGAAGTTGATTTTGACCTGTTTATACTTTAGCTCCTGGGAACAATGAAGAGCAAAATGTTAAGAAAGACTTCTATTCTTAAACATTAGAGGGGGAAGAAAACAAGATTGGTTTATTTTACAGTCTGTTATTATGGAATACACTGAGTTTTTATAGGGATGCCTTATTTATTTGAGAGGCAGAGAGACAAACAGTAAGAGCTGTCATCCATTTGATCACTTACTTTTTTGTTAACATTTTATTTATTTATTTGAGAGGTAGAGATATAAACAGAGAGAGAGGGAGAGACAGAGAAAGGTCTTCCATCCACTGGTTCACTCTCCAAAAGGCCACAATGGCCAAAGCTGACCTGATCTGAAGCCAGGAGCCAAGAGCTTCCTTCAGGTTTCCCAAGCATGTGCAGGGGCCCAAGCACTTGGGCCATCTTCTACTGCTTTCTCAAGCTGTAGCAGAGAGCTGGATCAGAAGAGGAGTAGTCAGGACACGAACTGGCACCAATACAGAGGCTTAGCTTACAATGCCAGCCATAGTACTGGCCCCTTGCTCACTTCTACAATGCCTGAAACAGCGGGGCCTGGGCCAGGCCAAAGCCAGGAGACAGGAACTCAACCTGGATCTTCCACAAGATGGCAACGAACCAATCACTTGAATCATCACCACTATTTCCCAGGGTCTGCACTGGCAGGAAGCTGGAGTCAGGGACGAAGAGCCAGGTATCAAACCCAGGCACCCTAACAGGGGCATGGGCTTCTTAAATACCAAGCCAAATACCTTCCCTGAGGGTTATTTTTAGTCTCAACTGAAATGATCTCTGCTGAGTAGAAGTCATTTCTGAGGTTTATAATATTTACTTGTGAGTCACAGATCTTGCCCATCCAGCGACACAGTGTAGACATATTAAACAGAAGTCATAAGCATTTATGAAAAAGAAAAGAAATGTTAGCAGTTCTTTGTCCTTGGAAGTTTTCTAGATTTCTCTAGCTTCCAATAGCATGTTTCTTTTTCTCTTTGCTATTCCTATTCTGGGATCAAGGTAAAAGATCCAATTGTACTTATTTCTATTGAATTATGACTTTTCAGAACTACCCAATAAGATTTTTTTCCTGCTGAAGATTAAGATGTTGTGTTATTATATATAAAGTGCTTTCTGATTACTGTATTTCAAAGTGAAATACAGGTTTGTGTGATTCCTGGGTGTATTTTGTTTTTGAGTGGCGCATGAACTGGTAATCACAGCACTGGGCCACTCAGTATATTCACCTCACCTAACACAGCCCACATCCAGCACTCTGGGACACCACTTTGCTCAGTGCATCCACAGGCTGCCCCTCATGACCACCCACTCAACAGCACACGCTAAGTGGCCTGTGCCACACCATCTTTTGTATCATGATCAGTGTCTTTCCTAAGTAAAAAGAGTGACAGAAACTAGTCAAGTGATCTGAGTCCTAAGACAAGGTTCAGCACTTGGTGGCCATGAGATCTGGTTTTAAGAAGAAATCACTTTTTCTCTTCAACAGAAAACTCACCTTGCCTTCCTAACAAGAAATTGCATCAAATAAAGCAAAGAATATGTTAAAAGGTATGAAGAAGTGTGAGTGTGCGAGTGTGTGTGTGTGGACTTTGCTTTTTATGTTTGATAGCTAAAATAATTCATATTTTGAGTGATTACATAAGAATATGACATTATATAAACAGACCTCAAAATAACCAAAACCAGGGAGAAGACAAGACCTAGGTCAGAAGCACACATCCTTCAGAGCTGAAGCCAACATCTGCTAGTGATTCTCGGCCAAGAAAAGGATCGCCAGCTAACCCACATGTTGGGAAGTTATTTAAAATAGAACATCAAATCATTTCCTTTCATCAGATGTAGCTGAATTCCCTCCTCCAAATATAAATAAGTCCAAATTTTGCTGCAATTTTAAGCATCCGATGTTGTAAGTGGAGAGAGAAAAATACCCTATTTTCCTTTTCAAAATTCAAAGAAAACAAGCTTGCAGTACAGTCTTAAGAATCTTGTTAGTGCAGCAGGCTCCACACTCATAAATCATAATGTGTTTCCTTGAAGCATCCTTTTTACATATAGCTAAATTTAAAAAGAAAAAGCAATAAGGGGTGAGCAAAATATCACTGGTTTCTGTTAGAATGAATGCTGTATCTATACATCTCTGCCTGCTTTTCAAGCCAGCAATCCATCAAGGTCCAAGACAAAGAAAGAGATGGTTCTGGGCTGGCACCGCGGCTCACTAGGCTAATCCTCCACCTGCGGCGCCAGCTTCCCGGGTTCTAGTCCCGGTCGGGGCGCCAGATTCTGTCCTGGTTGCCCCTCTTCCAGGCCAGCTCTCTGCTGTGGCCCTGGAGGGCAGTGGAGGATGGCCCAAGTGCTTGGGCCCTGCACCCACATGGGAGACCAGGAGGAAGCACCTGGCTCCTGCCTTCAGATCAGCGCAGTGCACCAGCTGCAGCGCGCCGGCCGTGGCAGCCATTGGAGGGTGAACCAACGGAAAAGGAAGACCTTTCTCTCTGTCTCTCTCTCTCACTGTCCACTCTGCCTGTCCAAAAAAAAAAAAAAAAAAAAAAGAGAGAGACAGAAAGAAAGAAAGAGATGGTTCTGGTCAGCTCATCACCGAGTCAATGTACCCAGGTGCTTCTCTCCGGGTCTAGGCAGACACAATCGCACACAATCTGAGCTTTGTTTTTTCAAAATGAAGATCACCTTTGTTAGAAACTACCTGGAAATATTATTCCCTGAAAGCTGCTAAACGATAGAATCCAACAAAACATGCATGCACCCTTCCTGAACAAGGGTTGACCTGTTGAAATTCATATTTCTGAGAATACAGTAATATCTAAACCAAAAATAAACCAACCTAAAAGCACTTAACTCATTCAGACTGCTTCTCTATCTAAAGTAAATTAACAGAGTTGGTAAATACAATGGTAACATAATTTCTTACAAAGGATCTTTTGTGGAAAGAAGTGAATAAACACAGGGATAATGCCCCACAACAGAGTGTGCTCGAAAAACTTGGGCTGCAAATCTACTGTTCTTGTAAATTACCCAACTGAAATTGAGGCTGTCAGCTAACATTTGCTGAAGTCAACAAAAATTAATAAATCTCCCCAGGGCTTAAATCACACAAAATAAGTCAAAGATTATACATCATCAGCGCAATGAATTACTATTTAATTCAAGATCTTCCATGGAGGATAAACTGGAGCTTCTGATGGATGCAGTGGATAACAGCCAAGAGGTCGGCCGTCCTGGCTGTGCCCAGAATTTAGGGAGATGTTACTGGAGTGCCACTATGGCCCATTCCCAAGCTCCAGACTGAACTGAGCACCCAACTTCACAGGGCTCAATGGGTAGATCTTCTTCTGATGAGGGAGCTATTGGCTTCTTTTCCATGTACAATCTACGCCCTTTGTACTACCCAACAGGGCTTAAAGTGGCAGCTAGTGAAACAGATAAAATGTACTCCAGAATGCTCCAAGATTTACAATCTAGAAAATGTTTTATAGTGTTAGAAGACACAAAACAGCTAAGTTAAAAAAGAAAAAGGGCCAGTGCTGTGGCATGGAGGGTAAAGTTGCCGCCTGCAATGCTGGCATTCCATATGGGATCCTGGCTGCTCCACTTCTGTTACAGTCTCTGCTGTGGCCTGGGAAAGCAGTAGAAGATGACCCAAATCCTTGGGTCCCTGCACCCGTGTGTGAGACCTGGAAGAAGCTCCTGGCTCCTGGCTTCAGATCAGCACAGCTCCAGCCATTGTGGCCAACTGGGGAGTGTACCAGGGGATGGAAGACCTTTCTCTCTGCCTCTCCTTTTCTCTGTAACTCTGACTTTCAAATAAATAAATAAATAAATCTTTTAAAAAAAGTAAATGGAGAGGCCTTCACGGTGGCGCAGTGGTTTAAACTACTGCTTGCAATGTCAGCGTCCCATATCAGAGCACAGATTCAAGTCCCAGCTGCTCTGTTTCCAATCCAGCTCCCTGCTAATGAGCCTTGAAAAGCAGCAGAAGATGGCCCAAGTACTCAGGCCACTGCCAACCATGCGTGAGAGCTGGATGGATTTCCTGGCTCCTGACTTCAATCTGGCCCAGCCCCAGCCAACAAGGCCATTTGGGGAATAAACCAGCAGATGTGGGATCTCTTTCTCTGTCTCTCCCTCTCCTTCTTTCACTCTACCTTTTCAAATAAATAAAATAAATCTTTAAAAAGTAAAATGGTTCAGACATCATTTAGAAAGTAAAAAATCAAAAGTCTATGAATTCACATGTATGTGAATTCTTATTGAAAGACAAACAGTCGGCAAAAAGCCATTGGAGAAGTTCTCCAAATGCTACTTTCCTTGGCAGGGGGCGGAGGGAGGGTACACAGAAAGATAAAGCGGAGTACATAATATTCTTGATGCATTTCATTTACTCAGGCTATTAAGCTATTTCTTAACTTGATATCTGAGCAAAGCTAAGGATGTACTAGAGGGTCTTCAAAAAGTTCAAGGAAAATGTTATTATGCAAAAACTTGGCATGAATGTCAAAAAATTCTCCAACAAAATAAACTCAAGTTTTAATTTCATTTCCACAAACTTTTTACAATGCCCTTGTAACATTAATAATCATTCCACAAATAAATTCTACCAGAAAACGAAGGTTTTACTTAGACGTGTAGCATGCAGATGATGCAGGTTGGCCCAGCAACACAGTCTAGATACCACTCAGTCCTGATTGACGGGTTAGTGTGGCTTTTGTATTCTCCTGTGGCTCAGAATACTGGTAGCAGGCATGCTTCAGCAGGAGGCTGTCTATGCAAGCATGGGCTCTCTGCTGAGTGCTGCAGGATGTGGGATTCTGAGTTTTTAATTGATGTCAGACAAGCAGAGTAGACATGCTACCTTGACACTTAGGAATACAGTTTTCATCCTCGTTACAGGCAGGCTACAGGTGTGCCTGTGAACAGAATCAATTTTTCTTTCACAAAAATGAACATATTTCTAGCTGCTTGTAGCTGCTCAAATGCCTCTTACATAGCACATAAGACACATATGAGACGCCTTTGACCAGAGAAAAACTTAAGGTGTTTATTTGCTAATAGTGTGCTTTATTGATCAGACCTCTTTAAGATGATCAAGTTCAAGCAGCCCTGGATCTTCATGTGCCCCAGTGAGATGAGTTGGTTGAAAGCAGTCCTCAAAGCTGGGCACACCGGTTTTGTGCAGCAGTGTGGAACCTCTAGAGTGCATGTGTCCTCATGTAAAGATTAAGGAGAAGGCCTGGGGATCCATTGAAGACAACAATAACTTCTACCCCACACAAAAGTGAACCATTATCTCTCCTCCGTCCCAAAAAGGGCTCATGTGTCAAGCATATTGAAATATGTTAGGTTGGGCCGGCGCCATGGCTCACTAGGCTAATCCTCCGCCTGCGGCGCCGGCACACCGGGTTCTAGTCCCGGTCGGGGCGCCGGATTCTGTCCCGGTTGCCCCTCTTCCAGGCCAGCTCTCTGCTGTGGCCCGGGAAGGCAGTGGAGGATGGTGCAAGTGCTTGGACCCTGCACCAGCATGGGAGACCAGGAGAAGCACCTGGCTCCTGCCTTCGGATCAGCGTGGTGTGCTGGCCGCAGCGCGCCGGCCGCAGTGGCCATTGGAGGGTGAACCAACGGCAAAAGGAAGACCTTTCTTTCTGTCTCTCTCTCTCTCTCTATCTACTCTGCCTGTCAAAAAAATATATATATACATATATATATATATATGTATATATATATGTTAGGTCTTCCCAGTAACTTTACCCTCCCAAGGCAAAACACTGACCCTTGTACATGACTTTGACAGACCCCATTCTAGCAGTTAGATGATTGTGTGAAGTCACTCCTGGCTGACATGGATTATAAAAGTATAGGCTTCCCACCCCCTAAGTCCTTTGCAAACTCCTCAGAACCACCCTTGCTATACCTTCTTCACTTATAAAGGCTGCTTACTGCTCCCCTCCTCAGAAGGGAGAAGCTTGGGCACACTCTCGGCTTGTGTCAGGAGATGGATGTGGAAGCTGGCACTTCTTCACCCACCCCCAGAATAGACATGGTTCAAGAGTGGCATCTGGCAGGCATCTAATCACCTGAAGCCAATGTATAGAAGTGCTCCAAAACAGGGCGTCAGAAAGCATATTGCTCCACCTCGCCTGCTAAGAGAAACGAAGGGTAAATACGCCAATAAAAAGATGCCAATTACCCAGGCTGGAGGGTGCCCAAGTCAGAATGACAAAGGCAGCTTAAATGTGGAAGTAATCACCTTAGATATTTTAATGATTTCAGTAATTAAGAATCATCTTTCCTTCCTCCATTTTACCTCCAAAATAGCACTCCCTACAATTCAGTCTCTATTAGCCATCTGCTGAGACATTAATTGAATATTGACCCAAAGAAATGTCTGCTACCTATGGCATCAGTGCAACTCTCCAATTGAAAATCAGTTCTACATTTGAGATGCAGCAAATGAAGAATTCCATATCACCACTTTGATTATATGTTAACTGCTAGCGCTTGGAAGTCAAAGAATTGTATTCAAAATTAAGGATAAAAAATTGCAAGACAGGTAAAGCATAATGAAAAGCTCTGGATTAGAAGTCAAGAGTTTCTGCTTTCTATTAACAATCTATGCCTCCAGATTCTATGATTACCACTACACAGATCATCTGTTCATTTATGCCCTTATTCAACTGTTTATTTAGTGTCTACTCTAAGGTAAACCCTATGCCAGTTTCCATCGTCTCTGATTCTTCATTTGTTTAATGAGTGCTGTTTATTCTAATACACGGGATTGTTGTGAGAATTAAATAAAATTGTATGTGTGGAAGTATTCAGCAAACAGTAAAGTACTATGCAATTATGAGGCAACAATTACCAAAAACATCCTAACTACCCAAATAGGGAGATGTATGTGCATGTTTCATACAGATAGACAGTAGATATACAGACATATAGAGAGTTTATGCATACATAAATTATGTACATTATAAATATATTATGTGTTAATTAAAAAATTAAATATAATTCATAGAATTAATGGAAATAGGAGAATATTTAGGTAAGAAGAATAATGACCTTTTTAAAATTCTCATAAAGTAGTTATACAAGGGATTAAAAGTATTTATAACTTAGAGGGCAATAAACTGGGAGAGGCAGTACAGCAAGTACTATATGTCCTATTATGAAATTTATTTGGGAGGCTGAAAGAATGGGACAAATATAGAGAGAGTTAACATCTATTTTTTCATTCCCCAAGTGCCCAAGAGTTGGGATGGGGTTGGGCTATAGCCAGGAACAGGGAACTCAATCCAGGTCTCCCAACATGTGTGGCAGGATCCTATTTACTTGAGCTGTCATTGCTGCATCCCAGGGTACACATTAGCAGGAAGCTGGGGACAGAGCCAAGCTAGGAATCAAACCCAGGCACTCAAATATGGGAGGCAGCCCCTCTATGATGCATTCTAGAACTAGCTTATACGAATTCAATCTCTGCCTCTACCAGTTTATTGCTTAATATGTATGCCTCAATTTTTTCACTTATAAAATGTAGCCAATTTATAGTATGCATTTTCTGGAGGCTCAAACTAATATATATAAAGTATTAAGTCTACCTAGAATAATGTATTTACAATGCACAGACTTCTATATCTTTCATAACTAAGGGGCTTATCAGAGATACTGTTGCTTATGAATTAGTTCCATGAATTTTACTATAAAGACCCGGATAGGCTGTTATGTCATTTTCTATTCAAAGATCCACCAAGGCTTTGTGTTGCCTTCCATAAATAGTCTAAGGTCACCCACTGTCTTTTAAAGCCCTATATTATCATCCAGCATACAAACATTTCTCACCTAACATGAATTCTACATTTCAGTTAAATCAATTTCCCCTTCTGTTGGCCCTTTTCCATTAGCATAAACAGACAACATATCTCCTTCTTTTAAAAATGTTTTTGATGTTCCTTATTTCATTTCTCTCTTTGCAGCAAAATTCCTTTCACTGCACTTGCTATCCAAATTTCCTTTTTTTTCTCTCTTGAATCTATTCTAATAGGGCTTTATTCCCCAATAATCATCTTTCTAAAACAGCCCCTGTCAAGGTCACAAGTAACCTTAACATTCCAAATCCAACTGTCATTTCTCAGAGCTCTTCCTAGTCATTTGTTCAGCAGATTTTCACATGACTGACTACTTCCTGCTTTTGAAACACTTCCTTCATTTTGATCTTCAGAATCCTTTCCTTCAATTCTCTTTACATCACTTCTCAGTCCTCTCTGATGGTTCCTTCTCATCTTCCTGATTCCACAGTTTGATACAACTCAGTCCTTGGACCCCTCTCTCTATAACTTCCTAGTTACTATCTAGTGGCACAGCTTTAAAATTTACGTAAAGGCAATTTCTCTCAAATTTCTATTTTCTTTTTTTTTTTTTTTTTTTTTTTTGACAGGCAGAGTGGACAGTGAGAGAGAGAGAGACAGAGAGAGAAAGGTCTTCCTTTGCCGTTGGTTCACCCTCCAATGGCCGCCGCTGCAGCCGGCGCACCGCGCTGATCCGATGGCAGGAGCCAGGATCCAGGTGCTTTTCCTGGTCTCCCATGGGGTGCAGGGCCCAAGCACCTGGGCCATCCTCCACTGCACTCCCTGGCCATAGCAGAGAGCTGGCCTGGAAGAGGGGCAACCGGGACAGAATCCGGCGCCCCAACCGGGACTAGAACCCGGTGTGCCGGCGCCGCAAGGTGGAGGATTAACCTATTGAGCCACGGCGCCGGCTAAATTTCTATTTTCAAGTTTCCCCAACTTCCGAAATCAAGACATACATCCAACTTCTGCTACTTAGTGCTATTTGGTAGTCTAAAATGCTCAAGGTTAATAGGTCCTATAGAACTCTACATTATTTCTCCCATTCCTGCTCCTATCACCACCTCCCTAATTTCAATGAATGGAAACTCCATTCAGAAGAAATTCTCCTCGACTCCCCTGCTTCTCTCATACTCTACATTCAATCCATCAGAAAATTCTGTCGGGAAATTGTTAGACAAGTACTCTCAGCTTCACTGCTGCCTAACCCATTTTGCCCCATTATCTCTCCCTGGGATTTCTTGCAAGAACCTCTGTCTCCCAATAGTCTATTCCAACACGGCAACAAGAGTGAGCTGTTAACATAATCCTATTTATGCCAATGCTCCCTCAAAATATTTAAACAGGTTTCTCCTTTTAATCAGAGTGACACCCAATGTCTTCAGCATAGCCCCCAATACTCTACCTGATCTGGCTGCTTCTTCCTCTCTGACGTCACCCACACTTCTTAACTCCTCCCATCTCTGTTTTCTGCTACCCACATTGCTCTTCATTTTCTTCTTACACATGTCCCTCAAAAAGTATATAAATGGAAATTTGGGTGTTTTATAAACTGGTGCATCTCCTGAACTAAGAACAATGCCTAGCAATTCCATTTATTCATTAGAACAATAGACTGAATGATGAATCTCTCTCTACATTGTGCGATGTTGGATCTGAGTATCACACCCAATGCCTCCTTTATGACAAACCCCCATGAACATGCTGAAGAAGAAGCATTATCCCTTCTATGTAAGAGAGGCAGACGAAGCCCAGGAAGGGAATATTTCATTTCTCAGATCACACAGATGGAAAGTGACAAGCATGGAGGTTTGATAGAGTCAGGCTTCTTCACTGGGCTCCTCTGCTCACTAAACAGCCCAAACTCATTTCTATTCCATAAACTAGGCTGATGTTCCCACTTTATCAGAATGCTTACAAATCAATGCCTCTCTTGTTATTTTACTTTTTTGACAACCCAGCCATTCATATAAATCATTCCAATTTTTATCAGTGTTTCCATTTTCAGAACTAAAGCTCTTTAAGTTTGTGAAGTACATCTTGTGATCTCAATTACACCTGTTTCTCCATTGTTTTCCAATTTCTACTTTTGTATTGTTCTTATTGGCCCCCAGACATACAATTCAGATCTTTATTTTAGGATCTATTTAATTTAATGTCATTCTGGCTATTATGTTAACCATTGAGAATTTTTTAATAAGGGTCAAATGATATGATAATTTGAAAATCTATAAACATGTAAAAGAACACAAGATACTTGGATCTCAAAAGCTATACATCTCATCGTTGCTATTCAGAAACTGCTGTTGCTAGGCAGAAGAGCACAGAGACTGATGAAATGCTCAGATTAATGAAAGTCTCCTAAGCAGGTTTTCCCTTATAATCTTGCTGATCCCACAATTCCCCCATTTTTAACACAAGGACACTTCACAAATGATCACTGTTAGATACAAATAATGAAATAGGTCCTAGGGGCTGGCATTGTGGCATAGTAGGTTAAGCTTCCACCTGTGGCACCAGCATCTCATGTGGGCACCAGTTCGAGTCCCAGCTGCTCCATTTCTGATCCAGCTCCCTGCTGATGGCCTGAGAAAGCAGTGGAAGATGGCCCAAACACTTGGGCCCCTGCATCCATATGGGAGACCTGGAAGTAGCTTCTGGCTCCTGGCTTCAGATCAGCTCAGCTCTGGCCATTGCAGCCATTTGAGGAGTGAACCAGCAGATGGAAGACCTTTCTCTCTGTCTCTCCCTCTCTCTGGATGCAAGTCTGCCTTTCAAATAAATAAATAAATCTTTTAAAAAAAAGAAATAGATCCTAAAAAATTTTCTAACAGAAGACTAAAGAGCATCTGATAGTCAGATATTCATTTACCTGTTGAGTGCTTCTACTCTGTTCCCTAACACCAAACTGATCCTGGAGGCAATGAGATTAATGTTCCTTAGGTATCATTTTCCTCAAGGTACTACCTTTCCCATAAAACCCTACACAGCTCTCTACAACCTCTAGATTGTAGGCTACACTTCTCTACCTGACACAGAGCACTTCTCACAATTGAATCTTACTCTCCACAAATTGCTGGCTCACGATTCCATAACAAACTCTCCAGTTTGTATCTCATTAAATTCAATTACCTTCTCCTCTGTACCCATGCGAAGGCAGGTTCATTTGATCCATCCCTCACTTTAGTGCAAATATTCTCTCCATCCTTCAGAGTCCAGGGATATCCATTGAAAAAATAGAGGGCCAGCGCCATGGCGCAGTAGGTTAATCCTCCACCTATGGCGCTGGCATCCCATATGGGCGCTGGTTCTAGTCCCAGCTGCCCCTCTTCCAGTCCAGCTCTCTGCTATGACCTGAGAAAGCAATGGAAGATGGCCCAAGTGCTTGGGCCCCTGCACCTGCGTGGGAAGACTGGGAAGAAGCTCCTGACTCCCAGCTTCAGATCAGCGCAGCTCCAGGCGTTGTGGCCATCTAGGGAGTGAATCAACAGAAGGAAGACCTTTCTCTCTGTCTCTTCCTCTCGCTGTCTGTAACTCTACCTCTCAAATAAATAAATAAAATTTTAAAAAAAATAGAGGCCACAAAAATGGCATCAAGACAACTTCAAACAGACAAGACTATTGATTCATGCCTGCTTTTTCTTCTCATCACATTGGTAAAACACCATGATCTTACTGACTTCCAATATTCCCAGCCATGCTGTGCCTTCTTTTTGCTCTTGCCTACAGACTGTTGCCCTCTCTTGAGTAATTCTTGCTGGCATTCAAATACACTTCAATGGAAGAGGGAAAAATACTTCATACATCTCACTTATCTTGCCAGAGATTCACCCTCATAATTAAATGCTCAAGTTTCCACAGAAACTGTCTCCAGCTTTCCATATCTTCTTCTTCCCAACTTTCTTTCCATTCTCCTGGAGACATTTCCTCAGTATCCTCTGACTCCTTCTCAACTCTAAAGATTGCTTTAGGTCTTGGGCCATCTTCTCTCTACTCTAAGATATATCCTGGATGTATTCACCTCTCTGTACCTCCTAACCAACCCATTCCAGACCATCATTCTTGCCAGCCTGGTCCACTGCAACTGCCTCCTAATTGGTTTTCCAGTTTCATGTCTCTTCTATTACCCTCCCCACAACAGCACTGCTACTAAACATAAATCAGTTCCCTTCACTCTGCTGTGTCATACTCCCAGAGGCTCCCCAACCACTGAGAATAAAATCCAACCTTAAGATAACGATCTCCAGAGCTTTGAATGATCTCCTAGCTCACTTTTTTTAAGCCACAGTGGTCTACCTTTAGACTCTCCAATTACCCACATCCTTTCCCATATGAGAGCCTGTTATACAAACTGTATCCTCATCTTGGAACACACTTGCTTCATCTCCATATAATCAGCATAAATGTCACCTTTTTTAGAAAGATTTTTCCCTTGATCTCAAAATTCAATCAAACTAATTTTTTCACTTCCACTTTTCTCCAGTTTTATACTATGTTATGCCATCACAAAATCTCAGTAATTATTGCATGTGTTTATTTAGGTTTTTCTTTTTTATATTTGTCTTTATTAGACCTGGAACCAAGTCTGCCTTTTTCCACTTTGTACCATAATTCCTAAAGATGTAATGCTAAACATTAGAGATCTGAAAGAACAAAATCCCTAAAATTTGACTCTCAAAATATCAGTATCTTGAAAATACAATTCTACAAGAACTATTTTTTAAAATCTTTCAAAGATCTATTTACATTTTAAAAGAAGTTTATTTGAGAAGCCTATAAAAACACGTAACATTTCATGAACCACTTTACACAAAAAAGTCCATAATAACATATTTTTATAAGCATAAACACTCAATTATACTGACAACCATTGCATGATTATAACAGTTATGGACACACAAACCATACTTTCCAAGAAATAGGTTAAAAACAAAGTCACCATTGTGGTGCAGTGGGTTAAACTGCTTGCAATGCCAGCATTCCCTATAGCAGTACTGGTTGGAAACTCAGCTGTGCTACTTCTGATCCCAGCTCCCTGCTAATGCTCCTGGGAAAGCAGCAGAAGATGGCCCAAGTGTTTGGGCTCCTGCCACCCACATGGGAGACCCAAATGGAGCTCTATCTCCTGTGTGGCCATTTGGAGAATGAACCAGTAGATGGAAGATACCTACCCCTCTCCCTCTCTCTCTCCCTTTCTTTCTCTCTGGCTCTCTCTGTTTCTCTTTATCTGTCTCCATCACTCTGCCTTTCAAAGAAAACAAGTGTTTTAAAAAAACTAATTTATCAACTGTTGACTGAATAAAGAAATTATGGGGGTCGGCACTGTGGCGTAGCAGGTAAAGCTGCAGCCTGCCGTGCCAGCATCCCATATGGGTGCCGGTTCGAGTCCCGGCTGCTCCACTTCTGATCTAGCTCTCTGCTATGGCCTGGGAAAGCAGAAGATAGCTCCCTGCACCCATGTAGAAGACCCAGAAGAAGCTCCTGGCTCCTGGCTCCTGGCTCCTGGCTCCTGGCTCCTGGTTCCTGGCTCCTGGCTTCAGATCAACGCAGCTCCGGCTGATGCAGGCAATTGGGGAGTGAACCAGCAATTGAAGACCTCTTTCTCTCTCTCTCTCTCTCTGTGTGTGTGTGTGTTTGTGTCTCTCTTTCTCTCTTTATGTTAACTCTGACTTTCAAATAATAAAATAAATCTTAAAAAAAAAGAAATTATGGTACATATATACCATGGAGTATTACTCAACTATAAAAAAAATGAAATCCTGCATTTTACAAGATGGATGCAACTGGAAACCATTATACTCAGTGAAATAAGCCAGTCCCAAAAAGACAGATATCATATGATTTCCCTGTTCAGAGGTAACAAATAGAGCACCTAAAATGTAACACATTAAAGTGATTGTTTATACCCCTTTTCTCTTCTGTTGAAGAACAATTTTTTTTTTCTTCAAACTATTTGTTGAACTCTTTTATTTAGTGTAGGGTTTAACTATACGATCATTAAGTAAACTGAAAATAGATTTTGTAAAAATTTAGAGTGGGAATGTGAGAGGGAAGAGGAAGAAGGGCTGCAGCATGGGCGGGGTGGGGGTGTAACACTACATTCCTAAAACTGTAAATATGAAATACATGACACTTGCATAACTGAAATAACATTTAAGGATGAAACATGTAAGTTCATACCACTATGCTTGGAAATCAGGTGCCCCTAACTGCACAAACAAATAAAACATATAAAACAAATAAAAAATCAAACAAAAAAATCAAACAAATAAAAAATAAGTCTTTAAAGAAAAAATATAGTACAGGGTTAGACTATGGACAGTTACTCAGAGGTAGCCTATTAGAACCGGTCAGCTTTCATCATCATTAACTGTATGTTGAAGTATCACATCATGATCAATAGCTGCTTTTTTTTTCTTTTTAGGACTCTCCTTACAAAATATTGTCAAATTCATCCTCTACCTGGTGCTATTCTTTTTAAAATTCTTTCATGATTCAAGGTATACCAATATGTATATTCCCCACTAAATTTTCTCATCTAGCATGCTATGCTTCTATGTTGCTTTATGTACTAAAATTCATTCCACCAGCACTCAGATACAGACAACAAATTTAGTGGAAATAATACTGGTAACAAATGGCATCATATCAGTGTGCCCTCTTATCTTAATGTGCACAAAATTATGTAAAACTAATCAGTAACTTTGTGGGTTTCTTCAGGCAAATATAGCTTTAATTCACTAAAAGGTCATGGAATTTCATCAGGTAGGAGGAATGCCAATGCAGAAACACTATGCATTTTTAAAATAAAGTATTCATCGCTGCCAAATAGCACAGCCAATCCCTTCCCCAGAATTCAGTCTTCTACTCCTCTTATATAGCCATTTTTTAAAAAATGGGAATTTTAGGTTTGGGAATTTTTGATTTCAGGACTTCAGTGTTGTGATTTTTGATCTCTTGGGATTGAGATTTGGTGGAGTTAACTTTTGAAAGTTTTAACTTCAGGGATTTTGGTCTTTCAGAATGTCAACATTCAGGATTCTGGCATTAGAAGCTGTATCTTCCAGGATTCTGATCAGCACTGGGCTTTTTCAGTGCTGTGTCTTCTGATGCCTAGCGTAGTGCCTTTTCATAATGGGCATTCAGAGAATACACATGTAAACAACACATGGATATGTACAAAAGTTAAGAGTGCATTTTATTACAAATATTATTTCATTTATATGAAATTTCAACCATAAAAAAGAATGAAATTCTACCATTTGCATCAAAATGGATGTGACTGGAAGACATCATGTTCAGTGAAATAAGCTGACACAAAAAGACAAACACTGCATCTTCTCCCTTATATGTGGGGGCTAATATTTAAAAGGTGAAAAAAAATCAACAAACAAAAACAAAAAAAAAAACCTGTGTATCAGTATTGTTGCAAATATAGTTTGTCAAACTTTTTCATATCTTTGTCAAACAGATGGCTAATATGATATACTACTATAGTGTTAAGTGACCTATGATTATTTTTTAAATGTATTATATGTGAGTGAAATTGACATCTTTTCATGTTAATAGCCCTTGCTTATACTCCTTCTGAACTATGGTCTTTTTACTTTTTACTTGTTGAACTTTTTATTTATTAGGATATTAAACCTTTGACTATAATGTAAAATAAAAATATGTCATCTGAAAAACTAAAAAGGAAGGAGGAAGGAAAGTATCATTATATTCTTAGAATTGTATCCATGAGGCCAATGCTGAGCGTAGCAGGTAAGGCCACTGTCTGCAGTGCCGGCATCCGGTATGGGTGCTGGTCTGAGACCCGGCTGCTCCACTTCCAATCCAGCTCCCTGCTGTGGCCTGGGAAAGCAGTAGAAGATGGCCCAAGTCCTTGGGCCTCTGCACCCACGTGGGAGACCCAGAAGAAGCTCCTAGCTCCTGGCTTCGGATAGGTGCAGCTCCAGCTGTTGCAGCCAACTGGGGAGTGAACCAGCAGATGGAAGACCTCTCTGCCTCTTCTCTCTCTGTATAACTTTGATTTTCAAATAAATAAATAAATAAATCTTTAAAAAAAAGAATTGTATCCATGAACTGAATCTGTTCTTTTTATGTTAATAATAAATAAATAAAAGACTTTTAAAAATAGTTTGAAGAGTCACTTCAATCCAGAGAAAGGTGATTAAGCGGAAGACAGTGAAGATCACTGCAACAGGAACCTCTGTGACCCACGTCCCACTCCCCTCTGCCCCTTTTTACTCCAGCCATGTCCGTCCCACTCCCCTCTGCCCCTTTTTACTCCAGCCATGTCCAACAGTGCCCCTGCTCGTCTCTCACCAGGGCTGAACTGCAGCCACCTGGGATGTTGCTGAACGTCTCAGCCTTTCCAATGCCTGTGCAAACCTAGGACCAGTAGGAAGTGACAACTGCTGCCGCCCTTGATTCCATGAGTGCTGATACAAAAATACTCCACGTACCTATGACTCAGATGCACGATTCTCAGGTGTCCCGGCACCACTTCTCAATGTTTGCCCAGCAGGATTGAGTCACAGCTGCCATAACTGCTCAGACTGGACAGACTTTTAAGCCTTTCTCCTTTCTCTTTTCCAAATGTTCCACTGCTGTACCTGGAGATCACTTCCCAAAGTCATCTGCTTAGGTGAAAGCCCCCACCTCGAGCTCTGCTTTGGGATGTGAGGTATCTAAGACTCGGGCAATATCCAACATCTACTTCTCTATTCTTATCACTGTCAGAATCAAATATTCTGAATCTGAATAATGAATGGCATATGCCAATCATAGAAGAGGGCCATAAGTTCTGCTTAGGTCTACACACTTACCAAGCTAAGTCATCCAACCCATTCATTCCTTCATCAAATATTGAACATCCATTATGAGCCAGGCTCTCTTTTGTAACTTAGAAACACAGTATTAGATACACAAAAATCCACATACTCTGGAGCTTATATTCCAGTGAGAAGAAACAAATAAAAATTAAAATTAAAAAAATATATATATATAACATGTCACATGTGATCAGTACCTTCCTAAAAACTAAAATATAGTAAAGTGAAAAGTGACAGAGGTTGTGTTCAGAGAAAGTGATATTGGGACAGAGATCTGAATAAAGTGTTGCACAAGAATATCCAGAGGAAGTCATCCCAGACAAAGGCAGAGTCCTGTAGTTGGTGATCAGGTTGGTAAGGATACGGTGTATCACTAAATGAGCAGTGAGGAGAATGGCAGGAGAGAAGCACTGTAGCTCTTGTAGCTCTTGTTGGTCAAGGTACAGAAGTTAGATTCCATTCTGAAAGAAAGAGGAAGCAATTGTGGAGCTGTGAAAAGGACATGACCTTATTGAATTTGCATTTCTATGAGATCATTCTAGCTGATGTATGGCAAATTCCCAAGGGAGGACTAAAGAAGCAAGGGGACCATCAGGAAACTTTTATTTAATGCCAATCCCCTTAATCCAAGGGTTTTTTTGTTTTGCTTCATTTTTGTAATTGTTTTTATTTATATATTTTTAGGTTTTAAATTAAAAGGCAGCAAGACAGAGACAGAGATCTCCCATCTCTGTCTTGGTTCACCTCTCAAATGCCTGCTAGACCAGGCTGAAGTCAGAAGCCCAGAACTCCATCCAGGTCTCCCACTGGGTAACAGGGATCTGACTATTTGAGCCATCACCTGCTGCCTCTCAGGAGCAAACCAGGAAACATGTACTCCCACACTGGATGCCGGCATTCCAAGTGCATATTAAGCACTGCACCAAATGCCACCCCAGTGGGAAAGCTTTCACAGTAGTCCAGGAAAGATACGACAGTAGGTAAAGATGGTGGGACGAAGAAACCATTCAACTGACTTTAGCAGGTAAGAGAAAAATGAACATATTAGCTGTTAATTCTGCTTAAGCACGATTTTACTCCCCCCCCCCCACAGATTTAAAAGATATATTTATTTGAAAGAGTGACAGAGAGAGACTGAGAGAGATCATCCATCCCATGGTTCACTCCCCAAATGGCCACAACAGCCAGGGCTGAGCTTGACTGAAGCCATAAGCCAGAAACTCCAGCTAGTTCTCCCACGTGAGTAGCAAGGACCCAGGTACTTGGGCCATCATCTGCTGCCTCCTCAGGTGCATCAGCAGGGAGCTAGAAAGAAGAGGCAGGGCTGGTGCCATGGTGCCTCTGCCTCAGGCGCCGGCATCCCATATGGGCTCCAGTTCTAGTCCCGGCTACTCCTCTGCCCATCCAGCTCTCCGCTATGGCCTGGGAAAGCAGTGGAAGATGGCCCAAGTCCTTGGGCCCCTGCACCCACATGAGGGACCCAGAAGAAGCTTCTGGCTCCTGGTTTTGGATTTGCTCAGCTCCGGCTGTTGCAGTCATTTGGGGAGTAAACCAATGGACAGAAAACCTTCCTCTCTGTCTCTCCCTCTCACTGTCTGTAATTTTACCTCTCAGATAAATAAATAAATCTTAAAAAAAAAAAAAAAAGAAAAAGAAAGAAAGGAAGTGGAGAAGCTGGGATTCAAACTGGCACTCCAATAAAGGGTGCTGGCTTTGTAAGCAATGTCTTAACCTGACATGCCACAATGTGAACCCCAACTGTTCACATTTCACCAAAGATAATTTTAAATGAATTTTTAAATTTAACCATTAAAAAAGTGTTCTGGAATATTATATACTGTTCCTACTGCTTTAAGCAGATAGTTTAAGAGAGAGCTTAGATCAGTCCCCTCAGTCATAATCTATAGGATATCACAGGTCAGATGTGAATTATACAGTTCAAGAGAGAAAAGAAAATCCTAGACTCATTGTTCTAAGAATTAAAATTCATCTCACTAGTCCCAGTGATCAATTTCTGTTCATAATTGATCATAATGATAGGACTAAGAACCAAAGGGATCACATAAGAATAGTGTCTGCAAATACTACCTGATAGATTCAAAAAGGGAGAGAATGATCCAACATGGGAAGTGAGATACACAGCAGACCCATAGAATGGCAGATGTCCTAAACAGCACTCTGGCCTCAGAATCAGCCCTTAAGGCATGCGGATCCGGCTGAAAAGCCCATGAGACTATTTCAGGCTTGGAAAGCCAAGACACTCTGGGGGGGGAAAAAAAACCTAAATGAAAGATCTCCACGAGTGAGATCCCAGTGGAAAGAACAGCTCATCAAAGAAGGAGGTACCTTTCTCTGAAGGGAGGAGAGAACTTCCACTTTGACCATGGCCTTGTCTAAATATGATCAGAGTCAGTGAACTCAGGGGGCTTCCGTAGCCTTGGCAGCTCATGACAAGAGCCTCGGGTGATTACTGATGCCATAAACAAGAGTGTCAATTTGTTAAGTCAACAACAGGAGTCACTGTGCACTTATTCCTCATGTAGGATCTTTGTCCTTAGTGTGCTGTACATTGAAATTTAATGCTATAACTAGTACTCAAACAGTATTTTTCACTTTGTTTCTGTGTGGGAGCAAACTGTTGAAATCCATACTTAATGTATGCTAAACTGATCTTCTGTATATAAAGAGAATCAAAAATGAATCTTGATGTGAATGGAAGGGGAGAGGGAGTGGGAAAGGGGAGGGTTGCAGGTGGGAGGGGCGTTATGGGGGGGAAGCCATTGTAATCCATAAGCTGTACTTTGGAAATTTATATTCATTAAATAAAAGTTAAAAAAAAAGAAAAAAAGAATTAAAATTCACAAAAAAAATTTAACAAACAAATTTGAGAATGAGATTTAAGGAATAAACCAGCACAAGTAAAAGAGAGTAGAAATTCTTCTTAAAAGTACAGTTTGGGAGTAGCATTCCAGCGTACCAGGTACAGCTGTTGCCTATGACACCAGCATCCTATATGGACACCGGTTCATGTTCTAGCTGCTCCACTTCTAATCCAGCTCCTGATAACAGCCAGGGGAAAGGAGCAGAGGATGGCCCGTGTGCTTGGCCCCTGCCACTCATGTGGGAGACTCACAAGAAGCTTCTGACAGCTGGTGGGCATCTGAAGAATGAAGTAGCAGATGGAAGCGCTCTCTCAATCTCTCTCTCTCTTTCAAATAAATACATAAATAAAAAAAAGAACAGCAGTTACGCTTTCCTATCACTTAGTACATCAGCACAAGGGTTAATACCAGATTTCAAATGAAGCTATAAGACTTCAGATTCCCAGATTTATTTTGAGTAGATGCAATACAGCATACTATTTTAAAAATATTTCCAGAACACTTTGAAAAACACCTTTTTTATAGTCTTTTGTTATAACTTATTCTTACCCACAACTTAAAAAGACAATGCCTCATGAAAATTGAGTCTAGGGGTCAAAATGCACACAAGAGTTTTGTGCAACACAGCTAAGCATCTTTCCTTCTAACAAAAATTTTAGATAATAAAGGCCAAAATTTACATAGTGTTACTATACACCAAGTATTTTAAGTGCTTATGTATGTAAACATATTAAATCCTCACAGTTATGTTTTAGATATGCACAATTATTTGGCTCCTTTTATACATGGAGAAACCAAGGCCTCCAAGACATTAAATAGCTTGAGCATGATCTTACAGCTGGAAGCAAGGATGCAAACCTAAGCAGTCTGGCTCTATATTTGTAACCACTGTAAATAACCCCTCCTATTATACTGTACTGATGATAGCTCAGCTTAGAAGAAGGAAAAATAGAAGCAGCACTGGGAGACTACAACTGGAGTAAAACAGGGGAGCAGCTGAGTACACACATCTCTTCTGGATAGCTTATTCTACCAGCATCAGAGAATTGCAGGTGACACTTCCTAATCCTGTCAAACATCTCACCTAGAAGCAGAGATTCACCTTCCATATCATGGGCAGCCTCTCAGATGCTGAGGATTTTCTTCTGTTCGGAGCTGTCGAGTACTAACCTGCTCTGTAATAATCCCAGGGCACCTGTGCCAAGGAAGCTTTTTACTGATCTTTATGAACAAGATCTATTTCAAATACTAGACTTCCTTATCTCATACTCTAGAGATTTCATTTAAGACTGAAAAATACTCTGGCCATGAGAGGTTCTTAATATGAGAGGAAATACTTCTTGATTCCAAGGTTTGTCTTTTTCCTCCAGCTTAAGTGAATGACAAATTCAAAGTACCACTTAACCAAAGCATGCCCCCTCTTCAGCAGTGGTCTCAAGATCCAGATACTTCACACAACAGCCTTAGCACACAAATGCAATTAGATGACTTTGTTATAAACAATGAATAGAATCCCAATTTAACCTCATAAGACTCCAGCTAAGAAGATTTACCTTCTATTAGTATCTATATTTGCTAGATAAGGAAGCTAGAGAACAAAGAGCTTAAAAGTCCTGCACAGGATCATATAACATGGTAAAGTGTGGAGGAACAAATGGACTTGGCTGCCTAAAGGTGAAGACAGACCATTTGTTCATCCATTGTTGGTGAATCAGTTATTCAGCTGGTAGCTAAAAGCCCAATTCCATGCAAATCAGTAGAGTTCCAAACGGAGAGTCATTTGAAATTTCCAAGGAGACACTTAACCCTTCTCTGTCTGTTTCATTTATAATGAGGTTAATACTGGTACTGTACCCCAGAGTCACTGAGAAGATTAAATGAGGTAATATATGCTAGCATTTAGTAGTGTCAGTTCCTGGAACAAAAGATTGCAATAGAGGTGAAAAAAAATTTTTTCAAGTACATCAGCCTAATAATGGTTGAGTTCCTCTCACCAGAAGGGTGGTGAGATGGACTGGCTAGCTATTAGAAATGATGGAAAAACCTGCCCAAACATGAGATTGTGGAACAGAGGTCACATCTTGGCCAATGTAAGTTCTTCTTCCCCTATTTGCTGACATAGACAGCTCTCTCGAAGTTTTCATACATTTCTAAAGAGGATATAAATAAACAAAAAGCATGATTTTGAGACACACCAAAATAAATTTGATCAGATGTTTGGATTATCTAATACATGTACTTTCCCATTAGGATCACTGTTATTTTCTGTTGCTTGTACTTTTTTTTTTTTTTTTTTTTTTTTTGACAGGCAGAGTGGACAGTGAGAGAGACAGGCAGAGAGAAAGGTCTTCCTATGCCGCTGGTTCACCCTCCAATGGCCGCCGCGGCCAGCGCACCGCGCTGATCCGATGGCAGGAGCCAGGTACTTCTCCTGGTCTCCCATGGGGTGCAGGGCCCAAGGACTTGGGCCATCCTCCACTGCCCTCCCTGGCCACAGCAGAGAGCTGGCCTGGAAGAGGGGCAACCGGGACAGAATCTGGCGCCCCGACTGGGACTAGAACCCGGTGTGCCGGCGCCGCAAGGCGGAGGATTAGCCTAGTGAGCTATGGCGCCGGCCATGTTGCTTGTACTTTTAAAAAAGAA
Organism: Oryctolagus cuniculus; assembly: GCF_964237555.1. NCBI lineage: Eukaryota > Metazoa > Chordata > Mammalia > Lagomorpha > Leporidae > Oryctolagus > Oryctolagus cuniculus. Next base: position 64,286,864 of record NC_091442.1, read on the forward strand.
AAGTAAATACAACAACCAAAACTAAATCACAGGGAAAAAAATCAATAAATGTGGCTATTATTATTAGCTTGCCCTCTATTTATAATTTAGCATTCTGTTATATACTTCCTGTATGCCCTTTAGTTTTCTCATAGGTTTTAACTACCCCAAGTAGATCAATAGAAGCTCAATGAAACTACATCATACCCTTTTTCCATTCCCTGTAACACTTTCCAACACATAGTAGGTGGTCAATACCTTGATAAGGCCACAATAGTTGTGAACCAGATTCCATACCAAGTATTGGCAAGGATGTCAGCAGAGGAAACTGCCACGCATCACAGGAGGGGGTCAAAATTGGTATGCTACTTTGGAAAATGTTTGGCAGTATTTACAAAAAGTGTACATTTACATATCTTGTAACAATGATTCCATTACTGGTGTATCTTAGTATATGTAATAAATATCTGTACTCAAGATGTACAAAGATGTCCAATGCAATATTGTATGGAAAAACTCAAAAGTGAAACACATTATGTCCAGGAATATTTGTAGATTTTATTCCTGGGAACAATAAATTAAAAATTTCCTGCTTAATAAAAGATATTCTTTAGTTTATCTGTTCAGTGGGAAAGTCACCCTCTTGTAATCTTTACCTCCGTTCTCTGACAAATGATGCCTGCCTCCCTTATACCTCTTTCAAGCATCTGCTTTCTCTCACAGCCTTTATATAAATGGGTCTGAGAGTAAAGCAGGTGTTCTTATTGCTCTCCCCATTCTTCCTCTCACCTAAAATTTCCAACCCTGGAATTTCACCTAAATAGATTATATCACTTTTAAGCCTTCATTAATGATGTCCTCTACTGATATCTGAATCATGTCTACTAATTGCTTGACTGTTTTAGCTCCTAGATTACAATAAGTTTGCTGAGCACAACTCTTATCTTAATTTTTGGCTATTTCAATCCATACATACTTGCAGATAGTTTTCCCAATATCCTGGCCTCTTTCTAAATCTTTCTCCTCTGATAATTATATCCTACATCCTATCCTAGCCACTGGCTCCCAAGATACATTCTTCATATTATTACTTACAAATCCTTCAACATCCAAATTGCATGCATCTTACCTCCGGATCACTTTCTGTCCTCAAGCTCATTCCTTCCAGTACCTCAATTCATCCAAACAATGCTTAACCCTCCCAGGTGTTAATAAACAGCACGGGCCCTACCAGGTTTTCACCTCCCTTTCCTTTTCTGCCATCCTCTCTACCCTCCTTACTCAGATTCAATCACTAGAACATTGCTCTATCATATATCCCTAAAGCCTTTCTCTCACTATTATATCTCACATGGACTGTTGTATTTTCTCCTTACAGGTCCCCAAAGCTTCTGGCATTACCCATTCACTGTCTATTCACAACACAGAAGCCAGAAGGCTGCTTTAAACATTCATCAGATCAAATCATTCTTCTATTCAATACTCTACAAAGGCCTCCATCTTTCCCAGAGGAAAAGCCAAGCTGGAAGCCTAACTGGATGTCTTGCAAAGCCAGCCATGCACTACCATATCCCCTTATCCTTGACTTCCCCTCCTACTACTCTTCTCAATCCGCATAGCTATATGCTGGTCCATTTACTGACTCTCAATCCCATCAGGGGTGTCTCCACCTCATAGTCTTTGCATTGATTTTCTCCTCTGCCTAGAATGTCCTTATGTTCCATAATCTCCCATGACTTCCTCCTTTGCCTTTTGCCAGTTTTGTTCAATCTTATCTTCTGAATAAAGCTTACACTGAAACACCACTTAAAATTGCAACTCACCCAATCCACAATGGCACTCCAGACTCTACATGCCCTATTCTTTTTTCATTTTTATTGTCTACTCTACTACATAATGTATTTATGTATAATCAGTTGCCTTTTCCTTGTCCACTTCAACAAAAAATTAAGTCTCTGGGGAACAAGAATCTGGATGTGTGTTGTTTACTTATATACCCTCAAATACCTAGAACAATGCCTAGCATGTACTAGATACACAACAAAATGTTTAAGTAATTAAAACATACACATCCTTCTATGAGTGAATTGATGGATTTCAACAGAACCATACTTGTAGCAATAATATTCAGATAACTCATTTGCTATCTTTCTTTAGGAAATGGATACAAAATGAATAGAAAATTCCTAGGTGACTTATATGTTATCGTCTAAAAGTTGACTTATACATTCCCCTTGCCAGGGGAAAACTACGTCCTAAATCTGTCTACAAATGTAAGCTTTAATTTATACTCATTTAATATGCATTATATTATAAATGGATAGTAGTGTATAAAGGCATTATCATATCCATTAATTAAGCAGAAATACAAAATAAGTCATAAAAACTATTCTTTAATCTTGCATATCAACATTGAAGAGTATCATATTTAATTAAAGAAAGTGAAAAGGAAAATGGAAACTTTTATGTCAGTTCTCAAGGGGACTTCAAGGCCTTTTCAAGGTTCTTTAAGAAATAGACTTTGTTAAGTCTATTTTCACTTCAAAGCATGTTGTTACAAGTGGATCCCCAGCACGGCTCTTATACTCCTAGTGCACCTTTAGGTTCTTTTCAACTCATCTAAATGAAATAAAGGGAGAGCTGGGAAGGGTGAAGGAGAGCAGGTGTTTCTGCTATTACCAGGCAACAGCTGGAAGAGAGAGGAAGTAGAGAGGTTTTAAAAGGGAGAAAAATTACTCGAGCTGAAAATAGATGTATTGTAAAAGAGGAGCCAGCATCTACTCTCTGCACTCAGACAGGAGAGAGGAGAGAAACAGTGTGTCTAACTCCATGGGGAATGTGATAGAGTAGGAATTGCCGCCTTTGGGATTATCAGTATGATCATAACTGTCCAATTAGTGAGCCAAGGAATTTGTACGTGTGAGTTTATAGCCTAAAGGCTGCTTTCACTCAGGAAAGGGAGGTGTTGTTAAGTGTTACTATTTTACATGTTTTTGGTTTTTTTTTTTTTTTTTTTTTTTGACAGGCAGAGTGGACAGTGAGAGAGAGAGACAGAGAGAAAGGTCTTCCTTTGCCGTTGGTTCACCCTCCAATGGCCACTGCGGCCGGCGCGCTGCAGCTGGCGCACTGCGCTGATCCAAAGGCAGGAGCCAGGTGCTTCCTCCTGGTCTCCCATGGGGTGCAGGGCCCAGGCACTTGGGCCATCCTCCACTGCACTCCCGGGCCACAGCAGAGAGCTGGCCTGGAAGAGGGGCAACCTGGACAGAATCCAGCGCCCCGACCGGGACTAGAACCCGGTGTGCCAGCGCTGCAGGTAGAGGATTAGCCTATTGAGCCACGGCGCTGGCCTTACATTTGCTTTGATGGTCAGCCTTAATGGCTACTTTTAAAGTTCTCCAGAAATTCAGAGTATGTTACCACATGATCCAGAAGTTCCTCTTCTTGCTATATATATCCAAAGAAAATTGAATCAGTATCATATATTTATATGTGTTTGTGATATATATGGTATACATTGCAGTATTACTCAAAATAGCCAAACATGGAAATAGCCTAAGCTATTTGATAGATTAATGCAAAAATATATACATATGTATGTATTATATATAATGAAATAGAATTTGGTCTTAAAAATCAGGAGATTCTGCCATTTGAGAAAACATGAGCATTATACTAAGAGAAATAAGTGAGACACACAAAGAAAAATACCAGATGACCTTATTCACTAGTGACATTTTTTAAGTCAAATATGCAGAGTCAGAGAATAGAATGGTGGCTACCAGGGGCAGGGAAGGAGAATGACCTACATAGAGGTATGAAGGTCAAAGTGTACAAAGGCACAGTTACTAGCATGAATAAGTCTAGAAGTCTAATGGAAAGCATGAGGATTATAGCTAATACTATTGCATTAAAGAAGAAATTCACTAAGAGTAGAGTTAAGGTGCTCTTACTACAAAAATATATATATAACTATGTGGAGTGATGGATATGTTAATTTACTTGACTGTGGTTACCATTTCACTACCTAAAAATATGCCAAAACATCATGTTGTAAACCAAATACATACATGGTACATACACATACATACATATATAAGTGAATTAAAGAGGAAAAAGATCCTAGTTTCATTCATGTTGTCTCCACTTTAGCCTTGCTTCCTCCCTCTTTCCTTTCAGATCCTAAATATAGATTATTGTGGCTTCAGAATACTGATACACTCCTGGAAATTCACAGAGATTATAATTTAATTATAAAATAAAGAAATACATGCTTTCTACTTCAGACACATTTCTATAGTACTTTATTGTTCATAGCCACTTTAACATGAAATGTTAGCATGAAAGTGCTTTCAGGGACCACACACCATTCTGTCTGGTAGATCATCGAGTCCAAACTATTGCTTCTGAGAGCAGTAAAACGTCCAGAGATGTTGACATCTTGTCTGTGGTTAGCAGGCTAGACTAGAATGCAGGTTCCCTCTCTACCTTGCTGTTTCCACTAATCCGTGCAGACAAATCAGGCAAGTATTACCACTACACGTTTTTACAAATTAGCAAAGTTAGCTGTAAATAGGCCATTCACCTGTGGGGAGCAACTCGGACTAGACTAAGTTACTGGAATTAAGACTTATTCTATGCATCTGCTCTCCCACAATATGGCGCTGGGAGAGGAGGAAACAGCTTCTACACAGCTGCCTCCAGTTCAACCAATAGACTGTGGGACCTGCTCCTGATTGGAGGAGAGCAGCGTACTCGGCGTGTGGGCAGCCGAGTTGGGATTGGTGGAAGAGGACTATAAAGGAGGAGAGAGACAACATGCACCAGGAACATCTATCTGAAGGAACACCTGAGCAGCCCCCGAGAGAGCCGGCCGGCGGTGTGCCGCTCCCCCTGCAGAAGTGGGGAAAGTGGCAGAGGGAACCGCCCTTCCACGGAGGTGGAAGGGACGGTAGCCAACCCGGGAAGAACCAGCAGCAAACCCGGGGAGGGCCGAGCAGACAAAAGAACAGCGCAGGGTCCTGTGTCGTTCCTCCACGAAGAGGGGGAGCGACATTCACCGTAAGTTGCACAAACAGTAAGTGGACCAACTCCAGTTTGATTTTCTTTTTGATGCCCATGTATGCTGGTGAAAAATCATGTCTGGAAAAGAAATCTGCAAAGTGAACAAGCCTTACATAAACCACACTCAAGTCATCAGTCATCAACATTTGCATTTCACTATATTCAAATCAAGATCTACCAAGAAAAATAAATGTGAGCTCCCTTTTTTAATACTATAATGCTTACAACAAGGATTTATTGTATTTTTTCTTCTCTCAATTTTCATAGAAACTGTTTTTCAATCTCTCTCTTTGATGATTTGGAAGTTTACAATCTAACCTGATGATAGAAATATAGATCACCTTCTAAATTCAGTTCAGTGTTGATGTTTTGTTTTATAAGCTATGTACATGGAATCAGAAAAATTTTTTTTCAAAACCTTCCTTTCTAATTCGTCAGTGTTCTTTGCCCACAAAGGCAAACAGGGTTGAGAAGCATGCCCTCTGCTGGTCAAAAGAAGAAAACTTACACAAACCAAAGCCTATGAATTCATCTGGTAAACCTAAAGATTTGCACTATATCACCCTGTAAATGATTTGTTTTTAAAAGAATTATCATATAATAATTAAGTCACTTAAATTTTTGAATAAAATATATTTACAAGTCACAGTAACAAATTTAGTAAGCTTTATATTTACTTTAGCAGGTTATGCTTGCTTATTAAAGTCTTACAAGGGCCGGCTCCGTGGCTCAATAAGCTAATCCTCTGCCTTGCAGCGCCGGCACACCGGGTTCTAGTCCCGGTAAGCGCACCAGATTCTGTCCCGGTTGCCCCTCTTCCAGGCCAGCTCTCTGCTGTGGCCCGGGAGTGCAGTGGAGGATGGCCCAAGTGCTTGGGCCCTGCACCCTATGGGAGACCAGGAGAAGCACCTGGCTCCTGCCTTCGGATCAGCGCGGTGCGCCAGCCGCAGCACGCCGGCTGCGGTGGCCATTGGAGGGTGAACCAACAGCAAAAGGAAGACCTTTCTCTCTGTCTCTCTCTCTCTCACTGTCCACTCTGCCTGTCAAAAAAAAAAAAAAAGTCTTACAAACTCTATAGCTAGAAAGCTAGAAAGAGTAAGTGAAACAATCCCCAGACAGATGGTGTCACCCCAAATTTTCACCATATTTTACCAAAGCTGTAACTGGCTTATCAACTTGAAAATATCAGTTTGCAAAATATCAAGATCAATTTGAAATACCTTAGCCTAGAGATTAACACAACAGTCAAGATGTCCACACTGCACATCAGAGGGCCTGGGTTTAATTCCCAGCTCCAGCTCCTGACTCCAACTTCCTGCTAATGCAGATCCTTGGAGGCAAATGACTGGGTTCTTGCCATACACATGAGAGAACTGGATTAAGTTCCCAGCTCCTGGCTTCCAGCCCTGCACAGCACTAGCTATTGTGAGCATCTGGGAAGTGAACCAATGGACAAAGGTTCACGTTTTTGTCTGTCTCTCTCTCTCTCTCCCCTCTGACTTTCAAATGTATGTGTGTGTCTGTATATAACAAGCACTAACACTGTCACTTAAATGAAAGCCAACAAATTCAGTAACTGATATATTTCCTCCCCACCCACTTTCCATCACAGTTCTCCAGTAAGTCCTTTATCTTCTGCTTGCAGGACAAAGGGAGAGTCAGATCCCTAGCTCATCACAGTTATGTGCTTCAGATTTCAGCAAATGACTTAAACTGTCAACAACAAACTTAGCATAATATTTCTGGTCTCATAAGATTCCAAATGGACAATACATATCCCTTATTATGGGGTCTTGAGAAATAGATCTTGCCTACACAGCACGATCCACCTGAGGGAAACTCTGGACAGATGATGAAGATCTGCCCTATGTGACCTGTCTCTGGGCACCTCTGCCATCATCCTCCCCTCTTGCTCCTCTGCCCCAGCCACACTGACCCCTTACCATACACAGAGCACCCTATGCACACCATCACCCAGGAGCTCTTGCATTGGCTGCCCTATGACTGCGATGCACTTTTCACCAACAGCCATACAGCTGACCCCATCCAAGGCTCGGCACAAATGTTCCCACATCAGAAGACCTTCCCTTATCACTATCTATAAAATCCGAATATTTAGACTTCTTATTACAGTTACTTTTTGTTTGTATTCCTTATCTTCCCAGTAGGAGACAGGCTATGTGAGACAGTTAACTTATTGGGATTACTGCTTGGTTCATGACACTGAAAGAATACCTGGCTCACAGCAAGTAATCAATCAATCTTTGTTGAAAGAATAAATAAATGAAATTAGGAATACTACAATAATCAAAGAATCACAAATACTGCAGAGATAATTTCAGCTTTTGAATGGAAGAGTTGTCTAATGATTTCTAGGGCCCCATCTCATGACTTTTATAAAAATCATTTTTTTAAAAAAATCAGACCCAGGGCTGTGGCACAGAGGGCTAAAGCCCTGACATGCAGCGCTGGCCTCCCATATGGGCGTCAGTTCGAGCCCTGGCTGGACCACTTCCGAACCAACTCCCGGCTTCAGAAAGGCTCAGCTCCAGCTGTTGTGGCCATTTGGGTAGTGAACCAGCAGATGGAAGACCTCTCTCTCTGTCCCTACCTCTCTCTGTAACTCCTTCAAATAAATAAAACTTAAAAAAATAAAATAAAAAAGCAGACCCCATCCTCTTTTTTTTTTTTTTTAAGGGAAAAGGTTTATTGGGGAACACCCAACAGACCAGGGCGGGTGGGGCGGTAAAGGAAAAAGAGAAAGTATAAGAGAGCCAGAGGAGAAGAGCTAGCAAGGAGAGAAGATAGACGAGAGGAGGAGAGGAGCCAAGAGAGCTAAGAGAGAGAGCCAAGAGAGCAGGAGAGAAGCCAAGAGAGCACGTGTTCAGGAACAGGCCCTTTTAAAACTTTGCCCGAGGGTGGGCAGGGAACATCCTCTTTCTTTTGATCACTAAGAGTATATTTTCAGAAGTCCTTATAACTTTTTGCAAAAGAAAAAAATATAAGTGAATCCATTAAATTAATTTCTGGGACACCATGAAAAAGTTTGATTGGATGTTTAACTTAATGCACCACCATGTGCAATATTTTTTCTGGTTACTGTCATTTCAGTTTAATCAAGTATTTCAAGACAAATAAAATACAGCAACTAAAAGTAATCTGCAAAATACCACATTGCTGGAAATAGTTAAGTGGTTAAAATGTGAAATAATTCACATACCTTCAACTCTGTTTTAATTAAGCTTATAATAGAATAATGTTTCTCAAGAGCTAAAAGGAAAAGTTGCAACATAGATTTAATTGTATGAGCATATGCTAGTAGCTATATTTTATTATAACACTGACAAACTCCATTAAAATTAAAGTATTTTAACACACCATCATGCACTTCAACATCTTCTAAGTCTGATTCAAAAATGGCATATCTAAAATTCATCATAAAGAACTAAGATTCTATTTAAAATACCATTATGACAATAACCCAAATTTAGGATGAATACATTTTAGGTATGCTTGTAATCACTAAGGAATTGGGAAAATAATGAAATTGTTAACATGTCCAACTGTTCGTAGCTGGCTTTGTGGCATTTTGTGTGTCTAGATCCATCAGGATTATACACAAGAAAAATGATTGCAGTCATTTCGTGTTTTGAGAAATGCCTGACACTATCCATTTTATTGCTAACATTTTAGGCCTCATATTGTACATGATGAGAGAAGTGACCTTTGAAAGAAAATTGTGGGTCAAAAAGAGAAAACTCAAGTGACAAAAATTGATATAAAGAAGACTGTTGTTGCAATCATACCTGGATCTTCTCAAATGATCAACTTATCTAACCAGTAAATTTCTTTACTTGATCATACTTCTCAATGAAAATCTCCCATCCAAGCACTCATTGCACACTGAAAATCTACAACACAAAATATTAGCTTTGTAAAAAAAAAAGGTAAGTCACAGAAATTTCAGTATCTAGACATACATAGAAAAAATGTACTAAATGAATATTTGGGTCTTCACAACAACTTTTAGATAAATAAATGACTTAAAAGTCAATTAAATTAATTTGGGGGCATCAAAAAGACTGAAAGATGATACATATTCCCTTAAGCATAAAGTCATCATATTTCTTTATATCCGTCCTTCTCAGATGAACAAAAAAAGGGGGAGAGAAAGCTTAATTTCTTCAGTTATATCTCTTCATTCATTCATTTAGTAAATATTTTTGAGTATCTACTAGGTACCAGCAAGTAACAGCTGGGTAACTTAAAGATTATATGTACTTCCAACTTTTATAGGGCTGGTGGGAGACAAAACACGGCAGAGAGGACTTGATTTGAAGGATAATACTATTACAACGAAAAGCTCTAAAAATGAAAATCGAAAAGAATCTAACCATTATATACAGAACGATTCAGAAACTCATTCAGCCTTGGCAGGTAATTTTTAAAATACAATCATGTGAAAATCTGATATTATTTCCAAGTTCATCATAAGTCATACATTATGTTATTCCAACCATTTGTTATTCCTAGAAAGTAATAAGAGAATTATGCAAGTATTCTTTTGTTTTGCAAATGGGGAAACCAACATTCTGAAAACTTGTGACAGATACAAAGTCAAAGAATAAGTGGATATGAGTTCTGAACTATGGTTTGCCAGCTCTGAGTTCATGATTTTCCCCTTATAGTAATTTTTCTGGCTATATAGAATAAACTCATCTTCCTTCCATTTCCAACTCAAATATTGATGGGAATGCTTTAGCAACAAAGTAGAATATGTTTTTTTAAAGATTTATTTTGTTTATTTGAAAGGCAGAGTTACAGAGTGAGGTAGAGATAGAGAGAGAGATCTTCCATCTGCTGGTTCACTCCCCAGATGGCTGCAATGGCCAGAGCTGCACCAATCTAAAGCCAGGAGCCAGGAGCTTCTTCCAGGTCTCCCACGTGGGTGCAAGAGCCCAAGGACTTGAGCCATCTTCTACTGCTTTCTCAGGCCATAGCAGAGAGCTGGATAGGAAGAGGAGCAGCTGGGACTGGAACTGGTGCCAATATGGGATGCCAGTGCTTCAGGCCAGGGCGCCACAGCGCCAGCCCCTAGAATATCTTAAAATAATTCAAGGTACCTTAAAACTGCCTCCCAAGTAGCTCTCCCAGTGCCATAAAATCACAAAGTAAATTGGCCAACTGAGGTTGTCTCTCTATAACATAATTAACTATAACTGAGAAAAACACCATTCATATTTTCCTACCACATGATGTATTTTTCCAGTATTCAAAATAGCTATACAAATTATAAATTTGAAACTGTAGTAAAATTAGCAGATGAGTTCCTGGATTTTGATCAAGTAGAACAGAGCCAAGGCCCCAGCTTAGCCTAGCCCCACTAAGTTCTTCACTGAACCTCCACTTGTCTCATTGGTAAAACTGAGGTAGCACGACCACATTAGGAAAATGCTTAATTGAACTCTCACCACATGAATTTTAAGTCATAGTCACTATTAGTGATCCTATGAAAATGTTCACTTTGAGTAAATAACAATGATTTGCATATGATTTTTAAGTATACCTAAATCATTTTACAGTTCATGCTCAATATTGTATCTGGAATTTCAAGGCCTAATTATTTTAGTTATATCCAATAGATATTACATAAAATGATTTAATTGTGATAACTCCAACCCATCTGATATATACCAGAGCACTGAGAATCATCAATAACTAATAATTATCTTTAACTTTATTAAATGTTTGATAAGTCCGTATTTCTCCTAAGGCAAATACAGAAACAATCCATTTTGGCTATCATAACATGCTTATTTTTATCACTTCTTGTTTCCTTTGGATGAATACATCAATTTGAAGCCAGTGGATGGTACTTGTCTGTCTCATATTTCAGCATCTATGGAAAAAAACAAACAGACTAGGTTTACAGTAGTTTTTTTTTTTTTTTAAGTTCTGTAGATGCTTTCTGAAGACAGAAAGGTGCTTATAGTCAAAAGGAGGCATTTCCTAATTTTTGTAAGCACCTTCAAACATCCACTGCTTACATTCTAACTGAATTTTCTCAAAGAGGAAAAGTAGAAAAATCTCTACAGGAGTGAAACTACATCCAAACCACTCCATCTCAGATTCTTTTTGTCTTATTCCTAAAAGTATCCCACAGAAACAGAGATCTGAACATTTAATGGGAAATAATACAATCTAAAACATGATACTCAAAATTCAAACTTAGCAATAACAAATAGAATTACTATATTTTTGACACTATAATACCACTAAATATTTGAGAATAAAATGCACTAAGAGAAAAAAATAAAATCCTCTTTTCTAGATCATCACAAGGTTAGGAAAAAAATCACTTAAATCTAAATACTTGAGGGAAATGTAGTTTGCAGAAAATAATGTTAATTGCATTCATACTGTAGACAAACATAACCCTGAAATTTTCCCAGTTAACAAAGGAGTTCACAGCCTCAACACACCCTTTCACACTCTCCTTATTAAAATGCTGGAAACTAATTCATTGCCCAAGAGGCATCTATGGTCCCATATTTAAAATCACGAAGGTTCACAAAGGGAACATTTAGATTATCTACAGATGTTATCAGGTAAATTTAGGCTATTATTGAGCATTTGCAGTTTATGGCCAAAAAAATTCAATAAATTCAGCAGGATAGGCTGCTTAAGAAAGGCTAGAATATTAGAGTATAAATGAGGTAGAATTTTACCACATGGAAATTGATAAGATAAATCAAGCTTTGTTGCTTGTAAATTTGCGGTATTTACCATAAGGGCTGCACAATGGAAATCAATGCCTGCCACTACCCACCCACAAATCTTTAATCATCGCATGTAAAAGATTTGAACTAGTGCACAATTACATAGAACACAATTTTCTAGGTTAACAAATTTTTTTTTTTTTAATTTTTTTTTTATTTTTTTTTTTTGACAGGCAGAGTGGACAGTGAGAGAGAGAGACAGAGAGAGAGAAAGGTCTTCCTTTGCCGCTGGTTCACCCTCCAATGGCCGCCGCTGCAGCCGGCGCACCGCGCTGATCCTGGCAGGAGCCAGGAGCCAGGTGCTTTTCCTGGTCTCCCATGGGGTGCAGGGCCCAAGCACCTGGGCCATCCTCCACTGCACTCCCTGGCCATAGCAGAGAGCTGGCCTGGAAGAGGGGCAACCGGGACAGAATCCGGCGCCCCAACCGGGACTAGAACCCGGTGTGCCGGCGCCGCAAGGTGGAGGATTAGCCTATTGAGCCACGGCGCCGGCTCTAGGTTAACAAATTTTAAAAGTAAGGATGTTAATAAACACAAAACAAGAAGCAAGAAGGAAGACTTCCCACTGCAATGGATACCATTTGAGACCCAAGTTAATAGCAACTCTAAAATTCCAATATCCAATTCTTCAGCAAAACACTACACCCAGATATTCAACACCACATACATCATCATCACACAGCATGGTGGCTCTGCTGGATTTCCTGTTATAAAAATCATTCTTATTACAAGTCCAATAGCACAGTGTGAGTAATGAACTGCATTGTAACTTGTATAGAATCACTTAATGAACTGCAATAATATGAAATTACTTTTCACAAGAATGTGTTGAAGTCAGGTTGTTCTATTTAATAACCTATCGTATTCACTGAACTATTCAGTCTTTAAATTTCAGCCTTATATAGTTAGACACTGTAGGAGACTCAATGTGTAAACATGACAAATTCATTCTAAGTTAAGCAATAATGTAAGAAAACATTCAATATAGCACAATCAAAAACCAAAATATGGTTACACTTTTACAGTAATTGATACAATGGCAACAGGTTATTCTTTCAAAGCCAACCCAAGTGCTCTTACCAAAATATACAGAGTGGATATAGCAATTTTGGACTCTCTTCCATGAATAAGCCCTGGAACACAATAGATTCTCCTCGAATACTTGACAATTAGTTCATTGTTGATAGACACCTTAGCAAATTGCTATTAAATATATTATTCCAGTGGTTATAGAAACACACATTAAGTTGGAAAAAAAACTTGATGCTAGATACCAAAATACATAAAATTAGAAAGCTATATCCTCAAAGAATACTGTGTATACTTAGCACATTAGTGAGCCAAATCTGGCAGCAAGATATTAACATGTAGACTCAATCATACAGAGTATTAACCAACATTGCTGAGTAATTTATTTTGCATTTGTGAACTGGAAATAATTTAAACTCATGTTTGGTTTTAAGATACTTTTCATAATGTCATCACTAAATATACAGTGAGGCAATTCAAAGTCAGATTCAACTACCATTTATTTAACAAAATTATTAACATCAAAGCCTTGGACTGTACCAACAATGACCAACAATGACTGAAAACCAACTTCTAGTGCTCAAGTGCAATGTTCCACAAAGCTATTTTCAAGCAGCTCTGGGGATAGGACAGACAACTTCCTAAAAAAGGCTATGTATAATAGGAGACGGAGGAGGAAGAAGGGTGGGAGCATGGTGGGAGCATGGTGGGAAGAATCATTTTATTCCTAAAACTGTATAAATGCAATACATTAAATTTGTGTACTTTAGATAAAATTTCCAAAAAAAAAGAAGATTTTTTTAAAAAGGCCATGTATTTCATCTTTCAAGGATTCAAGTAGCAAATTCTTCCATGATTAACTCAAATCTGTTTCTTAAAAAAGCCTATCCTAATAACTCCTCAAGTCTTTCAATATAGCTCTTTTCTCTAGGGTGGGCATTATGGTGACATGGGTTATACTGCCACTTGGGATATCCATATCACTATCCAACAGCCAAGAATCAAGCTCCTTCTCCACTTCCAATTCAGCTTTCTGCTATTGTGCACCCTGGGAGGCAGCAGATGATACCCAAGTATTTGGTTCCCTGACACTCACTTAGGAGACCCAGATGGAATTCCAGGCTCCTGGCCCTGGCTCAGTCCTGGCTGTTGCAGGAATTTAGGGGGTGAACCAGCTGATGGAATCAATCAATCTCTTTCTTTCTCTTTCTCTCTCTCTCTCCTGAATGAACAAATTAATCTTCAAACAAACCATAGACTAGACTTCTTCACTTCCTTCAACTTAAAGTTGTCCTTCTCATCCTTGACGTCCTGGGAGCATTCCATCATTTTCCTTCTCATCATTTACGACTAATGTATCATCAGTGTGTTTACTTTTGACCACTTATGTTCCCTTCCAGGATTATCTCCATAAATTCAATGATACATCTATTTTGTGCACCACTGCACAGGTAGCACCTAAAAGATGAGACTCAATAAATAAATAATTGATAAGTAAACTGAAGAATAAATAAATCATTTGGATGCATAGTCTATAGTTTATATCACCACAATTTTAGAGAGATGGTCACAGGATAGAGTAAGAGTCCTAATCCAGTTGGTCTTCTTCATAGTAGAAAATCTCAGTAAAATCTTCAAATTATTTTAAGTACTTTTTTTGCTGTTACATAATTTTTTAATTTTAAGGAATATTATTCTAAAGCAAAAACATTATTAATAAAATCACAGGTCTATCTCAATTTTTAAAAATATTTTCTGTAACATTCTACTCAGAAAGTAGAAAACTACAAAGTTCTTCCTGAGGAAAAGTGCAAAAGGAAAGTAAGATTGCATTACTGTACTATACAGAATACAAACTGTGAAGACAGGGAAAGTCAGTTATTCCCTATTCTCCCCCAAGTCACTGTTGCTGAAGAACTGTTCATTTAACACCCTAGGTGCTATCTTGTTGAGGTCTGCCACCATGATGTGAGAGTTAGCATAACAAGCGTGCCCACACCCACCCTGTAGTCAAAAGCACAAGCACTCAGCGTCACACATCAGAGAAATCATGCTCAATCCATGCTCAAATCCTCCAGCCTAATGGTTTTTAAATAGTTAAAGTACAATCAAGTTCATATGGACACCAAAGCTGGAACTACAGACATACCCTGTTCAGATGTTCAGTATCACAGCATCAGCACCCAGACAAGGATACAATCACATTTTTAAAAATCGAGAGACAAATAAACACAAAAGGGCATTTGTAAAAGGAAGAGAACTCTGGTATTGGTACCAAACAGGGAACAACTGGCTAAAAAAACAGGTTCTCAGATGAGCATAATACAGAATTTGATTCTGAATATCAATATTGGAGCCACACTTAGGCATTTCCTAACATACAGTCTAATACTTTACATTAGTACTTTCTCAAATGTCTTAAAAATCTACCAAAAAAAAAAAAAAAACTACCCGACCCAAATCATGCTTCTTTTTAAGTACACTTTAAGAAATAAAAGTGAAGATCAGAAGCATTTGTTTATTAGATAAATGATAGATTTTCTACAAAGTACAAACAAGGTTGCAGACATTGGGGCTACCGTGTTGAGCAGAATGAATACAGTTCTTGTCCTCATGATGTGATAATGGAATTTAAGAGATTACTATAGATACAGAGGCAAAGTAGAATCTTCATTTCAAGAGAATTGTATTAACTTCATATCTTCACATAAATCTGGCTGTGAAAAATCAATCCTAGCAATTAGGTAATAACCACAGCATAAAAAACACAGAAGATACAAGGCCTCAATTTAAACCAATTTATCAGAGTTATAAAACTGAGACACAGCCAGTCCAGTTCATAGATACAAGCAGCAAAATGTTGGCTACCAGCATTGGAGAGACAGGAGAATGAAGAATCCATGTTTAGTGCGTACAGAATCTCAGTTTGGGAAAATAATAAAATAATGGACATGGAAGGTGGTGATGGTTGCACGACAATGTGAATGTACCAAACTGAACACTTAAAAGAGCTAAAATGGGAAATTCATATGATTTATATTTCACTATAACAAAAAAAATGGGGAGGGCAGGCAATTGGCACAGCATTTAAGTCGCCATCTAGGACGCCTGCCTCTCATATCACAGTGCCTCATCTGAATCCAGCTATTCCACTTACTGCTATTGTGTACCGTAGGAGGCAGCAGGTGATGGCTCAAGAATTTGGCTCCTTACTACACATGTAGGAGACCTGGATGGAGTTCCAGGCTCCAGTCTTTGACCTAGTCCAGCCTTGTTGTGGCCATTTGTGGAGGGAACAAGCAGATGGAAGATCTTTCTCCATCTGTCTCTCTGATGTCTGTCTCTCTATGTGTCTCACTGCCTTTCAGATACAATGAAAACGAATAAAAGTTTTTTTAAAAAAATGCATCACACAGAGCAGTTATATTTTCAAACATGTAGCCATCAGTTAGCATACACATATACAGAACCGTGGTTGTTTATTACGCATGTGTATACAACTCCTAGTCATGACTTTGGTTCTCAGTTCCATATGCACAAATGTGGAGAAACACCACCAATAGCAGAACTTCAAGTAAAGAAAGACAATTGCATTTGACAAATGATGTATCATTATGTGACTAACAAGAAAGCTCAAGGGCACTGACAGCTCATTTTTACTTAAATTTCCTTTCAGGAAAGCTTTCCAGGACTATGAGACTTGGTGATTTTTTTTTATTCTCTCACTTGCAAGACACAAATTTTTATCCCTCAAGTTAAAAATTTAACTTTGAGAAATCCCAGGACAAAACCACTAGAAATGATTCCAGGATAAAGCTGGTAAATACTGGCAAAGCTAATTGAAAAATGCTAACTCTGCCTGAATATTCTAACTGCCTGCAGTCCCTTCTTCATATAAGCACCAGTGAAATAAAATTTAGAATCAAGATGCAGATGACATTTACTGGGGAAAAGAAACTCCTTTTCTAACATAAAATGGAAGGCATACTATAACATTCCTCCGAGTCCCCAAAATCAACATACCTACTCGTCATTCACAGACTCGGTGTCACAGCTACACCAGTCAAGCTGTCAGCAACATTTATCATTGTGTGTACAGAGTGCTAGCAGATGATACAAAACAAGAATCCTCACCCTTTGCTCTTTGGGAGCTCAGAATAGGAAGGATAATGATATGTAGCATACACTTTGGTCACAGGGTTGGGAATGCAAAGATGAAAAAAGCATGGGCTCTGGAGGGAAACAAATCAATGATCTAATCCCCAGTCTACAACTTTTTAGCTGCATGACCTCAATAATCACAGCTAAATTACCAAGGGTTTACCATGCACAGGAGGTTTGGTCCATAATCCACCCCTGTTAACTCTCACAAACTCTATAAATACACCTCCTACTCCCACTCCTATCCCATTCTTCACTAAGATTCATTTTTAATTATCTTTATATACAGAAGATCAACTCTATACTAAGTAAAAATTTCAATAGTTCACATCCACACAGACACACAAAGTATAAAGTACTGTTTGAAGACAAGTTTTACCATTAACTCTCATAGTACAACTCACTAAGGACAGTGGTCTTACCTGGGGAGCAAGTGCACAGTGACTTCTGTTACACACTTAAAATGTGATGTTACACACTTAAAATGATCACCTTAACTAGTAAAATGGTATTCGTAAAACCCAACTTAATGGCATTTGGAATCCCATGGCAAGTAGAAATGACACATTTCAAAAAGTTACTCTAAAAAAGAATTGTACAGACCATCACTCTTTAGACACAGTCTTAGCTATTTATAAACACAATTTAACAAAGCAAATGTAGGTGCTCTAGTTATATAACCAAGTACTAGAGCACATAAAAAGACACATGAAACAATTCCTTTCATGAAGGAGTTTGTAAACCCAGGGAATTTATAAGAGAATATATTCTATCTTGAAATTGAACCAGTTGGGGTAGGCGTTTTGTCTAATAGTTAGAATGCCAGTTTAGACACTCAAGTCTGATATTGGAGTGCTTGGCTTTGAATCCTGGAGAAACTCCCTATTCTAGTTTCTGGCCAGTGCTTTCCCTGGTAGATAGTAGGTGATAGGTCGAGTACTTGGGTCCCTGCCACCCATTTAGTAAACCTGGATTGAATTTCCAGCCCTTGCCCAACCCTTGGTATAGGTATCTGGCGAGAGAACCAGCAGATGGGATGGAAGCTTTGTCTGTCTGTCTGTCTCTGTGTCTTTTTGTCTCTCTGCTAAATTAAATAATAAAAAATAAATTTAAATTAAGGCATCTAACCAATGATCTACGGCTTGGGTATGTTGTGAAATGTTCTTCTTATGGAGCATAATCAGTTATTTTCTCCACCAGTTTTTTCCCCTCACTACAAAATGACTTTTTTCCCTAGAAAATGTGACTTTCTAGAAGTTAAATACCAGATAATTTCACCAGTGCATGGTTACTCTTGTTTTTCACATTAATATGGCATATATTTTATAAACACCTGTCCTGTTAAACACATGCTGATTTCCAGTCATCATTAGGCAATTCACTCTTCAGAAGACAAGAACAGAGCATTCAGACATTCTGTTTGTGATAACCACCCAAACTACCTTTCAAATTCACTACTATCTGCTATAATTATCAGAATGAATGACCATGAAGGATCAATCATGGGAAAGCTTCTTATTTATCTCACATGGCAATATGGCTTAAATTCCTATTGAGATTTCCCAAGGTATTTATGGTTAAATCTACCCACAGAACTGATCTAAATTGAAAATCTTGCAGTTTGTGTAAATGTGGGAAATTTCCCCACGGAAATGGGGAGAGATATGATATAAAATACTGAGTATTCCTGCAATAAAGAGAACTTAGTATGTATAAAATGACAGAATTTGTAACAATGGACATTGTAATTTATGTATATTACAAAATGGCTCCCAGTCTTTCAAGTAAAAGTTTCATCAATGAATAGTTTTGCAAACAGTTAACTTGCTGAAATAACATAATATTAGTCAAATTCCACCTCATTTAACCATGAAATCCCAATATTATCACTTGTCCTTATCTATCCAGGAAGGAATAACAAAACATGTATATATGGTTAAATGATGTCATCATTTATCCACACACTATCAAGCAAGGTTAAAGATTTTTAACACATCTAGTGATATCAATTCAATAAACATAATTATGTTATGAAACTCATGTTTTATAGCACGCATGATATTTGCAGTTCTTGAGTTTCCAAGTTAATTATTTTCAATTTTTTAACAATTACTTTGTTCTTCAATTTTAATTTTATTCTTTCCAGGTATCATTATTCAAGCTACTTCACTATAAATATGGAAAGATAGCCTCAATCTTATAGATTAAACTTACACCAAATTACCTCAACAAAATATTGGGTATTTAACTTTAAATGAAAACATTTTATTTTATTAAGTTGTTACTAATCGACTACCACTGCCAAGTTTACACTGGCATTAGGCAATCCAGAAATGACTTCAGAACATAGTAGGAAAGAGATACCTATGAAACATCAGAATGTAAACACAGTGTGTAAAGTGCGATCTATGAAACATAGAGTTCTATAAAAACACAAATCCAGCGTGGCTTCACTATAGTCCCTACCCCTCCACTTCCACCTGAAGAAGAATGAAACACCTTCCAGAGAAGGCTGGTTCTAGATGAAACTTAAAGAACAAAAAATAGCTCACAAGAAGAAAATTTAAAAAAAAATAGAAAAGAACATTCCAAATAAACATGAAGACACGAGGTCTAGAGGCAGAAATAGACATAGCATTTTCAGAAAATGTCAGCGAGTTGCAGCATAGACAACACTGGGAAAGGAGCATGAAGGGCAGGCAAGCAAAGGAAATGAAAGTAGAAATTAATTACCTACAAAGTGGACAGTAAAGATTTTTTTATGTCATGCTAAGGAGTTTTCACAGCTGGTCATGTACATTTTCTACTTGTGTTTGAAAATTATTTCAGTGCAAACATATACTTTCATTTACTTCTCATTTACACAAAGGTATTGACTGAGAACCATTTCTAAGGCAGGCATCTTGCTAGGCCAGGGATCAACAAATATCACACTGGTCATAGTCTTCATAGAGTCTGTTTTTGTATGGCCCACAAACTAAGAATCCTTTGTAGGTGTTTAAATGAATGAAAAGAATCAGAAAAGAATAATACTTCATGATCCACAACCATATGAAATTCAAACTTTGGTGCCCATAAATTGTTTTGTGTGATTGCAGTCACATTCATTCCTTTGCATGCTATCCCTGGCTGCTTTTGTGACGCAATGACAGAATTAAGCACAGTGATTGAAACAGTCACAATATGCCCTGAAAAGCCTAAAATATGTACAAAAACAGAAAAAGGCTGCTGATTCCTGTTGTAGACACCGGGGAAACAAACAAGATCTAATTGTGGAGAAGGGCAAAGAAGCAGATCTATGCAACTCAGTATGATAAGAGCTGAGGACAACATAATCTCACAATTGATGGAAGCACGTACTGGAGACACACAGCTCACACTGTGGGAAAGGACTGTGAACAGGGGCTTCTGAAACTGCACTCTATGACATTTGGAGACCAAATGACAAAGTCGTACGTGTCATGCTCAAAGCTTCATTCTGAAGGCAGTGGAAAAATCTCTGTGTTGGTCTTTAGAAGGCCTATATAATGTAATCCATTCTATATTTTTTAATTGTCAGACTGGAAGGAATGTATCTGATTGTACTTCATGCCTTTTCTCGCACAGCAAACAGAAACTGGGATCTAAGGAGTATTTGCTCTAGGAAAAACCAATAAGCTTTTTTTTTTTTTTTTTTTTGACAGGCAGAGTTAGACAATGAGAGAGAGACAGAGAGAAAGGTCTTCCTTTACCATTCATTCACCCCCTAAATGGCCGCTACAGCCGGTGCTGTGCTGATCTGAAGCCAGGAGCCAGGTGCTTCCTCCTGGCCTCCCACGCAGGTGCAGGGGCTCAAGGACTTGGGCCATCCTCCACTGCCTTCCCAGGCCACAGCAGAGAGCTGGACTGGAAGAGGAGCAACTGGGACTAGAACCCAGGGTACCGGCGCAAAAGGGAATTGACGAGCATTAGTGATGAAAATTAAGCTAGAAAAGACAGAAATCAAGGTATCATACAGGATCAAGTTTTGTTATCTGGGACCTACTTCTCACCAGCAAAACTGATGTTACCTAGGTTAAACAGACCAGGAACAGGGAGAAAAGGACATCCTCTGTGATGTGCACATCATTTGCCTCAATTTAGTCCATAAAAGGTGCAAGAAATGTTTCGTATCTCTAAATATTTTGCTTTTATTAGTGAATTTTATTCTGAATTTAGATCTGAATTTAGTGATTAAACAAAAACCAGATGACAAACAGGAAGTTGAGATTTATGTCCCATGAGTTAGAAACCATTATTTTGTAACTAAAAACATGATAAAATATATCTAGAATTTCCTCTGAATTTCCTACAGCAGCAACATACCTTTGAGATTCACCAGAAAACAACCCAGACAGGGAATAACAACAGTTTGTACTTCTGCACTTTCTCAATTCACCTAAGATGGATAGCTTTACTACCAATCTACTGCCTACAACCTGAACTTGACCTGCTGCCAACCTTGAGAGCAAAAAGGGGAAAGAGAAACACTGGGTAGTTAAAATCTGTGCCTAACCCCAAAACGTCACACTTGCATTTGTCTCTCACTTGATTTTTGTTTTTCATGGCACATTATCACCTTCATTACCAGAGGGTAACTAACCTGTTACTTTTTAAGAGGTTTGATAGCTGAGATAAATACACATTTGTCAAGAATGGGAAGAAAAATAAATCAAAAGTGTTGATTAGTTCTAAAGTGGCTGTTTGTGTCTGACTTAATTAGTTTCCCATAGCAGGTCTGCAGTCTTACCTCTACCGCCATAAGACTCTGCTCCTAGTCCTCTTGCCTTGCCCCCAGGGTGGGACATTTTCTGCATCATGCAGATCCTGCCCTACCTGACTCCAACAAAACTTAGTGTAGTCATCCTTGCTCACACAGCAGAGTCAGCACACAGCTCAGGATCTTAGCATTCACTCTCCTCACGTTGCTTCACAGATGTGACATTTGCTACTGGAAATACAGCCCTCCAAAATCTGCAGCATAAGCAGCCTGACTGTACTGCGTTGATAGGAAATGAATGGTCATGGAGTTAAATGAATAGTTGCCTAGACAGAGACATGGATCTCACCACGCATAACTTCAAAAGTTGATGTAATCCTGGTCAAGGTGCCTATTGCTTGTTTAGAGCACAGCCTCTTAAAATTGTTTTCACTTTGCAGCCAAATGAAATTAATGTCTCACATGAGAAACCATTCTGTTTTCCACATAAGGACAAACAAATATTTGATAGTGTTCTCCAGTGCGACACAGATCCAAAAACTATTGTTATAGACTGTTTTTACTTATAGGAAACAGTATCTACATAAAATTTATCATCCGTATTCAAGCAAAACAGGTGCAATTTATCTAAAACATTTGATTGCTATTGTTTACTACTGCCATTGTAAAAACAAAAAACACAAAATGCTTTAATTTGCTTTATATCACAGTTACTAGAGAATAATAAGCACTGCACTTTAAAGGCATCTAATAAGGAAAAATGTTTTATGAAAAAAATTGTGACAATTTAGATTTCATTTTGAATTTCTAATGTTTACAAATTGGTTGTTCTAACTTAATTACAATGCAAACTACATTTTTTGCCCTAAAGAAAAAATATGTTTAATAAAAGATACTAAGAACTTACTATATGTACTTCAGAGAAATCCAAGACAAATAAATAGTTCAGTCAATATTTTAAATTAACTAATAATACATATTAACATTAACATATGTATTAATACGTATCAACATGCTATATAAACATGTTTCATTTATATTTCAATACATGTAGGAACTCAGTCATTGGGGATCATTAATCATTTATATACCAAAGGGTTAAAAAAGCTAATTATTAAGAAGAATCATTAAGAATTTATATTCTAAGAGATCAAAAATAAAATAATTAGAAGATACATTAGGCTGGCACCATGGCTCACTAGGCTAATCCTCCACCTGACTCACCAGCACCCTGGGTTCTAGTCCCAGTTGGGGCGCTGGATTCTGTCCCAGTTGCTCCTCTTCCAGTCCAGCTCTCTGCTGTGGCCCTGGAAAGCAGTGGAGGATGGCCCAAGTCCTTGGGCCCTGCACCCGCATGGGAGACCAGAAGAAAGCACCTGGCTCTTGGCTTCGGATCGGCGCAGCGCCGGCTGTAGCAGCCATTAGGGGAGTGAACCAACAGAAGAAAGACCTTTCTCTCTGTCTCTCTGTCTCTCTCTCTCTCACTGTCTAACTCTGCCAGTCAAAAAAAAAAAAAAAAAAAAAGAAGATACATTCATGTTATCCTTTTTAAATGAACATAAACATAACCATGAAAAGAAATAATTGGAATTCATTTATTGCCTTTTTCTAACCCACTAACACAATACTTGTGAAATGAGTAGGCTGCTAAGGAATCTCACTTGCGTGATTTCCACGGTGCACTTGTTTCAGAGAGGTTCTAACTCACTGAACAGACGTAGCTGGGCAAGGAAAGGCATGCAAAGAAGAGAGAAAGGAAAATGTGAACTCCTTTGAAGTCTGCCCTTAAAACTCCCCTGCTAGACCCTCTGCAAGATGCAACAGGTAAACCCATGATAGACTCACTTCCTTCTCGAAAATGTGAATTTCCAGTCTCCTGGCCAAGCCTGGAAACATCCCTTGTCAGCAGAACAGGTTGATCTGTTTATTGATCTGATTTTCTCTGTCCAGCTCCAGCGGGACGCGACCTTTCATGTTGTACACTTCCTTGTTTGTCTCACAAACAGCTCTGATTCCTCCATCAGCTGGCAGGCACTGCTCATTTTTGTCCAACTCTGTTTTGGTTTTCAGGAGACGGTCTGTGTTTTGAATTTGCTCAATTACATTGTTATTTGGTCTATTTTCTGTTTTTTCCTATTTTTTTTATCAAAAGTTGCTTTTTCAAAAGGTACTCAAAATCAAGATAGATCTTTTTTGGATTTCAAGCTTAAACAAAATGGCTTCAACAAAGAAAAGCATTTAGAATTATAAATTTGCATTTAAACGCTTGACCATGCTGGCATCACTTATGTGGCAATATCAAGCAGCGTGAGATAAATCAGAACACAGCTTGAAATTATAGTCCTAACTTACTTGATTTCATAATAATTTTAGGGTCTTTCCTTTAAAAATCAATAACTCAAAGACACATTTTTTTCCCAGGGAATTCTCTTCTCTTTTTGAATAATGACTCTCCCATGGTTCACAGAATGGCATATATAAAAGCACTATTTCTACAATAATTATTCCTAATTTTTAAATTTAGCTAAACAACATCTGCCACATATTTATGAGTATAAAATTAAACAAAATCATTGAACTGAAAACAGACTAATTTAAAATATGTAAATGAAACATTTCTAGGTTAGACCAAGAATTTGCATTGAAGTCACTATTCTGAACAGCATTTGTGTGATTGCAAGATAAATAATTAGCTTGCAGCATATAGCCATTTGGCATGGCATAAGACACAGGATAAGAACAAAAACATAATATTTACAATCAAATGAATTAATAAACTACAGTGTTTTTTTTTACATGGCAACAGAGGAGTAGTGAGAAAAGCTACTAAATCTTAAATTAAGAGATGTTATATAAATTATAAATTTCTCAGAAATTGCAACAAGCAAAGTAAGAAAACATTGCTTCCCTTTTTCCTGTAATGACTGATAGCATTTATGTTCACATAGGGTACTTCATATATGAATCCCAATATAGTCTCAGGATTTTTTTTTCTTGCACAAAACATCACCATTGACCTACTTTACAGAGAGTAAATTTTATCCATCTCCCACCATCACCACAGAAAAAGAACTTCATGCATGGTACTTTGCCATATGCCAGTCCTATTCAAAGTGGATTACTATATTCTAAATCCTCTAAACAGAAGATACCATTCCCATTTTAGACACAGATAAATTGAAATACACAGGGATCAATTACTTTACCCAAATTGTCAGAGGTGGACAAATTATGCGGAAGAACTTTGAACCTCCAGTTTCAGTCTTTACCTTTTAAATCATCTGCTGTAGAGGCAGTCTCCAGTGTCAAATTAATGGAGTTCAAATACCACAAGATTCTATTGTGTTTTATTATAAGAGAGAAAATTCCCAAAATATTTCTCTCCTTAACTAGTACTGTATCAGGCTCTCGAGCAACATATACAAAGATTAATTTACATGCTTCTTTCCTATAGATTTTATCTGGCCTTTGAGCAAGCTGGGCTGGGATCAAAGACCTACTCTACCTACCAAAAACTAGATCAGCATCACCCAACTCCCCCTAACAGATGTTAGGGTTTCCATCTTTGGGAGTGGGAATGTGAGGAGTCAGATGGGTTAGTGGATAGTCTGCGGATCCCAGTGGAATCTGGGGTGCAAGACATTTGCTTCCTTCCCCAAAACTTTAGCAAGAACCAACAGGCCACCCTCCTTCCTTCCGAATCTTCAAATTTACCATGAGAAAAGCAAGGGAGCTCTTCCTGAGCTCACAGCTTATTGTGAAAAGAAGTTACCTCTCCCACCCTTAGCAGGCCAAACAGGATGGAGGATCATAAATGAGGTCTTTTGATGGTTTTTGTCCCGGTCTGGTAATTGAATGCCAATCTCATTGTCAAGTTTTTTTTTCTTCGAAATTGTACTTAAAAAGCCCACTGCCACCAGTCTCTTTGGGTTTATTCTTCTCTTGGAAACCCCCCGCCGTACCCCTCTGGCTGGAGGCCTTTGATTCTAATAAATATTTTTTTTTAATCTAAAAAAAAAAAAAACCTAGATCAGTTGGCACAAAGGCAATTCATGGTTTCATAATGTAATCCATTCTCTCTCCCATCTTAATCATCTACACCTTATCTCCCTGTGTCTATAGGAAGAGAAAGCCAGAAGGTCTTGGCCAAATGTGTCAACACAGCATAAAAGAAAAGCATCATTGGGAGTCACCAGAATCCATCTTAACTTACAAGTAAATTTACACAGACTGTATAAACTCAGTTAACTGCCCAAAGTTTCCTCTGAACTGCTGCCTTAATCAGAACAGGAGGCTCTCAAAGCTCCTGACAGAGAGCAGTTGCAGAGCTGACTACCGCCTAACTGGCCACCTGTTATGAGGTGGGAGCCAAGAACAAATGTGAGTAAAATCAACTTTGTTTATTAAGCAGGAAGGAGTACATCTGCCATAACAGCCAGTACAACCACCCCAAAGGACAAACTATACTGCAAACTACTTCCCAGTTCCTGTTTGTTTCTGTTTACCTCTCCTGTTTGTCTAGGGCAAGAGTCCGTGCCATCTACTAGTATCTGTACTGTGGTAACATACCACCAAAACATAATTATTGTCAATTTTAAAGTATAGGCTAACATGTGTTTTAATGTGTAATAAATAGCTTTGCATTAGAAAATGTATAAAGATGGACACCCTAAAAGGTTGAATAATATATTAAATACTGAAAACAGAAAATATTCCTAGTATATTTAATTTTTAATTAAAAATTAGCTTGGGTTATGGTTTACTTTCTCCCTTGAACTTTATTCTTCTGCTGGATATTTAAAAATCAAAAAGACATGTCACTGAAATAAGAATAAAACAATTTTTCAACCAGTATTAGCTCATTCTGGAGAAAAATATATGCTTCTAGCTGACTAGTGTAATTTATCTTCTATCTACAGCTTTCAGCCAGAAGCTAAAGTAAGTAAGCAAATGTCAATGGTGTTGGTGCTGGGCCTGGCAAGGTGCAAGGACTTTGCAGAAATCACAGAGCAGCAATACCAAGATCCTCTATTAGTCACATCAACAGGATCATTCCTAACTGTGATGCAGTTGCATATTTTTATAAAGGTGATTTACTCTAAAAATAGGAACATTTTAACCTCTCTAAATGATTTATTGGGCTGATTTATTTTATTCTCATCTACTTGAAAGGCAGAGAGAGATATCTTGCATCTGCTGGCTCACTCCCCATATGCCAGCACCAGCCAGGGCTGTGCCAGGCAGAAACAGAGTCAGGAATTGCATCTAGGTCTCCCATATCAGCGGCAAGGACCCCAGTGCTTGAGTCATCGTCTGCTGCCTCCCAGGATGCATTAGCAAAGAAGCTGGATTGGAAGAGGAGCAGCCAGGACTCAAACCAGCACTGCACTCTGATGCTGGATGGAAGCATCTGAAGTGGTAGCTCAACCTGCTGTGCTATAATACCTATCCACCCGATCATTTACTTTAAAAAATCTTTTTGTGTTTTGATTCTATATAAAATCAAAGAAGCCATGTCAAGCCATTCAGTTAGGATAGATAACCTGTAAGGGAAATACCCCATAAAGGAGGCTCTAGGCTTTTTGGGGGTGACAGGAAGGAAGAAAACCATCAATTATAGAAGATCTCTCAGGTGTGTGGTGTGTATGACAGGTTCATCCCATGGCTTCATTTAAACAGTAATATTGCACTTGCTAGATGATATTCTCATAAAAATTTACAGATAATAAAATTATATTTTTGAGACATTAAAAAATTTATCTAAGGTCACATAGCTAACAGTTAACTGGTCTTCTGCTTGCAAAGCTGCCAACCCTAGTAAACTTCAAGAAGTTGAAAAGTGAGGCCTTTAAGAAGTTCATAGAAAAATGAAATTAAAAGATAAACTGCCCTCTGTTACAGTTTCTACATCCCTCTCCCTCCTCCTCCCTCCCCCTCTGTCGCTCCCCATTTTCGTGGAGGAGCGACACTGGACCCTGCGCTGTTCTTTCGTCTGCTCGGCCCTCCCCGGGTTTGCTGCTGGTTCTTCCCGGGTTGGCTACTGTCCCTTCCACCTCCGTGGAAGGGCGGTTCCCCCTGGCCGCTTTCCCCACTTCCGCAGGGGAGCAGCACACCGCCGGCCGGCTCTCTGGGGGGCTGCACAGGTGTTCCTTCAGCTAGATGTTCCCCTTAGATGTTCCCCATAGATGTTCCCGGTGCATGCCGTCTCTCTCCTCCTTTATAGTCCTCCTCCGCCAATCCTAACTCGGCTGCCCACACGCCGAGTACGCTGCTCTCCTCCAATCAGGAGCAAGTCCTACAGTTTATTAGCTGAACTGGAGGCAGCTGTGCGGAAGCTGTTTACTTCTCTCCCAGCGCCATATTGTGGGAGAGCAGATGCATAGAATAAGTCTTAATTCCAGTAACAGTCTAGTCCGGGCTGCTCCCCACAGATCCCCCTTTCTTTTTATTTTTTGGCGTTGATACGCGCCTGTCTTCGGTGTCCCGCGGCACACACTCTGCTCTACTTGCTAGAGTTGCCACAGGTTCTTTGCAAGTCCTATCAATCAGGCAAACCGAATCCGGGTCCTCTCTTCGCCATGTTATGAGGAGGTTTTTAGGCGCTGATGCGTGCCTGTGTTCGGTGACCTGCGGCTCACACTCTGGTCGAGCCGCCTGCTGGCGCTTACCGCCTTAATTAGGCAGACCGAATCCAAGCTTTCTCATTGCCGTATTGTGGGGGAGACTTATTAGTGTTGGTTCGTGCCTATCTTCGGTGACCTGCAGCACATAAGCTGCTAGCCGCCGCAGGTGCTCATCGCCTCACTTAATCAGGCAGACCGAATCCAAGCTTTCTTATTGCCATGTTGAGGGGAGGCCTTTCTATTTCTCTATTTCTCTATCTCCGGGCATTCCTATTTCTCCCATTCCACTTCTATCTTCCAGCATTCCTATTTCTCTCACTTTACTTCTAAAACTTCTGTTTCTCTTATCCCCGCAGCTTCCCGGCTGCGCCTGCCCCGAGGCTGCTTCTCGGCAGCTTTCCGGCTCTGAGCCGCTTCAGCCCGCGCCTCTCTCATCTGCGCAGCTTCCCGGCTTTGCGCGGCTTGGCTTCGCGCGCTCCGCGGTCTCCACGCCCTTCGCATCTGCACCACGGCCTCGCGCCAGCCCCGTTCCCTATCTATTCACGCCCCGTGCTCTCTCTGCACACGGCGGCTTCCGCGAGTAACACAGCGTAGCTTACGTGTCCGCCACTAGCATTCAATCTAAGTTCCCCGGGCTAGCCTGGCGAATTCAACCCAGCATACGTCTCCGCCCCACGGTTTGGCTTCCCATCCTTTGCTCCCCGGGCTAATCAGACGGATCCCAATCTGGCTTACGTTTCAGCTTCTGGTTTCAACTTTTCGCCCCCTATTCCCGGGCTAACTTGAGAATCCCAAAGTGGCTTTCGTGTCCGCCTCGGCCTGCCCCCCACGGCTTCAATTTCCCTAACACTTTTCTCTACCCGGTATGTTTCCCCAAGCTTTCCTCCAACAATACTCCTCCCTCATTTCTCCTGGCCTCTCCCCACAGTCTGCATCCGAGTCTGTTTGTTCTAGCTTTCACTTTCGCTTTCGACCTTAGAGATTTCTCCCAGCTTCCCCCCGTAGTCCGTATCTGAGTCTATGCCTAGGCTTTCAATAGCTTCTTCCGGCACCCTTATCGTCCGGCTTTTCCCTAGGCTGTTTGCTAGTCTCTCTCTCCGGTATTTTCCCTAGGCTGTTTGCTAGTCTCTCTCTCCGATATTTTCCCAATTCTTCCCGTTTCTTCCCGTTTCTTCCCTCCTAAGTTTGCTATCCGTCCTAGGTTTCCTATCCGAGTCATTTCTTCCCTCCTAAGTTTCCTATCCGTCCTAGGTTTCCTATCCGAGTCACGGCACCATTATGTCGCTCCCCATTTTCGTGGAGGAGCGACACTGGACCCTGCGCTGTTCTTTCGTCTGCTCGGCCCTCCCCGGGTTTGCTGCTGGTTCTTCCCGGGTTGGCTACTGTCCCTTCCACCTCCGTGGAAGGGCAGTTCCCCCTGGCCGCATTCCCCACTTCCGCAGGGGAGCGGCACACCGCCGGCCGGCTCTCTGGGGGGCTGCACGGGTTCCCTTAGATGTTCCCCATAGATGTTCCCGGTGCATGCCGTCTCTCTCCTCCTTTATAGTCCTCCTCCGCCAATCCTAACTCGGCTGCCCACACGCCGAGTACGCTGCTCTCCTCCAATCAGGAGCAAGTCCTACAGTTTATTAGCTGAACTGGAGGCAGCTGTGCGGAAGCTGTTTACTTCTCTCCCAGCGCCATATTGTGGGAGAGCAGATGCATAGAATAAGTCTTAATTCCAGTAACAGTCTAGTCCGGGCTGCTCCCCACACCCCTCCCTCTTCTCCTCCCTCCCCCTCTCCCTCCCTCCTCTTCTCCCCTCTCCCTTTCTCCTCCCTCCTCCCCTCCCTCCTCCTCCTCCTCCCCCTCCCTCTCCCTCTTCCTCTCACTCTATCTCTCTCTCTCTCACACACACACACACATACACACACACGCACACACAGGACCACAGGACTCTAGAGGAGTTTCTAGTGAACCAAGATGAAGATAGATAGTAACAGCAGTGTCCACATAAAAAATGATCTCAGAATTAACACAAGACACTGCTTTCAGAGCTACATTTACCTCCTGTTGAGGTTTCATCTGGCCCCTCATGTAAACAAAGAGTAAGCACAATGATCTCTACCATGAAGTCTGGTGTATTTTAGCAACAGAAAGGCACACAATTTAACCTACAAGAACTCTCAATTCGCATTCCTATCACTCTTCCCTTTCAACTTCTGCTGCTAAGAAGGAAACAGATCAAAGATGCAGTCAACAGGTCAAAGATGCAGTGAAATGATCAGAGATGCAAAGATGAAGATCAGAGTAGGATGCCTGAATCTGAGACTAAGAAGGAGTTGCAACTACTGGTAAGAATAAGGTCTGAGAATAAGTGAGGAAGTGTGGGTTTGGAGCAAAGATCACAGGGAGTCGAGTCCTACACATTAAAATGACCAAGAATTAAGGTAGCAGTACCATAAGGTGCAGGAGAAAGTGAGAGTCAGCCACAGAGGAAACTGCTGAGCAATCAAGAGTGAGGACCTAAGTGTTGGTAGGCAAGAGAAACAAGAGCAGTTTAAGTAGTTTAAGAGAAACTCAAGACTATTGTCTAAGAGCAGCAGAGAGGAACAAGGAAGACAATTGGTCTATCTCCAAGCCTAGAATATGAAGTGTCCTTATAGGAAGAATAACATCCATCTCTTGCCAGATTTTCAGTAAAAGTAGCAACTTCAGGGAAGACCACTTGTCAGAGCAAAAAAGCAAAAAGAAAGAGGAATATCCAAAGAAAAATTGAAAACTATAGTAGACTTTTCTTATAATGGTGCATAACTCCAGAAAGCATGAGGAAGGGAAACAGGGTGAGAAGGCCACAGGATAAAGTACAGTGGCAGAAATAATTAGATTATGGAACATGGTGGGGTATTCTCTGGGAGACTGAGAGTTCTCACCATGACTTAGACAACACTATAAACACAATGAAGTTTGTCCAAATAAATTCAAAGCAAATGGCAAAGGTGAGGCTATGGATTAGGGAGCCAGGAATAATAGGTTTCCAGGGCTGCCTCCACCATCAATGATACAGGGGGAAAGTACAGAGCAGTGGGGAACAAAAATTTGCCAATGCATAGACACCTGGAGAACTTAGAGAAAAGTTGAGAGATCAACAACACTACACAGTTTTCTCTTTTAACAAAAACACAAAGACCGTCATGTTCCAGAATGGTGACACTTCTGGTGATATGTTTTTTGTAGTATTTGGAGCATAACTGAATATTTATAGTGGACTATTTGCTAGTTAGTGTCATTTATATTTTAGTGCATCCTAACATTCTCAGGGTGACTTTTCTAAGCCAATCCAGTTTCTTATCAGATAAGAAAAATCTAGTTAGTTTATTATGAGAAATAGCATAATGAAACAAAAAGTGAATTCTTCTGAACACTAGCAAAGATTTTTACTAACTGCTTTCTATTATCTGACCGGGAACATGGGATCCATAACTTAAATAACAATGAAAATCTGTCTGGACAGTATACTTCAAAGCATTTGTTGGTGGCACAATACCAACCTGGAAATTTATAGCAAGTATTAGTCTAAGAGATCAGTGATGAAAGATGAATTACAAACATCTCTGTTTAATTTTAACAAAAAATAATTTTCACAATATGATTCTGAAGGTTATAGTTATGATTAGAAGAAAACACACTGGACAGAGAGTACAGAATAGACCTTTATGGAATATTATGACCTGTCTCAATTTCATTCAACCCAAAATTCAGTAACTACACATTGGTCTTGATTGGCATGCACATTAGGATTTAACCAATCCTTCCCAATATGCTTCACAGGAGTTCCAAGAGCTATTCTGCACAGCAAATGTACGTGGAAAAGCTATCAGGAGTAAAAATCATGTTTGTAATAGTAATTGTATTTGTAATAATAATTTTAGCATTGTTCCTACTCAGACTAATATGAAATATTCAGAGCCTCAAGACATCCTGTCATGAAAACCATAGGTAACCATATAATTACATAACAGATTTTTAATAATTCCATAGTAATTCAGTTTTCTCAAAAAATAACCTCGCATACAAGAAAGACTTCTTGATTAATTAATTTTAAAAATCTGTGGTCTCTTTTCTAACAAGGGAAACACAGCAAACCTACTTGGAGCTACTTATATTTAGAAGTATCAAGAGGGTCATTAGCGTCTCTTATTCTATATTTTCTCTTCATCTCAAAAACAAGATCAGAAAAGGAAACAGCTTTCTAACCTGAGAACATCCTCACCCTCAGCAATGATCCCTGTGTCTTCATGGACATTTTATTATTATTATTCTACCCTTAAGGGATTTAGAGAGTAAATAAAAATTTATGTGCCAAATCTCAATCTCATCTTCCTTAGCTAAGGTTCTGCCCTGCAAGGAAGCATGTACCTGAACTGCCAGCTCACTCACACAGGCACATCCGACTGGCACCTGGAAAGTCTGCCCGCGGAACAGAACCGAGCTCAAGCTGTTACTTTTGCTCTTCAAGGGCTGGAATTACTGTGAGTGACATCACCCTTTGGCAGAAATACCACCGTTCCTGCATCTCCTTTTGAAACACTACCATATGCCCATTCACATCATGGAATTTTTAATGAGTACACATACAAGGGGTCATCAAAAATTTCATGGAAAATTAATGTTGTGAGACATTACACATGAATTTCAAAAATTATTTGCACCCAAATAGGTGGTCTTTTAGTTGCATGCTTTCCACTAATTTTTTGAAGTTCCATTGCATATTCCTGTGTGTCTTGAAGGCTAAATTTCCATCATTTAAGGAATTCCTAAAACTTTGAGATCAGGAAATAAGTTATGACTAATAATGACCTTCATTCATTGCACATCACTGATATTAAATTTTATCATACCCTGAGACAGAAGTTTGTGTTTTTAATTCCACACATGTTCTGTACACTTGACCTGATCCCAAAGACGGTTCCCTAGTGGCAAAGGTTTCCTTTCATCAGTGAGGAGTGAAGCCTTGAGAAAACACAGAGACTTCAGCAACACTGACATCACCTAATGATCCATCCACTGGTCCTAAACCAAAGGCCTGGCAAAAAAAAAAAAATCTATTCATGATCCTGTAACAATATAAATAAAACTCTTAGCAGATGTCATGATGTATGTTACCAACCTGTGAATGAGTTGTATACACTAATGTTCATATGCAAGTTGGCTGTTTGTAACTTGAGATGCATTTTCCTTCAGAATCACTGATTTAAATTATGACTAGATTCTCTAGCTAAACAATTCTATACTGGAGAAAAGTACAGACAATAAAATTGCAAATCTGTTTCAGTATTAACTACAACATTGTTTCTATAGAAAAAGAATATAAAGCTTTATATTGATATTAGGCTGAATTATATGAAAATGTCATTTTATGAGTTAAAAATAGTTGAATATCAGCACTTTGATGTGGTTCAACAATCTATTCATTCAAGAAGCATTCACTTAACACATACAAGATATAAAGAAAATATTTAAGATAAAGTTCTTATATTTACAGGTTATCATATCCAGTTAACACATAAATGGGTATAATGGTTACACCATAATAAACAGGAATCTGATGCATTTCACTGGTGAAGAACTAAAACCAGAGGACGTGCTTTTATTTATTAACAAGAATACAAGCAGCAAACATCTTTGCTTACAACCCAGTTGCCTTTGTCAGTCCCACCCTCTAAGCAGGAGCAGGATGAAAGTGAGGCAACAACTGGCAGACAAACCATCTGAACAGTAGTGAGGTGCATAATAACCCTGTCTACCCCAGGAAAGGCCAACAAGTCAGCTCATTCTCCACAAATGGACCCATATATAATGGTCTGCAATTCAGAATTTCATGGCTCTCTTTAGCCATAATGTTCATCTTAATTTGTTTCAGGTAATAAATAGATTAATCAATTTAATAATGATATTCAGTCTGTTTTCCACTGGAAAAATCTAGAGGATGAACACCTCTGTTTTGTGTAGGCTGCCTAATTATGCTAACTATATTCGACTGAGTATATATTAGACAGGGAGCTAAGCAGGATGCTTGGCTCACAATATGATCCCTTCTTCTCAGCTTCAAATTGCATCATTAATCTTCAATTTAATTTCTCACAGATTTCTCCATAGTCTAGTATCTGTGTTATAATAATACTATTAGGCTCCTATAAAATTATAGTTTAGGGAATTTGGTGATATAATATTAGGATCCAGCCAAGCTTCAAGAGGAATTTTTAAATGTAATCCTTTCTTAATCTCTAAAGCAATACTCATCAATTTTTTAAAAAATCAATGTAAAGTTGAATTTGAAATTGGGTCAACTGTAACTGAGGTGAGAGGAATACAATACAGAGAGCAAATTATGGTGACTTTATATTTGTTGTATCTAAACAACCACATCTGAAAAAATATGTTCTGCTTTGCCTGTAACTACCATAACACCAGATAACATTTCAAATACAAATGCCATATAGACCCAGAGAGATGTTATCATGTGTCAAACATAACAAAGGGTTATAAGTCATTGCCAGGTATGTTATCCTACTTGATACAGTCATTGAAGAGATATTTAAGCATCTACCAAGTTCTATGCTGGCCACTGTGATACCACATAATCCTGCCCTCCTGAAAGTTATAATCTAATGATATAAACAAACAATTATACAATAATTTATTTAACTAGAAGTGTTAATAAGGTCCAAAGTACAGGAATACTTGGTACTCCAAAGAATTCAAAATGAATTCCTATTAGAAAAATGAAAAAAGTTGGACAAGGCTCCACATATGGAAGGCCATAAACACAAAAGGCATAAAGCAAAAGGAACAGAAGCTGCACATAGAACGGGAAAGAACTCAGTGAGCCCGGAGTAGAGAGAATAATGAGAGGTAACCAAAGAAGATGAGGCTGTGGAGGCAGGCAGGGACCCAGGACCATGAGGCAAGGTGTCGCTCCCCCTCTTCATGGAGGAACGACATAGGACCCTGCGCTGTTCTTTCTGTCTGCTCGGCCCTCCCTGGGTTTGCTGCTGGTTCTTCCCGGGTTGGCTACTATCCCTTCCACCTCCGTGGAAGGGCAGTTCCCCCTGGCCGCATTCCCCACTTCCGCAGGGGAGCGGCACACCGCCGGCCGGCTTTCTCGGGGGCTGCACGGGTTCCCTTAGATGTTCCCCATAGATGTTCCTGGTGAATGCCGTCTCTCTCCTCCTTTATAGTCCTCTTCCACCAATCCCAACTCGGCTGCCCACACGCCGAGTACGCTGCTCTCCTCCAATCAGTAGCAAGTCCTACAGTTTATTGGTTGAACTGGAGGCAGCTGTGCGGAAGCTGTTTACTTCTCTCCCAGCGCCATATTGTGGGAGAGCAGATGCATAGAATAAGTCTTAATTCCAGTAACTCAGTCTAGTCCGGTTTGCTCCCCACAGTGGGAGAGCAGATGCATAGAATAAGTCTTAATTCCAGTAACTCAGTCTAGTCCGGATTGCTCCCCACAGATCCCCCTTTCTTTTTATTTTTTGGCGTTGATACGCGCCTGTCTTCGGTGTCCCGCGGCACACACTCTGCTCTACTTGCTAGAGTTGCCACAGGCTCTTACAAGTCCTATCAATCAGGCAAACCAAATCCGGGTCCTCTCTTCGCCATGTTGTGAGGAGGTTTTTAGGCACTGATGCATGCCTGTGTTCGGTGCCCTGCAGCGCATGCTCTACTCTGCCCGCAGGGGCTTACAAAACCTATCAGGCAAACCGAATCCAAGCCTTCTCATTGCCGTATTGTGGGGGAGACTTATTAGTGTTGGTTTGTGCCTATCTTCGGTGACCTGCAGCTCATACTCTGGTCGAGCTGCTTGCTGGCGCTTACCGCCTTAATTAGGCAGACCGAATCCAAGCCTCCTAATGGTTGTATTGTGGGGAAGCCTTACTGATGTTAATTCGTGCCCGTCTTCGGTGACCTGCGGCGCACAAGCTGCTAGCCGCCCAGGTGCTCATCGCCTCACTTAATCAGGCAGACCGAATCCAAGCTTTCTCATTGGCATGTTGAGGGGAGGCCTTATTTTTCTCTATTTCTCTATCTCCGGGCATTCCTATTTCTCCCATTTTACTTCTATCTTCCAGCATTCCTATTTTTCTCATCTTACTTCTAAACTTCTGTTTCTCTTATCCCCGCAGCTTCCCGCTGCCCGCCCCGAGGCTGCTTCTCGGTGGCTTCCCGGCTGAGCCGCTTCAGCCCGCGCTTCTCCGATCTGCGCGGCTTCCCGGCTTTGCGCGGCTTCCCGGCGCCTCGCCCCGCGGCAGCTTCACGGCTCTGCGCGGCTTCCCGGCGCCTCGCCCCGCCGGCGGGTTCCCGGCTCTGCGCGCACGCTCCGCGGTCTCCACGCACTTCGCGCCCGCACCACGGCCTCGCGCCAGCCCCGGCGTTCCCCATCTATTCACGCCCCGTGCTCTCTCTGCACGCGGCGGCTTCCGCGAATGTTTCCGCCACCACCGGCATTCAGTCCAAGTTCCCCGGACTAACCTGGCGAATTCCAACCTGGCGGCCCACGTCTCTGGTTCCAGATCTTCGCCTCTTGCTCCCCGGGGTGACTTGAAGAATTCCAAGGTGGCTTATATCTCCGCCTCGGCCTGCACTCGCGGCTTCATCCTCCCTAACATTTTTCTCTACCTGGTATGTTTCCCTAAGTTTTCTTCCAACAATATTCCTCCCTCATTTCTCCTGGCCTCTCCCCACAGTCCGTATCCAAGTCTAAGTTTCTTATAGGTTTCACTTTCACTTTCAACCTGCAGTCCGTATCTGAGTCTAAGTTTCTTCTTGCTTTCACTTTAAATCCTAACTTCTTTCCCACAGTCCGTATCCGAGTCCAAGCCTCCTCCAGGTTTCACTTTCGCTTTCAATCTCCTAGCTTCCCCGCCATAGTCCGCATCCGAGTCTATGAAAGCTTTCACTTTCGCTTTCAATCCTAACTTCTTTCCCACAGTCCATATCTGAGTCTATGCCTAGGCTTTCAATAGCTTCTTCCGGCACCTTTCTCGTCCGGCTTTCCCCTAGGCTCTTCGCTAGTCTCTCTCTCCAGTATTTTCCTGCTTCTTCCCGTTTCTTCCCTCCTAAGTTTCCTATCCGAGTCACGGCACCATTATGTCGCTCCCCCTCTTCGTGGAGGAGCAACACAGGACCCTGCGCTGTTCTTTCTGTCTGCTCGGCCCTCCCCGGGTTTGCTGCTGGTTCTTCCCGGGTTGGCTACTATCCCTTCCACCTCCGTGGAAGGGCAGTTCCCCCTGGCCGCATTCCCCACTTCCGCAGGGGAGCGGCACACCGCCGGCCGGCTTTCTCGGGGGCTGCACGGGTTCCCTTAGATGTTCCCCATAGATGTTCCTGGTGAATGCCGTCTCTCTCCTCCTTTATAGTCCTCCTCCGCCAATCCCAACTCGGCTGCCCACACGCCGAGTACGCTGCTCTCCTCCAATCAGTAGCAAGTCCTACAGTTTATTGGTTGAACTGGAGGCAGCTGTGCGGAAGCTGTTTACTTCTCTCCCAGCGCCATATTGTGGGAGAGCAGATGCATAGAATAAGTCTTAATTCCAGTAACTCAGTCTAGTCCGGTTTGCTCCCCACAGTGGGAGAGCAGATGCATAGAATAAGTCTTAATTCCAGTAACTCAGTCTAGTCCGGATTGCTCCCCACACAAGGTGCCTGACAATTGGGACCAACAATTCCATTTTGTAGGGATCTGTGCTGAACATTGTAACATGTTTGGCAGCATAACCTGCCTCCCCCACTGGAGGCCAACAGCACTCTTGCCCTACTCCCGGTCCCAAATGTGCTCTTGGAGACAAGATCACCCTTGAAAAAGAAGCATTACCATAAAGTTCTTATGGGTAATATCCAAAAAATTTGGTCTTGATTCTAAAAGCAATAAAAAGACATTGAATTATTTAAGAAAACAGTTTATTTTTAAACAATCTGGGTAAAGCAAGAGAAGTTTAATTAGTGAAAATTTGGCAGCTGCCAGAGAAATGAAAGTTCTCAAGCCTAAAGAGAAAAGAGCAAGTCAGTATGTCAACCCCCTCCAAGATGTCCTGAATCAGAAAAAGCTGCCTCATTGGGAGTGGGAACAAGGTCACTAGACATGTCACCAGTGGGACTTGCCACTTCCCCATTTTCTGTTCATTTATCTGACATTATCTGTGTTCACTATACAGCCTGGCGGGAATGCGCTATCTAGTGGGTGATAAACAAAATGCTTCTTGATGAATTAATGAAATTCCAATATGCATACTGGAAACAGAGTGGGAATAAATTGTAGGTGGAGACTATAAAAATAGAGAATATCTAACAATGATTATATTTTATGCTCCTTTGCTGATATAACACAAAACTAGAAAATCAAATATCAAAACCAGAGCAAGTATCAAACACAGAAAAGCAGCAATTCTTTTCTTAGTGGAAATCTCATGGCTGTATTAACTATAGACCTTTATTGGTTAGAGCAGAAAGTCAGTCAACTGTTTCCATCTTAGTTACCTCATTTCCTTCTGCTGTCTATGGAAAATGTGATTTCTCAGTGAGGATTCTTCCTATTCCAACTCCGTTGCATTGTTAGTTATTTTTATTGAGTGCTTGCAAAGTATTTATTAGTAGTTTAATGGCCATAAATGAGTTAAATTTGGACAGGCTCCTAAGATATTTGCATGGTACAACTTTACTTAGAAACATGAGAGAAGGGAGCATTTTCTATATTGAACAGGTAAATGTTTATTTTATTTAATGTCTCTACCTCCAGCCTTCTCTCTTGCTCATTCCCATGTGTGGGCTCTGCCAGTGGACTTACTGTTCCTTCTCCATCTGTGCTCACAAACTATTGCCCATCTGTGCAGGATGACTTTCAATCAAACCAATAACCAAGAAGCAAGAGCTGATGTCCTTAAGCTTGCAGGAATGGAAAAATACTACCCATAGAATCCCTCTGACCTTTGAGCCAGGTTAGGTCTTGAAAGGCCAATCTGTCAATAAATTGTTCTCTCTTGAATTGTGGCTCAAAGTCCCAAGAAATTCTTATTTTTTAAAAAATCAAATGATTCTTATTCCAACCATGCCACAAGTAAACAACATGCATCATTCCTGCTTCTATGCACTAGGCAGCAGAAGATCATGAACTTTGCTAGTTGTCAGAACTACGTACACTGCCCTTTACAAATATAAATGTCCAGCCCTGCTACAGACTGATGGAATAAGACAGCAGATAAAGAGTAAGTCATGTTTGCACACCCAATTCTAATTTGCAACAACACAGACCAACCATTTTATACACCAGAGTAATAATTAGCAATGATCATAAAATCAATTATTAATTCTTCTGGGTAGATAAATGTGAGAGCATAAATCATCTTACCTCAAATGACGTTAGTCTCTTCTACTAAATTTCAATCTCTTGGGACAAAACAATGTATCTTAATCACCTTTATGTCTCAGATGTTACTTATATAGCAAATATTCATTAGGTGTTAGATAAACATATTCATACAACTCTACATGCATCAATATCTACTTTAGTCAGTTTTCACATTTCATTTGTATATGAAAAGCATAATGCATGATCTTACTTACATGTAGAATCTAAAGAAATAAAAAGTTGAATGCACAGAAAGAGAGAATTTAAAAGTGATTACAAGGTGTGGAAAGCAGAGGTCGGAGGAAATAGAGAGACACAGAACAAAGGACACAAAATAGCAGGTATGCATGATAACCAAGTCTTGAGATCTAATGCACAATGTGAGAACTACAGTGTATATTATTGTACTGCATTCAATGTTTTTAAAAGGATAAAAAAACACCATGTGGGATGATGGGTATGTTAATTGGCTTGATTATATTTCACTACCTATATGTATATCAAAACTTCATGCATGCTTTAAGTATAACAATACATGTTTTATAAGAAAATGTTTTGGGCACATACAAGTTAAGAGTAAAATATGAAATGCAAAGACCTTCACTTCATTTGAGCACTTAGAAACACCACCCAAGAAAACACAATGCACCAGGGTCCCAGGAAGAAAATATATGTTCCTCTTACCAATTTTTCCCAGTATATTTTCAGTCTTAATTTTTCAAATAAATAAGGTAGGAGTGTTTGATCTAGTGATTAAGAACCTAGTTGTCAACAATCTAAGAATCTAAATGGTAGAGTTAGAAATGTGCCAGGGGATTCCAATTCAATCCCATCAATGTGGCATGTACCAATGCCATCTCACTAGTCCAAGTGATCAATTTCAGTTCACAATTGATCATAATGATAGAATTAAGAGTAAAAGGGATCACATAAACAAGACTAGTGTCTGCAAATACTAACTGATAGAATAAAAAATGGAGAGAATGACCCAACAAGGTAAGAAGGATACACAGCAGACTCATAGAATGGCAGATGCCCTAAACAGCACTCTGGCCTCAGAATCAGCCCTTAAGGCATTCAAATCTGGCTAAAAAGCCCATGAGAGTATTTTAGGCATGGAAAGCCAAGACATTCTGGAAAAAAATTACCTAAATGAAAGATCTCTGTGAGTGAGATCCCAGTGGAAAGAACGGGCCATCAAAGAAGGAGGTACCTTTCTCTGAAGGGAGGAGAGAACTTCCATTTTGACTAGGGCCTTGTCTAAATAAGATTGGAGTTGGTGAACTCAAGAGGCTTCCATAGCCTTGGCAACTCATGACAAGAGCCTAGGGTGATTACTGATGTCATAAACAAGAGTGTCAATTTGTTAAGTCAACAATAGGAGTCACTGTGCACTTACTCCTCATGTAGGATCTCTGTCCTTAATGTGCTGTACATTGTGAATTAATGCTATAACTAGTACTCAAACAGTATTTTACACATTGTGTTTCTGTGTGGTGCAAACTATTGAAATCTTTACTTAATGTATGCTAAATTGATCTTCTGTATATAAAGATAATTGAAAATGAATCTTGATATGAACGGAATGGGAGAGGAAGCAGGAGAGGGGAAGGTTGTGGGTGGGAGAGAAATTATGGGGTGGGGGAAGCCATTGTAATCCATAAGCTGTACTTTGGAAAGTTACATTTATTAAATAAAAGTAAAAAAGAAAAAAGAAAAAAATACGCAAACACAGGGAGATTGAACAACTTGCTCCTGAATAAACAAGAGGTCATGGAAGACATCATAAGTGAAATAGAATAATTCCTGGGAATGAATGAAGATGACAATACAACATTGCCCTGGGATTTTTAGTCAAAGCTATTAGACAGGAAAAAGAAATCAAAG
The DNA here is from genome assembly GCF_964237555.1 of Oryctolagus cuniculus. Lineage (NCBI taxonomy): Eukaryota > Metazoa > Chordata > Mammalia > Lagomorpha > Leporidae > Oryctolagus > Oryctolagus cuniculus. Next base: position 64,328,510 of record NC_091442.1, read on the forward strand.
GGATACAAACTGGAAAGGAAGAAGTCAAATTATCCCTATTGCAGATGGCATAATTCTATATATAGGGAAACAAAAAGACTACAATAGGAGAATACTGGAACCATGAGATAGCTTGGCAAAGTTGAAGGATATAAAATTAACACACAAAAATCAATAGCTTTTGTATACCCAGACAATGCCATGGCTGAGAAATAACTTGTAAGATCAGTCCCATATACAATAGCAACAAAAAATTTTAAATACCTTGGAATACATTTAACCAAGGAGGTAAAAATCTCTACAGTTAAAATTACAAAACATTAAAGAAAGAAATAGAAGACACAAAAAAAATCTTACATGTTCATAGATTGGAAGAATTTATATCATCAAAATGCCCATAATACTGAATGCAATTTACAGATCCAATGCAATCCCAATCAAAATAACAATAACATTCTTGTCAGAGCTAGAAAAAATTATGCTAAATTAATATGGAAACACAAGAGGCCCCAAACAGCTACAGCAATCTGTAACAATAAAAACAGGGGCCAGCACTGTGGCACAGTGAGTTAAGCTGCCATTTGCAGTGCCGACATTCCATATGAGTGCTGATTCAAGTCCCAGCTGTTCCATTTCTGATCTAGACCCCTGGTAATACACATAGGAAAGTAGCAGAAGATAGCCCAAGTGCTTGGGCTCCTGCACAAAAATAGGAGACCCGGATTAAGATCCTGGCTCCTGACTTTGAACTGGCCCATCCCTGGTTGTTGTAGCCATTTGAGGAGTGAACCAGTGGATGGAAGATCACTCTTCTCTTCTCTTCTCTCTATCTCTCTTTCTCTCTGTCTCTGTCTCTCTCTCTAACTCTGCCTTTCAAATAAATAAATAAATACATAAATCTTTTTTTTTAAAAAAGCCAAGGCATCACAATACCAGATTTCCAGATATACTACAGGGCAGTTATAATTAAAACACCCTGATAATGGCACAAAAATATACATGAAGACCAATGAAACAGAATAGATTCCCCAGAAATCAAACAACACATCTCTAATTGACTAATATTTGACAAGGGAGCTAAAATCAATCCTTGGAGAAAGAACAGCCTCTTCAACAAATGAAGCTGGGAAAATTGGATTTTCATGTGCAGAAGCATGAAAAAAAAAAAAAAAAAAACCCTGCATTATACCTATACAAAAATAAACTCAAAATGGATCAAGATATAAAGCTACAACCTAATACCATCGAATTACTAGAGGTGAACATTGAGGAAACTCTGCAAGACATTGGCATAGGCAAAGCCTTAGAAAAGATCCAGAGGAACAGGCAATCAAACCAAAAATAGACAAATGAAATTACATCACACTAAGAAGCTTCTGCACACAAAACAAACACATAACAAAGTTAAGGGGCAACTGACAGAATGGGAAAAATATTTGCAAATTATTCAACTGATAAAGGATTAATATCCAGATATTAATATTAATATCTATAAAGAGCTCAAGAAACTCAACAACAAGAAAACAAACAATCCAGTTAAGTAAAAGACAAAGGACTTGAAAAGGCATTTGTCAAAAGGAAATTCAAATACCCAACAGGCACATGAAAAAATATTCAGGATCACTAGCCATTAGGGAAATGAATATCAAAACCACAATGAGGTTTCACCTCACCCCAGTTATAATGGTTCTCATACAGAAATCAAAAAACAATAAATGTTGGTGACGATATGGGGGGATGAGGTTCCCTAGTCCACTTTTGGCAGGAATGCGAACTAGTTTAGGCATTGATGACCTAGCAATACATCTCAAGGATGTAGAAAATCAGCAGCAAACCAGACCCAAAACTAGTTGGAGAAGAGAAATAATTAAAATTAGAGAAGAAATCAACACAATTGAATAAAAAAATAACAAAATATCAGCAAAACAAAGAGCTGGTTTTTAGAAAAAAATAAACAAAATTGACACAACATTGGCCCAACTAACTAAAAAAAGGAGAGAAAAGACACAAATCAATAAAATCAGAGATGAAAAAGGGAATGTAACAACAGATACCACAGAAATAAAAAGTTATCAGAAATTACAACAAAGAGTTGTATGCCAGCAAGCAGGGAAATCTTACAGAAATGGATAGATTCCTGGACACATGCAACCTAACTAAATTGAACCAGGAAGACATCGAAAACCTAAAAAGACCCATAACCCAGTAAGAAATTGAATCAGTAATAAAGGCCCTCCCAACAAAGAAAAGCCCAAGAGACACAGGCAGTCAAAGCCAAAATTAACATTTGGGATTATATCAAACTGAGAAGTTTCTGTACTGCAAAAGAAACAGTCAGGAAAGTGAAGAGGCAACCAACAGAATGGGAAAAAATATTTGCAAATTATGCAACTGATAAAGGGTTGGTAACCAGAATCTACAAAGAGATCAAGAAACTCCACAACAAAACAAACAATCCACTTAAGAGATGGGCCAAGGACCTCAATAGACATTTTTCAAAAGAAGAAATCCAAATGGCCAACAGACACATGAAAAAATGTTCAGGATCACTAGCAATCAGGGAAATGCAAATCAAAACCTCAATGAGGTTTCACCTCACCCCAGTTAGAATGGCTCACATACAGAAATCAACTAACAACAGATGCTGGCGAGGATGTGGGGAAAAAGGAACACTAACCCACTGTTGATGGGAATGCAAACTGGTTAAGCCACTATGGAAGTCAGTCTGGAGATACCTCAGAAACCTGAATATAGCCCTACCACATGACCCAGCCATGCCACTCCTTGGAATTTAACCAAAGGAAATTAAATTGGCAAATAAAAGAGCTGTCTGCACTTCAATGTTTATTGCAGCTCAATTCACAATAGCTAAGACCTGAATTAACCTAAATGCCCATCAACAGAAGACTGGATAAAGAAATTATGGGACATGTGCTCTATAGAATACTAAACAACAGTAAAAAAAAAAAAAAGAAAGAAAAAAAAAATCCAGTCATTTGGAGGAATCTGGAAAACATCATGCTGAGTGAAATAAGCCAGTCCCAAAGGGACAAATATCATATGTTCTCCCTGATCGGTGACAACTAACTGAGCACCTAAAAGGAAACCTGTTGAAGTGAAATGGACACTAAGAAACAATGACTTGATCAGCCATTGTCCTGTCAAGGAACAATTTGGTATTCTATTCCTTTTAGTAGTTTTTTGTTCTACTTAATACTATTGGTTGAACTCTTTAATTAACACACAATTATTCTTAGGTGTTTAAATTTAACTGAAAAGTGATCCCTGTTAAATATAGGAGTGGGAAAAAAAGAGGGAGGAGATGTACAGTTCAGCACGTGCTCACTCGGACTTACCCCTAATGGTGAGTTAGAAACATGCCAGAGGATTCCAATTTAAACCCATCAAGGTGGCATATTCCAATGCCATTCTACTTGTTAAAGTGATCAGTTTAAGTTCATAATTGATCAAAAAGATAGGAATAAGTGTCAAGGGGATTACATAAATAAGACCAATGTCTGCAAATAAAAATTGATAGGATTAAAAAGGAGAGAATGATCCTACATGGGAAGCAGGATACACAGCAGACTCATAGAATGGCAGATGTCCTAAACAGCACTCTGGCCTCAGAACCAGCCCTTAAGGCATTCAAATCTGGCTAAAAAGCCCATAAGAGTTTTGCAGACATGGAAAGCCAAGAGACTCTGGCAAAAAAAAAAAATTACCTAAATGAAAGATCTCTGTGAGATCCCAGTGGAAAGAACGGGCCATCAAAGACGGAGGTACCTTTCTCTGAAGGGAGGAGAGAACTTCCATTTTGACTAGGGCCTTGTCTAAATAAGATTGGAGTTGGTGAACTCAAGAGGCTTCCATAGCTTTGACAACTCATGACAAGAGCCTCGGGTGATTACTGACGCCATAAACAAGAGTGTCAATAGTTAAGTCAACAACAGGAGTCACTGTGCACTTACTCTTCGTGTAGGATCTCTGTCCTTAATGTATTGTACTATGAGAATTAACAGTATAACTAGTACTCAAACAGTACTTTACCCTTTGTGTTTCTGTGTAAGTGCAGACTGTTGAAATCTTTACTTCGTATATACTAAATTGATCTTCTGTATATAAAGATAATTGAAAATGAATCTTGATGTGAATGGAATGAGAGAGGGAGCGGGAGATGGGATGATTGCAGGTGGGAGGGAGGTTATGGGGGGGAAACCACTATAATTCAAAAGTTTTACTTTGCAATTTATATATATTAAATAAAAGTTGAAAAAAAAAAAAAAAACAAGAAAACTTTAAAAAAGAAAATGAAGAAAGAACCCAGTTAAGTTGCACACATTTCACATGGGAGGAATACCTGAGTTCTGATCCACAGTTCCACTCCTGTCTGCAGCTTCCTACCAGTGCAGACCCTATCAGGCAACAGTGATTGCTCAAATAGCTGAGCTCCTGTGACCCACATGGGAGACTTGGGTTGAACTCTCAGTTACCAGCCTCAGCCCCTGACCTAGAGCCATTGAAGGCATTTGCAAAGGGGTGAACCAATGAATGGAAGCTTTTCTGTTTCTCTCTCATGCTTGCTCACTCTCTCTTGATTCTTCCCTCTGTTGTTCTGTTGTCTTTCTGACCCTCAAATATATAAATTAAAAAGTAATAAATAATAGAAGAAATGAAAATAGGACAAGCTATTAAGACAGTCATAAAATTTTCAGGAAGAACTTAAGAGTACTCTCCAACCCTTCATCCAGTCTTTTCCTTCACCCAGCCCACTTAAAGATCCTGCAATCATCAATGCATGGCTCTTTTGCAATAACTATCTGCCAGTGAAATATCTACATATTTTCAAACACAGGGTAACAGTTTCTGTGCTTGCCATAAGTGACCTACACAAAAAGATTCTAGACCCCACAGTGGAACTAACACATCAGTAGCTCAAAGGCAGGAGAAATAGAGAACAAGAAATGCAAAGGCAGAATTACTACTGCGCAAGTACAAAAGCATCCACTGCTTTGTAATGGTATGTAAATTTTGTGCATATGCCATTTGATATACTAAACTCTATGCAGCTTACACTAGTTCTCTATCTTATTTATTCTGAATCTGTCCAAAAACATCAAATGCTTTCCCACCAACAAAGTACTCCATGAAAACTGCTGAGTAAGGTCATTAGAATAGGTTCTTCATTCCTAATAAATCACATTAGTTTATGTCGCACATGTCCCTTCAGAGAGAATAGTAAGAGACTGATGTGCATAATGTTTCCTCAGGGGAAAAGTGCCTTTCCTTGGGATCTTACTCACTTTGGACAAGCAGTTGTCAAGCATAAACTTGATAGTTAAAAGGAGGACATCAGACAATGTTAAAAGAGATCAGTTGCCAAGTGAAGCTTGGAACAGGATTTTCAAAGGTAACTCAGATGAAATTAATATTACATTGCCTCAGTATCAATACTCCCTTTGCCATTAGTATGCCCAGGAATGCTGCTAAGGACTCAGGAAGAAGAAGTTCAAAGAGAGAGCTGGCCCTTCCATCTACTGCTCAGAGTCCTGAGACAGATATGCACTTGTGCAACTAACTCATGCACCCCACCACCATCACCAAGAAAGATTCCACAGTGTCCTGAACATATCCAGTAATGAAGCTGTGACATGCGCAAGATTTATCTGCAGAACTTACAGCAGACTCCTGAGCACCACTTCTAAAGAGTCTAATTAACCAAGGAGAAGATGGGTCCAGGCTCTTGTGTTTCCAAACACTGCCCAGGTGCTGCACATGCTGCTGGTCTGAACACTGACCACACTTCGGCTGACATGCCTCCAGTCAATATTTCCAGATTCATTTCATTTTTTAAGATAATCTTTATTTATTTGAGAGGTAGAGTTACAGATAGTAAGAGAGAGAGACAGAGAGAAAGGTCTTCCTACCGCTGGTTCACTCCCCAAAAGGCCGCAACGGCTGGAGCTGTGCCGATCCAAAGCCAGGAGCCTGGAGGTTTTTCAGGGTCTTCCACATGGGTGCAGGGGCCCAAGGACTTGGGCCATCTTCAACTGCTTTTCCAGGCCACAGAATAGAGCCAGATCAGAAATGGAGCAGCCAAGACTCAAACCAGTGCCCATATGGGATGCTGGCGCCACAGGCAGAGGATTAACCAAGTGACCCATGGCGCCGGCCCCTGCTCCATTTCCAATCCAGCTCTCTGCTATGGCCTCGGAGAGCAGTAGAAGAAGGTCCAAGTCCTCAGGCCCCTACACCCACATGGGAGACCCACAAGAAGCTCCTGGCTCCTGGCTTCACATAGGCGCAGTTCCAACCATTGCAGCCAACTGGGGAGAGAACCAGCAGATGGAAGACCTCTCTTTCTGTCTCTTCTCTCTGTGTGTAACTCTGACTTTCTTTTTTGTTTTTAATCTTTTTTTTTTACAGGCAGAATGGACAGTGAGAGAGAGAGACAGAGAGAAAGGTCTTCCTTTGCCGTTGGTTCATCCTCCAATGGCCTCCGCGGCCGGCGCACTGCGGCCGGCGCACCACGCTGATCCGAAGGCAGGAGCCAGGTGCTTATCTTGGTCTCCCATGGGGTGCAAGGCCCAAGGACTTGGGCCATCCTCCATTGCACTCCCTGGCCACAGCAGAGAGCTGGCCTGGAAGAGGGGCAACCAGGACAGAATCTGGTGCCCCAATCGGGACTAGAACCCGGTGTGCCGGCGCCGCAAGGTGGAGGATTAGCCTACTGAGCTGTGGCGCCAGCTATAACTCTGACTTTCAAATAAATAAATGAATAATTTTGGGGGGTCATGTAGAGTTATAGACAGTGAGAGAGAGAAACAGAGAGAAAGGTCTTCCTTCCGATGGTTCGGACCCCAAATGGCCACTATGGCTGGCGCTGCACCAATCCAAAGCCAGGAGCCAGGTGCTTCCTCCTGGTCTCCCACGCAGGTGCAGGGGCTCAAGGACTTGGGCCATCCTCCACTGCCTTCCCAGGCCACAGCAGAGAGCTGGACTGGAAGAGGAACAACCAGGACTAGAACCCAGCGCCCATATGGGATGCCGGCGCCGCAGGTAGAGGATTAACCAAGTGAGCCATGGCGCTGGCCCCCAATAAATAAAACTTACAAAAAAAAAAAACAGTATGGTGAAGTAGGCAGCAGTTCCAATGTTTACATAAGAAACTGAGAAATTTGTAAATGTGTGGGCAGTGTTATTTATTTGACACTTTCCTTATTTATTACCTACAATACTCTGAGGGAGATGTCTATTCCACCTTTCATAGGTCAGGAAGCAAAAATGTCAGGGATAGTCCAGGATCAGTTTGGTAAGAGGTACAAAAAAAGCCATACATCAGTATATATCCAAACTTCTCTCTACTTCCCCTAAAACTCATGTTCTTTGCATGACATAACTGGCCCCATGTGGACTGCTAAACTCCATGAAGCCATTACTAAAATGAGACAGGTATTGCAAGTGAATTTATGAAACTATAGCTTTATAATTGTGTAGAAATAGTCAAGGGATTCCCTTATCAGAGAAACCATGTGCATAAAGTGACTGGAAAAAAACCATTCACATGAAGGTAATCAGAGTTTACTGCTGAAAAAATAAAATATTTTCCTAAAGATGTGCTAGTAAATGTGGGGAGCAACCCGGACTAGACTAAGTTACTGGAATTAAGACTTATTCTATGCATCTGCTCTCCCACAATATGGCGCTGGGAGAGGAGGAAACAGCTTCTACACAGCTGCCTCCAGTTCAACCAATAAACAGCAGGACCTGCTCCTGATTGGAGGAGAGCAGCGTACTCGGCGTGTGGGCAGCAGAGTTGGGATTGGCGGAGGAGGACTATAAAGGAGGAGAGAGACAACATGCACCAGGAACATCTAAGGGGAACACCTGTGCAGCCACCGAGAGAGCCGGCCGGCGGTGTGCCACTCCCCCGCGGAAGTGGGGAATGTGGCAGGGGGAACCGCCCTTCCACGGAGGTGGAAGGGTCGGTAGCCAACCCGGGAAGAACCAGCAGCAAACCCGGGGAGGGCCGAGCAGAGAGAAGAACAGCGCAGGGTCCTGTGTCGTTCCTCCATGAAGAGGGGGAGCGACAGTAAAATGGTTATTCTGGTCAGATGAACACCTTTACTAGCTATGTGGTTTGGGAATATCAAGGAAGAATTTGAAAGTCACTGTCTGAAACATGTAGGGCCAAGCACTTGGGCCATCCTCCACTGCACTCCCTGGCCACAGCAGAGAGCTGGACTGGAAGAGAGGCAGCCAGGACAGAATCTGGCACCCCGACTGGGACTAGAACCCGGTGTGCTGGTGCCGCAGGCAGAGGATTAGCCTATTGAGCCATGGTGCCGGCCAAACGTTATTTAAATGTGTTTGCACACAACATTAAGGCTACATGGAAAATTAAATGCCACTTGCAGACCCTTTATAGCTGTGATTCTAAAAGTAAATGTTTCATAATAGAACTATGCATATTATTTAATGCAAAATATTCTTGTCTTATAAGCAATTTAGAAATTATCTTTCAGAATTTAAAGATGAATGAAAAATTGCCTTGAAATTAAGTAGCATAGTCTTTCAAAAAATCTAGGTCATGTGAGAAATCTTTATTAAACTATAAAATTTTATTTAATCTTGAGTGTGATACGAAAACATTATATTAATAAAATACTTAGATATTGAATTGTAATGTATCATGTATGTTGTGTTTTCAGGTGATTTTTTGCTGTTTATCAAGCAGAGAAATGAGCCCAGTACGCCAAGTACGCTGCTCTCCTCCAATCAGGAGCAGGATCAGCTCCTGCAGGTCATCACTCAAGTTGGCGAGAGGCAGCTGCGTAGAAGCTGTTTACTACTCTCCCAGCGCCATATTGTGGGAGAGCAGATGCATAGAATAAGTCTTAATTCGAGTAACTTAGTCTAGTCCGAGTTGCTCCCCACACTAGCCATAGTCAACAAAGGCAGGAGTAACATTTATAAGTAGTGGTTTTTCATTTTTAAAATTTAGATCACTTTTAATTACTATTTTAATATATACATTAATCCTGCTTTATTTCAGAGGGATTAATAATATTTGCAATGCATTTAGATTATTTTTGTAACTGAATCTCAAGAATTAATTACATAGATCTTAAAATTTTACTTGATATTTTGTTTTGCTTCAAATAATTTTGAAAATATGTCCTACATTAAGGTACCATGGAAGGAGTCTAAGTTCTTCAAAGGAAAGAATTATGTCTTGCAAATAACATGAAATAATTCTACCCTATAATAAATCCATAAATCCCTACACATTTATTAAAACCACGTGCTGGGGTATTTTATTAAGATTTGGAAAACCTTTGAAGAAATTAGATTGAAGGCTGTGATAACTGTGGGGAGCAACCCGGACTGGACTGAGTTACTGGAATTAAGACTTATTCTATGCATCTGCTCTCCCACAATATGGCGCTGGGAGAGGAGGAAACAGCTTCTACGCAGCTGCCTCTTGCCAACTTGAGTGCTGACCTCCAGGAGCTGATCCTGCTCCTGATTGGAGGAGAGCAGCGTACTCGGCGTGTGGGCAGCAGAGTTGGGATTGGCGGAGGAGGACTATAAAGGAGGAGAGAGACGGCATGCACCAGGAACATCTAAGGGGAACACCTGTGCAGCCCCTGAGAGAGCCGGCCAGCAGTGTGCCGCTCCCCCGCGGAAGTGGGGAATGTGGCAGGGGGAACCGCCCTTCCACGGAGGTGGAAGGGACGATAGCCAACCCGGGAAGAACCAACAGCAAACCCGGGGAGGGCCGAGCAGACGAAAGAACAGCGCAGGGTCCTGTGTCGTTCCTCCATGAAGACCGGGAGCGACAATAACAATTATTATAACTACTTGAAAAATAAACAAAGGAAAGCACAGAAAAGTTACAAGTAACACTTGTTCCAACACTCTAAAGCAGATATGATCTTCATTTCCAAAGTATCCCATTAATTCCTTATGCAGCTTGTAAGTGTTCTATAGAATTTGCAAGGTTTTATTCTTCTTTGAAACACATCCTTCCATGTATAGACGGTATTCCTTGCCCTTGAAACTCAATTGGGTCTCACACCCAGTTGCCTTCATACCCCACCCTGCATTCTTTTTCAGGTTCCCAAGGCCTCGCCCAGTTCCTAGAATTCCCCTCCCTGCTGCCCCCTACCCCCACCCCCAGCCCTAGACCTCCTGGGGGTCAGGGCCTTCTGCCACATGCTCCATCAATGTGCATGTGGGCAGTTGATCTCCCACCTCTATGGATTTATTTTCTCTGAATAAATTCAGTCTGGCTGTACACTGCCTCCTCTCTATTCTGCGCCTCTTTTCCTAACATTTTGGTTCCCCGTGTGAGGAGGCACCAATCTGCAACTCTTTTCCTAACACAGACATATTTGATAATTCACGAACTATAATCCTAAGGTCTTATATCTTCCTTATAAGAAGGGGATCAGGTAGTGGATGTTAAGGAACTGCCAATTTTTCTTCAAATACCAGGAAAATCAGATCCAAAATCTCAATTCCTCATGTTGGAATTGGTGTTGCAATTTCCTAAAGCTTTTTAGTTTAAGTTCTTAGTACCAATAAAACTGGCAACAATCTGGGAGTTTTAATATTCTAAAACTACAATCATTTTATACAACTTAGAGAAACAAAACTCTTTAATTGGCCGGCACCACGGCTCAATAGGCTAATCCTCCACCTTGCAGCGCCGGCACACCAGGTTCTAGTCCCGGTCGGGGCGCCGGATTCTTTCCCGGTTGCCCCTCTTCCAGGCCAGCTCTCTGCTGTGGCCAGGGAGTGCAGTGGAGGATGGCCCAAGTGCTTGGGCCCTGCACCCCATGGGAGACCAGGAGAAGCACCTGGCTCCTGCCTTTGGACCAGTGTGGTTCGCCGGCCGCAGCGTGCCAGCTGTGGCGGCCATTGGAGGGTGAACCAACGGCAAAAAGGAAGACCTTTCTCTCTGTCTCTCTCACTATCCACTCTGCTTGTCAAAAAAAAATAAAAATAAAAAAATAAAACAGATAAAGTGGTGAAGAAATCAATGATAAGGATCCCAGTAATCTGAGTACAGAAAGGGGACACAAAAAGGGAACAAAGAGCAGTAGCTTCTGTGGCAAAAACAAGGGCAAGTGTGTGCAGTTCCCACAGGTAGATGAAGGTAGAGGCTGGCAAGTTGGGCTTGCCCCTGGAACAACCACATGCCATGTGGAGGTGCCAGCTCCAGTTCTGCTTATATCCCAGGTTCCTGCTAATGCACCTGAAAGCAGCAGGTGATAGTTCAAGCACTTGAGTCCCTGCCACCCACTTGGGAGACCCAGCTGGAGTTAAAGGCTTCTGGCCTTGGCCTGGCCCAACCCTGGCTGTTGCAGCCATTTGGGGAGTAAACCAACAAATGCAATATCTCTTTTTCTCTCACTCTGCTTTCCAAATTAACTAATTAATTCATCCTTTTTTAAAGAAATAACTGTGAAAGTGGCAAGTGATTTCTAATTCAGACCCTTTCTCTTTTCTGGCTGTAGTGCCTTCTTACTTGCTGGTAAATCAACAGTCTCTGTAAGACTTTACTGTGGGCTGACGCCGTGCCTCGATAGGCTAATCCTCTGCCTGCGGTGCTGGCACACCAGATTCTAGTCCCTGCCGGGTGCCGGATTCTGTCCCAGTTGCCCTTCTTCCAGTCCAGCTCTCTGCCATGGCCCGGGAGTGCAGTGGAGGATGGCCCAGGTGCTTGGGCCCTGCACCCACATGGGAGACCAGGGGAGGCACCTGGCTCCTGGCTTTGGATCAGCGCAGTGCACCAGCCACAGCGGCCATTGGAGGGTGAACCAAGGGTAAAGGAAATCCTTTCTCCCTGTCTCTCTCTCTCTCACTGTCCACTCTGCCTGTCAAAATAAATAAATAAATAAATAGACATTACTGTGTGCCCCAAACAACTCCAGGGCTCACTGGTTTTTGAAAAGTGCCTAAGAACAAGAGGCTTTCATCTTTATCTTTTTTCCCTTCTTACATACTGCTGTGTAGCCTCTGGTTGAACAGCTGGGCTTAAAATTTCTCTCAGGATAGAAGAAGGTTGAATAATGGGTACCAAAACAGCCAGATAGAAGGTAACAAGTTCCAGTGTTCCTCAAACAGTGGGGTGACTAGAGTGCACAATATTGTATTATGTGCTGAATAAGGAGCTGAAAGAGGAGCTAGTCGGCTCCAAACATAAAGATAAGGACCTGCAAAGACTGATTGGATCAGTCACACTGTACACATGTGTTGGAATATTCTATGACCTATTAAAGTGTACAAGGATGCTTTCCTCCCATATCACAGTGCTTAAATTCAGGTAAGCTCAATTCTTGATTCCAATTTATTGCTAGCGTACAACCTGAGAGGCAGTGTTGATCGCTCAGGTAGGTGGTTCCCTGCCACCCATGTGGGAGATTCACTTAAGTTCCCTGCTGGTGGTTTTGCACTGGCCCAGCCCTGGCTGTTCAGGAAATTTGGAGAATGAAACAATAAATGGAAGATTTCCCTCCCCTCTCCTCTCCTTTCCAAGTCTCTCTGTTTCATGTAAATAAACACAAATACATAGAAAATTTCTTCTCAAAATGGACAAGTATTATATCTGATTATTCAAAAAAGAACTTTATTCTCTCCCAGGTACAACAAGGAAAGGTGAGCAGGGTGATGGCAAAATAAGACACACAACAGTCAGATCAATCTCTGATTCATCTTGAATCTGGCAGAAGACCATCTCCACCCATGTGCCTTGGCCCTTTGAAACTCACTCTTTCTGCCATGTTAAGGCCCAAGACACCAGAGACAACACCCTTTGGAGCAAAGAACAGATTGAACCATCCACTGGAAATAGCAGTGGTTTGTTTTTGTTAATAAATAAACCTACCTAACCCATTTGGCAGACATCTGAGGTATGGGTGCTATTTACTTAATGTGGACACAGTCTAAGTCATAGAGAATAACAGCTAAGAAAATATTCCAAGTATAAATTCTTACCAATTAAATTGTTTTCATACACGCTCCAGTTGTTTTGTTCATTTCCAGTGCTTTTTAATACTGATAACATCCCTCACGACTTTTTCATTCATGCTTAGGCTCACCTGTTCTCTTCATTTGTTAATCATCTGTATTAGTTATTCATTAAATACTATATGCTTTTGGTTGGAAGCTGACCAAGAAATTTTTTTTTTCACGTTTCCTATGAAGCTCTCCTAGGAATAACTTTTAGGAAGCCAATCTAGATTCCATCACACAATTTACACAGTGTACTCCCCAAAGAGATGTTACCATTAAAATGAAGCTGCTTATCCCTTTCTTTCAAAGTAAAGTGGACTCTAAAATTTTAAGCCAAACGTAAAATATTCAAAAGCCTCAAAATATGTACGGGTAAGCTCTTATGCTTTCAAAATTATGCTCTGCAAACTTTCCGTGTCTTCTACTAGAAAATATCAACCTAATGCCAAGGTGCCAGCTATTAACCTGGGGGTATTTTAAATCCTCCTGTCTTTAAAACTTGAGAAATACTGTACGTGGAGAACCTAAATGACATTTCTTCTTCTTCCTTCCCAGTTACCAACATCAATCAAATTACAATGGCTATACAGGACAATGTGAAGGAAACCTTATCATTCACACACATATATAACAAACAGCAAGGATGCTTCACAAATCAGTAGTGCATGCAGAGAGTCAACAAAAGACAGGAAAGAAAACACACTGCCTGCTGCAAGAAAGACCAGAGCAAGAGATCTAAGAGCTAACAGAGAATTTAAGAATAACAACTGTGGTCCATGGAAAATCTGAGAAAAAGCAAGATGAATGGTAGAAAGGAAGAAAACCAGCTAGAAAAATAAGGGGCCCCAGGCATACATGGACACAAAAGCCAAAGTATCCCATGGCCCTAATGATGAATTTAGAGAGTAATAATTCTGTAATTTACTCTTTACAAACTAAGACTGGATCCAAAAGATTAAAGTGTGTTTCTGATACTGTTTGACCCAAAATTTAACCTGCTCCCATGTTTGTTGTAGACGAGAGCTAGAAAAATGAATCAAGATAAATCAGTTCCTGCACTGATTTATTGCTTCCCAATTAGGAAGCTCTTGGCTCACTGATCAGAAACAAAGATTAAAGGAAAAAAAGACAATAAAGGCTAAAACTTCTACAATTTTCTATCTCAACCGACTGCATGAAAAGATACGCAGAATCTAATTTGGTATGGGTTATAAATCACCGCAAGTGCTAAAGGGAAAAAGTACAGATGTTAACATTTAAACATTTTTCTTCTGGATTTTAGTGTATTTTTATCTCACTGATAAAAAAAATTAAGAATCTTAAAATTCCCCTAGTTTGAATATATACATGGAATAGACATATCTAATATAAAATAATACCTAAGTGAAAAAGATCTATAATGATATAAAATTCTATACAGAGTTAATAGTGTAGTTATAATTATTATTTGGACTACTTCACTCTACTTGCCTGTACCTTACTAAACCAGCAGACATTGGCCAAGATCAATATATGCATAACTAACACCATGTGGTTGAGGGATTTGTCTTGGTATACTGGTTATTTAGCAGACTACTGCTTTGTTCATTAGGGGATGTTAATACTTCAACATATTATTTACAAAATCTTGAGAATTTTAAATTATACTTTTATTTTTTATTCTTTAGGCTAACACATACAAAATCAGAGTAGAAAAACTAAAATCATTTCAAAATCAGGCAAGTAAAACATCAATAATAATTAGTTCAGAAATTGAAGTATCAATAAATGTGCTGATTTATTACTAGGTAATGAGCATCCTTTTATCAAGAGATTTTGAGACATGCTGATGTCTCTTCAACACTTCAGTTCTGGCAAATGCTGAAAGACAGAAATAGGGAAGGAACAAAGAGCAGCTGTCAGAAAATTATTTTTGATCCTCCATAGATAAGTTATATGATATTTGGCAAGTTATATCCTCTAAAATATTTCAATTTTATCTTAATATGCCCATTCTATTTATGTCTAGGATCATCATGATGATTAAATTAGATGTTATGAATAACAAGATGTTATAACCGATAAAGCCTTGTGTAATCTAAGCTTATTACTCCTACCACTATTCAGCTCAACAGAGGAAACAACCTCAAGAATAACAAAGAATAAATTTGATTAGATGCCAGGTTTATTTGATCACAGAATACTATTAAGTTTCATTAATTTCATTTCTAATGGAGATTTTCAAGCCTATTTATCCAAAGTGTTAGCTGGCATTTTTCATAAATACCTATGAAATAAGGAAAACTTTGCCAGGGAATTAATAAATTATTGTTTCCTTGAAGTATACAAAGCCACAAATGTAAAGGAATTCTCACTTTACTACCCAAGAAAGATTTTTTAAAATATGATAACAAGCTACTGGTCCTACCTCAGACCACCAAACTCTGTTTGCATGAAGGTTAATTTTGAATAGATATTTTAGATCACCCTATAAGATTTGTTAAGTCATAAATAATCTTAAAGCAAAGTCAATATATAATAGGAAAATAGAAGGATACTGAAAACCAGGTTTTCTATATAAAGCCAATTTATATATATTATTATATTGTGTATATATACTATTAAATTTATTGAGGGAAATTTTAGCAACATAAAGGGTAAGTAGGGCAGTCACCAAGATATTGCAATATGGAGGCAAATCCCCTTACCTAGCACACTGATGGAACTGACACAGGGCTACAAGGAAGCATTGTAATCAATTGCTGGCAGAACAAAGCAGCTTAGAATCCTTGTAAGCTGCCACCTCAGTATTCAAAATGAATAATTTACTTAAATGTGGATGACTCTCAGAAAAATATGCAGATTGACAACTGGAGAATTAGACCAAAGGTGGCCAGAGCAAGTCAGATGCTGGCTCATTCCAGTGTGCAATAAAAATTTCCAAAGCTATTTCTGTGCTTTGGAAAAGAGGATTTTGGAATGCCTTCACTAGCACTTGTTCTGAGACCATGCCCTCCAGGTTCCCAGGGGTCATAGATTTTGTGAAATACAATTGCTTCTTTTGCAGAGAAGAGAGAAGAGAAGAGAAGAGAAGAGAAGAGAAGAGAAGAGAAGAGAAGAGAAGAGAAGAGAAGAGAGAAGAGAGAAGAGAGAAGAGAGAAGAGAGAAGAGAGAAGAGAGAAGAGAGAAGAGAGAAGAGAGAAGAGAGAAGAGAGAAGAGAGAAGAGAGAAGAGAGAAGAGAGAAGAGAGAAGAGAGAGAAGAGAGAGAAGAGAGGAGAAGGGAAGGGAGGAGAAGGGAAGGGAAGGGAAGGGAAGGAAGGGAAGGGAAGGGAAGGGAAGGGGAGGGAAAGGAAGGGGAGGGGAGGGGAGGGGAGGGGAGGGGAGAAAAGGAGGAGGAGAAAAGGAGGAGGAGGAAGAGGAGGAGGAGGAGGAGGAAGAAGAGAGAAGAAGAAGAGAGGAGAAGAGAGAAGAAGAAGAAGAAGAAAAGTTGGGTTAAAACTTTACCCAGGGGCTGGCGCCGTGGTAGAGGAGGTAAAGCCACTGCCTGCCACACAAACATCCCATATGGGCACCAGTCATGTACCAGCTGCTCCTCTTCCAATCCGGCTCTCTGCTATGGCCTGAGAAAGCAAGGGAAGATGGCCCAAGTGCTTGGGACCCTACACCACATGGGACACCCAGAAGAAGCTCCAGGATCCTGGCTTCAGATCAGCCCAGCTCCAGCCATTATGGTCATTTAGGAAAGAACCAGCAGATGGAAGACCTTTCTCTCTTTCTTCCACTCTGATTGTAACTCTGCCTCTCTATAATTCTGCCTCTCTGCCTTTCAAATAAATAAATAAAATCTTTTAAAAAAAACTTCACCTAATTCCATATACTGCCATGTATGAAAAACAAATGATCATTTCCATACTCATTAGTTAATAACATGAGACACTCTATGCAGGGAGGGAAGCTGAAGGGAATATCAGTATATTTTTAGAATTGCATTTACAAGCTATATTGAATTTGTTAAAAACCCATTACATATTTTGAAAAAGATTAAAAATTGGGGAAAAAAAAAGAAATGTACAAGCACCAACACTTAAGTCTGTGTGGAGCAGCCAAAAACCTTGATCTCAACATGAGCTTGTGCTAGGACAGAAAATTTTAAGTTTCATGTCATCGGCATTGAAGCAATATTTGAAGCAACAAGAATAAAACTTGAAATCAATGAAAAAAAGAAAGAAAGAAAACCATGAAACACCTCTTCACAGTTCTTACTAATCAGGCAGTAAACTGCTACAATCAAGAAGTAAAGTTACTTTAAAGCTGCCCTGTACTAGGGCCACTCGTGCTCATTCTGGCGCCTAAGAGTCAGTTCTATGCAGTCCTTCCCAGCTCTGCACAGGGATATTAAGCCAATGGCTCAGATTAGCAAGGTGGGAGTATTTACACCACGGAAACCAGCAAATCCTACACATCAGTTTTTTACCCCCTCCAGAGAGCTGGCTGTTAAACTTTCAACAGCACACACTACTCTAAGCATCCTTTATCAATGCTGTAAAAACCAAACTTAGATCCCCTCGTATCTCTCCATCTGAAACAGTTCTCCATGGTTTCCTAAGTGCCAACAAATTCAAGTCTGAAAGTTCACTTTCACTGAGGAAATAACACATTAACAGCATCCTTACTGATGCTAAATTATACCAGAGGGAAAAAAATTTTTTTGCTAAATCAGCTTTTGGCATTGCTCTAATGTTTCAGTTCTGTGCTTCCTGACAGCTAGTAGTCTAATTACCACTTTCTCATTCATCCATTCAGGAATCTTGACTATTCAGATCTTCATTCCAGCAAGGCATACAGATCGGCCCTTCCTCCTCCTCCTCCTCCTCCTCCTCCTCCTCCTCCTCCTCCTCCTCCTCCTCCTCCTCCTCCTCCTCCTCCTCCTCCTCCTCCGACTCCTCCTCCTTCACATAGGACTGCATTGAGACCCAGAAACATACACTCATTTTTTGTGGTAAAGAATGTCAATTGTATTACTAATAACTGTGGCTCTCAAGTGTATAGTCCATGCTTTCTGCTGGGAACTGACAATAGAAAGATGAATTAAGCACACTTCCCCTTCATGAAGAATTGCAAGGTCAAGTATGGAAAACAGACATTTATGTAACTGCTTCTCCCACTGTTATTTTAAGCTTCCAGGAAGAAACAGTAGGAACTTCAAGGATATCTTAAAATTTCAGGACAAATCTGAAATGTCCAATTTCTCATTAGATGGATACATGGATTACATGGATCAATTCAGTACAGTTAATTTACTTAGGCCCAAACTGAGCCAGGCATTCTGCATACTTGTCACCTGTCCATGAGTTAGAAAGAAACTTAGCAAGGGAAGCCAGTATGTAGTTAATAGTTACACTACATCATGGGCAGAATCTAAAATGCCACTCAGCACTAAGATACACATCAGTCTATAGAACTACATGGGTGGCTGGCATTGTGGTGTAGTGGGTTAAGCTGCTGTCTGTGATGCCAGCCTCATGTCAAAGCTCCAGTCTGAGTTCCAGCTCCTCTGCTTCTGATTCATCGCCTTGCTAATGCACCTGGGGAAGTAGCAGAAGATGGCCCAAGTGCTTGGGCCCATGACGCCCATGTGGAAAACCTGGATTGGTCTGGACCAGCCCTGACCATTATAGCCATTTAGGGAGTGAACCCGTAGATAGAAGAACTCTTTCTCTCTCTGTTTCTCCCTCTGTGTGTCACTGTCCCTTTCAAATAAATAAAAATCAATCTTTGGGAAAAGAACTATATGATATATGGCCATAATAAATGTATAAAAGAAATAATGTTTTCAATAAACTAAAACATATGTAGCTGGCATTCTCTTAAAAATAATGCTCTCTGCCTCATCAAAAAAAAATGAACCAGTCATGCTCATAGGACACTTCTCTTTCAATCACTAGATGCATTTCATAATGATCACCATTTAACCTGGAACTTGCATGTATCACACAATAACATTATATTTATAGCTACCACCTCAAAGCAATATTCAGTAAGTATCCTGCAACCTAATACCAAATAAAATCATCTGTAAATAAAGAAAATTAACATCAACTTCCATTAACAAAGTAACATCAAATACACTAAGACTCTATGTTTATATTCCGATTTTTATGAAGACATGATCAAAACATCTAATTTATAAGAATTTAAATCTCCAGATAAAACAAAGATTCATTATACTCAAAGTATACAGGGAGGAAGCATTTATCCTAGTGGTTATGACACCTGCATCCCATAGTGGAACACCTGAGTTCAGTCCCCAGTTACAGCTCCAATATCATGCAAATGCAGACCCAGGGAGGAACCAGTGATGGCTCAAATAATTGGGTTCCTGTTACCCACATGGGAGACCTGGATTGAGTTCGTGGCTCCCAGCTCTAATCCTGGCCCAGCCCCAGCCACTGTAAGTCTTGTGGAGTTAACCAGAAGATTGGAGTGAGCTAGCTCACTTGCTCTTTTGTCTCTGTCTCTCTCATCCTCCCCCAGCCTTTCTGTCTCTCAAATAATAATTTTTTAAAAATACACAGTAGTGTTCTTTAAAAAATTGAATTAGCACAATAAAAATGCATTTTCCAAAGACAGATCCTGAATGCATCTTTTTGCATTATTAAACAATTTAACAATTAGTATGGCATTTTAAAGATATTTTACTCCACAATACCCTGCATATTATATCAATTTAATGTATATATATTATATCCTAAAAGGACTTTGTAAATAATTTCCATATATAATTTAGACACATATTAGGAGTCAGTAAACTTTTTTAATTTTTTATTAATATAAAAAAACAGATTGCATGCATTCCTTAGGCACAGTTCCAAGAAGACAACCTCACTCCTTCATCCCCCAGTTAACCACCCCCATTCCCTCTCTCTCCCCTTTCTTCAACAGTTTTTGCAAAGTTATAATTTTAATATATTCTATATTCACAGGCTTAATTCACTAGTAACCATAATATTCAATATGCAAAACACAGGAAGACCACAGTTCCACAAGAGTATTAACATGAGCCAGGAATGACAAGCATATCCAAAGTACCATTTCATCCTATATATTTTTTAATTCTATATTAGCTACTACATAGCAGAGAAAACAAATATCTCAAGTCATGGTTTGCTGACTTCAATTACAAAAACTGAGCTAACTTGGGGTGGTTGTTTGGCCTGAGAGTTAAGCCACTGGTTCAGATGCCTAAGTCCCACACTGGGGTACCTAGGCTTAAGTCCAACCTCTAGCTCCGGATTTCACCTTCCAGGAAATGCACATCCTGGGAAACATCTGGGCAATGGCTCAATAGCTGGGTCCCCGCCACCTATGTGGGAGAGCCAGACCGTTTCTGGCTCCTGGCTTCAACCTACCCCAACCCTAGCTACTGCAGGCATTTGGGGAGTGAGCCAGAAGATGGGGGGGGGGGGTCTCTCTCAGTCTCTCCTCTCTGTCCCTCCATCCTCTTCTGTTTCTCTCTCAAATAAAAAGAAAAATGAGCTAACTCAAACATCTTCATAAGTACCCCTAACATTTGTCACTTTCTCTTCTTGTTTCACTTTCTCCTCATTCTGGGAAGAATGATAAATGTGTTCCAAGCAGCTTTTATCTCTGTCAGCCTATCCCTTCACTCTGCCCCCTAAGCACCGAATAATGAATAAGCACTAAGTAGATCCTCAGGATGGGCTCAATGATTTAATTAAAACACCAAAAGCTGCTCTACCTAAATTTTAGACTTTGGGGTCAAATCCAAGACATGAATATAAACATGATTTTTAAACAAACCTGTAGATTTTGAGTTGATACCAGACATAAATGAAGGCTGTATCCAGGAACTGCTGTTTGTTTGCTAAATGGAGAATACAGTTTTAAAAATAAGATAATTTAATAAGCTATTTGAGTAACTATTTGAAATGTTATTGGAAACAGACATCAGTCCATTCTGATTTTTTCATAAATTAAGTTAAACTAGAACTAAAGTAACAGGTATTGGGGAGAAAATGATAAAAGGTTAGTGCTTTCTTTTAGTGCACAGAAATTTCTGATTTGCACAATAAACCAAAACATTGCTAAAATTCCAGATTTAACCTCTTGGAATGAATAAACCAAATATTGATGGCACCATAAAGACTTCCAAAATGAGAGTTAATTTAATTCAGTGTCATCAAAATCAAAATCATAAAAGCATATAAAAAACAATCAGTACTTTTTCCCTGAATAATAATTTTCCTATCTCCAAATTTCATGTATATTACTACAGCCTAGATTAATATTTTCTCTGTAGTACAGTTTTACTTGTTCAAGTATAAGATGCTGGTCTGGGGGTTGGCACTGTGATGCAGTGGGTTAAATGGCTCCCTGCAGTGCCAGCATCCCATAAGGGCACTGGTTTGAGTACCAGCTTTTCCACTTTCCAGTCTAGCTCCCTGCTAATGTGGCTAAGAAAGTAGAAGAAGATGGCCCAAGTGCTTAGGACCCTGTAGCTGTGAGGGAGACACGGATGAAGCTCCTGGCTCCTGGCTCCGGTCGGCCCAGCTCTGGCCGTTGCGGCCATTTGGGGAGTGAACCAGCAGATGGAAGATCCTGGTGTCTCCCTGTCCCCTCCCCCCTCTACATTCTGCCCTCCTTCTTCCCCCTCTCCCTCCCTCTCTCTGTGTAATGCTGTCTTTCAAATAAATAAATACAACATTTTTTAAAAAGATGTTGCTGTGAATACATATATTTAATCTTCTAGTATATTTTTCAGAACAGTCTTAGTTAACCCTCCATTGTGACCTTGAAAAAACACATTCATACATTTGAAAACTAAAAAAGATCCTAAATGAACTAATATGCAGACATGATTATTTTATGAATATAACAAATGAATATTTTACTAACTTTGAAATGAAACCAATCCATAAATAACCTAAATATTTTGTAACTTGTGCTATTTAATGTGATAGTATCTGAAATGTTTATTGCTAACTTAAAAAAATAATTTTAGCATAAAACAAAGCAAAGCATATACAATACCAAGAAAATAGGTTTCAATACCCAATAGTAGAAAAATGTTGAGAGGGAAACTTTACCCTTTTTCATTTCTTTCCAGGTTGAGATAGTGGGATGGCACCCCCTAAATCATCGTTGGGTTCAATCCCTTGGAACTGAGTGACTTTGAGTAAATTACTTATCCTCTTTCTGAGTTTCAATTTGCTCAGCTATAAAATGGGGATAATATTACAACCTATATCATAGGGTTAATGAAAGACTTATAGGAGATAATATTTTCATCTATATAATTAAGTTTCATATACATAAAATGTTGAATAAATATGAGCCCTTAGTGGGGCTGGCGCTGTGGTGTAGTGGGTAAAGCCACAGCCTGCAGTGCCAGCATCCCATATGACTGCCAGTTCAAGTCCAGTCTGCCACATTTCCAATCTAGCTCTCTGCTGTGGCCTGGAAAAACAGTTAAAGATAGCCCAAATCCTTGGGACCCGGAAGAAGCTCCTGGCTCCCGGCTTCAGATTGGCCCAGCTTCAGCAGTTGCAGCCATCTGGGGAGTAAACAAGTGGATGCAAGATCTCCTCTCTCTTTCTCACTCACTCTCTTTCAAATAAATAAATAAATCTTTAAAAAAATATTAGCCCTTAATAAGCTGTTCAACTTTTGTGGTGATATATTACTTTAATTCAATACAACTTGACTTCACAAATGAAAAACAAGAAACTTAGTTACATATACAAGGTAACTGGTCTTGAGTGATTTGGGCAAAAGACATATTCTAGTGCTTAACTCAATGTATATGATACAGCTGTGTGTCACTTCCTGTGACTAGCAATGGCTACTGCTACAGGCAAGACACCTAGCAATATAACATCAAGCATACCAGAAATCCAAAAAGTATATAAACATACCAACAGAGTCTACAGTTAGCAACTATAACTCAAAACATGGAAATTTTTCCTGCATGTGCACAACTCCAAATATGCAAGTGATATTTAGGGGCCAGCATTGTGGAGCAGCAGGTGAAACTGCCCCTGCGACAATGGCAGGCCATATAGTCACAGGTGGGTGTCCCAGATGCTCCACTACCTATCCTGCTCCCTACTAATGGTTTGGGAAAAGCAGTCAAAGATGGCCCAAGTGGTCGGGCCCTGCCACCCATGTGGGAGACAGAGATGTAGCTCCTAGCCTCTGGCTTCTGCCTGGCCCAGCGCTGGCCACTGTAGCCATATGGAGAATGAACCAGGGGTGGAAGATCTCTCTTGCACGTGTGCACTCTCCCTGTCCTTCTCCCTCCCCCCCCCCACTGTAACTGATTTCCAAAATAAATAAATCTTTAAAAATATGATATTGACATGTTTACCCACTGTCAGTCCTGTGCACCTTTAGCATCTTTCATTTGATGTAAAGACTTGCCCAATGTGTTACCAACATATAAACATTTCAAAAATAAAGTTCCAGGGTTGGCGCCACAGCATAGCAGGTAAGTGTAAAATACGTTAAGCTTTAGCCAACTGAAAGTTATTTTTATAAAGAAAAACAAAGTATATTTTAATGTGAATTGCATTTTAAGGCAAAGGCAATATAAAAGTACTTCTAGAATCTCATAAACTTTGAATAAAAATGGAACAGTTCCTACTTAGTGTTTTTTTTTAATAAAGCTCTTCTGGATTCTTGAAACGTGAAAGCTGGTACTTTACATAAAACAACATTTTATTCTAGCACTTGAGTGCATTTCACGGCATTTTAAAATGCATTGTTTTCCAGTCCTGCATTTTTGTTGATGCCCAGGTAAATAAATATAAACAGTGGCACAATTTAAGGTAATGGAAGCATTATGATTTCATCTCAGAATCTTAATTTTTAATAATATTTTTGTTTTTTTTTTAAATAAGATTAAGGAGCAAAAACTACTCTCACATACATAGAAGCATTTCTTAGATGGCTATTGCTATAGGCTAAATGCTTGAGTCTTTCCAAATTTCATTTTAAATCCTAATGGCTGGAGCCGGCACTGCAGCATAGCGGTAAAGCCACCGCCTGAAGTGCCAGCATCCCGTATGGCCACCAGTTCAAGTCCTGGCTGCTCCACTTCCGATCCAGCATTCTGCTATGGCCTGGGAAAGCAGTAGCAGATGGTCTAAGTCCTTGGGCTCCTGCACCCACATAGGAAACCTGGAAGAAGTTCCCGGCTCAGGTCTTCAGATCAACCCGGCTCTAGCCATTGTGGCCAATTGGGAGTGAACCAGCAGACAGAAGACCTCTCTTTCTCTCTCTCTCTCCCTCTCTCTCTCTGTCTTCCTTCCTTACTCACTCCCCCTCTGTCTCTGCCTCTGTGTAACTTTTCCTTTCAAACAAACAATTTTTTTGACAGGCAGATTTAGGCAGAGAGAGAGAGAGAGAGAGAAGTCTTCCTATCCGTTGGTTCACCCCCCCAAATGGCTGCTACGGCCAGTGCACTGCAGCCAGCGTGCTGTGCCAATCCGAAGCCAGCAACCAGGTGATTCCTCCTGGTCTCCTATGCGGATGCAGGGCCCAAGCACTTGGGTCATCCTCCACTGCCTTCCCAGGCCACAGCCGAGAGCTGGACTGGAAGAGGAGCAACCAGGACAGAATCTGGCGCCCCAACTGGGACTAGAACCCAGGGTGCCAGTGCCACAGGCAGAGGACTAGCCAAGTGAGCCATGGCGCTGGCCCAAATAAATAAATTTTAACAGATCCTAATGGCCAATGTGATGGAACCAGGTGATTAGGTCATGAGGATGGAGCCCTCATGAATGAAATTCAGTTCCCTATAAAAGAGAGCTCCCATCTTTCTTGCACCACATGAGGACTCTGAAAAAGGACGACTCCTGCCAGATACTTAATCTGTCTGCACCCTGACCTTACTTCCCAGACTCTAACTGTGAGACATGTTACTGCTGTTTATAAGTCAAACACCCACTTACAGTTTGTCATATTAGCCTGAATGCACTGACAACTACAGTTGTCACTATTTAACCCATATAATCCAGAATGATATTTTAATGCTTGAAATAGAAAATTCCCTCTTGAGTCAATATTTTACATACTACTTAACCAATATATTACAATGATAAGAATAGATATTTCTACATTCAGTTTCCACTGGTATGAATTTTGACTTTCAGCAGCAGAATTAAACTTGTCAAAAGTGATTCCGTACTATGAATGTCATAACTACTATTGTGTCATTTCAGTGATAATCTAGAAAGATTTAAAAGAAATAGAAATGACTTCAATTGATTGTACTTAATGTTTAATAATGAAGATCAACAGTTATCTAAAGAGATATCAGCATTCTGATTACATTTTAGATAGTACTTTTCAAACTACAGGTTGTGACCTATTAGTAAATGCCAAAAATCAATTGAGTCATTCATAGCCTGCACTTTTTTCATAAAATGATAGACTAAATAAAATATAAAAAGACAGGAGAGGATATTTAGCCAAGTAGTTATGATTCCCAAGTCCTACATTGGAGTACTTTGTTTGGCTACCCAACGTGAGCTCCTGACTCTGGCTTCTTGCTAATGCAGATCCTGGAAGGCAGAGGTGATGGCTCCAGCAGCTGTGTTCTTGCAACCCACATAGAAGACCAGGGTTGTGTTCACAGCTCCCAGCTTCTGTCCTGGCTGTCTGCTGAAGGCATCTGGGAGGTAAACCAGTGGATGTAAGCTCTCTCTGTCTCTCCTTGCCTTCCCCCACCCCCATCTCTGAAATAAATAAATAAATGAATATTAGCATAAATCATAAGTGTCTTTCCATAAAATGTATTTTCAGTTACATGTATGTACTGGATTGCAATGAAAATCTTATTTTTTGTTACAGATTACTGCCAAAAACCTTTGAAAGTCAATGGAGAACTATTTACATAAACCTAAGTATAAAAGTAAAATGCAAAACAGTTGACTCTAGCTTACAATTTATCTACAGAATTCACTTCCCATTCAAGCCAAGAATTTAATACATTCCTAAAATATCTGAAGTTCCAACAAATACAGAAAAATTATTCTCAGCATTAAAGTACAGATTCACTCTGATGTTCGGAATTACATTTTTAAAAACTGGAAATAATGCTTTTCTCTTTCTATTGCTCTATCCACCTCCACTCTTTTTTTGTGGAGTGGCTGGAGGAGAAGGGTGAGTATCTGAAGTTGAGAAGCACTCTGCAACCACACATTAGCTTGCCACCTGCATGACATCAAAAATATTCACTTCTTTAGTTTAGCAATATGGTCTTGTAGTAACCAATATTTCCTCTAATTTTTGAAAGTGTGAGTAGAATATCACACTATATAAGTGATCAGAATTTCTGAAAATGGCTTAGAAAAGCTAACCTGATATCTACAACCATCAGTGTGGCATGTAATAATTATTATCATTACTATTTATTGTTTTTGTATAGGCTCTAGCTAGTGATAGTACATTGGCAAGAGAAATTGTTCTACAAGAACTTAGAAGTTTGTGGTCACTCTCTTGGGGTTCCATCTCTGCATTCTGCAACTAGGGCTCACTGGAGGCAACCATTGTACACTTGTGTCTGCTCTGATACAGGTCTTAACATCTGGAATAAGCCCTCTATCAAAGATCTCCTAAAAGTGCTAAGGCCATCAGTGCTTGGCCATCCCAGGAAAATGAAAATCAAGAACCATACTGACCATTTCACTGGCCAGCTAAACTTACCTCACTTATAACAAACAAAAAACCCAAAAACCTTCTTGGTAGGGGTTTGGGGAGGGGATTCTAATCCTTAAGATCAGATCAGCTAGAACTCTTCTTAGGGTTTTCCTATGTTCTTGAACATACTATCTTTTTCTGCTATGGTCTCCAGATCGTGCTACACCTCCCATTGCTATTAGCTTGTGGTGGAATAATGGAATTATTTGTTCCTTGGATGTTGGGATGAACTAACCATACAACACCATCTGAGCCTGGGGTTTAATTTTACCAACTGACTTAATTTTTCAATGCTCATATATTTTTCAAGATTTCTGTTTCTTTGTGAGTTTTGGTTTGGAAATGATCTTCTAAAACTTTTCCCACTTTTGTCTTAAGTTTTCAGATTTACTACCACTCAAGTATACATAGTATCTTCCTAAACTTACTAAGTTCTCAATTGTGTTTCCTTTTATTATTCTTAATAATAGTTTTTGGTTGCTTTCTTTATCAACACATCTTGCCCAGATGTGTGCTAATTATGTTAAACTTTTTCAAGAAATAATTTTTACTTTGTTGATGCTATCTCTTAAAATTGTGCTTTCTTGCTAATTTGTGATTATATTTGAATTATTCCTACTATGTTACATTGTGCTGTCTACTTTTCTCTCATTTTTGATGCTTCCTTTTCCTCATTTCTTGCCTCTCTTAAAGTATTAAGTTTCGTTCTCATTCAATTTTTACTGTTCTCAATTTGGATTATTTACTCTGCCCCTTATCTTTGAATCTGATCCTTGAAATTCTAGTACGCATACTTCAGAAGGTGAAGTCCAAAATTAATCAGTGTTATTATCCTTTAAAAAAAGATGAGGATTTGAGGGCTCTTTGATCAAATGCCATCCTGAATTATATGCTACTGCCAAATATTTAACTTCTATCATTTTAAACACAGTAGACATTTGTGCAGTAGGCATCCGTTTAGCTGTTACCACGGGTTTCTTATTTTCTTCAGCCACCATTCTCTCCCATATCTGATCTCCCCTAAGAAATCCCTTTAAGCTCATCATTTAAAATATCCTCTGGTGAAGGATAGGTTGATGACAATTTCTCCCTTTAATTATATGAAAATATTTGTGTTTTGCTTTCAATCTTGAAAGACTGATTTGCAGAATGCAAAATTGTAGCTAGACAATTGTTTTCCCTTTATAATTTCAGATATTATTCCACTGTTTTTCAGGCTTCCATTATTGCCATGGAGAAGTCAAATCCATGTGTGTTCCCTTTGAGGGATTCTGTCTACATTGTTGAGCTCATGAGGATGTGCTTCAGGTACAGATTTCCTTTTGTTCACCCCAGATTCCTTGGGTTTACGGCAACCTAAAAATTACTATGTTTCAACAGTTTTGAAAAACTTCCAGCCACTAGGCCTTTAAAAATTTGTCTTTCCCTCATTCTCTTTCCTCTCCTCCCTAGCTTCTGAATAGATAAATCTCAGAGCTTTCGTCTATCACTTAATTCAACAACGTGCAGAGAATACTCACTGTCTGCTAGGCACTGATTTAGGCACTGGGAAAACAGCAGTGAGTAACACAGTCCAAGTTCTTCCCCCTGAGGTCTCACTCTCCAAAAAGGCAAGGAAAACAGTCAACGGATTCGCATGGTGGTGCTACGTCTGAAGGTGGTGTTTCTTCATCCACCCTCATCTTCGTGTTTTTTCATCTTCTGTGCTTTCTGTACCTCATTCATTCATTCATCCAAGAGGCAGGCACTGGACATCTGCTCTGAGATAAGGATTATTTTATGTCCTGAGGCTGCTGCACTAAACATAAAGAACTGTTCACTGGGTGAGATGGAGTAGACAATAAAACCCATGTTAAAATCCATGTTAATAGCATGTCATCAGGAAAAAAAATGAAGCATACTAAGAGATATCAGAAATTCAGGAGTGGGAGTTGATTTTTCTGTGAATGGACAAGGAAAATCTCCAGGATTAGGCATCACTTGAGAAGAAACCTGGAAGAAGTAAAAGAGCAAGACGTCTACAGGAAAGGATTTCAGGTAGAGTCAATGGCAAGAGCCAAAGTAAGTTCACTCTAAATAATTTCTACAGTTCCTTTTCTAGGCTTGTAATTTCATTTTCAACTAATTCTCTTGTTTAGGCTTCCCATTGAGTATTTAATACCAATTTTTATCTTTTATCTTTTTCATATGGAGATTGTTTATTTTTCAAGCCTGTTTAGTCAATTTCATGAAGTCTTTTTCATTGCTTTATTTTAATCTCATCCTACATTATTTCTTAAGACTATATTAAACATATGTATTATATATATTTTGTGTGTTAGACAATTCCAACGCCAGAACTCTTGGAGGACCTGCATTAATTATCCATTGTTTCAAATCAATATTACACAGATTGGCTATCTGAACATTTTTGTGGATTAGGAACCTGAGCATGACTTACCTGGTCCTCAAGGTAAGTTTACAAAGCTATAATCTAGGTGTCCCACAGGACTCCGGTCTCACTTGAGACTTGACTTAGGCAAGGATCCACTTCAAGTTGGCAACTTCCAGTTATTTTCAGTTTTCCAGTCTTTAGGTGCCAGCTTCTTGCTGTCTTTGCTAGAGGCTGCCTCCAACTTCCTGCCATGTGGCCTTCTCCATAGGATTGATCTCACAACACAGCTGCTTGCTTCTTCAACGCCAACAAGTTTCCGAAGGAGTCTCCTCACAATACATGTGATGTAATATTAGATATCCTAACTGCAGAGATGACATTCCAGAACTTTTACCCTATACGCTGTCTCAGGGTCATAGTTTTCACCCATGTCCACAGAGAGCAGCACACACCAGGTATGGGGTCCTAGGGGCTACCTGAGAGTGGTCCATGACTGTGTCTTCTATGGTCCATTGTTTCTGATTCTCTCACATGGTACCTTGTTTCATATTTAAGGCCATTTGATTTGATATCTTATTTAAATAAATTACTGGATGTCTAAATCATTCCACTGGAGAAGATTTTACTTTATTCTTACCAATAGTCTCAGGAAAAAGGAAATCTAGACAATGTCAAAATCTGCTTCAAACTTAAGGTTTTTGATGGACACACAACAGCAAGAATTAAAATTTCAAACTCATGGGAAAGCTCTAGTGTTTTTACAAAGTCTCAGGAGAATCTTTTTTCCCCTACAAGCCAACAACAGTGCAAAAATAACACAAGCCTACTTTCTTTCCTTTTCTTTCTGCTTAATGGGTTTTTACTGGTTTTCCCCTTCTTTAAAACTGCCTACCTGGTTGGGGGGCATTCTCGAGCTTTGTCTCATGTCCTTGTCCCTGAGCAGCCATCACATAGAGGCTCTCAGGAAGCTGCCTATGGCGATGTAGTAAGTAACAAACATATCCTGCAGTGCAATGGTAAAAGAACAGCCAGAAGATATACAAGAAAAAAATACACAAAAACTCTTCACATAAGTCAGTCAAAATCCTACTAGGAGGTTACTCATTTTATGAGATACAAAAGTTGGTCTTTTTGAAAGGGGAGGCACTACAGGGATAATGAAAGCTGTGAAGAACCAAAGGAAAAATGAGAAGATCTCATTCATTAATCCATTCATTCAGTATTTGTTGAGCAGCTGCAATGTATAAAATCAGATAGTTTCATCACTTTGGGAGACATGTCCATGGAAAAACAGAGACAAGATGTCGTGTGCTCAATGAGGTTTCACCTCACCCCAGTTAGAATGGCTCACATACAGAAATCTACGAACAACAGATGCTGGCGAGGATGTGAGGAAAAAGGGACACTAACCCACTGTTGATGGGAATGCAAACTGGTAAAGTCACTATGGAAGTCAGTTTGGAGATTCCTCAGAAACCTGAATATAACCCTACCATTCAACCCAGCCATCCCACTCCTTGGAATTTACCCAAAGGAAATTAAATTGGCAAACACAAAAGATGTCTGCACCTCAATGTTTATTGCAGCTCAACTCACAATAGCTAAGACCTGGAATCAACCTAAATGCCCATCAACAGTAGACTGGATAAAGAAATTATGGGATATGTACTATAGGAATACTATACAGCAGTAAAAAATGAAATCTGGTCATTTGCAACAAAATGGAGGAATCTGGAAAACATCATGCTGAGTGAAATAAGCCAGTCCCAAAGGGAAAAATATCATATGTTCTCCCTGATTGGTGACAAATAACCAAGTACCAAAAAGGAAACCTGTTGAAGTGAAATGGACACTATGAGAAACAGTGACTTGATCGGCCCGTGTCCCGACTGTTGATGTACAATGTAATACTTTATCCCTTTTAGTATTTTTTTTGTCCTACTTAATACTATTGGTTGAACTCTGTAATTAATACACAATTATTCTTAGGTGTTGAAATTTAACTGAAAAGTGATCTCTGTTAAATATAAGAGTGGGAATAAGAGAGGGAGGAGATGTACAGTTCGGCACATGCTCAATCGGACTTGCCCCAAACAGTAGAGTTAGAAACGTGCCAGGGGATTCCAATTCAATCCCATCAAGGTGGCATGTACCAATGCCATCTCACTAGTCCAAGTGATCAGTTTCAGTTCATAATTGATCATAATGATAGGATTAAGTGTCAAAGGGATCACCTAAACAAGACTAGTGTCTGCTAATACTAACTGATAGAATTAAAAAGGAGAGAATGAGCCAACATGGGAAGCAGGATAGACAGCAGACTCATAGAATGGCAGATGTCCTAAAGAGCACTCTGGCCTCAGAATCAGCCCTAAAGGCATTTGGATCCAGCTAAAAAGCCCATGAGAGTATTTCAGGCATGGAAAGCCAAGACACTCTGGCCAAAAAAGAAAGAAAGAAAGGAAAGGAAAGGAAAGGAAAGGAAAGGAAAGGAAAGGAAAGGAAAGGAAAGGAAAGGAAAGGAAAGGAAAGGAAAGGAAAGGAAAAGAAAGGAAAAGAAAGGAAAAGAAAGGAAAAGAAAGGAAAAGAAAAGAAAAGAAAAGAAAAGAAAAGAAAACCTAAATGAAAGATCTCTGTGGAGATCTTTGTGGAAAGAATGGGCCATTAAAGAAGGAGGTACCTTTCTCTGAAGGGAGGAAAGAACTTCCACTTTGAATATGGCTTTGTCTAAATGAGATTGGAGTCGGCGAACTCAAAAGGCTTCCATAGCCTTGGCAGCTCATGACAAGAGCCTCGGATGATCACTGATGCCATAAACAAGAGTGTCAATTGTTAAATCAACAAAGGGAGTCACTGTGCACTTACTCCCCATGTAGGATCTCTGTCCTTAATGTATTGTACTATGAGAATTAACGGTATAACTAGTACTCAAACAGTACTTTATACTTTGTGTTTCTGTGTGGGTGCAAACTGTTGAAATCTTTACTTAATATATGCTAAAGTGATCTTCTATATATAAAGATAATTGAAAATGAATCTTGATGTGAATGGAATGGGAGAGGGAGAGGGGAGGGTTGCAGGTGGGAAGGAAGTTATGGTGGGGGGGAGCCACTATAATCCAAAAGCTGTACTTTGGAAATTTATATTTATTAAATAAATGTTTTAAAAAATGTTGTTTGCCAACAGAGGACTTACATTCTGGTAGACATGAATGCATTGAACCATTTTTTTTCATTTTCAATTCTCTCTATATACAGAAGATCAGTTTAGTAAAGATTTCAACAGTTTGCACCCACATAGAAACACAAAGTGAAAAATACTGTTTGAGTACTAGTTATAGCATTAAATCACAATGTACAGCACATTAAGGACAGAGATCCTACATGAGGAGTAAGTGCACAGTGACTCCTGTTGTTGACTTAACAAATTGACACTCTTGTTTATGGCATCAGTAATCACCCTAGGCTCTTGTCATGAGTTGCCAAGGCTACTGAAGCCTTTTGAGTTCACCGATTCTGATCATATTTAGACAAGGTCCTAGTCAAAGTGGAAGTTCTCTCCTCCCTTCAGAGAAAGGTACCTCCTTCTTTGATGGCCCCGTTCTTTCCACTGGGATCTCACTCACGGAGATCTTTCATTTAGATAATTTTTTTTTTTTGCCAGAGTGTCTTGGCTTTCCATGCCTGAAATACTCTCATGGGCTTTTCAGCTGCAGCCGAATCCAAATGGCATTCGGACCTGGCTGAACCATTTATTTTTAAGAGTGGGGAAGATAAGGCACCAAGAGATTAAAGAGAAGCTCGGGGAAAAAAAGACAAGTAAAATATCAAACTCTTCTGTTTGGCTACTTTCCTTAAAATCACATGTATGGGGCTTGCGGTGTGGCTTAGTAGGTTAAGCCTCCACCTGTGGCACTGGCATCCCATATGGGTGCCAGCTACAGTCCCAGCTATTCCATTTCTGATCCAGCTCCCTGTTGATGTCCTGGGAAAGCAACAGAAGATGGCCCAAGTGCCTAGGCCCTGCACTCATTTGGGAAATCTAGAGGAAGCTCCTGACTCCTGGCTTTGGATCGGCGTAGCTCCAGCCATTGCACCCAGTTGGGGAATGAAGCAGTGGGTGAAAGATCTCTCAGTCTCTGTCTCCCCGCCTCTCTTTCTGTAACTCTGCCTGTCCAACAAAATAAATAAATCCTTTTAAGAAATCAGACATAACCCCTCATTTTTTAAGATCAATTCTACATTCTTAAGATTTTTGCTAAAATTGTTAAAGTCTATCCTCCAGGTGAACTCAAACATTTTGCATATGGGTAGATAACAATGATGGGTGATAATATCAATACTAGAAGAGGAGATGGGCTGTCAGTGTGAACTCACAAGAAGTTAAATTTTTTTTCTTCTATGCTTAGAATATTAAAATTTTGAATTCTTGGGGTTTTTTAAGGAATATAAGGGAATGTCAGGAAACCTATAGAAAGTGAAATTAAAACATACATTTATTTTGTTGCAAAAAGCTTTGAAACCCATGTATATTTTCTTCATAATAAACATTTCTGTGAATGTTTTGAAGACCCCTTGTATGTACACAATACCCTCTCTCAACTTTCAGCCTTGGTTTTATTTTTTTTTTAATTTTATTTAGGTATGCAAATTTCATGCATTTCATATATACAGATTCGGGAACATCCCAGGAGTTTATATGGAAAGCCAGCCATGGACTACCTCGCAAGGACAGATCTCTCCCAACCCCACTCTGACTATCCAATTAGGCTATGTCTGCTCCAAATATCAGGAAGAAATACGATGCCTTTTTCCTGGGTTCATTGTGCCCCAAGTGTCAAGTTCAAAATGCTGGCATTGAAGAAATTGTTGAGGAATACAATGGAATTATTTTTGGTCTTATATCTTAGATCAGAAAGCTAAGGAATACTGGAAGTCCCATACAACTTAAGAAGGATAGGGATTTGGAGCCAAATCTGTAATGACAAATGGAGTTTATTATATCCAGGTTTCTCATCTGCAAGTTTTACTCATGATCCTGCACTGACACTGGGAGGCTGCTCAAGGATTCTGCCGTACCCTTTCCACGCCAACTTGGCCTCTTCCTGTCCTGAAGGTGCACCTAATAAGGCACTGATCTCACTACCCGCTTATCCTTCTCTACCTGAAATGACTGCAGAGGTGAATCCACCTGTGTTAGTTTTCAGCTACGGCCACAACAAACTAACACAGTGACCTAACACAAATTTATTGTCACAGTTGTACAGGTCAGAAGTACAATGAAGTTATCAGAAGAAAATCAAGGTATTGGCAGGCCGTGTTCTTTTCTGGAGACTCTTGGGGAGAATCCATTTCTTACTCATTTGTGTTGACTAAAAATTCTGTGCAGTTGAACTTCATTTTCCTGTTGGATATAAGCTAACAGCTTTTCCCAGCTTTTAAAAGGCACCACATTCCTCAACTCACGACATCTTTCTTCCATCTGCAAAACCAGTAACAGTGAATGGAGTCCCTCTCACATAACATACGTTCATCTAGGTCTTGCCTCAGGTGTTTTTTTCTTTTGAATTGATTTTTATATATTTGAAATGCAGAGTGACAGAGATAGGGAGAGACACATTTTTATTTATCTGAAAGTCAGATTGACAGAGGAAGAGGTCTTTGCCCATTGGTTCATTCCCCAAATGCCTACAACATCCAGGGCCGGGCCAAGTAGAAGCCAGGATCCAGGACCTCTATCTGGTCTCGCACATGGGTATCAGGGGCCCAAGCACTTGTGCCATCTTCTGCTGCTTTCAAAGCACAATGAGCAGGGATTGAAGCAGAACATCCAGGACTCAAACCAGCGCTCTGACATAGGATGCCCACGTTACAACAGAGGCTTACCCTGCTGTGCCACGATGCTGGAACCTGTCTTATCTCTTTGATCTAGCAAGGAAAGGTGTTCTCTTGTGCACTCATGGGATTAGAGAACCCATATGTACAATCCAAGAAAATCTCCTACCTCAATGCACTTACCCCTGATCACATCCTTTGCCATGAAAGGTAACATTCACAGAGTCTGAGGTTTAGGACATAGGGCATCTTTGGGGGGTCATTATTCTGCCCACCACACAGCCCTAGTGATGGGACTACTTTGGTACTCTGAACATGAAAGTTGCATGGACCATCACTGAGGCTGAGTTGGGAAGATGATGGAAATGGTTTTTATTAGTGGCAGCTTTTGGTCATGCACAGCCTTCAAATAAATTCTACATTAAATTACTGTTGTATAAAATTAATTTTAGTTTCAAAAGATGAAATGAACTTCATGAATACAGTAATTAGAATAGAATTTTTTACTGCAGTCCTTTTATTCTGTGACACAAAACAAACAAAAAATAACTTTGCAAACTACATAATAATAAGTCCTTAGTGCATATTATTAAGATGCTTTATGAAGCAGTAACACAAATCTGTAACATCAAACCATGTCACAAAAGGGAAATATTATTTTTCTTCATAAAAACTTTAATAATGATAATGCATTAATTGAATTCTTCCTCTAAGTTTATGCTAGTAGTACCTCATCACTTCAGGATACATGTCTATTTTGTGATGCAAGTATTTTTCATTAATTCAACTGAAATGACAAATTCAAAACTGATCTTTGTAATTCAGAGCACATTTATTTATTCTCTTTAGAAGATTAAATACTTTCTGAGTATTAGTTAATCATTTTAGTGTTCTTATAGATGAGAAATGCTTTATAGAAAGTTAAACTGGTTATAATCTTTCATTATTAAAATTTTCTGAAAATTTACAATATGAAATAACATATAAATTCCTGGTACTAATCTAAAAAATTAATATAATAATAGAGCTATTTATATATCTACTTTGCATTATGAATAAATCCAGGATGCATACCTTATCATCAAATTCAATTCTTATTCACTTAACTGCTAAATTTAGCTAATTTATCAGCGTCCTTCCATAGTTTGGATACACCTTGTTTATGTGATCCCTTTGGTTCTTAGTCCTATCATTACGATCAATTGTGAACAGAAATTGATCACTGGGACTAGTGAGATCACATTGGTACATGCCACCTCGATGGGATTGAATTCGAATCCCCTGGTATGTTTCTAACTCTACTGTTTGAGGTAAGTCAGCTTGAGCATGTCCCAAATTGCACATCTCTTCCCTCTCTTATTCCCACTCATATTTAACAGCAAACACTTTTCAGTTAAGTTTCAGCACTTAAGAAGAATTGTGTATTGATTACAGTATTCAACCAAAAGTATTAAGTAGAACAAACAAAAAAAATACTAAGAGGGATAACATATTAAGCTGCTCATCAACAGTAAGGGTGAGGGCTGATCAAGTCACCGATTCTCATAGTGTTCATTTCACTTTAACAGGTTTCCTTTTTGGTGCTCAGTTAGTTGTCACCTATCAAGGAGAACAAGCGGTATTTGTCCCTTTGGGATTGGCTTATTTCACTCAACATAATGTTTTCCAAATTCCTAACAGGGATCACTTTTCAGTTCAAAAACTTTTAAGAGAGACAAAGAGGGACACTATATAATGAGTAAGGGATCAATTCAACAGGAAGATATAACAATTATCAATGTATATGCACCTAACTACAGGGCACCGGTTTATCTAAAAGATCTGTTAAGGGACTTAAAGGGAGACTTAGACCCCAATACAATAGTTCTGGGGGACTTCAATACTCCACTCTCAGAAATAGACAGATCAACAGGACAGAATATCAACAAGGATACAGATTTAAACGACACTATAGCCCAAATGGACCTAACAGATATCTACAGAACTTTTCATCCTACACAGAAAGCATTTACATTCTTCTCAGCAGTACATGGAACCTTCTCTAGGATTGACCACATACTAGGCCATAAAGAAAGTCTCAACAAATCAAAAGAATTAGAATAATACAATGCAGCTTCTCAGACCATAAAGGAATGAAGTTGGAAATTAGCAACTCAGGAATCCCTAGAGCATACGCAAACACATGGAGATTGAACAACATGCTCCTGAATGAACAATGGGTCATAGAAGAAATTAAAAGAGAAATCAAAAATTTTCTGGAAGTAAATGAGGATAACAGCACAACTTACCAAAACTTATGGGACGCAGCAAAAGCAGTGTTAAGAGGAAAGTTTATATCAACAGGTGCCTACATCAAGAAATTGGAAAGGCACCAAATAGATGAGCTTTCAATGCATCTCAAGGATCTAGAAAACCTACAGCAAACCAGACCCAAATCTAGTAGGAGAAGAGAAATAATTAAAATCAGAGAAGAAATCAACAGGATTGAATCCAAAAAAAATTACAAAAAATCAGCCAAACGAGGAGCTGGTTTTTTGAAAAAATAAACAAAATTGACACCCCATTGGTCCAACTAACTAAAAAAAGAAAAGACCCAAATCATTAAAATCAGAGATGAAAAAGGAAACATTATAACAGACACCACAGAAATAAAAAGAATCATCAGAAATTACTACAAGGACTTGTATGCCAGCAAACAGGGAAACCTATCAGAAATGGATAGATTCCTGGACACATGCAACCTACCTAAATAGAACCAGGAAGACATCGAAAACCTAAACAGACCCATAACTGAGACAGAAATTGAAACAGTAATAAAGGCCCTCCCAACAAAGAAAAGCCCAGGACCAGATGGATTCACTGCTGAATTCTACCAGACATTTAAAGAAGAACTAACTCCAATTCTTCTCAAACTATTCAGAACAATCGAAGAAGAGGGAATCCTCCCAAATTCTTTCTATGAAGCCAGCATCACCTTAATTCCTAAGCCGGAAAAAGATGCAGCACTGAAAGAGAATTACAGACCAATATCCCTGATGAACATCGATGCAAAAATCCTCAATAAAATTCTCGCCAATAGAATGCAACAACACATCAGAAAGACCATCCACCCAGACCAAGTGGGATTTATCCCTGGTATGCAGGGATGGTTTAATGTGCGCAAGACAATCAATGTGATACACCACATTAACAGACTGCAGAAGAAAAACCATATGATTATCTCAATAGACGCCGAGAAAGCATTTGATAAAATACAACACCCGTTCATGATGAAAACTCTAAGCAAACTGGGTTTGCAAGGAACATTCCTCAATACAATCAAAGCAATCTATGAAAAACCCACAGCCAACATCCTATTGAATGGGGAAAAGTTGGAAGAATTTCCACTGAGATCTGGTACCAGACAGGGATGCCCACTCTCACCACTGCTATTCAATATAGTTCTGGAGGTTCTAGCCAGAGCTATTAGGCAAGAAAAAGAAATTAAAGGGATACAAATTGGGAAGGAAGAACTCAAACTATCCCTCTTTGCAGATGATACGATTCTTTATTTAGGGGACCCAAAGAACTCTACTAAGAGACTATTGGAACTCCTAGAAGATTTTGGCAAAGTAGCAGGGTATAAAATCAATGCACAAAAATCAGCAGCCTTTGTATACACAGGCAATGCCATGGCTGAGGAAGAACTTCTAAGATCAACCCCATTCACAATAGCTACAAAAACAATCAAGTACCTTGGAATAAACTTAACCAAGGACGTTAAGGATCTCTACGATGAAAATTACAAAACCTTAAAGAAATAAATAGAAGAGGATACCAAAAAATGGAAAAATCTTCCATGCTCATGGATTGGAAGAGTCAATATCATCAAAATGTCCATTCTCCCAAAAGCAATTTATAGATTCAATGCAATACCAATCAAGATACCGAAGACCTTCTTCTCAGATATAGAAAAAATGATGCTGAAATTTATATGGAGACACAGGAGACCTCGAATAGCTAAAGCAATCTTGTACAACAAAAACGAAGCTGGAGGCATCACAATACCAGATTTCAGGACATACTACAGGGCAGTTGTAATCAAAACAGCATGGTACTGGTACAGAAACAGATGGATATACCAATGGAACAGAATTGAAACACCAGAAATCAATCCAAACATCTACAGCCAACTCATATTTGATCAAGGATCCAAAACCAATCCCTGGAGTAAGGACAGTCTATTCAATAAATGGTGCTGGGAAAATTGGATTTCCATGTGCAGAAGCATGAAGCAAGACCCCTACCTTACACCTTACACAAAAATCCACTCAACATGGATTAAAGACTTAAATCTACGACCTGACCACCATCAAATTATTAGAGAGCATTGGAAAAACCCTGCAAGATATAGATACCGGCAATGACTTCTTGGAAAAGACCCGGGAGGCACAGGCAGTCAAAGCCAAAATCAACTATTGGGATTGCATCAAATTGAGAAGTTTCTGTACTGCAAAAGAAACAGTCAGGAGAGTGAAGAGACAACCGACAGAATGGGAAAATATATTTGCAAACTATGCAACTGATAAAGGGTTGATCACCAGAATCTACAAAGAAATCAAGAAGCTCCACAAGATCAAAACAAACAGCCCACTTACGAGATGGGCCAAGGACCTCAATAGACATTTTTCAAAAGAGGAAATCCAAATGGCCAACAGACACATGAAAAAATGTTCAAGATCACTAGCAATCAGGGAAATGCAAATCAAAACCACAATGAGGTTCCACCTCACCCCAGTTAGAATGGCTCACATTCAGAAATCTACCAACAATAGATGCTGGAGAGGATGTGGGGAAAAAGGGACACTAACCCACTGTTGGTGGGAATGCAAACTGGTGAAGCCACTATGGAAGTCAGTCTGGAGATTCCTCAGAAACCTGAATATAACCCTACCATTCAACCCAGCCATCCCACTCCTTGGAATTTACCCAAAGGAAATTAAATTGGCAAACAAAAAAGCAGTCTGCACTTCAATGTTTCTTGCAGCTCCATTCACAATAGCTAAGACCTGGAACCAACCCAAATGCCCATCAAGAGTAGACTGGATAAAGGAATTATGGGACATGTACTCTATAGAATACTATACAGCAGTCAAAAACAACGAAACCAGTCATTTGCAACAAGATGGAGGAATCTGGAAAACATCATGCTGAGTGAACTAAGCCAGTCCCAAAGGGGCAAATATCATGTGTTATCCCTGATCGGTGACAACTAACTGAGCACCAAAGGGGAAACTTGTTGAAGTGAAATGGACACTATGAGAAACAGTGACTTGATCAGCTCTTGTCCTGATGGTTGATGTACAATGTAATACTTTATCCACTTTAGTATTTTTTTTTGTTCTAGTACCATTGGTTGGACTCTGTAATTAACACACAATTATTCTTAGGTGTTTAAATTTTAAATGTTTTTATTATATTTTAACACTCTGCACTCTGAAGATTAAAATCATGCCACCTTGTTGTTCCGCCAAGGAATTTAGTTCCCAAACCCAGCTATAGTGCAAGCATCTTCTGAAACTCATTTTTACAATGAGTACAAACTTCACATAAAATTAGAATGTAATATATAACTTGTGTATTGTACTAAGAAATAACTCATTCAGGCAACATATCTCACTTCCAGGAAAATCTGAACCTAACAGCAGCCCAAGTGTCAACAATATTTATATGGGGAGCACACAGGAGTTGGAATTTCCAAATTACAGAAATCAAATACTCAGCAACCTGTAGCAGACTAAAGTTCTATGAATAAACAGTCGTGAATGTAGTGGAGAGCCTTACGGCAATCATTTTCCCACCTCATCTTAGCAATGAACGCACCATAACAATGTTGGCTTTGCAAGATTAGTATTGAGGAGTCGGCTAAGCTTCTGTCTGCAGCACCAGCATCCCATATGGGCACCTGTTCACGTCCCAGCTGCTCTTCTTCTGATCCAGCTCTCTGCTATGGCCTGGAAAAGCAAAAGATGGCCCAAGTACTTGGGTCCTTGCACCCACATGTGAAGGCAGGAAGAAGCTCCTGGATCCTGGCTTCAGATCAGACCAGCACTGGCCATTGCAGACATTTGGGGAGTGAACCACCAGATGGAAGCCCTTTCTCTCCCCCTCTCTCAGTCTGTAACTACTTCTCAAATAAAAAAAAATGAAATCTTTTTTCAAAAAAAAAAAAAGTGAAGATGGGAAGTTGAAAAAAACACTTTGAAAACAGGAAAACTCTAATTAAAAATAAAAGATTAGTACTGAGAATGAAAAATATGTCATAGTATCTGAGTACAGAACCAGAACCTGATAGATCATATACTTTTTTGAAATTTATTCTTAGTTTGTCTCTGTATAATACAAAGGATCATCAACGGTGGTCATCCTTTTGAAAAGATTGATTGGGGCCAGAGCCGTGGCTCACTTGGTTAATCCTCCACCTGCAGTGCCAGTATCCCATAGGGCCACCAGGTTCTAGCCCCGGTTTCTCCTCTCCAGCTCTCTGCTGTGGCCTGGGAAGGCAGCGGAGGATGGCCCAAGTGCTTGGGCCCTGCACCCGCATGGGAGACCAGGAGGAAGCACCTAGCTCCTGGCTTCGGATTGGCGCAGTGCCGGCCATGGCGGCCATTAGGGGAGTGAACCAATGGAAGGAAGAACTTTCTCTCTGTCTCTCTTGCTGTCTATAACTCTATCTGTCAAGTACATAAATAATAAATAAATAAAAAAGATTGATTGATTGATTTGAAAGGCAGATTTACAGAGAAAGAGGGAAAAAGAAAGAGGGAGAGAAGTATTCCATCCACTGGTTCATTCCCCAAGTGGCTGCTACAGCCAGGGAGGGGTGAGGCCAAAACCAAGAGCTTGGAACTCCATCTTGGTCTCCCACGTAGGTGGCTGGGGCCATCCTCCTCTGCTTTCTCAGGTACAATATCAGGCAGCCGGACTCTAACTGGTGCTCATATAGGATGCCAGTGCTGCAGGTGGCAGCTTCACCAACACACCATAACATCTGCCCCAGGTTCATAAGATCACACAGTTTTCATAACCAAGAAGCATCCCATATGCTGACAAAAATT
This sequence comes from Oryctolagus cuniculus, assembly GCF_964237555.1. Lineage (NCBI taxonomy): Eukaryota > Metazoa > Chordata > Mammalia > Lagomorpha > Leporidae > Oryctolagus > Oryctolagus cuniculus. The sequence goes on from NC_091442.1 coordinate 64,370,519, forward strand.
TTAATTCTGTGTGTGTGTTAACCATTAATGAGAGTGTAACTAAAATACTTATGATATTCTACTTCAAAAATAAAGTGTGTACCTGTGCTCAGCCTCACCATTCACAAAATGATAAAAGAAAAATTCATTTTCTTTCTTGTATGTCAGACCCCACAACCACACTGCTTTAGAAAAATTGTAGTTACAAAAACCCATGCCAGTGGAATCTGGAGCATGCTGACATGTGGGAAATCGGCAGATAAGCCCTGCACTTCAGTAGAGCAAGAAGCAGAAGTTTTCAGAGGGAAAGGATTAGTAACTGAGAATTAGTCACTGAAAAGTAAAACAGAATTCTCCAATCAAATAAAAGGCCAGATAACCCTTCTTATCCTGAAACAGCTCAATTTTTTAAATGGCAAAGTATCAGAGAAAATGTTATTCTCCTCACAATAGCAAAAGAAACTTTCAAGAAATATTCAGATGTCTTTTAAAAATCCAAGTATCACTTAGAACAAATAAGACATCAGACTTCACAGTTAAATGAGCATCAATATATTACTTAAATAATTAATTTCAACTTGACTATATATCTGTTTGCCACTTTCCTTTTTAATAATGCTGGCTTTTATGTTTTGCTGTATTCAGGTTCTTCTGGAAAGGGAAGAAGATTATTAGTCTCAGGTCTTCAGTTCTATGATATCCATCCATAATTCTATAATGACTCGATTCCATAGCCACTAGTCTACAGTTCCTTTCACAAAACAGAATAAGACTTAATTTTCTCCTTACCTTTGGAAATGCAAACTCAAATGATACTCAGATCTCTCTACATATTTTAATATAGAAAACATTGTGATTAATGTTCTCCTAGATACAAATCAAAGATAAAAACTAGAGCTACAAAGTGAACCTTCAAAATTTTAAATTATAGGGAATAGGTGTTAAGATGCCTGAATCCCACCTTGGAGTTCCTAGGTTACACTCTTGCCTCTGGCCCCTGACTCCAGCATCCTGGTAATGTTCAAGTATTGGATCCCTGCCACCCTGTGGATGACCTGGATTGAGATCCAGGCTCCCAGATTCCACTCAACTCAGCCCCAGCCTTCATAGCCTTTGGAGAGAGAACCAGCAAGGAGAAAGTTCTCAGTTTCTCTTTCATTCTCATTGTCAAATAAAAATGAGAAGGCATATAAGAAATTTTAAATTATAAGTAGCCCTGCATACGCTGACTTTTGCTCTCTGTGGCCCTTCTTCAGTTACAATGGCACACCCTCAGATGGCTAGGCTAGTCAACTCCAAAGGCATCTTGCACTAACAAAGTTGTAGGAGGGAGCTGTAAGGTAAAGAGATGATATGGGATTCTCTTTTTATAAACTTACTTCTGCTCTCTTTTGAAAAGCTGGGAAATATCAAAGCTAAGCTGTTTCTCCTGCGGGCACCCAAAGAGCAATTATCTCCCCTTCCACTTGCCTCCCTAGAATAGGTCCTTCAATAGGCAAGCAAAGGGCTCATACATCATGCCAGTCAAATCATCAGATGAGCCCACCTTCCGTTAGAATATGGAAATGGAAAAATTCATGGACTCAAAATATTATCCAAAAAAATCAACTTAGAGGATTTCTCCTGCAACAAGCTAAATATTATCTTTGACCTCATATGAAGAATTTCAGTTATTTTACACTACTCAGTCATTGTCAAGAATCACTGAGAAGGGCCAGCATGGTGGTGTGGCGGGTGAAGCTGCCGCCTGCAGTGCCGGCATCCCATATGGGCAGCAGTTCGAGTCCCGGCTGCTCTACTTCCGATCCAGCTCTCTGCTATTGCCTGTAGATGTATTGCAGTAGAAGACAGTCCAACTCCTTGGGCCCCTGCACCTGTGAGGGATACCCAGAAGGAGCTCCTGGCTCCTGGCTCCTGATCAGCTCAGCTCTGGCCATTGTGGCCAACTGCGGCATGGACCAGCAGATAGACCTCTCTCCCTCTCTGCCTCTCCTTCACTCTGTGTGTAACTCTGACTTTCAAGTAAATAAATAAATCTTTATAAAAAAAGAATCACTGGGGAATATGAACTGAAAGTCTACTTGACTATATCCATCAGAAATATTTATCATAATAGGTAAGCATTTAAGAGTACAAGTGATGAATTCCTACTGATAGAATGCATCGGTGTTACCAACATCAATGTCCACACAAAAGAGGGATGGTACTCATAAACCATGAAGCCTGAATATCCCAAGTTTTCTCCACATTTTAAAAGTTTCTTACATGGAGACATCACAAGTATACATGCTGTAGAAATGAACAAAACATGAACAGTTTGAAAACCTCAGCCACAAAAGCAGCAGACTGATTTTGTACCACAGTTTCCACAGAGGCGATTAGCTTATGCAATCTACGAAAGCCACTGATAAATGGCTTCTGGGCTCCACACCAGTCTATTGTTCTCTGTGCTAACTCCTTTCTCATGGCACCATGATCCTATGTTACCTTTCCACTTTATCTAAGGTCATAAAGGCAAATCCTTAATGGCACGGGGCAGGTAAGAATCTTTAAAGATTTGTTTTCTTTGTTTTCTAGAAATCACTAATCTAGTGCTCCTAGTGTTGACATCAAATCTTTTACCTAATTTATACACCTAGCACACTACCAAAATTAACAGCATGTTAAACTATAGTTCTCCAGGGTTTAGGCTACTTCCTAAAGAAAGAGCCATTTCACAAATGATATACCCTAAGGTTACACTCGAATTGTGATTTAATGGCATGAACACCTTCCAGGGTAAACGCACAACAGATAAGAAATGCCTTAAGCCTTATTTGACACTAGTTAACATGTATTGAACAGTTTCTAAGTGCCAGGTAATGTCAAAGATGCTTACGTATCTATCAACACAGATAGTTATAGGCATAGTCCAAGGGCTTGTTTCTCATATTTGAAAAAAGAAAATATATAATGCGTTGGCCGGCGCCGTGGCTCAATAGGCTAATCCTCCGCCTTGTGGCGCCGGCACACCGGGTTCTAGTCCCGGTCAGAGCACCAGATTCTGTCCCAGTTGCCCCTCTTCCAGGCCAGCTCTCTGCTATGGCCCAGGAGTGCAGTGGAGGATGGCCCAAGTCCCTGGGTCCTGCACCCCATGGGAGACCAGGAGAAGCACCTGGCTCCTGCCATCGGATCAGCGCGGTGCGCCGGCCGCAGTGCTCTGGCCGCAGCGGCCATTGGAGGGTGAACCAACGGCAAAAGGAAGACCTTTCTCTCTGTCTCTCTCTCTCACTGTCCACTCTGCCTGTCAAAAAATAAAAAAAAATTTAAAAATAAAATATATAATGTGTCATGACTTGAGACTCAATTACTACTACATGCTTGTTCCAAATTAACTTCTTCCACATGGTAACACAGTAGTGCCCAAACATATTGCTTCACTGTCAGTGTGCATGTCCATTGTATTCATCATTAACACTACAAAGATGTTTTAAAAGAAATATTTTTAAATATTATTTTAAAATAAAGACACTTTTATTTGGATTAAGTATAATGCTTATTGTGGTCAATGAACATATGTTGAGTTCTCTCTAAAATGTATGACATTGCAAGGTGTTCTTACATCCTGAAAACACTTATACACTTGCCTACTGGTTTGGGGAGTGGTAGTATTAATTCATCCATACATTGTTTTTTCTCATCTGAGCCATCTGAGCAAAGAACTAGAGGAAACTCCAAAGATATATGTCAATTTTCTTTTTAAGATATTTATTGCTTGTATTGCTTTATTTTTAGACTATCATTGGGAAACTTGTGTTGAAAAGTTATATTGAATGAGGTATAATAATAGTTATAGATTGCATAGATTTCTTAATCTCTCACAGATTTAACTGGAAACTGCCTTTAAGCAAACATTAAAGGAGGCAATATTTTTATACAGATAAGTGTTTGGGTGTGTGTGGGGGGGTGGGGGACGGGACGGGAAGAAAAGGGAAGGGAAGGGAAAATGGTACAAAACTCAACACACATATTGAAAAGCCAGATTTAAAAGATATAAAACAATAACCATCAGAAAAGCAAATATAGTCAACAACCTTCACTTTCGCTTGATTTAATTGAAACTCAGACACTTTGGGTATCAGCTCTTGGCCTAGGAGTTTAATTACAGTGCTCCTTTTCTGATCCAGAGAATGCCATTCTCTTGCCTCTGCTAGTAGTTAGGGGGGACTTCAAAAAGTTCATGGAAATGGAATTAAATGATAAAATTATAAAATACAAATTTTTCTCAACATGAGCTTCATCAAGTTCAAGACATTTCTGCAATGGAGATACCAGTCATTCAGACCCTCTGTAAGCAACTGAGGATCCTGGGAACTTAGTCATGCCAAGGCAGTCTTTACAATATTAACTGAAGAAAACTGGTGCCCTTTAAAGGATTTTTTAAGATTAGAATTCAAAAAGAAATCAGAAGGAGCCAAATGAGGACTGTGAATTGGATGCCTAACGATTTCCCATAGAAACTCTCATAAAATTCTATTTGTTTGACGACAGCACTGAGTAGGAATGTTGCCATGGTGGAGAAGGACATGCTGGGGAAGGCTTCCTGGACATTTCTCTGCTAAAGCTTTAGCTAATTTTCAGATGTTATCATTCATAGGCCCTCTAGTAACTGAAAACAACAATATACAAAACATCCCAAAATATTATTATGTGATCTTCACTCTTGGCTGTACTACCTTCACTTTTTGAAAACAGACATTGGTTTGTCTTCAGGATCATACTTGTAAAGCCCTGTTTCATCTTCTGTTACAGTTCTTCAAAGAAACACTTGCGAATTTTGATTTCACTTGTTGGAAATTTACAATAAATTCTGCTCATTTCTGAAGTTGACCTAAGTGCAACAGTTTTGGCAATGACAGCAAAAAGTTTGTTCTAGTTTAATTTTTCAAACAGAATTGTGTAATCTGACCTGGCTATGATGTTGGCTATTGCTTCAGTCCTCTTCAATTACAGCCCACACAAGATTAATTTCTTCTTCACACAAAAACTGAAAGGAATGATTTGCACTGCAGCCTTCATATTCAACATCATCTCATACCTTCTTAAAATAAGATATGCACTTATCAACTGCTGATTTCTTTGGAGCACTGCTCAAATAAACTTCTCATAAAGCAGTAATGATTTCACTACTCTTCCACCCAAATTTCACATAAACTGGATGTTTGTTCTTGCTTCAAATTTCGCAGAATTCATGTTGCTCTGATACAGGCCCTTTTCAAATTGAATTGGATCCTTCTTAGAGCTGCAAACTAGGTCCTGTTCAGACATGTTACAACAAGTTAGTGTGGATTTATTTCGGTGCAAAAAAACATTGAAATGAAAGCATGTTTCCATAACACTCATTTATATGAACAGCGTAAATATCTTTCATACTTAGAAACAAAAAAGATCTATAATTATCCAATGAGCTAGGATAACATGATAAAAAATAAATCAGAAGTTATTTGCAGTTTAAAAGAAAAAACATCCCGGCTACCTATTGAAAAATCCCTAACTACTTAGACTCCAAATACCTTACCTAAAGCTTAAATAACCCTGCATGTCATTTTAATGTGGCATAAATCGTACACTTTTTCTTGCTTATTTTTTCTCTTTTTTTGTTTTTCATGTTGATGTTTGCCAGGGTACTATATGGTTGTTATGTTCTCATAGTACAGTTTATGATTATAAAATATGAACATTTTAGCTACACCAAATTTCCAAATAGAATCATCAAATCTTAACATATAAAATAAATTGTCACATCCCATCATCACTTAATGCCTTCACATAATCAATGCAGAGGTAAGTTATGTTTTAGATGCAAATTCCAGGTTCCAGCGTTGTTTCATAGCAGGTAAAGCCTGAGACACCAACAACCTATATGGGCATGTTTGAGTCCCAGCTGCTCTACTTCCAATCCCGCTCCCTGCTAAGGTGACTGGGAAAGCACCAGAGGATGGCACAAGCACTTGGGCCCTGTACTCAAGTGGGAGACCCACAGGAATCTCCTGGATCCTGCCTATGGATAAACCCAGCTCCAACCATTGTGGCCATTTGGGGAATCAACCAGCAGATGGAAAATCGATCTCTCTGTATCTCCCTGTAACTCTGCTTTTCAAATAAATATATCTTTTTTAAAAAAAGAAGTGAACTGCAAATATTGTTACTCAAACAAAAGGGGAAAAAAATAAGTCTTTCAACAAACATTCATTGCATTCAAGCAGAGTTCCAAATACTATGAATACAGTGATGAAAACTTGCTGAGGGACAGGCACTGTGGCATGGTAGGCTAAGTCTCTGCTGCAGCGCTGGCATCCCATATGGGTATGTTCTGGCTGTTCCTCTTCTGATCCAGCTCTCTGTTTATCACTTAGGAAAGCAGTGGAAGATGGCCCAAGCACCTGGGCCCCTGAATCAGCGTGGGAGACCCAGGAAAAGCTCCTTGCTCCTGGATTCAGATCAGCTCAGCTCTGGCTGTTGCAGCCATCTGGGGAGTGAACCAACAAATGGAAGACTTTTCTGTTTCTTCCTTTCTCTGTAACTCTAACTCTCAAATAAATAAATAAAATCTTTAAAAAAAAAAAAAAAGCTTATTGATTTCCTCCCTGGAAGCTTAGAGTCTATGGTCAGAGGTTGATAAACGGTATAGAAAGATTCAGTCAAAATAACAATACGACAATGAGACAGAAAGCAACAGGACAGGCCACTCTGAGATGGTGTCATTGGAACGTCAAGAAGTAAACACTCTTGTGAAGATACAGGGGAAGAGCTCTCCAGGCATGGAGAAGTTTGTCACATGCTAGAACACAGTGAGCGAGAGCAGGAAGGGTTCACAAACTAAGCTCGGAGTAGACAGGTGGATGGGTGACCACGTGGGGCCTTTCAAGCCTAGGTAAGGACAGTGGATTTTCTTCCAGGCAAGATGGGAAGCTTTGAAGAAGTTTAATCAAGAGTTTCTTACTCCAACCTCTCCAGGGAGAAGGTATTACTGAGAAATCTCATCTGATATTATCTAAAGGAGAAGTCCAAAGAGGTGAGGCTGACTTAAACAGAGAGGAGACAGATATTGTGTTATTCATAACTGGCTACAGAATAAATATGAGGAATCAGGTTACCTTTTCGACATTTGCCTTATACAACTGGGTGAATGTTAGTGCAAGTACTGACATGAAGATTAGATGTAAACTTGTAGGGGTGAACAGAATGCAGTTTTGTCTTGGCCATGTTGTGTTTGAGATGGCTACGCAGGGCTAGCATTGTGCTGTAATGAGTTAAGCTACCACCTGCAGCACCAGAATCCCATTTGGGTGCTGGTTCAAGCCCCAGCTGCTCTACTTCTGATCCAGCTGCCTGCTAATACACCTGGGAAAGCAGTAGAATATGGCCCAACTCCTTGGGTCCCTGCACCACATGGGAGACCCAGATGAAGCCCTGGTTCCTGGCTTCAGCCTGGCCCAGCTCCAGCTGCTGCAGCTATTTGGGGAGTGAACCAGTAGATGGAAGCATGCTTGCGCTCTCGCTCGCGCTCTTTCTCTCTCTCTCTCTGTAACTCTACCTTCTACATTAAATACATCTTAGAAAGAGAGAGAGAGATGGCTAGGCCCACTAGTTCATAGCTTTATCAAGTACCACACTTCACAGCTCTGATAATTATAGCATCATGACAGATAGACTACACTTCTTGTATCACATCCTTGGCACAACTTTGTCATGCTCATTTTTCCCCAAGTATCATGACTCAGCCAAAGCTGCATCTCTGGAGAAAGATGGGGCTATAATTATATATGGTATGAGTGTGTCTCACAAGTGTTCATTTGTTGGCTGTTTTGTCCTCAGCTGGAACTGTTGAGAGGTGGCGTGGAACAGTGAGAGGTAAATTGGGAGGTTATTAATAGAGTGCCCTCAGGAGGGACTAAGGTAGTTCTCCTAGAACTCTGAATTAGCTCCAGGGAGAGCAAGTCGTTAGCACAGAACAAGCCTGACTCTGGAATCCCACTTTGGCTTCTGTCTCGCCATGAGACCTCTTCCTCTCTCACGGACGTAATTCCCCCACTCTGATGCCAGCTGCATGATGCAGACAACAGGGCTGAGGCTATTTGGACCTTCAGCCTCCAAAGCTGTGACCTAAATGAACCTCCTCTTTATTCATTATCCAGCTCCTGGCATTTTATTACAGGAACTGAAAACACTAATACAGATAGCTAAGCTAAAATACAAAATGGACACAAAGACTGATTTCCTTGGGCAACAGTATCTTAATCTTCAATATGAAAATGATTCATTTCAAAGGCTCAAATAACCCTGACTGACCAAAATAGACGGAGCAAGGTGAAAAACCAGCAAATGCAGTGATCAGCTTGTCAAAATTGACTTTCATCATACAATAGGTTATCCTTGTGTAATGAAGACTGTTTAGATAGACAAATCAGTGTGAGAATACAATTACTGGATGATAAGGAAAATCTCATCAGCCTGAAAATGTTCTTGTTCTTACCTGGAGCCGCTGAGACCTTTAAAATCCCTCCCACCAAAACAGTAGAAGACAGAGCCCGAGCTAGTAGGAATGAATCCAAGATGGAACTTCCAATGCCAGGAAGTGTCACATCCAGTGTACAGTTTTATAGAAAACAAAACAGGAAGTACAGGTCAGGGAGGGGACAGCAGTAGGGCAAAGAACAGATACTGGCATCTGAAAAAAATTCTACAGAAATGTTATCCTAAACACTCTTTCCTGAAGACTCCACTATCACTCTGATATTGTTGCCTCCTGTGTACTATGCATTTTACATGTCCTCTTCGACTGCATCTTCAAATCAGAACTATGAAGCAGGCACTACTCTACAGATAAGAAAGCTGATGTTCAGAAAAGATTCAGTATTGTACAGTTAGCAAGGGGTAGGGCCAAGATTTGACTTGAGATCGGCCGAACTTGAAAACTCCATGTTACTGCCTCCTTTTTAAAATAAACTTCTGGATATACTTCTGATTATACAGTATGAATGCAGCATAGTTTTAATAATCTACCATTTATAAAATTGGCAGGCCATGAACCAAGTGGACCTAATTGGCACTGAGACCTTCTTATGCCATGACTATACCAATGAAAAATGGGTCTTTCTATAGAACAGCAAAAGGCAGGGACTATTCCTGAAAAGATGAAATAGCTATCACAAATGCACACTGCTAGGGAAAATCAGATGTCTTTCTGGCTTGACCATGCTATATTTCACAACAGACTTTTTTTTTAAAGTATGTGTGCTGAATTCGAAATCGGTAGATGCAAACCTGTTGAAATTGATTGACTTGCCTAACAGAATTTAGTAACAACTCTTTCTCATTAAATATACATAAATTAATTAATTTATGTAACACAGTAATTTAAGCTTGATATGTATTAGCAATCCTTTCTTTCCCACTGGAAAATACATACACTGGACACAAACACACACAAAGAGAAAAAACAACGTATGGGAAAGCCAACATTAACTTTAGCTTTCTAGGTCCCAGCAATCTCATATATACCACCAGGTGCCATCGCATTTCAGCCAGCAGGACAGCACAAGCATAGTTTTTCCAACATATGTCATCAAGTAATTTATTTCTGCATTGCAAAACTTCAGATACTTAATCTTGCTTAATCTTGAAATTGAAAGGCTCATTTAAAAGGAAGGATTTTATAAACCCCTCAAATTCTAAACTCTCACGCAATTTGTTTTGGGAGTGATATGGCTTCTGAACTAATTTATAATTCATGAAAGTTATTAAGTGCTGATAACATTTTTAATTTTGGACAATTTTCAGTAAGACAGTATATATTTCAAAGATATCAAATCTGTATATATAGCACACTGAACATAACAAAGTCCAATTTCCTATTGCTTTAAAGCTACAAACTTCAACCATCAATTTATTTTCACAGCAGACAGCATGAAGCAAGCTTGTATATGCAATATTCACACCTAGCACATCCAGAATCCTTTTATCTACATGATTTTTAAATATGTAATAACTACAGGAAACTTGTCAAATATGAAAGGTAAGCATAAGTGTTTTTACATTTTCATACCCCAAGTATTGTACCAAAAATACAGTATTCTTATTTGTTATTAAGTGAGATGTTTGGGCAATAACAACTGTCACTTGATTACTTAGCATATGCCAAACATATCATTTACATGATAGTTAATATTTAAATCATCCAATGTACTACGTATTCAATTTATAGGGCAAGAAGGAAAAAGCAGTGTCCATCGTGGTAGACATGATAGCTGTCTACTAAAACCAGTTGTTCTTTTGATAGCAGTAAATTCATAGGTGAGATATTGATAACATCCTGGAGGCTATATATCCCCAAGCTTCCTCACAGATAGGTGTGGACATAGGTCCAAGCTCATGACGATAGAGGGTATGCAAATCCCTCGTCAGTTGCTTCAAAGAAAATCATTGTACCCAGACTGAACTTTCTCCATCTACTCAAAATGAAAATGGCCATTCCAGCTCTACTCCTAAATGTTATATTTTAAAATAGACATGGGATTTTTTTTTAAAGATTTATTCATTTGAGGTACAGAGTTACACAGAGAGAGGGAGAGAAGTCTTCAATCCACCTGGTTCACTCCCTAAATGGCTGCACAGCTGGGACAGAGCCAATCTGAAGCCTTCTTCGAAGTCTCCCACACAGGTGCAGTGGCCCAAGTGCTTTCCCAGGCCATCAGCAGAGAGCTGGATTGGAAGTGGAGCAGCCAGGACTCGAACCATATGGGGTGCCGGCACTGCAGATGGAGGCTTAACTTACTATGCCACAGCACCAGCCCTGACAGACATGCTTCTAAAGCATGTGTGCTGAATTTGAAATTGATGGGTGCAAACCTGTTTCAGTTGATCGACTTGACTAGCAGAGAATTAAGTAGTAACAGCTCTTTCTCATTAAATAAACAATAATTAATTTTTTAACTTTTATTTAATGAATATAAATGTACAAAGTACAGCTTATGGATTACAATGGCTTCCCCCACCATAATTTCCCTCCCACCCTCAACCCTCCCCTTTCCCACTCCCTCTCCCCTTCCATTCACATCAAGATTCATTTTCAATTCTCTTTATATACAGAAGATCAGTTTAGCATATATTAAGTAAAGGTTTCAACAATTTGCACCCACACAGAAACACAAAGTGAAAAATACTGTTTGAGTACTAGTTATAGCATTAAATCACAATGTACAGCACATTAAGGACAGAGATCCTACATGAGGAGTAAGTGCACAGTGACTCCTGTTTTTGACTTAACAAATTGACACTCTTGTTTATGGCATCAGTAATCACCCTAGGCTCTTGTCATGAGTTGCCAAGGCTATGGAGGCCTTTTGAGTTCACCGACTCTGATCATATTTAGACAAGGTCCTAGTCAAAGTGGAGGTTCTCTCCTCCCTTCAGAGAAAGGTACCTCCTTCTTTGATGACCTGTTCTTTCCACTGGGATCTCACTCACAGAGATCTTTCATTTAGGTGTTTTTGTGTTTGTTTGTTTTTTGCCAGAGAGTCTTGGCTTTCCATGCCTGAAATACTCTCATGGGCTTTTCAGCTGGATCCTATTTCCTTAAGGGCTGATTCTGAGGCCAGAGTGCTCTTTAGGACATCTGCCATTCTATGAGTCTGCTGTGTATCTTCGCTTCCTATGTTGGATCATTCTCTCCCTTTTTTTATTATATTGGTTAGTATTTGCAGACACTGGTCCTATCATTATGATCAATTGTGAACAGAAATTGATCACTTGGACTAGTGAGATGGCATTGGTACATGCCACCTTGATGGGATTGAATTGGAATCCCCTGGTATGTTTCTAACTCTACTGTTTGGGGCAAGTCAGCTTGAGCATGTCCCAAATTGTACATCTCTTCCCTCTCTTATTCCCACTCTTATATTTAACAGCGATCACTTTTCAGTTAAGTTTCAACACTTAAGAATAGCTGTGTATTGATTACAGAATTCAACCAAAAGTATTAAGGGGGGGGAGGGGAAGGGAAGGGAAGGGAAGGGAAGGGAAGGGAAGGGAAGGGAAGGGAAGGGAAGGGAAGGGAAGGGAAGGGAAGGGAGGAAGGGAGGGAAGAAGGGAGGGAAGGAGGGAGGGATCTCTAGTGCACAATCTATATAGCATTTTGAAAATCACTCTCCCCAGTCCTATATTTCATGGAAGTCTCATTAGTGACATGACAGCTGGAATAGTTATATTCTTTCTTCTGTTTTCTAAGGTGTTACTTAGGGTTTTCAAAATCTCCAAATAAAATGTAATATTTTCCTCATGACTCTTCCAATTCTGTTGCTTAGGTTAGATACCATACTTAAGTAACATGTACTCCTCAAGAACCTTTCATGAACAACCCTCACCTCTTCTCACTGGATTTAAGTAATGCTTCTTACTGTTCAAAGGAAGAGTTTAAAACAACAGCTTCCACTAATGCTTTTTTTTTTTTAATCAAAATTAGCCAGTAGTCCTACTCTTTTGCACAATAAAGAAGAAGAAATAAAGTTATAACTTATTTCTTATCCCCCTACATGTCCTTAGGGATTGATATTAAGGTAAGATAGCTTTTCCGTTGGCTGGCACTGTGGCATAGCAAGCAAAAGCCACCACTTGCAGTACTGGCATCCCATATGGGCGCCGGTTCAAGTCCTGGCTGCTCTACTTCCAATCCAGCACTCTGCTATGGCCTGGAAAAGCACTAGAGGATGGCCCAGGACCTTGAGCCCCTACAACCACATGGGAGACCTGAAGGAAGCTCCTGGCTCCTGGCTTCAGATAGGCGCAGCTCTGGCCAGTGCTGCCAATGGAGAGTGAACCAATTGATTCTCTCTCTCTCTCTCTCTCTCTCTCTCTCTCTCTGCCTCTCTTCTCTCTATGTAACTTTGACTTTCAAATATATTTTCTGAAGTATATTTCTGAAGTATATATTTTCAAATATACTTTCTGAAGTCCCTGGAGATGTAAATGGCTGCTCAGGACAGCATCAAGGTCTCTGGGGGCAAAATAGTATCAAACTGGAACCCCTGAAAAGGAGGAAAAAAAAAGTTCACAAGTGGAAGTTTGAAAGAAATTAAACTTCAATGAGTTTTAGATTCCTAAGTATACCAGTACAAGCTTAGGTAATTAACTTTCTAAGAGATTTAACATAAATGAAAATATTACATATTCCTCTCATCCTAGATAATTATTTATGGCTCTATTAAACATAAAAGGACACTAGATAAATTATTAAAGTCACTAATTACTAACCTAGAATATTATTGTTAGCTTACTTGATTGGTTCTCCCCTTAAGATCCAACAGTGTAAAGACACTTCTTCCAATGTATTTAACACCAGTGATTTCAGAAGCTGAGACACATATGAAGAGGGCTTAATGAGCATGCTTTTGTTCTGTGTTCTGTATCCATTAATTGACAAAGATGTGTTCACTGATACTTTAGCTCAAAGCCATTCCATAAGCTATCTTTAATATAACACTAAATTAAAAACTAAAGTTCCTCCTTATATGAGCAAGGAATGATTGTTTAACTACAAATGAGAAAAAATCTTGGTCATTTTAAGTTGTTAAAAGGAAAGTAAGGATGGGAGTTTGGCTTAGTGGTTAAGCCACACATTTCCCATTTCAGAGTGCCTGGGTTCAAGTTCCAGCTCTACTCTCAAATCTAACTCCCTGCTAAATGCAGACCCTGGGAGCAGCAGGTGATGGCTTGGGTAGCTTGATCCTTGCCATCCACTTGGCAGACCTCAGCTGAGCTCCCAGCTCCCAGCTCCCAGCTCCCAGCTCCCAGCTCCCAGCTCCCAGCTCCCAGCCCAGCCCAGCCCAGCTCCAGCCCTTGCAGGCATTTGGGAAGTGAATTAGTGGATGAAGTGTTTCTCTGTCTCTTTCTCTCTGCCTCTCAAAGAATATCTTTTTACAAAGGAAAGAGAAATTGTTGGTGAGAGAACAAGGATCAACACCAGGTGTGCTCATTTCTGAGAAGAAATTTCTTTTGATGACCAGACCATTAAAACATTGTAAAGCTGGCCGGCGCCATGGCTCACTTGGCTAACCCTCTGCCTGCGGCACCGGCACCCCAGGTTCTAGTCCCGGTTGGGGCGCCAGGTACTACTCCTGGTTGCTCCTCTTCCAGTCCAGCTCTCTGCTGTGGCCCTGGAGGGCAGTGGAGGATGGCCCAAGTCCTTGGGCCCTGCACCTACATGAGAGACCAGGAGGAAGCACCTGGCTCCTGGCTTCGGATTGGCGCAGTGCCAGCCGTAGTGGCCATTAGGGGAGTGAACCAATGGAAGGAAAACCTTTCTCTGTCTCTCTCTCACTGTCTATAACTCTCTCTCTGTCTGTCTCTCTCTCTCTCTCACTGTCTAACTCTGCCTGGCAAAAAAATTTTTTAAAAAATAAAAAAAAACCTTGTAAAGCTAGTCAACAGGTACTATAAGCACGCAAGAAATTTTATAAAAACATGAAACCCCTTTTCTCTCTTGGCTTCCAGGTACCACTTTGCCCAATTCTCTTCCAAACTCTCTATTTATCCGTATTCTCCATGATCTCATTCACATCCATGAATTCAATTGGCACCAATATTCTGACTTTAAAAACCCATGTGTTCAACACAAACTCCATTCTAAGTCCCCAACCCATATTTTAACACCTCAATTTCTATATTATAGGGACCTTAAAACACTAAACATCAGCACTTCTTTATCACAGAAACCTCAAAATCAACACAATCCCTAATCTGTTATATCTAATCCAGACTCCACATCCAAATAACTTGGCAGCCCTCCTGCATTCCCTCTCTAAATGAAATGTTTTGGGGCTCTCCAGTGCCCTGTCAGTGTTTGTTGGATACATCCATCACTACCCAGGACCTTCCCATCACATGCTTCACAATGAAAAGGAAATCCCTCACCCTAATTCACTTTGACTACAGGGGCCCAATGGGAAGTCCATCTCATGAATATTTTTGCAACTTTTTCTTTAAAACAATTGTTAGCTTCCTACGAAGCCTTTCCTTTTGTAGGACTCATATGATGTTCATGGAGTAGACTACACCCATAAGACAGTGTCATTATCTCCAACGACCACCCTCTCCAACCTCAGCTCTTCAGGAACCAGACACTAACATCTCTCTTGCAAGTCTCTTTCCTCCAAACAATGTAGTCATGCAAACAAAAGTCTAGAAAAACTGTTGATCCCACACACCCAGATTCATTTTGAATCTGTTTAGTTTCAAAAGTCACACATATATTTGCACGCCCATCTCCCCAAATCAGCATACTCTCCATTTGCCTTTTCATCACCTTTCACTCACCTTCATCCAAGTCACATGGAGTAGAGTAGTAACCTAACCCAATTAAATGTATATTTTATCAAGTAATTTTTAATTATTTAATATTCTTGATGGACATGTAAGGATACAGGCAACAACATGGCTTGACAAAGTATGAATAGCCCATTGTTACTAAATCCATTATTGAAAGTCAGTATTCCTGTCTCAGAAAAATTCTAGCATATTCAAATTAATCTGCTCTGACCTATTCACTTTTATTAGATGAAGCTTCTTGCAGAAAGTAAATCAAGTAGTACACTAACGGCAAAGCCAATCCCTTTAGTTTTAATTTGTTAATTTTTCTAGTGCCACAATACAAATTGCAGTAAATCTAGCAGCTTAAAGCAATACCAATTTATTGGCTCACAACTCTATAGGTCAGAAGTCTAGGCACAGACTGGTTTCTCTGCTCAGGTCTCACAGGATAAAATCAAGGTGTCAACTAGACTGTATTATCACCTGAAGCCCAGAACCTCTGCAAAGACCATGTGGCTGTGGCAGAATTCAGTTCCCTCCGTCGTAGACCTGTGGTCGCCAATTTTTGGTTGGCTGCCAGCCCAGGGGCTGCTCTCAACTCCCGGACTCCAGTCATGTGACTCTCCATTTTCAAAGCCCTCACCTTGTGCTCTCTCCCTACTCCCCCATCACCACTAAAAAAAATGCCATTTCCTTTGAATCTCTTTGTCCAGAAAAGGCCCAGACCCTTTCACAGACAGATCTGATTAGGTCAGGCTCACCAAAGATAACTTCCTTTCTTAAAGTCTCACTATGATCATTGCAAAGCCCACCCTTAAAAGAAAGGATTTATAAAAGGATGTAAACTAGGGACTAGAGATATTGGGGATCATCTTAAAATCCTTCCCACACATGACCTTTCCTACTGGTAATGGTACTTTTTTTTTTATTGCCAGGCAGTTAGACAGTGAGAGAGAGAGACAGAGAGAGAGAGTTATAGACAGTGAGAGAGACAGAGAGAAAGGTCTTCCTTCTGTTGGTTCACTCCCAAAATGGCTGCTATACCAATCCAAAGCCAGGAGCCAGGTGCTTCCTCCCAGTTTCCTATGCGGGTGCAGGGACTCAAGCACTTGGGCCATCCTCCACTGCACTCCCGGGCCACAGCAGAGTGCTGGACTGGAAGAGGAGCAACCGGGACAGAATCCAGCACCCCAACTGGGACTAGAACCCCAGGGTGCCGGCGCCGCAGGCGGAGGATTAGCCAAGTAAGCCATGGCGCTGGCCAGTAACAGTTCTTTTTTACTACACAACCATGAGCTAAACTGAATTATTTCCTGGGAAGGAAGAGAAGGCAGCAATAGAAAAAAGGATCCATAGACACGAAGTAAATGAATGTGTGCCACTGGATGGGCTTATCTGGTTTGCACATATGTAAACTTTACAAAAAGAAACTATACATTATTAGTGTGGATCTATTATAGCTCTGCTTGTCCTTGGTTCTCAGTTTACTAATCTATAAAACCATGATTACCACTCTGTATGACCATACATTCACATATACCATATCTATGTTATAAAATTTACAAGGTGGTGCTGGTGCTGTGGCATAGCAGGTTAAGCCACCTCCTGTAGCACCGGCACCTGATGTGGACACCACTTCCAGTCCCAGCTGCCCCATTTCTGATCCTGCTTTCTCCTAGTGGGTCTGGGAAAGCAGCAGAAGGTGGCCTGAGTCCTTGGGCCCCTGCACCCATGTGGAAGAGTGGGATGAAGCTCCTGGCTCTTGGCTTCGGCCTGGTCCAGCCCTTGCTTTTCAGCCATCTGGGGAGTAAACCAACGAATGGAAGACTTCGCTCTCTGCCTCTGCCTCTCTGTAACTCCACCTTTCAAATAAATAAATAAATCTTTTTTAAAAAATTTACAAGGTATCAGAGAAGAAAAAAAAGATCTCAACTTTGCTGTAATGTCCATGAAGAAAAACCCACACCACCAGTTCATTAAAAAGCATCCTCCTAAACCTTTGCAAATGGTCTATTTGCTCGCATTAGAACATTTCTCTAACTGCTTCTATTTATAGACTTATAATAACATCTTTGCAATTATTTAGTCATTTTAACTTTCCAAGTTACCTTCACATTATTGTCACATTAATTTTATCATGAAAAATCCATGTAAAATAGGTAGCATAGATTACTGTTTTTCATTTCAAAGGAGGAAAAAAACCCTGTCTACAAAAGATTTTATGATTTTTCCGCAACAAGTCAGGAACAAAACTAAGAAAAGATTCCAATTCTGTTCTCACATGGCTGGAGGCCTTCTCCATTGTTGTTCCTGTCATCTTTAGTAGTAACATTTATTTTTCAAGAAGTGTACAGAGGCCGGTGCTGTGGTACAACAGGTAAAGCCACCGTATGCAATGCCAGCATCCCATATGGGCGCCGGTTCAAGTCCCGGCTGCTCCTCTTCCATTCCGGCTCTCTGCTGTGGCCTGGAAAAGCAGTAGAAGGTGGTCCAAGTCCTTGGGCCCCTGCACCTCCGTGGGAGACTTGGAAGAAGCTCCTAGCTTCGGATCGGCCCAGCGCCCCTTGCAGACATCTGGAGAGTGAACTGGCAGATGGAAGACTCTCTCTCTCTCTGCCTCTACCTCTCTGTAACTCTATCTTTCAAATAAATAAATAAATATTTTTTTGAAAAAGTATACAAATATTGCATCTTGTTTTCTCTGCTTTCCATGAGAGATACACACAATCAGTGCTTCATGATAATGAACACTGTTCAGGATCAGATACAGCTCCACTCACTGAGGTGCTGGGACTGTCCCCAAATCAAAGAAAACATTTTGCCCTAACAAAGCTTTTCAAGTTCAGACATTATTTCCTAGGAGAGTGATTTCTGACTCAATCTTAGCATGCACGTGAACATTTGTGCACACAGTCTTTGGATGAGAATATGAATTCAAGCCAAGAAGACAGTAATCACAGTATGTATCAGAGCAACACCTAGCCACTAACTTATCACCCTGGAACATTTCAATTGAATTCTCACAAATACTCAATATAAATTTAAAATACAGCCTCTAAGAACAATTTGTGCCAGTTATTTGCTCACTAAGAACAATTAGCACTTACATAACAAAAACCATGGGTTTATCACATTCTACATTGATTTGTTTTATTTAGTCCTTGCAACAACCCTGTGAGAATACGTGTTTTTATGAATCTCCTTTAAACAGAAACTTGCCCAAATCCCATAGCCAGTAAATAATAATGTAGAGATTTATATCCTCACAATCAGCCTCCAGGATCCAGGCTCTAGACCAGCATCTTCTGTTGCCCCAAAAAACATCTGTTGAGTGTCCTCTAAATTCCAGGCACAGAGAATAAGGATGTCTTGTTTTGTTGTTTCATTAATGGATTTATAAACTGAAGCAGTAATCTGCTCTGATGGGAATCTGGTTTGATCTAATGCAACTATGACCTGATCGGAGTCATTCTTTAGTTGGAAAATGCACTACAACAATTGCTACAATTTTCTGAATGATTAGACTAATGTTTGCTCTTGATTATCCTGCTGCCAGTAGAGAGTTCTCTCAGGAAAGTTAGAGGTTGCCGGAGAGTAGAAAGGTGCTTAGTAGGGGAGGTATGTGGCCTAGTGGTTAGGATGCCTGTGTTCCATATCAGAATATCTGGATTCAACACCTGCGTCCAGTTCCTGACTCCAGCTTTTTGCTAATGTAGATTCTATGAGGTAGGAAGTGATAGCTCGAGAATTGGGTCCCTGCCACCTACAGGAGTGACCTAAACTATGTTCCTGGCTCCCGGCTGAGGCCTGGGCCATTTGTGGTGAGTGAACTGGTAGATGGAGCTCTTTTCTTGTGGATGGAGTTCTCCTCTCCTCTCTCTCCCTCACTCTCTCTCTCCATCTCAAATTAGAAAAGGAAAAAAAAAAAAAAAAAAACAAGGAAAAACACTCACTGGACAATCCCTAAACTCCAAACATTTCTCAGTGTCCTATGCCATAAATACCAAGTTTTATCTTTGAAATCCCTCTATCCCTCAATAACACCTCTCTACCCAATACACCATCAAACCAAAACAAAATAGGGGTGAGTTGGTGTCAATCTGAGTCTGGATGATATTTTTCTAGTCACATAGCCAAATCATATTTGATTAAATACATAAATTACAAATTTTTATTTACAAATAAAAATGCATCCTGCCATTAAAAACTTTGGTTTATTTCCCATGTGTCTTGTATTTTTAAAATATTCTCTTTTTCATGGCAATGTCTGGCCAGAAAGCAAAACAAAGCAAAACAATCATGTAGAGGTAGGTTTAGTGTACTGGAGTTTTAGCAGATTATCACCATCATTAAAGTATCTGGGGCCAGTGTAGAGGCATAGCAGGTAATGCTGCCGCCTGCAGTGCCAGTATCCCATATGGGTGCCAGTTTGAGTCCCAGCTGTTCCACTTCCAATCCAGCTCTCTGCTATCCTGGGAAAGCAGCGGAAGACAGCCCAAGTCCTTGGAACCCCTGCACCTGCGTGGAAGACTCAGAGGAAGCTCCTGGCTCCAGGCTCCTGGCTTCAGATTAGCATAGCTCCAGCCATTGCAGCCATCTGGGGAGTGAATCAGCAGATGGAAGACCTTTCTCTCTCTGCCGCTGCCTCTCTGTAACTCTGCCTTTCAAATAAATAAATAAATCTTTAAAAAAAAATCTAGTACACTCATGATAGTAGCCTTATCATTTTGTAACTTTATGCTTTATGTCTAATTTGAATTCTTCCCACATTCCTGTTACTCGAACGTTTTATTCCCATCATGTGTATGCTTGACTGTGTATGTTTCAAAAGATGCATACAAAAAGAGATGCATCAGTATTCCCAGAGTGTCTTTAAACTGCACTTCAAACACAAGAGATTTATGGCTTAAGTATGAAAACACAGTACATTTTCAAAAAAGCCAGTCTTTCATCAAAATCTGTAATAGATATGCAAAGAGACACAACATCATCTGGCAACTGCACTACATTTGTCTAGTATTTTCTCCCACCTGTTTATGTTCCTTTCCCTGCCATAATTTTCAAAATCAAGTTTACAAGAAAGCTTTTAGAGACCACAAAACCACTTCCCAATTATACACTTAATACTTAAATACCTAACAGCTTATCTAATACTTGTTTAAATAATGAGCCCAATTATGACGATCATTAGCATTTTTCCATTTGCTCTTCTCTAATTATAATAGTGTAGCACAAAGATAGAGATGAAATACAAATGATGCTGAAGAGCAGTGCAGAGTCCTGTTGAAGAATGACAAAGGTCTCTTGGCATATTTACTAATGCAGAGTTGGAAATGTTTGCCAAAACCTGAGAGCAATGTTTGGATGTGTTTGTAATTGTTTTATGAGAAGGGAATTTTTCTCCTCAAGAGAGGGAAGAAAAAAGTAGTCAAAGTCAAGTTCTCCCTGATGTGGCTCAATGAGTATAGTTGACTTTCTCCTCCCTAATTAGCAGGCATCACACTTGGACGTTCATCAGCATTCATGCTAGAGGTAAAGATTGGACAAGGAAGTGGTGGAGTTGTCAGACATAATCGGCATGACAGAAGCTTTGAGAAGCACTCTCAAATCCACCCAGAGAATTCATTACTAAATTTCTAATTAAATCTCATGTTCCATAAAAAAAATCAGTGAGAGATAAGTTATTATCAAATATTTTGATATCAATTAAAACATTTCTAAGGCTCTCCTGATACAGCAGTGGCCCTTCTATGTCACACAAACCAGAAGGTGCACCCAAAGTTCTTCTAGTAAACTGAATTTTAAAAATTGAATTAAACTTAATTAAAAGAATATCCAAGTGTTTCCCTGTCTTCAAGAAGAAACCACAGAACCTGTTTGAGGTGGCTCAGTCACTGTCTTTAGCGCTTATGACCTCAAGTTTTAGGATGTATGATAAAATTGTCAGTTTCCACCCCCACTAAGAACTAACAAATCAGATACTGTTGCTCTTGGCAGACTCCTCTCTGAGATAAATGCTTCTTTTCCACCTGATCAAGTCCTCACAGCCTAACTCTATACCCAAAGTGATTGCCCCACACCCACTAATCCAGTCCCCCCAGCCATGGATTCATCCTTCAGTCCTGCCAATCACTCTTACCAAGGAACTATAATTTGTCTTCCTTTTATCAGTTCCCATCTACCACTAGATTTCCCACAAATAGTACAAGCAAATTTTCCCGGGCGTGAAGGGTGAGTCGTACAGAGAAGTCTTCTCTACCCTCCAGTCAATGATTAAGGGAGGCAATGATGGTATCTTCAGGCCCACTTCCTCACTTATTAGCCATCTGATTTGTGTGGTCATATGTTAAGAATCTTAAGTAGGACTGGATTTCCCCAGGTTAAATAAAGAACCTAACCAAAATGGAAATGAAGAGATATCCAACATGAAACTTCAAGAATATAAAAATACGTACCTCAAAAGTTCATTGCTCTTATTTCTTCTTCAGATGAACAAAAATTTTTCAGTGTTATGTTTAGGTTATGGAACGTTTTATCCCATTTGTAGGAGATTGGGATAAATTAAGTTTAATCAACAATGCTTCTTTAAAAAAAAAAAAAAAAGATGCCGGCGCCGCAGCTCACTTGGCTAATCCTCTGCCTGCAGCACCAGCACCCCAGGTTCTAGACCCGGTTGGGGCGCCAGTCCTGTCCCAGTTGCTCCTCTTCCAGCCCAGCTCTCTGCTGTGGCCCAAGTGCTTGGGCCCTGCACCCGCATGAGAGACCAGGAGGAAGCACCTGGCTCCTGGCTGCGGATAGGCGCAGTGCGTTGTCCATAGCGGCCATTTGAGGGGTGAACCAATGGAAAAGGAAGACCTTTTTCTCTGTCTCTCTCTCTTTCTCACACTAACTCTGTCTGTCCAAAAAAAGAAAATATTTTTATTTATTGAAAGTCAGAGTTATAGCAAGAGGGAGAGACAGGAGGAGATCATCCATCCACTGGTTCACTCCCAGTATGGCTGCCAGCCAGGAATGGGTCAGGCCAAAGCCAAGAGCCAGGAGCCAGGAGCTTTCTCAAGGTCTCCCACACAGGTAGTAGGGGCCCAAGGACTTGGACCATCTACCACTGCTTTTCTCAGGCCACCAGCAATGAGCTGGATTGGAAGTGGAGCAGTCAGAACATGAATCAGCACTCATATGGGATGCTGGCATCACAGGCGACAGCTTCACCAGCTATGCCACTGCACTTGCCCCAGGAATTTAACTGCTAAGCTACAGGTTCACACAAGGACCAAAAGCTGCAAAAGAAAGTTGGCCTAGAAGATGACCAATGTAAATTAAATAAATAAATGATCGTGCTAGGATAGGCTTCCATGATTCTAAGAAGTAAGCACTTACTTGCCTTAGATAATTCATTAGAATATTCTCATTTGTTTATTCATTTCACATTTTACTATGTGACAAATCCTGATTCAAGGGCTATGGATAGCAAGTAGAGTAAGACAGGCATAGCCCATGATCGCAAGTTCATATTTTTGATAAAAATCAAAAAGCAAAGTAGGTGTCACATAGCCTATATAAAAATTAATTCTAAGTCAAGCATCTAAATGTAAGAATTGAAACTATAAAACTCTTAGAGGAAAACAGCAAAAAACTTCATCATATTGGATTGGGCAATGATTGCTTGGATATGACACCAAAATCAGTGGCAACAAAAGAAAAATAGATAATTTAGCTTTCTTCAAAGTGAAAATTTTTGTGCATAAAGAGACACTATCAGCAGAATTAAAGAACAACTAATGGAATGAAAGGAAATATTTGCAAATTATATGTCTGAAAAAGGAGTACATACAGAATAAAGAACTTTTTTTACTTTTATTTATTAAATATAAATTTCCAAAGTACAACTTTTGAATTATAGTGTCTTCCCCTCCCCATAACCTCCCTCCCACCTGCAACCATCCCATCTCCCACTCCCTCTCCCATCCCATTCTTCATCACGATTCATTTTCAATTATCATAAAGAACTCTTACAATGCAACTACAAAAAACAATCTAATTTCAAAATGGGCAAAGGACTCAAATAGACATTTCTCCAAAGAAAATGTTCAAAATCAAAAACCATTAAGAAAATACAAATCAAAACCACAATGAGATAGCATGTCATACCCATTTAGGATGGCTATGATTATATTAAAAAGAGAAAGAAGAAGGAAGGGAGGGAGGGAGGGAAGGAAGGAGAGTGGTAAGGATGTAGAAAACTGAAATCCTCTTCATGCTAGTGGGAATGTAAAACAGTATAATTGTTACAGAAAATGGTATAACAGTTCCTCACAAAAATTGGCATATGATCCGGGAATTCCATCACTGGGAATATACCCAAAAGAGTTTAAAGCAAGGACTCAAATAGGTGTATGTATACCTATGTTCATAGCAACATGATTCACAACAGCCAAACATCAGAAAGCACCCCTGTATCAGTCAACAGATGAACGAATAAACAGAATGTGTTTTCTACAAAAGAATATTATTTAGCTTTAAAAGAGGAAACAAATTTGACACATGCTACAGTATGGATTAACTCTGAGGACATTACACTAAATGAAATAAGCTAGACACAGAAGTACAACTACTCTGTGATTCCATTTATATGAGGTACTTAGAGCAGATAAATTCATTCCTAGAGAGAGAAATTAGAACAAGGGCTGCCAGGGACTGGGAGGAGGAAGGAATGAGTAATTCTTGTATAATGGTTATGGAGTTTGAGTTTGGGAAAATGAAAAAGTTCTGGAGGTGGTGATGATGGTTATATAACAATGTAATGTACTTAATACCATTGAACTGTACATTTTAAAATGATGAACATGGTCATTTCCATGCTATTTATATTTTGCCACAATAAATAATAGAACAAGATAATTTCAGAAGTAAAAAGTGGGGGCTGGTGTTGTGGCAAAGCAGGTTAAACCACAATCTGCAATGCTAGTATCCCACATCAGAGGTTAGTTCCAGGCTCACTACTCTACTTCCAATCCAGCTCCCTGCTAATACCCCCTGGGAAAGCAAGGAAGATGGTCAAAGCACTTGAGTCTCTGCTACCCTTGTGAGAGACCCAGATGGAGTTCCTGACTCCTGACTTTGGCCTGGTCCAGCGCTCTGTCATTTTGCTTTTTAAAGAAATAATCTTTTTAAAAAAGTGAAAAGTACTACATAAAGAATATAATTGGAACTCACTACAGACAGGGAAAAAACAACATGAGAATGAGTGAGTGCCCAGTGGTGGCGACATTTGATGGAGATCTGAATGACAAGAGAGAGACAGATAGGCAGGACCAGGGGGCAATCATTTCAGGCAGGGAAAAGAGAAAATGCCAAGGCCTTGAAACTGCATGAGCTTCACAAGTTGAGGGAAGAGAAAGAAGGCCCAATAGAGTGGATCCTGGGGCACTTTTTATGGAATGACCTACAGAAGATAGGTAAGGCACAGGCCAAGAAAGGGTAGTGAGTTTTAATCTAAGGACAAGGCAAGACCTTGGTTCATCAAGGGAATGAAGTGATCTAATTGGTTCATATAAGATTATTCTGGGTATTTGTACAGAAAATGAATCATAGGAGGCAAGAAACAAATTGAAACAAATCCATTGGGACTTGTCACAACAGTACAGAGTACAAGTGATGAGGCTTGGAATAGGTGATAGCCATGGAGATAAATACAGATGAATATGTTCAACATGTGTTTAGAAGGTAAAGCCAAAAAAAAATCTTCTTATGCTGTTTTGCATTGCTTTGGGTAATTATAGTTTGCTGGGACAGGGCAGACTTCTGTCTCTTGTCCCAGGGCCTGTGCAGTTAGTGTCTTATTCTCAACAGTTTCCCAGTGAGGACAATACAAGGAAACTTCAAAGTAACTGTGGACAATGAAATTAAAAAGAAAGTTTCTTTTGGTGTAAAAATAAATAAATAAAATCCATACATGAGGGGTCTTCAAAATGTTCATGCGGGGCTGGCGCCGTGGCATAGCAGGTTAATCCCCCACATGCAGTGCTGGCATCCATATAGGCACCAATTCGATTCCTGGCTACTCCACTTCCAATCCAGCTTCCTGCTAATGTGCCTGGGAAGGCAGCAGAGAATGGCCCAAGAGCTTGAGCCCCTGCACTCACGTGGGAGACCCAGAAGAAGCTCTCAAGCAATCTCCTGGTTCATACCCCAGATGGCCAAAACACCAGGGCCAGGGCAGATCAAAGCCAGTTTTTCCAGGTTTCTCCGGAGTCCAAGCACTTGGGCCATCTTCCACTGTTTTTCCAGGCCATTAGCAAGGAGCAGGATAGGAAATAAAGCAGCTAGAACATACACCATCACACATATGGGACACCAGTATTGCAGGCAGTGGCTTAACTTGCTATGCCACAATGTCGGCTCCAAATAAAACTTTCTTTTAAAAGAACAAAAGGCACCTCTTGGGAAGACCACATCCCACGTAGGAGTGCTTGAGTTTAATCCCCAGCTCCAGCTCTGACTTCTGCTTCCTACTAATGCGGATCCTAAAAAGCAGCAGGTGATGGTTCAAGTAATTTGGGTCTCTGCTACCCATGTGGGAGACCTGGATTGAGTTCCAGGCTCCTGGCTTTGGCCTGGCTGATTGCCAGTTCCTATGAGTATTTAAAGAATGAACCAGAGAATGGGAGCGCACTTGCTTGCTTATTCTCTCTCAAATAATTTTTGAATAAACATAATTAGTTAAATGGGGTTGGGATAGTCCTATGTAAAATGAGAAGCCAAGAAATTTGCTTGAGTGTCTGGAAGCTGTCATTTCCTGAGATGTTATCAAAAAGTATGAAACTTACGATTATTTTGCATTCTAGAACATAGACTTATATTGAAGAAACATAATTTATGCTTCTAAGTTCTTTTCACTCACATATACACAAAGTTCTTACAATACAAAGGGAAAGTAGCAGCAATGAAAAAAAAAAAAAACCCTCTAAAGTTTTCTTTTCAATTCTAAAGCTCAACAGATACCCACAATGCCAAAATGAGATTTCAGACCAAGCCTGAGAAAATTATTTTTTATTTATTTATTTATTTATTGACAGGCAGAGTGGACAGTGAGAGAGACAGAGACAGAGAGAAAGGTCTTCCTTTGCCGTTGGTTCACCCTCCAATGACCGCCATGGCCGGCGCACTGCGGCCAGCGCACCGCGCTGATCGGAAAGCAGGAGCCAGGTGCTTCTCCTGGTCTCCCATGGGGTGCAGGGCCCAAGCACTTGGGCCATCCTCCACTGCACTCCCAGGCCACAGCAGAGAGCTGGCCTGGAAGAGGGGCAACCGGGACAGAGTCCGGCACCCCGACCGGGACTAGAACCCAGTGTGCCCGTGCCGCTAGGCAGAGGATTAGCCTATTGAGCCGTGGCGCCAGCCTTGAGAAAATTATTAAACCAAATTCACAGCAAAGCTTAGCACTAAAACTTGGTCATTTATTAACATTTGAAGGCCAGTTAAAATTAAAACCTCTTACTATACAATTAACCAACATACTTTCTACAAAAAAATAAAGTGATTTACAGCTAAGGACTATTGCGAATATGATCTTGATTAAAGAAGCCAATTGAAAGTTGGTATTTCAGCAGAAACTGCTGTACTTCACCTGTCATCCAGAATTTCCAGACTATATTAAGCCACAATTTTGTGAACTATCTCCATACTATGATTTCCAATATAATCCTAAATAGAAGAAACCTAGCAGTGCCTGAGGGCCTAATGCTGGTTTTTTTAATTTCAGTAATTGGTTTTGTCAGTTGATAGCCTTAGAATGAATAGGATATGAAGAGCAGCAGGCTTTAACCAGAGTCTAAATTCATCTATAACATGGAGTGCATATGTTAGAGGAGAGAAAGAGGGAGAGAGAATATATCCCTTCAGGCCAAGCAAATCTGTCCATCCGTTAATCTGATTCAAGCTTTTAAATAAATATGGTTCATAGAAGTACCTGAAAAATCTTTTTAAAAATCACAGAGTTGAACCTGAGTGGTGGTATAGCAGGTTAGGCCTCCGACTGTGATGCCGGCATCCCATGTAGGCACTGGTTCATGCCTCAGCTGCTCCTCTTCAGTTCCAGCTCCCTGCCAAGGTGCCTGGGAAGGCAGCAGAAAATGGCCCAAGTAGGTGGGCCCCTGCCACCTGTGTTGGGAGACCTGGAAGAAGATCCTGGCTCCTGGCTTCAGCCTGGCCCAGCCCCGGCTGTTGTGGACATTTGGGGAGTGAACCAGAGGATGGAAAACTCTTTCAAGTAAATGAATAAAAATCATTTAAAAAAAAAATTCACAGAGCTGAAACAGGTAATCGCTAAAGCATCAATGAATTAAAAGGCTAGGTGAAGCATTATGTTTATAAGTTTTCAAGATCAACAGCTCCCATAACATATTTGATTTGGCTTTTTTCTATGCGAATATCATCCATCTTAGCACCATCACTTACTATACAAACTAAACACATTTATTTTTTTTTAACTTTTATTTAGTAAATATAAATTTCCAAAGTACAGTTTATGGATTACAATGGCTTCCCCCCCCATAACTTCCCTCCCACCCTCAACCCTCCCATCTCCCTCTCCCTCTCCCATTCCATTCACATCAAGATTCATTTTCAATTATCTTTATATACAGAAGATCAGTTTCATATATATTAAGTAAAAATTTCATCAGTTTGCACCCACACAGAACATAAAGTGTAAAATACTGTTTCAGTACTAGTTATAGCATTAATTCACATTGTTAGAAATGTGCCAGGGGATTCCAAAACACATTTCTTTAATCATGGATACTTACACAGATCCATCAAACCGTATTCGTCATTGTATACTGTACCCTGAACTAAGCTAGATACTGTTTTGACGTTATCGTTTAGGAGTTATGTGCCTAAATATTTTCAACTATCACAAGACTACCTGAATATTGTAGTTCCTATAGAGCTACCTTCAGGCATTGCAGTGATTACTCATTTCACTAAAAATTAATCTCCCTTGGTTTCAATCCACATTCAGGTCATGGCTTTTCCTGTGGATAAAATTTCAACATGATTTTTAAATGGTCTCTAACTTCTAGTCCAGTAGAATTAAACTCTTGGGGGAATTTCTTCAAGAATTTCAATTAATAGATAGAACTGAAAGGTTTTTCCTACAAATATGTAAGTGATGAGCTATACGGAAAATCTGAACAAAATCTGAGTACTCATTTATATATCCAAAATATAATAGAAAATGCTCAAACTCTAGCATGTATCAAAATTATACTGCAAAGGAAATATGTTTCCACTTTGGAAAACAGAACATGCTGTTACAGTTCGAAAAATAGTGAGGTTCCTAAACAAAACAGCTGACATCACATTGAGCAGTCTGCTTAATTTGGAAAGAGAAAAATCTTGCCTCCAGGTCATGTGTGTAAGACATTTTTCCTTCAGCAACCAAAGAATAGCTGGAGACTAACGTAGAGTCACCGCCATTCCTACTACAAGAACCTCAAGATCAAATCTTTCCCACAACTATTGAATTATTCCCTTTTCATTCTTGTTTAACATGACAAATATTTTTTCAAGACTATATAATCCCAATTGCAGCATTCATTTTCCAGAAAAATTATCCCCAGTGAGATCAAGATAAAAGAAAAAGGGGTATCTCCACCTTAATTATTCAATCCTTTCCAAAAACCTGCCACCTTGATTCGAATATTTCATTAATCCTTCGGAGGTAGTCAGTTTGGGCCAAAATTACATTTCTAATAATTAATACTTGATAAAGCTGGCAAAGTTGGATTTTTATCTCATATATACAGACATGTAAACCCATTCTCCATTTGGTTATCACTTTTGAAGAATTCGAACAAAAGGTCTGAATGTCTGTGCATGTTATATAGCACAATCGATCAAGCATATATATGTTGTGTGCTTAGCATATGCCAAGTCCTTTCCTAGGTACAAGTACATCCTTTTCTTATCTCAAGTGCTAAGACAAAGACCTGGTTCGAAGTCCCAGCCCAAGCGCCATGTTTTTCATCCAAGAAGTTTTCTGTAGCTATTCCAGTTCCTCATGGGGTTTTTTCTTTCTCTAAAGAACTGTAACATTATGTCTATATTTCTCATTCTAATTCAAGACAATAAATTCAATTTGACACTAATTGATATCATTGTAGTCTTGTACATGGTAGATACATATCTATTGTATTAAATATCAAATCAATACTAATAATTAAATATTTAACATAATGTATATATTGACATAAATACATGGAAACCCCTTATGGAATGTCTCTCCAGATACAGGCTTTCTGTTCTGATGCTTTACAGACTTCTTTTACTACAGAAAAAGAAGGACACCAAACTATCAAAGTTGAGGTAGAGGCAGGTAAAACATCCTAACTGACAGGTCGATTGGTAAACTACCTAGTAATTCAGTCTACAGTTATTTGCCATCTTCTATTGATACCCGTATTTCCAATGCAACCATTCAAGGTCCTAAATAACTGCCACACCTAGTAATCCCACCTCCTGAATCTTCAATCAACAATAATCAACAAAATGTCAAACTTAAGGTAAGAACAAGTTCAATCATAACACTGCTCCCTAACTGTCTCATACCCACTCTAGGAAAGAAATTTGGAAGAACCTTTTGAAGGTTAGCTATTAAGTATTTTTAATGAATTTCAAAAGAAGAATAAAGCATTCTAATTACTGTCAACAGGATATCAAGTAGAGTGACATTCTGTTTTCAGCTAATCGTCATTTTGACTGATACTGGGCAACAATACTGAACAACTTAAACACTTAAAATTAAGTTTAAATAGCACCCACTAGCAAAGCTACTTACCTGTCAGCATCTGTGTCCATACACAGTCCCTTCCTTCCAATGACAGAGATAACCCATCTATGCTCCAAGCTAAACCCAATCCCTCACTTATACATCAGACCCCATCCCTTCTACCTACTCAGGAAGATTTATCTGGCTCTCCTCTGGCTCCTCTTCCAAGGTCAGATTGTCCTACTGACCACTACCATAAATACCAAATATATTGTGATTCCCTTCACTGAAAAATAAACACTTTCTTCACTAATCCAACCAAAATCATCATTTCTTATCACTTGGTTTCCCTCTCAACCCTTTTCAGCAAACCTCCTTAGAAGAGCTGTTAATTCTCCAATTTCTAGCCTACTATTCTCTTCAATCACACCATCACCCCAGCCAAAATCACTCCTATCCGGGAGACAAATGTCCCTCCACTTTAATAAATCCCATAGTCAATTCCCTATATTACTTAATACAAATAATTAGTATAATTTTTTATGCCTTGAAATTTTTTCTTCATTTGATTTCTAGGACGTCCAACCTCGTTCTCCTTTTCACGCCCTCTCAGCCTCCTCTACTGTTTTCTGCTCTTCTCCTCAGCTTCTAGTAGCTCAAATGTGTGGAACAGGACCTGGAATCTGGCACATACCCAGTACATTTTTCCTGAATAGCTGAATGAATGAATCAGCTTCATTTGCAGGTGTTCTGAACACTTGTCACAGTAAGTTAGGAGATGAGTCTGAGGTCAACAGTATGTTTTTATACCTCTGCCTGCAAAGCTAATATATTCTATTAAGAAGACATAATGTTTAAAATTCTTTAGATAATTTCAGAGACATAGGCTTCATAAATTATCTCCCCCAAATGCATATGTTTAAATTATAATTAAATTAATTACTATTTATTATTGCTCAGACATTAACTCATAATTAAATTTAAATATCAATGCAGGTTTTATTTGCTATGTGAAGACTTTATATCCTCTTTACGATCAACATTTCCAATGTATTTATGGATATTTTATAGAACTTGATATACAAATTTATTATTTTAAAATAATATAGAGAACTCAGCTGCAACAGTTCTCTCTTATAATGCATCATTACTATATCTGATTTATTTGATTTGAGTCATTGGTATGAGCACAATTTCCAACAACATTATTCTTCCAGAACAATATTATCTGTCTTATAAAAACACTTTTAGGAATGTGCTATGATAGAAAACAATGAACACATTTACATATTTTAGCATAAGCCACTCTTGTGTGGCTTCTGGGGGTTACTAAGGTAATAATAGTGATAGGAATGAAGATTTCCAATATGTGTAATTAGAATGACAAAATTTTAGTGGCAAAGTACAGCAACAAGAAGAGATTATCTATTAGAATTGCTGGAGGATCATTGTTAACTAATTCACACAGTCAAGTGAATTTGGCTTCAAACTGGTTATGCATCTCCAAAGCAAAGAATTAACAAGACCCCTGAGGAGTCCAAATTTTGAGCTATTAACAAAACAGCTACTAGAATGTATATGTCCAAACAGGTATTGCTCTCCCCAAAGTGATAACCTCGCAAGGCTGTCCCACACTCCAATGTTGGTACCATATGCTCAGAACATTTGGGAACTCCACTTTCAGGAACACCACCAAAGCCTGCATAACACTCTAATGTCCTGAAACAGCCACGTGTCCATACGTTCAGGGTGGATTTTTTTTTTTTAATGAAATAATTTTTAAATTATTCAGAGTCAAATCCAAAAAATCAGGTGAATGATACAATTGAGTAACACCGTCTTGAATCTTAAATAAGATTTAACTGTAAATAAATAGACAGATGTCCTTGTAAATATAAATTTGCTCTGAAGGCAAGTCGCAGACAGAAGATTTCAAAATAGACAAGTACTGGGCAGATGCAGCAGGACTGAGACCCATGGCCTTCCAGAGGAGACCACTGTGAAGTGTGTCAGGAAACCTGTGTTTTAATCATTTCTTCCAGTGGGTAGTTTGTAACTTTTAGTATCTAAGACACTAGGAACAAACTTTCCTAGTGCTTCAACAGTTATGCTTCTTAACTTTCAGAATGTCTTTCTTATTGATTGAGGTAACTCTTCACTTTTTACTAAGGAAGAATTTCAGAAGCAAGCTGGAGTTGTGGCTCAGCAGCTTAAGCTGCCACCTGGACACAAGGCTCCATTGTTGGAGTGCTGGTTCGAGTCTCAGCTGCTGCACTTCCAATCCAGCTCCTGGCTGATGCACCTGGGAAAGCAGAAGACGGCCCAAGTGTTTGGGCCCCTGCTACCCACATGGGAGACCAGAATGGAGTGTTGGGTTCCTGGCTTTGGCCCAGAACAGCCCCAGCCGTTGCAGCCACTGGGGAGTGAACCAGCAGATGAAAGATTTATCTCTCCCCAACCTCCTGCTTCTTTCTCTCTTTCCTTCTCCATATCTCAGCCTTTCAAATAAATAAATAAATCTTTTTAAAAAAATTTTTAGAGAAAAGTTAGTTTGACTTTCAAAATTTCAAAAGGATACAAACAGTAAAACTCAGGGGCCAGCGCTGTGGGATAGTGGGCTAAGCTTCTGCATGTGGTACTGGCACCTAATATGGGACTGATTCAATTCCCAGCTGTTCCAGTTCTGATCTAGCTGCCTGCTAATAGCCAGAGAAAGCAGTGGAAAAGGACCAAGTGCTTCAGCTCCTATACCCACACAGGAGACCCAGAGGAATCTCCTGCCTGGCTCCTGGCTGCAGATTGGCCCAGCTCTTGCCGTTGCAACCATTTGGGGAGTGAATCAGTAGATGGAGGACCTTTCTCTCTGTCTCTGCCTCTCTCTGTCTGTAACTCTCTATCTCTCAAATAAATAAATAAACTCTTTTAAAAAAACAGTAAAAAAAATCAGAACATAATCTTAATTTTATCTTAGAATTATCTAATGTATTTATTTTTGCTAACACTGAATTCCTACTCTCTTCCAGACACTGCACTGAACATATTAACCATATTAATTTCATCTTTATCAGATCATTGTAAGACATACTCTATTATTTGCTTCATTTTTAAAAATGAAGAAATTAAAATGAGAGAAATTGAGAGATCACCAAAAAATGACTTAGCCTGAAAGGGGTGGAGTGAGGACAGAAGCACAGATAATTCAATCCAGAGCATCTTTTCAGAACTAAAGCACTGTATTGCTGAGAATATCATCCAAACAATCAGAAAAAAAATGAGGAAGTGCATGTTTCAAAGACAATAAGACATTCAGATATGAAGAGAAAGAAAAGGAAAACTCCAGTAGTTGACAAGTTCTTACTCACTCTTTCTCCCAAATACTAAGGGTGTCTAATTCTATCATTATCATTGCTTACCTACCCCCACCCTAGACCTCAGTACTCTTAAATAAGGTCTTGCAAAGGGATCTGAGTGAGGTTAAGAAAGTGCATGACCTTAGAAAACTGCCCTACCACTGTACATGGATACAACCATAAGCCTGTCCTAAGGATGATACCGTGGAAGGAGGAAACTCAACAGGGTCTTTCAGTGTCAGGCACCACACTAGACACTGAGACTGCACCTGAGAGAAGGGATGTAACTGCCACACTGCTGAAGTTGATATCTTGACAGTCAAGAAACAAACAAATAAAATAAGTAAGTATTAGTGTTATTCTAATGACAAGGGAAATAAACATGACACTGTAGTAGAGAATAAAGGGTGTGGTTAGGAATGATCTAGAATGGTCAGGTCCATTGCACTGGTATTCTGTAAGGCCAGATGGCCCAGCAATTAGTAACCTGTAGAAATGACACAGCAAGAAATTATGAACCTGGTATTCACATCTCAGGGTCTCAACTCAAATGAAAGTATTTTAACAAGGCAGATTTCAAGAGTCCATATGCTCACCTACCCCTACCATTAGCCTTAAAAATGCTTAAAAGACAAAAAGCCCTCTCACCTGAAGGGCTCTTCATCTGATCACTAAACTTTGGGTGAGCCTCAGGAAAACATAGGAGGTTCCAGGAACCTGTGCCCATCCCTCCCCATAATATTGTTGATCTCACATCCATCTTTGCATGGCTGATTTTCTTGCTCACTAACATAAATAGGCAAACTAACATTGCTCAAAGATAAAGAATCCCTTTTTCTCCAGTCCTCCAGTTTAAACCATCTTTTGTGAACTAGCCAGCCTCAGAAAGCCTCTCTGAGGATGTGATATTTAAACTGAAATCTGAGAAGGAGCTAGTTACGCAAAGCTGCGTGAAAAAGGGCATTGCAGGTCTGATTCAGAGAGTAAATTTTCACGAAGATTGATGTTAGCAAAATGTCTCTTTATTTTGCCAGATCTTTCTTAATACCTTTTTATATTACCATTTCCCATTACCGTAAAACCAGCATCCCGTGATAAGATGCAGAAGTCATTATCAAGAGAAGCAGAGGGGTGGCTGTTGGTTCTGTTATTTAGGAATCTATCTGCTAGTAGGCTCTTAATCTCTAAGCATAGCCCAGCTCCCCAGACGGATCTATCTGGGATTCCTGTCGTGGTGCCAAAGATGCTGCTTACACTGAGAGGTGCTCTTTCAAAAGTCAAGCATCCACCTATCACTGATGCTACAAATGCTAAACTCATATAAATACTGCATTAAAAAAGGGAGGGGAGATAAGGAGATAAAAGAGGTCTGGTCTATCTGTAGAATCAAAAGGAAAACCATCTTTTAAAAAGACTAAGACAAAAGACACATAAGACGTCACAATGTGATCATATTCATAGAAAAGGAAATGCATATTAGCTGAAAAAGCAAAGGAATAGAGAACCAGAGGACATGTCTGCTTTACTTAAAAAGGATTTACTAAGTTGGCTGTCCACAATTAAAATCTCAATTACAAATTCAGTTGCCCTTTTTAAAGTATTACCAAATAAAGGGAAATGACCAAACTTTTCCTTTATTTTAATTAAAAAAAATTTCTAAAGTGTACAACACAATTTCCAATGTTTGATTAATGATTACTCAGTGTTACAAATGAAGCTGAAACTGATGGTGGGGTGAGTGTTGAAAGATAAGCACTAACGGCTTAGCTTGTCACTCACGTGCAGTGTGCAAACCCTTCCTGGCTGCTAAAACGAACTGATTTTCAGGCCTCCCGAATGTCACAGCAATTCACTCAGGGGCTGTTGAGCAGTAGGCACGTGTGTCTGTGTGTGTCCTCATGGGGCACATGCCTGACATCACACGGCTCCATGCCCTGGGTTGCAATGCTGTTCTGTGGGCTTCCTGCATATTTACCTCTCTTTGACTCCACCACCAGAATATCTACTGTTTACCACACCCTCACTGTTTCTTATTTTTGTAGCCAGCTGCTGCACCTGTCTCTTCTTCAATAATCCTGTGTCCATTTCCTCATTGATTATTCATTCAGCACTTATTGGTAAGAATTATGCCACAAGCACTGTGTTAGGCAACAAATGACAAGACAGACAGAATTCCCAATCACATGATACCTACAGTGTAAAGGGGACAGAGACATTTAGCAAGTATATCTTTATGCATACACCCTAGAATAATACAGCAGACAAGAAAGGAGCTCATTTAGACTTGGGTTCCAGAAGGTCTCTCTGAGGAATAAAATTTAAACAAAGGTCTAAAGCATATGTAGAAGGGGCCTGTGTTGTGGATCAGTGGGGTCAAGTTGCCACTTGGCAATGCCACATCCCATCTCAGAGCATCAGTTCAAGTCTTGGCTGCTCTGCTTCTGATCCAGCTCCCTATCAACATGCTTGGGAAGGCACTGAATGATGGCCCAACTACCTGGGTTCAGGCAACCCATGTTGGAGACCTAGATGGAGTTCTGGCTCCTGCCTTTGGACTGGTCCAGCCACAGCCATTACAGCCATTTGGGCAGTGAATCAGCCAGCAAATGGAAGATCTTTCTCTCTCTCCCTCCCTCCCTCCGTCTGTCTGTCTGTTTCTCTCTTTTTCTCCTCATCCCCCTCTCTGGCTTTCAAAAAAAATAAAATAAAAATTTCTTTCTAAAAGATACTGGGAGTCAGGGAGAAGGTGGAGAGACAGGGAGGGAGAGACAAAATCCAAGGCATAAGATACAACATGGTCAACAGCCAGAGAACCCAGAAAGCCTGGCACACATGGGCCAATCAGTGAGGAAGGTGAAGCTCTCCTGTGCTGAGGTATGGAAAGAGGCAGGAGCCAGGGGCGGGCACTTGGTCTACCAGTCAAGATACTCATCTCCCATATTGGGTTCAAGTCTCAGCATTGGCTCCTGACATCAGTTTCCTGTGAATGCAGAACCTGGAGGCAATGGTGATGGCTCAAGTAAGGGGGTTCCTGCCACCCACATGTCTCTTTGTCTCTCAAATAAACAAAAAAAAATATTTAAAAGAAGTAGGGAGCAGATCATGGACTGAAGGTCGTGTGAATATTTTTAACACAAGAATTGACCAATGAGCAGTGTTGATATAATCTGCTTGATTATATTGTCAGTGGTTTCTCTGTCCTGTGTGAAGAAACTAAGAAGGTGACTATGAAAAATGGTTGTCTAGATGGATACCACTCTATTTAGTCTGCTTCTTCTGTCTCTTCCAGTCACTTAGGTCCCACTCTGATTTGTAATGAAAGTCTGTCTTACAGGTAGTACTTTCTCTCAACAGTTTCCTCTTTTCTTCCATGTGGCAAATCAAATAATGAGGATAAGAAAAGTTCAGTTTCTGTTCATTTTCTTGGAAGCTGCTCAAAGTTTAAATATGTTTTAAGCTCATGAAGTTGATCCCCAGGTAACTAAAGTCTTTACCTTCCCCTGTATTATAAGAGAAATTCCCTAGACGTCTATGAGATACTTGTGGATATAGATTATAGAGATTCTACAGCAAGAATTTTACTACTTTGGAAGTGATAACACATCTGTCAAAATTTGATTTCAATGATGAATGCTGTTGTCTTAACATTTATCATAGGGGTCCTTACCTTGAAGTCCATAAACCAGTAACAAAAACGATGAGCTTCCTAAAAGAGTATGCAAACACTCAAAGCATCTGTGCTTGCAGACTTTGCTGCAGAGTCTATAACATTCCGCAGATTTCCCTGGGACTCATGAGTAGTTACTGACTTTATTTGCCCATGGCTACTAAGCTTTCTCATCATCCTCATGGGCACATGACCCAGGCCTGGCCAATCAGGGTCTTGCCTAATACTGAAAAATAAATACAAAGGGAAAGCAGCACTTTACCCCTGAAGTCGCCAAGCTTCGGCAATAGTGGCCATGAACCCTGCCATATGGAAAACTCCAAAATAGGACAAATGTATAAATAAATAGAAACATGGCCCCCAAGTGGGCAGATATATTTCTGTCATCATTAAATCCCTGCTTCCACTCATTAAGGCTCTAACATCGCTTTTTCTAATATGGATCTACCCCAGTAACCAACAAACTAGAGTTAATTCTTTTTTCATTAGGCTAGCTGGAGCTGAAGCTCTCTGTCACTTGCAATCAAATTACTCCTGGCTTATAAAATAACTCTCGAAAGCTTAAAAAAAAGAAAACCTCTTTAATGTAATGATATGTTTTCAATATCCACACAGATTTAAATATATCAAAATTGAAATGCAAAAAAATATGAATATATATTTGACTTACAGACCTACATGCATTTTACTGGATTTAGTTCTACTGGCAGAAATTGAAGCCCAATGAGACACCTGTGTGAAGCTTTTTCAATTATATTTACACATTAAATATTTGCTTAATAAATCTAATAAACCATAAGATCACTTGAGGTTACAAAACAGATTGCATATTCTAGATAAATTTAAGGAAATTAGGTAGCATCTACAAAATTCTTTTTTTTAAGTTTTTTTTTTAAACTGAACTTTATTTATTTATTTATTTATTTATTTATTTATTTTGACAGGCAGGGTTAGACAGAGAGAGAGAGAGAGAGAGAAAGGTCTTCCTTCCGTTGGTTCACCCCCCAAATGGCTGCTACAGCCTGCACGCTCTGATCCGAAGCCAGGAGCCAGGTGCTTCCTCCTGGTCTCCCATGTGGGTGCAGGGCCCAAGCACTTGTGCCATCCTCCATTGCCTTCCCGGGCCACACAGAGAGCTGGACTGGAACAGGAGCAACCAGGACAGAATCTGGCGCCCCAACCAGAACTAGAACCTGCGGTGCTGGCATCGCAGGAGGAGGATTACCCTAGTGAGCCACGGTGCTGGCCATCATTTACAAAATTCTTTAATTCAACACGTATCATAAAAGATTGTTTAAAAAATTCTGTGATCAGAGCCCAGGATTATTATGTAGCTGGTTAAGCCACTGCCTGTAATGCCAGCATCCCACATGGGCACCAGCTCACTGCTATTAGCCTGAGAGAGTAGTGTAAGATGGCCCAATTGTTTCGGCCACTGCCACCCAGTGCCTGGCCACCAGTGCCTGGCCCAGCACTGGCCATCATGACCATCTAAGGAGAGAACCAGCAGATAGAATATCTTTCTCTCTCTCTCTGTCTCTCTCCCTCTCTTTCTCTCTCTCTCTCTCTCTCTCTCTCTCTAATCCTGATTTTCTTTTTTCTTTTTTGGTTTTCTTTTTTTTTTAAGATTTTATTTATTTATTTGAGAAGTAGAGTTATAGACAGAGAAAGGGAGAGACAGAGAGAAAGGTCTTCCATCCACTGGTTCATTCCCAAAATGACCTCAACAGCCAGAGTTGAGCCGATCTGAAGCCAGGGCCCAGGGGCATCTTCCCAGATTCCCACACAGGTGAAGGAGCCCAAGCACTTGGTTCATCCTCCACTGCTCTCACAGCCCATAAACAAAGCATTGGATCAGAAGAGGAGCAGCTGAGACAGGAACCACATCCATGTGGGATGCCTGTGGCACAGGAGGAGACTTAGCTTACTGTACCACCAAGCTGGCCCCAGCCAACGTGGTTTTTTATACTTTAAGTTGTAAGTCCAGTCTTTAAAAGGTTTATTCACTGGAGAGGTGAAACCAGTAATTGGGGAATGGCACCACAAGGCAGTGACCATGCTTTGATCATGGGTATAGTAAGAACTAAGTTATAGAGATGATTTTTTGCCTGAGATAGATTTTTCATCCATATGAAAATGTCTGTCCAATGTCTGTTAGTTTTCTTTTAAGTTTTTATTTAATGAATGGATTTTTTTCATAGATACAACTTTAGGAATATAGTGGTTCTCCTGATTTTCAAAATAAATCTTTTAAAATTTTCATGACAGAAAAAACTTCCAATTTGATCCTAGTGGTAATAAGAAGCAAAAACTGGTAAACACAAAATATAGAAACACTCTGTCTAATCAATATCGTAAGTCTCTAGAACATCCTCCAATAAATAATATATAATAATAATGAAAAGAAGCACCTAAGAGTAAACGAAGAAAAAGAGTGGATTGTAATACAACCTAGAACCATTATTCAAACTATATTAAAATGCATTTAACACAAGAATGTAATAAGTCCTCTTAATTTGAACAGCACTGGCAATAAATAAGATTGACCTTTCCCTCTTCTTTCTAAAAGGTCATGACAGTCCAGAAACTTCACAAAACTAGAAAAAAATCTTGAGAATCTTAGACCACAGTCTCTTAACTACAGACTCACATTTGCTGGCAGTATCTAGAGAATTCAAAAATTATAAATTTAATTTCTAGTCAGAGAAATAACAATGCTGGGAAATCTCATTGACAGTTGGCTGTTTTTAAAAAACAAATTCCACCAAGCAGATGAGAAGGCAAATCAAAAGGCAGCAATGTGCCCAGCCCTGGCTGGCTGCACTTTACATGCAAGTATATTATGTCATCCCAGTCCCATAACACCTCTGCCTGGTGGGAAGTATCATCTCACTTTATAGATCAGGAAACCAGAGACAGACTTGGCACGGTGTTAAGAGGTCACTTGGAATGCTCATATCCCGTATCAGAGTGCCTGGATTTGAGTCCTGGCTATGCTCCTGACTCCAGCTTCCAGTTAATAGGTACCCTTGGGGACAGAAGTGATGGGCTCAAGTACCTGGTGCCCTACTACTCATGGGGAATACCTTGCTTGGGGCTCCTGGCTTCAGCCCGACTTTGCCCGACCTGTTGCAGGCATTTGGAGAGTAAACCAAGGGATTGAAGCTCACTCTCGCTCTCTCTCGCTCTCTCTCCCCCTCTCTCACTCTCCCTCTCTCCCTCTCCCTCTTCCTCTCCCTCCACTGCCTTTCAAATAAATAAAAAAGAAATTAATAACAAGAAATGTTAAAAAGGAAAAAGTAATCAAAATTCATGCTGTTAAGGAACTCATCCACACCACTTAAGCAAAGAGATGGATCTGGAATGCAGACACACTCTGCTTCCAAGTCCAATGTCTTCACCATGTCATGCTGCCTCCTCTTAGCTGGTAAACATTTTTCATCCAGACCATGTGTTATTCAATAAATGCCCATAAAATTAGAACAAATTTTAAATTTAAATTTTTTTTTTAGTTTTTAATTTATCTATTTGAAAGGCAGAGAGACACACAGAAATCTTCCCCATCCACTGGCTCACCTCTCAAATGCCTGCAACAGCCAAAATGGAGTAGGCCAAAGCCAAGAGGTGGGAACTTAATCTAGGTCTCCCACATGGGTGTTAGGGACCCAAGTACTGAGTTATCACCTGCTGTCTTCTAGGATGAGCATTAACAAAAAGCTGGAATCAGGAACAGAACTCAAACTCAGGTACTCTGATATAGGATGTGGGCATCCCAAATGACAAGTACTACACCAAACACCCACCCCTAAATACCCTTTAAAAATAGAATATATTGAACACATTTTCATAATGTTTGAGGGGTAATTATTAATATGTAATATGGATTTTTCTTTGTCATCCCTACAAGGCAAACTTCTTTTTCTTAAGATTTATTTATTTATTTACTTCAAACACAGAGTTACAGAGAAAGGGAGAGAGAGAGATCTTCCATCAGCTGGTTCACTCCCCAGATGGCTACAATGGCCTAAGCTGGACCAGACCAAAGCCAGGAATCAGGAGCTTCATTTGGGTCTCTCACATGGTGAAGCAGTCCAGGCACTTGAGCCATCCTCTGCTGCCCTTCCAGGCACATTAGCAGGGAGCTGGATTGGAAGTGGAGCAGCCACAACTCCAACTGGTGCCCATATGGGATGCTGGCATCACAAGCAGTGGTTTTATCTGTTATGTCACAACGCCAGCCCCTCGGGCGAATTTTGATTAATACACTTGCTATCACTGTGTGTTTTATCTGCCACAACCACTGCTTCTTCATAATAATATCGGCACATACGCATACAAACATGCATATATACACAGACCTTCAAGTTCATGCTTTCAGTCTTCTCTGGATAAGAAACAAGAAGATCATAGAGCTAAATTATCACATTTATTAAGTCATTAAAATTCTGGGAGAATCCAAAAACTCAGCCCTGTTTCACAGCAAGTTCTTTGAAACCACTGTATCAGGAGCTCCCTTGGTTTATTTCCTTCTAGTAAAAGTAATATTTTAAACAATCGAAGTTTCAGAAAGGAGTCTTAGAGAAAATAACCTGAAAATACAGGAAAAGTGGCTATAATTATACATTTATTCAGTTTTATCTGGAATTTCTGGTAAATGTGCTGACTTGTCAACATAGACTAAAGCCATGATTTATGAAACAGACTGCATTTTCAATCCTTTTACCTACCTATTAGCATCACTTAAATATATTCTTTGTTATGGCCCATATCATAGTTCTTATCCCTCGCAGTCAACCTAAAAGAACACAGAAACCTTACTACAAAATGAAGGTGTGCACTTCCTGAACGCCAAGCGCTGCACCACATACCCCATGTGGAACGGTCATTCGCTCTCATACTCAAGCAGATCTGCCTTGTGTGGTTGAGTGCATCGTGCCTTTCAAACCTCAGGGGTGCCAGCCATGTAGACTATGTGCATGGTGCGCCACAGGCCCAACCAAGGTGCCATTTAATCTCCATATCACAGAAGCTGAAGAAGCAGATTTGATCCAGATTATCAGACCATTTCCTAAATGAACCATAGATGCAAAGAACTGGTACATCACTGCCCCATAATCACATCTACCTGTATCTGAACTTGGTTGCAAATATCATGCAATATTTGGTTATCAAATTTCCCTATACTAAGAGTTCATTTTTCCAGAAGCCCAAACATAGTTATTCTGAAAGGCAAAGCACCATAGGATGCAAGACAGCTCTGCGGCTGGTGAGCTGCAGGCCCAAAGGCACAGTTCCTATGACAGCAACCCATAAGAGGGCTTGTGCTATCATCACCCAGCACAGAAAGTTCTGTACAGTGAGGAGGGCCCATTTCTGGACTTCGAAAGGTTTATTGAATACCTACTCTCAGTCTAATACTAAGTTTAACATTGGACAATAGTATTTTGCAGTGAATGAGGAACAGTCAGATCCTGTCAAGGAACTCACAGTCAAGGGAAGGAAGAAAATACAAAAATAGACCAATTCTAAAACACATAGTAGTAATGGCAAAATGTGAACAAGTGCTGAGAGAGAGATGAGCTCTACCTGTGAGTGGGACAGGAGGCTGCAGAAAGACTCACAGGGAAGAAGAGCCACAGCAACAATGGGGCTTGGAGGACAAGCAGGACTTTGCTCATTTACAAAGCTATTTGCAGAACAGGTGGGAGAAAGCTGCTTCTTGCTATGTAATTAACTGCAAGTGTGTAAGAGGAAAATTCTTCCTGTTCTCATTATCCCAGTGCCTTGTCCTCCCTTGATTTATTTATATATAGACATGTATAAATACAAAATAGATATATGAGAGTGCTATTAAAGTAGGTAATTGGGGGGATTCACTAGGATATTGTCTGGATTGAAGTGGAATAGGCTAGGCTCAGGGAGAAGTCATTGCTGATTTAAAAATATTTTCTTGGGTCCATTAAAAAAAACAACCAGTATCTTGACTTTTCAACAATTCATGTTGTGAAAACACAAGGTATTTTACTTTTTAACTTAAAGGTCACAATTAAATTAAACATCAACATTTATTAATATCAAGTTAATACTCCCTGAAAATTAGATTACTCTCCTGAGTGTGTATTTAAATTGGCAGCTGGTGACTGGCATAACGTGTTCTGCATTGCTACCCCTCAGCAACGCAGAAGCCACTGCAGAATGTGAAATCATTGCCGAGACAGTGATCGCTGAGGTCTTTTCCAGTCAACTCCCAGAGCTGGGCTGCCTACTCAACAACAGTGAGACTGAACCCCTCCAATGTGAAGGCAGGACCCAGTCTCTCTTCTGTCTTCCTTAGCCCAAGATGTCCTTGCCTGTCCTTTATCAAAAGTAAGTTACTGAATGGAGGGAGGGAGTGGTACAGCTGCCCTTGCAAGACTAATCACTGGGCTCAAGAAGTCACTTGCTTCTTCAACAGATAAAACCCTGCTGGCCAGTATCATCCAGAGAGTTCTTTAGGTGAATTCCAGGTCCAGAGGTGAATTCCAGGTCTGGAGGCAGAAGGTAACTATCCCATAGATGTAACCTTCCCTCCACCCTTAAGACCACCTAAAGCCCACCTGCCCATCATAAAAATCCCCAAAAGAGCACAGCATCACTAACCAATCAAAGGAAGATGACAAGCACCTCTGACCAACCAAGAACCTGGACATCAGCTGCACATGCTCCTCCCGGCCCCAATTTCAATCTGTAAGAAACTGCACCCCTCTCTCCTCAGAGAGCCTGGGAATGAGGGAATAGTGGCCTGGCTCCTTGCTCTGCACTTTGCAACACACACCTACTTTCTGAGATCAG
The DNA here is from genome assembly GCF_964237555.1 of Oryctolagus cuniculus. Classification (NCBI taxonomy): domain Eukaryota; kingdom Metazoa; phylum Chordata; class Mammalia; order Lagomorpha; family Leporidae; genus Oryctolagus; species Oryctolagus cuniculus. Next base: position 64,414,461 of record NC_091442.1, read on the forward strand.
TAGGATTTTAGAGATCAGTGATTGGCTTTCTGCACGTCGGGTGAGTGGACCCCGGTTTGGGGTTCTGCAGCAACACCTCCACCTAGTTTTGGAAGTTGTTCTGCAACAACAGTGTCAGAGAGTATCAACTTACCATGGCTTTTCAGAACTCCAGAGCTACTTCCAGAATAGGAACAATTCCTTTATGACAGTACTATCTTGTACTCTGGACATTCACTTAGAGTAAGACACATACAATATACTATGGTAGAAGAAAAATAAGCTATTGACTTACGATATTTAGGTAACATGTTCAGCCTGTAGATGTCACTAAAAATGACGTTGGAGCTGTGCTGTCGTGGGTTTTTTTGTTTGTTTGTTTGTTTGTTTGTTTTTTATCTGAACAGTCTACTACAGCCCCTCTAGTGAGGAGAGAAGCTCTTGTTTCCCATATATGTTCCAGATGGTACCAGCCCCAATTTCTCTTTTTGTGGTGCATCCTTATGTTCATGTATCCTCCTAGCCCTGTTCACAAAACAGTTGTACAAACTCAATTACATGACTTCTTTTCAACTGATCGGAGTTCACACCCTAAAAGGTTGCAGAAAAGCATCTCTTACCACTGCCATCTAGCACTCATGACAGCTAAATCAGAAGCACCACATCAAAGGAAATACTGTCCCACATTCTCCTTGCTGGTCATTCAGAAAGGTTGCTTCTCCAGAACTGCCAGCATTTTCCTTGCTAACAGAGGCTCCTTATTCTAATCTGCAATATTTGCCATATAACTAACTGGACACATTCATTGCTGATCTCATCCTAAGGTCAAAGCCAAACACTTACCCATTAGAACCTAGCAGCAATGATCTGTTATTGTCCAGTCCAACATACGAAGGATATCTTCCAACTAAGCCAGTAAGTAGAGTTGCACAGGAGGACTATTTACAGACCACGTGTTTCTTCATAAACACCTGGGAGCTGGCTGGGCAGGATGGTATGAGCTGATAGGAAATGATACAAATGACAAATGGGCATTGTCTAATTATCCAGGCATTGCTCAGACTCAGAGACAAAAGCAAGAAAACTGAGAGTTAGGGATGAAACTCCATCCTGCTCTGACCCTATTGTGCCTGTGTACTGCAGTACATATTAATGTAACATCAAGCCCTATTTTTAGACCTCTGCAATTCCACAGGCATAAATCATTCCTGTGCCACAAGTCACCTTTGAGTTAGCAATGCCAAGTTTAACATTTTGCAGGATCCTAGAACAACATAATTGGATGCAAGTGATATTTAAAATGAATAGTGATAACCTTAATAGAATAAAATTAGCCTAAAAATAGTTTGTTTGAGGGAATATATTAAGTAATAATTAAAAGAAAAAGTGACAAATGTGCCACTAAACTAATCCTATCTTCACAATAGCTTTCACAGTTGAATTTGGAATACTTTTCTCTTACAAAAATAAAATGCTAATGAAATGGTCTTGTTTTCTTTTTTTACATAATACTGATTAATCCACACTGATTTTAGCCACTAGGGTTCTCCCTGCATTGAACATCTGATTTAAGAAGGAGAGGCAGAGCATAATTAAAGGCACAAAATGGGCAATGTGTTGCTTTTTATATCAGCCCATGTCCATTGCTGAGGAACTAAAATTAAAAACAAAACCATCTCCCAACTCCAAAATCTTCTATACAAAAGTAAAAAAGAAAATGTGTTTATTGTTAAACAAGCAGTAAACCAGAATGTGATGTGCATCACAGGCAGTCCTCTAAGAGACTGCCATTTAGCCAAGCAGACATAAACCATTACACACATGTTTTCAAGATAAACAATAACTAGTCTCTAGCAAAAGGACTTTGACAGTGCCATTTGTCACACACAGCTCCTCCTAAATTTACGAAGTATTGAGGTGGCCCTCTGTGTTACCTAACTGACTCCATCCAGAGGAGAAACAAACTTCCAGTTCTTTGGCAGGAGGGAGTTGTGCCATTTGGCTCAAGCTGATCACCGGAGCAATCTAACTCTAGTTAGACCCCCACTTTCTCAAGGAAACCTGGAGGCAAGAGAGTTGTCTCCCTTGATGTTACATTTCAAAGAGATGACCACCCAGCTCTTAAGGAAGAAATTCCTGGGTCCTAAAGCTTACAAAAGGATTTATATACATTTATATACATTTCAAAGGGAGGAAAGGGGCCAGCGCTGTGATATAGTGGGTAAAGCTGCTGCCCGCAGTGCTGGCATCCCATAAGGGCGCTGGTGCGAGTCCGAACTGCTCCTCTTCTGATCCAGCTCTCTGCTATGGCCTGGGAGAGTAGTAGAAGATGACCCAAGTCCTTAGGCCCCTGCACCCACATGGGAAACCCTGAAGACGCTCCTGGCTTCAGATTGGTCAACTGAGGAGTGAACCAGTGGATGGAAGATCTCTCTCTGCCTCTCCTTCTCTCTCTGTGTAACTCTGACTTTCAAATAAATAATCTTTGAGAGAGAGAGAGAGAGAGAGAGAGAGAGAGGAGAAAGTGCTTACAATTACAAGGTTTCTAACGCAAATGCTCTAAGAAAAGGGAAGGGGAAGAAATCTCTTTATTTTCAACTGGGAGAGTCAAGCCTCTTATTTTAAATGTTTATTAGCCCTTCCTCCATACAGGTTCAGTGTGATTCCCATAATACAAACTCATTTGCAGAAGATATGTGACTGCTGCAAGTCCCTAGAAGAGAAAAGCAAAAGCAAAAAGAGCAAAACAAAACTGGTTTCTAAACCATTAAATCAGCACAAATTAATGTGTCATGCCAAACCACATACATTATGGACTGCAATGATTATTGATAATTTATTTCACCCAGGGAAAAGCAAATTCTTAATGAGCCTTTGTTTTCCTGCCCATTTCTGACAAGGATGATGATTTCATTTTTAATTTGTTCAGAAGTAAATTTATAGTGATAACCAAAGGGAAACAATTTGCTCCCCTGCATGAGATTATCTATACAATCATTAGCCATTAAAAATGTATTATATTGAGTATGAAGGGGAGTTTCGCATTCATCTAAATAATGCATCTTGCCCTACAAAATACAAAATGTATAACCGAGATAAGTGACTCAACTTACCAAAATTCCAAATCAGCTCTGCAGTTGGAACTGACATGTAGTTCAAACTATTTAATGAAGTTTCTACTGACATAGAGTAATTTTCCACTAAGTGCTCAGATATAGCATCATCTAATGTTAGCATTAAGAGGGATGTGTAATACCAATCAATAGCCAAATAAAAGAAAACCACCAGAAGTCACAAGGGGGTAATGCAGACACTAATGCTTTCTGATGGGACCTTTAGAGGGCAACATCAAAAGGAACCATCCAGAGGCTTTTGCCATTAGTAGATCACATGCAACGTCTATGAAGTTGTTAACACAGTTCTCATTTAATGAAAAATAGGTGCCATCTTAGCTCTTGTTAAATGCGCTTCAATTCACCTAGGAAAATGCTATGATAAAAAGGGAAATCGGAAAGAAAAGAAGAAAGGTTTAATGAAAATACTAAGTACGGTCCTAAATTCAGACATTACCCAAAAGGTTTTCTCGTGCCTGGGAAAATGGAGAGGGAGGCAGAAAGAAAAGCATGTTTCCAATTCCTGACATGAGTTTCAACACTGTCAAATCTGAAATCTGCCCTTGGATCTGTCATGTCTGGCAAACTAAAAGAAAGCATAAAAGAAGCCCCAAGGATGACACTCTAGCCTGCTTGCTGCGAATCTATAGAATAACAGTAAACTTTTCCTTGGTGTGTTCTCCTTTAATCTACATGAAAAGTGGAGCCACTTCTCCAACACTCACCCCTAACACCCCACTGTGAAGACAGCTGCCTGATTTGCCTTTCAGCAAATTAAAAGTTAAAATAGCTTCACTGTCAGAAGTAGCAGCAGCAATTGAGAGACTTGCAAAAGAGCTTCATTCTCCTGCTGCAGGATGCTGTTTCCCAGAAATCACCACACCACTCAGCCTCAGCAGAGTCTCCTTTACCACCTTACTAGCTGCCACTCTACTGCTCCTCTGGTTGGCAAAGGTCCAAAAAACTCCTGATAAGAGACCCTCTGCTTTCTTAAAGTGCATTCATTGACTTGCTTTCATATTCTTATACTGCTAAAAATCCACCCCTTTCTGCCCCCAGTAATAAAAGTAATTAATAAAAATTGAAAGTAAAATGAAACTTTAGTTCATTCCCCAGTTTCTTCAAAAGTGTAAAATATCTCTGGTATCCCCCACCCCCCAAAAATGGTTGAGAATGGAGAGCAATCAGAGGTGATAAAATTGCAAGAAATATACATATATATATTTTCTATTTCTTGAAAATAGTGAAAGAGATAAAAAGGAAAAATTAGAAAATTAGATAAGTTCTACCAGAGTCCTAAGTTGGGCTTATACTTTATTTTTGCAAATAAACCAAGTCTTATCTCAAAAATAAAAATATAGCGTAGAGTTGGCATTGTGGTGCCGTGGGTTAACACCACTGCAATGTCATCATCTCATATCAGTGCCTGTTCAAATCCCAGACATTGTGCTTACAATCTGTCTTCCTGCTAATACTCCTGGGAAAGCAGCAGACGATGGCCCAAGTACTTGGATCCCTGCTACCCATGTAGGAGACCCTTGTGGAGTTCTGAGTTCCTGGATTCAATAGCCATTTGAAGTGAGTCAGAAGAGGAAAGATTCTCTCTTTCCTCCTCTGTCTCTCAAATACATGAATCTTTTTAAAAATATATTGCATTCTGAAGAATTTTTAAAGCCACATTTTCTTATTTTTAACCTTGTTCATTTGAATCTAAGGACCTCTAATCTAAATTTTCCTTAGATATTTTTCAGGATTCTGGCTTATGGAAATGAGCTAAGATTATTTTCTTAAGTAAGATTTGCATTCAAAAAGGAAACTGAAATGGGAGGCCCAAAAGAGGAGCTATTCATTAAGATACTATTATCAGACTTCTTAACTTTTCTACATTCATATTTTCTCAGTGCAAATTCACAACAATCTCTTCTTTCATCACTTAAGTCTATCAAAGCTTAAGGTTTCATTCTAGTAAAAAGATCTCCTGGATGACTAAAATAAGAATCTACCAAACAGAATATAAATTACTGCAGCATTTATATATTTAATATTATCATTGGTATCTACCAGAAGCCATGAAATTATCTTCTCTTTTTCTCATTTTGCTTAAGAGTCTATTAAGAATATTGTATTAAAAAATTCATTTTCCTTTGTGGTTTTTTCCATCTCTTTTAAGACACTATCTGATTTGTTTAAATACAAAAACGTTTATTATATATTAAAGATTTATATTGTATAAAAAATTGTTAAAGGATGCAGTATCTCAATAATTGCAGACACTTTGTTAAACCAATCAATAATGTTTTATTATATCATCAGGTTGCTAAAAACTCTAATTAGTAAAAGTTTCAAAAATAACATTGCCAGGCATATTAATCATGTAGACAGATTTAACTTCCACAACAGCATGGTGGAGTTATACTCATACTCCCACTGTACAGAAAAGTAAAGCACATGCCCAGTTTCCCATAGCTGCTAAATTAGCCAGGCTTTGAATCAGCGTCAACTGAATCCAAACCCGTGATTTTTACCTTAGATTACCAAGCAGGTTTATACAGACAGTCACAACTGAAATTGTACAAATCGCTCTTCTTGGTATTTTAATTCTAAATCTACAATAAGCTCATTCTGACCAGGACATTATCAAACTGAAAATTACCAGGAATTACCTTTCCACTTGTGTCTACCTTCCTCCTACTCCTCCATTTTCTAAATTTATGTATCAGATCATTTTCTTGCTCCTGCTGCTGGCCATGCCCCACACTATACTGGCTTTCTGTCTCTCTATGGCAGCATATTAAAAGAGCTATGGTAAGATTTTTACAGTTGATGAGTCTCTAGCCTTGGATCAAGCCACGCTGCAGCTCAATCTTTCTCAGTATTTATTCACAGATGCCACTGTATCTAAACTGAAATAGATGGAATACACAGTGCTAGGTCCAGTTCACAAACTATGCACTCACTCAGGTGGGTAAGAAACACTACTTTGTGTATATTTATGTTCTATAAATGTGTGAAAGAAATATTATCTCAGTAGATTAAAGATGTAACCCCTCCCAGCTACCCTTTAGCCGCCTTTCCCCATGGTGCTGGTTTCCCAGGTGGCACCTGGTTTTGCTGATATGGATGCAGGAAGTAGGGAGTGAATCCAGCACTCAAACTCTTGTCTGCCACAGTATGCACCCAGACAGCCAGCTTCCTTTCTTGTCCTTGGTCACTGGGCCATGTCAATCTTGCTGGCTCAACCAGTAAAATCAATTTTAAATATTGTTTATTTTTTTTATTTATTTGGAAGGCAGAAACAGAGAAACTGACACAGTGAAATCTCTCATCTGGTTTACTCCCCAAATGCTTGCGACAGTGCTGGGCCAGGCCAAAGGCAAGAGCCAGGAACTCAATCCAGGTGTCTCATGTGAGTGATAGAGGCACATGTACTTGAGTCATAACCTGATGCATCTCAGAATGCACATTTGCAGCAAGCTGGGATCCCGAGCAGAGCCAAGACTCAAGCCCAGGCACTCTGATACGGGACGCAGGCATTCTTACTGACATCTTAACCACTGTGCCAAATGCTTGACCCTTTCATTGTCTACACGCTCCTGTAGTCTAACCTCCCAAGTAAGGGAGAGTCAAAGGAATAACAGAAAATAGTAGGAAGAGAAGAATAAATCATCAGTTAATCTAAGAAAATAGCATTTTTAGGGGCCGATGTTGGAGCATAGCAGGTTGGGCCACCATCTGTGATGCTGGTATCCTGTATGGGTATCCTTTGAGTTCCAGCTCCTTCACTTCTGATCCAGCTCCCTGCTAATGCACCTGAGAAAGCAGTGGAAGATGGCCTAAGTCCTTGGGCCCCTACATCCACATGGGAGACCTTAATGAAACTCCTGGCTCCTGGCTTCAGCCTGATCTAGCCCCAGCAATTGTGGCCATATGGGGAGTGTATCTACAAATGGAAGAGCTCGCTCGCTCGCTCTCTCTCTCTCTCCCCTCCCCTCCCCTCCCCATAACTCTGATTTCAAGTAAATAAAAATAAATCTGTTTAAAAAATAAAATTGTATTTTTAAATAAAGTACATCAGTTTTTATGTCAGATATTGAAACAAATGAAAATAAATTTGAAGGATATGCTTGGGGCTCTGGCTTGAAATATGTACAGTGTGGTATATCCAAATTTCAAAGTGACAGATATGAGAAGTTCCTCATAAAAGATAGGCAGCCGTCTTCTGGAGTATACCACACTGCAGGAAGTCCAGGTGACTATATTTGAAAGAGACACATCTTTGGCATTAGGTTAGACCTTATGGTCAGAAAAACACAGTGATTCCAAATATGAGTCCACAGCCAACTGTCATAATGACAGATGCTTCTAATTACAAATGTTCTTTTGCAATTAAGCTGCTTTCATGAACTCAACTCCATAGAGCATGTTCTAGACTCAGGAGTGAGTGGCAGCAGGGACTTGTTCTCTTGTACAACAGCAGTTAATTTTCTGAAACAATGAACAGGGGAGCCCCTGATCCTTGGCAAAAGCGACAGAAATCTGAGGATAATGGCATTTGCAAATTTAATATCATAAAAATTGTCCTCTGATTTGGGATTTTGCTGCTTTCTCGTGTATGTTGTGAGGCATAAAAGTAAGCTGACTGCTATATCCAACACCTACAACAGGGCTTGGAAAATAGCAGGCACTCATCATAAGAGCTACATCATGGGAAGCACAGTCCCAGAAAGGGATGCTGTTATGGACGGAATTGTGTTCCTCCTAAATTCTGTAGTCGCTGTTAAGATATTATTTTATTTACTTTAAAGGCAGAGTGACAGAGAGAGAATAAGAGGGAATGTGGGAGGGAGAGAGAAAGAAATCCCCTATCCACTGACTCAGTCCCCAAATGGCCAGATCTGGATCAGGCTGAAGCCAGAAGCCAGAAGCTTCATCTTGGTCTCAACCTAGTTGGCAGAGGCCCAAGTACCTGGGCCATCCTCTGCTGCTTTCCCAGGCACATTAGCAGGGAGCTGGATTGGAAGCAGAGCAGCCAGGACATGAAGAGGTGCTCCAATATAGGATGCAGGTATCACAAATGATGGCCAAAGACACTGGGCCATGCCGGCTTCTGTTCCTCCCAAATTCTGTATTGAAATCCCAACACTCAGAGCCACAGAACGCTTACTGTATTTAGAGATAAGGTTTTTACAGGGGTAATTAAGTTAAAATGAGGCTGTTAGGGTGGGGCCCTTATCCAACAGCATTTATATCTTTACAAGAAGACAACATGACACCAGAGAGGCACAGAGTGCAGACACAGGGAGAAAGAGACCATCTGCAAGCCAGGAGAGAGGTCTCAGGAGAGACCAACCCTGCCAACACCTTGATCTGTACTCCTAGCCTCTTATAAGCTGAGAAAATGCAAGTCTGTTGTTTAATGTTTAATATCACCATTCTATAGTATTTTGTTGGGCCAAACCCTAGCAAACAAATATAGATGTGAATAAATATCTTGATTTTATTATAAAATAACATTTCCAAATTCTAAAAACTACCTGGTGTTTTATAAGACGACACTCCTACCTTTTTATTGATCAGTTTTTGTATTTGTTTGGATCTTGTATTGTCTCATCATATTTGTACTGTAATATGTTTATAGTACTTCACAATAGATTTATTTTGTTTTTCTATAATGCTTCCAATTTTGAGTTCTAAATATTGTTTAAAATTGTGTATCTTAGGGAATATGTTCTAAGGAGTTATATATTTAGATCTGAAATTACATAAACTGACCCAAATTATTCAGCCTGAGACCTCCCTCTCATGTTTCTAACAGAAGTTTTAGGCTGATCATTTAAATACTTAACATTTTAAACATTTTATCTTTATGTGATTTAAATACTTTTACACTAAAAATTTAGGTTTAGATACTACTTTAATTTTTTTTTTTCCTTAGAAAACAGATGAAACAGATGAAAGAATTGTTGGTGGGAATGCAAACTGGTGCAGCCACTGTGAAGACAGCATGGAGATTCCTCAGAAATATGAACATGGACCTATCAAAAGACCCAGCCATCCCACTCCTGGGAATTTGTTGATGAGAAATGAAGTGAGCATATGAAAGACTTATCTGTACCCCTATGTTTATTGCAGCTCAATTCACAACAGCTAAGATATGGAATCAACCCAAATGTCCATCAACTGAAGACTGGATAAAGAAATTATGGGATATGTACACCATGGAATACTACACAGTGGTATAAAAAAAGAAATGAAATCCTGTTGTTTGCAACAAAATGTATGAAACTGGAAAACATCATACTTAGTGAAATAAGCCAGTCCCAAAGGGACAAATACCATATGTTCTCCCTGATCTGTGATGAACAATAGAGTACCTAAAAGGTAATCTATAGAAATGGGTACTTTGAGATATAATGAATTTGAACAGTGGAGACCTTATCTCCATTGTTGAGGAACATTTTTTTTTCATGCTATTTTTTGAACTCTTTACTTAGTATAGAGTTAATGATATGAGTATAAAGTTAATTGAAAATAGATCTTAATAAAAAAAATAAGAATGACAATAGGAGAAGGAGGAAGAAGAAGGGTGGGAGTATGGGTGGGAAGAATCATTATGTTCCTGTAGTTGTATTTATGTTATGCATGAAGTATGTATTCCTTAAATAAAAGGTTTCTGGGGAAAAAAAGGAAAATAGGTGAAATATAATCAAAGTGAGCACAAAGAAAAGGAAGCAGAATGAGTCCTATATATCATTTTTCTATGATAGACACTTAACTTTTTAAGTTTTTTAATGTTTAATGTAAGCTTTTAAAAATGTTTTCCATATAATGTGTAATCCAAAAATGCTTTGGTAAAGAATACAAACCAGAAATAAAATATAACCTGCCATGTCAACTCCTAAAATATAAATATTGAATTTACTTAACATACATTTTTGGGGGACTATTTTGTCTTTCTTATCTTTGTACCTCAGTTGCACAGAGTTAGACTTAACATAATATTGGCTCGTATAATAGGAGACCAAAATTAAGAGTACAGGCAGGTATCAAAACCTAGGCATTCCAATATGAGATGCAGACAATCCAACCAGCTTCTTTAAAAAAAAAAAAATCATTATTTTTTTGAAAGGCAGAGTGACAGAGAAGGAAAAGACAGAGAAGAAAGAGATCTTCCACCTGCCACTGCATTCCCCAAATGGCAGTCACGACAAGGGCTGGGCCAGGTGGAAAACCAGAGCCTGGAACTCCATCAGGGTCTCCCACAAGGGTGGCACAGGAGTCCCAGCACCCAGGCCGTCTGACGCTGCTTTCCCTGGCCCCTTTAGCAGAGAGCTGGATTGGAAGCAGAGCAGCCAGATTTTGAACCAGCACTCCCATATGGGATACCAGCATCGCAGGCACTGGCTGAACCCACTGGACCCCCAATCAGTTTATAAGCAGTACACCAAATACCTGCCCCTGTAAATGAGTTATTGAATACACAGGAGTGGAATTTTAGATCATAGGGAACGTGAATGTTCAATTTTTTTTCTAAAATGTTCAACATGTGCCCTATTTTTTTTTAAAGATTATTTATTTAAAAGGCAGAGCTACAGGCCGGCGCCGCGGCTCAATAGGCTAATCCTCCGCCTTGTGGCACCGGCACACCGGGTTCTAGTCCCGGTCGGGGTGCCGGATTCTGTCCCGGTTGCCCCTCTTCCAGGCCAGCTCTCTGCTATGGCCTGGGAGTGCAGTGGAGGATGGCCCAAGTGCTTGGGCCCTGCACCCCATGGGAGACCAGGAAAAGCACCTGGCTCCTGGCTCCTGCCTTCGGATCAGCGCGGTGCACCGGCCACAGCGCACTGGCCGCGGCGGCCATTGGAGGGTGAACCAACGGCAAAAAAGAAGACCTTTCTCTCTGTCTCTCTCTCTCACTGTCTACTCTGCCTGTCAAAAATAAAATAAAATAAAAAATAAAAGGCAGAGCTACAGAGAGACAGAGAGAGCGAGGTCTCCCATCTGCTGGTTCACTCCCCAAGTGGCCGTAACAGCCAGAGCTGAGCCGAACTGCAGCCAGGAGTTGGGAGCTTCTTCCAGGTATCCCACACAGCTGGACTGGAAGTGGAGCAGTCAGGGCTCAAACCGGCGCCCATATGGGATGCTGGCACTGCAGGCAGTGACTTTACCTGCTATACCACATCACTGGCCCCTGCCCTAATTTTTACTCTGATCAGCAGAGAACATCCAGTGGATCTTTATCTTCTACATTCAATTGATATCATCAGGCTTTTAAATTTTTGGTCAAAAAAGGACTTTAAAATGAGATTATAGGGGCCAGCAATGTGGCACAGCAGGTAAAGCAGCCTCCTGCAGTGCCGGCATCCCATAGGGATGCTGGTTCCTGTCCCGGCTGCACCACTTCCAATCCAACTCTTTGCTACGGCCTGGGAAAGCAGTAGAAGATGGCCCAAGTCCTTGAGCCCCTGCACCCGCATGGGAGACCCAGAAGAAGCTCCTGGATCCTGGCTTCAGATCAGCACAGCTCCAGCCATTGCGGCCATCAGCAGATGAAAGACCATTGTCTGTCTGTCTGTCTCTCTCTCTCTCTCTCTGCCTCTCCTTCTCTCCCTGTGTAACTCTGACTTTCAAATAAATAAATCAATATTTTTTTAAAAAATGAGGTTATATAATTGTCTTTATTTGCATTTCTGTGATCACTAATAGATGGAATGACCATCTCCTCATGTTTCTTGGCCATCAGCTTCCTCTTCGGTAAAAGGTTTATTTATGACTTTGCCAGTCTTTGTAGATGATCTGTAGGTGATTTCTGTGCTCTTGACAACTGTGTAGACCACGAATATCTAGTTTGTGCCAGGACTTACATTTTCTTTAAGTGACCTTTGATGAGTTAAGTTGGTGATTTTACTATATAGTCAGTATGTTTTATGTCATATTTAGGAATATTTTCCTACTTCTCTGCCTAAAATATATTCATCTATATTTTCTACTACGTATTTAAAGATTTGCTTTAGACTCAAATAGTTAATCCATCTGGAGTTGCTTTTGTGTGTAGTGTGAAGTAAAGATCTGGTTTCATATTTTTCTAGACATTTAATGAACTATTTACGCTTCACACATTGATCTGTAGTTATAGAAAATTGCTATTACAACCATCATTAAAAATACCCCAAAATTCTAAAACTTAAATATAACTCTAACTACTTATAAAATGTTTTCCTAAATGAAAGAAGATCTTACACAGCAGGAATTCAGAATGCTAATTCCCTCAAATACAATAAAAATGATTATAAAAAGAAGAGAAACAAGATGATTTCCCCAACAAATAAGCATCCTCAATCCCCTCAGCAAAGCATATTTAAGGATCTGTTTTGATCAGCTGAATCACACTCAAATTCATACACCTACACACAACAGCATACAGGCACACACAAATACACCATACACAGAAAGTAAAAGCAAAGTAGAAATGGCAAGAATAACCATTGCTCCATGTAACTTCCATTGCCATGTTTTTTGCATTCCTATAATAGTTTATCATCTTTAAATTAGTTATTCAGAATGCTGCTTTAAAAGGAAACCGAATTAACCTATATCTTATAGATAAGTAGGTCACAAGTGAAGAAAAGGCACACAAAAAGGAAAGTAATTGACAAATATGCACTCTCAAAGGAGCTCTTGCTTCTACCCATCATGGTTATTATTTCGTCTCTCCATAAAAGTAAAAGGGTTTAACTTCCAAACCATTTAATATACATGTATTAAACATCTACTATGGGCAAAGCATTATGCTGGATACTATAACAAAAATTTGCTCCATGGTATAATCTGAGAACCATAAGCAGGCCTAAAACGGGACCAACTATGATAAGTCACATAATAAAAATAGCCACAAACATTGATTCTGTTCATCATGGTTGTGATTAGCAAGCACCAAAGAGGATGTAGCATTGTGTATTTCAATGGGCTCATTAAATAGGCATTTTTCAAATTTCTTTTGGAAGAGTCATGTTGCTAATTTCATGATGTAAGAAATTTGGAACAGAAATAGTCAATGGTGGTAAAATTTGCTAGGCAAAATTCATTTCCAGACATGCTTCAATAAACACAGTCATAGAAGATACATAGTCAGCACTGGACACTTGGCGTAACAGTTAAGACAATACTTATGATATTCATATCTAAGTGAATGGGTTTGATACCCAGGTTTCTTGCAAATTACAACTTCCTGCTAATGCAAACCTGGTAGGCAACAGGTGATGGCTCACATGGCTGGTTCCCTGCCACCCACATATGCGGTCTCCCTACTCCTCTCAGCTGCAGCTGGGTTAGCCCCAGCTGTTTTATGCATTTGAAAAGAGAACCAGTGGATGGGAGACCTCTGTGTGTGTGTGTGTGTGTGTCTTTCAAATAAAGGAAATTATAATATAAATACATACTCAGACACAGTTCCAGCCTACTCAACACTTAGTTTTAAGGTTCCAGGTGCATGAGCAGCTCTACAAAACATTATAGAGATTTTAACATCATCTGTAAGGCCTCTATTTTCTAGTTTTCTCTGTCTTGACTGTTTTGGGCACCCCTATTTCCTTTATTCAGAACCTCTAGAGAAGCATCTTATCCAGGCTCCCATTTCCAATGCCTATATCTTGATTTCTCAGAACTACCCAAGTCATGTGTAACTCCTTGCACTCCTCCTCCACACCTCAAGGTTCTCCTTAGTATTGTGGAGTTCAGTTGTAAGTAATTAATGAGTAATTAATTCAAACCCTAAATTATCTTAGATTAAGTACATTCGGAGTTAAGACTTAATCGTCTGTAGTATGTTGAGATTAAGTGATATAAAATATGGGGCAACAAATTAAAGTTAAGCTAAATCTTGGTCTCAGGAGCTTTTAGGACCTGTTGCGAACACCACCATTCCTCCATGACTGGCTTTATTTTAAGCCAAAAAAAAAAAGATGGGCCTAAGGGTACAGGAGTGAAATTATTCCTGGAATTTAGATTTTTCCGCATTCCTGTGTGACAATTAGCCCCTGAGTTGCTCAACTGTACCAATGAAATACATAAATTAGGTAATTGCCATATAAAGAATAAGGAACTCACCTACATGTGTAGTGATGTATGTACTTGTTTACTTGAGTGCACAAAAATGCTGGGAGGAGGGGGTGCGGGGAAAAAATGCTGGGAGGGGGAAGGAGGGGGTTTCTCACCTCAGCACTGCGCTACGTCGTATGTGCCAGTAAGAGCCCCCAGCTAGCTGGTAATAAATCCTCTTGCTGTTGCATCCAGCCTGCCTTTGGTGAGTTGTTTTGGGGAGAGTCTCATACCAGACACAATAGTATCACATTCCTCATGAACTTCTAAGGGTCTGTCTTCTAAACCCTACCTGGCCCCATAAACTAATAGATACTAACATGAGAAACTTGGAGGCTACATCCTTATATGGGGAGAAACTATAATGATGAGGCAAACGATAGAAAAAAAAGATATAATGCCACAAAAATCAAAGAAAATCCTTTGTATTTGTATCCAAGGGGCCTTAGATCAAGTCCAAAGTCCACAATAATTTGTGTGTGACACTGAGTCAGTCAACTCTAGTAATATTCAATTGCTGAAACTATTAGGAGAAATAATAATGATTTCACCTGAATGTAGTAGGAGATCCATGAGGTATGAGAGTGCATTTTTAAACTATAAAATGATCCAAATAATTTTCTTCTTATACCAGTAATAAACCACCAGGGAAGATATTTAATTAGCCATTTCTCAAAACATTGTGTAGTAAGGCCTACTTCACCTATGCTGCCAACAGGTCTATAGGAAAAGACAGGGATAAATTTCATAACCATGCTTTCATTTAATCATTGGCCTATTCATTTGGAAAAAAATATATAGTGAGGGGGCAAGTGTCTGGCTGAATAATCAGATGCCTGCCTCCCACATGAGAGTGCCCAAGTTTGAGTCTCAGCACCAGCTTCTGATTGTAACTTCCTGCTAACGCACTTCTAAGAGGCAGTGATGATGGCTTACGTCACTGGGTCCCTGCCACCAAGGTGGGAGACCTGGATTGAGTTCCCAGCTCCTGGCTTCAGCTTAGTCCTAGCTGTTTTGGGCATCTGGGGAGTTCATCAGTGATTCTCATTCTTATTTTCTCTTTCTCTCTCATATCAAACAATTTCAAAGCAAAAATAATGAGTGATATGATAGGAGACAGAACAGCAACCAAGGCAGTCATAGCCTCTGCTCTGGCAGAGCTTACATTCTACTTATCATTCCAAATGGCTGGAAAAGTTGAAGACTCTGCATGCACTAACAGGACCACTGAATTCCCATGTGAGTATCACTCTTACTGAAATGAGCAACACCTTTGTGCTTTTTCTTTGTTTGTTGTTTGTTTTATTTTGTTTTGTTATTCCTGAAACAAGGAAGGTCATGGTCTATCATTTACTTCCATTAAATCAGCCAGTGAGACCAACATAGTCTTAAACATGTGATCTGCTTCATGAATTCTCAACTAGCAAACGACAAAACAGTCTAGACGAGACCCAGGTTTTCATAACTGAAAATCTAATATAGTATTTCTACACACTTTAGCCCTTTGTTCATAACAGCAAAGACCCAGGGCTCACCAGGCTCTAGACATTGTTTTATGCAGATGACACTATATCAGTTACCCATCACAACTCTGTGCAATAGGAACTGTTATTATCATGCCATGTTAGAGATGAAGGAAGTAAGACATAAAGATGCTAATACATTTATCCTCAGACACACAGCTACTGCATGATAAGCCCTGGACTCAACTCTAGGCTGTCTTATTATACCATTCAATTTGTACCCAATGTGCTCACTGCCTTTTTTTTTTAAAAGATTTATTTATTAACTTGAAAGGCAGAGTTACAGAGACGCAGACGCAGAGAGAGAGAGAGAGGTCTCCCATGCGCTCCCCAGATGGCCATCACTCCCCAGATGGCCATGACTGTCAGAGCTGGGCTGATCCAGAGCCAGGAGCTTCTTCTGGGTTTCCCACAGTATTGCAGGAGTCTAAGGACTTGGGTCATCTCCCACTGCTTTCTCAGGTCATAGCAGAGAGCTGTATTGGAAGTGTAGCAGCCAGGACTCAAATTGGCACCATATGGGATACCAGCACTGCAGGCAATAGTTTTTACCCACTACCCCACAGCCCATCTTTTTTTTTTTTTTTTTTTTTTTTTTTTTTAGATTTATTTATCTATTCTCACTGCCTCTTTATAGATTCCTCTGAACGGTGTTTGATAGTTATTATATACAAAGGTTTATGTTCTACATAACCCAATCACTCCAGAATTCATTCTCAGGCACTGGGTATGCACAGGGAACATCATTCAAAAAGGCTTGATGGGAATGGCAAACCCTTAGGGGTGCACATCAAACAAACAGCATAATGTCATGTCATAAACCATACCTGCTTTCTCACAGGCTTTCTTTTTTAAAATCATATACATAAGTTTCATCTTGTTTATTTTTTATTTTAAAATTTTAACTAGTTTGTTTGAGAAGCAGAGAAACAGAGAAACATACACAGAATTTTCATCCACCAGTTCACTCCCCAAATTCCCACAATGGCCAGGCCTGGGCCAAAGCAAAAGCTGGGAGCCATGAAGTCAAGCCAGGTCTCCCCTGTGGGTGACAGGAACCCAATTACTTGAGCCATCACCTGCTGCCTTCTGGGGACTGCATTAGTAGGAAACTGGGGTCAGGAGTTAGAGCAAATCAAATCTAAGTAGTATGATGTGATATGCTGGTAACTTAACTACTAGGCCAACCGGCTCCCATCATGGCAGACCCTCTTCGTTTCTGATCCATGTGCATAAAACAGCCGTCATTCAGCCCATATCATCCTTGAAGTCCTCCTAGGCCCTAATAGCTACAAGGATCTACCATATTTCTCTTCTCTGAACTCGACTTCAGGCTCACTTGTGGGCACTCAGTTACTGCTCTGCTTCACATTTGATTATACAATATTTTATATGTTATCAAACACATTTATATACTTAGCTTTACTGAAGTTCATAGAGGACAGAACACAGTTCTGACTCTCTCTCTCCCAGCTGTACATTTCCCTCCCTACATATGCACACACATTGCACCTCATATACTACTAAAAGTTCAATAAGTATTGTTTGGATAGCTGGTAGACTAATTGATTAATCTGCTGTATAAACATTCACCTAAACTTCAACAGCCTCCAAGAGCTTCTGCCTCAGACATAGATTCACACACACCAGGTGGACCCGATTGGTAATGGACTGGAGAAGGGAAATTTTTAAAGCTTTCACTGGGAAATTGCTATAAATATAAAAATCACAAGGAATGGAAATGGGTAACGATTCAATCTAAAAAGTTTTAAAGGAAAGCTGGCTAACTAGAAAAAGTAAGGATAAAGGAGCTTATGCATTTACCATTAAAGTGCCTTCTCAGGATCTGAAAATCAAATGCTTCTCTCCATCATTTTGTCATCTTCCTTCAGAAATTGCAATATATCTTCCACATTCCAAGTGTATCTTAAAATTTGAATGGCATGACCTCCCACCTTACTTCTTTCTTCTGCTTTCTAACACACACACATACACACACAGTCACACACTCACACACTCACACTCACATTCCACATATCCTGCCTTCTGCTGTCCTCCACCACCAAAAAACGCCTTTTGGGATGAATTTCTCCTTCTGAGCCATCAAAACAGCTCCTGAGATTCGTCTATGAACTTGAGCTCCCTCTGCTGGGTCTGCAGCAGTACAACATGCATCTCTGTAGAATAGGACATTGTGCAACTCATTGTCCTCAGAATTTTCTCCTGTTTAAACTAAAATTTAAACTCAACAACCAACACAATTTAACAATTTAAAAACAGAGAATATCAGGACTAGGACAAATTAGTAACAATAAATCAAGCCAAGTGAGTTTTAAGAAACTGATATGCCGACTGGTATTTTTGCCCTTTTATTTCCACTTCTGGTAGAATAGTGGAATTCAGCAGGGGATCTCAAAGATTGCAGAGGTAATGATATAAAACTCCACAGGAGAAATAACTACAAGAGATACAATCTGGATTATATATGTGTTTGTCAAAAGCGAGTGCAGATTCATATGACTGAAGGTCATATAAAGTTTCTAAGCAAGGTTTCTGAGGGAGTAAAGGAAAAAAAAAGGAGATGGGTGGCATAACTGAAGAAACAGAAGTCAATGCTATTGAGAAATCATTGAAATATGCAAGCCCACCTGCCACTGTAGAGAATATGGAGCATGCTTAGTTACTTGCACAACAAAAAAACCCTATAATTACAAAGTGCTTTCCACATTTACTAAAGATAACAGAAATGTAACTTTTGCATCAAAGTGGAAATGGTAGATATTGATTCCTGTTCAAAGGAAATGTTAGTTCTCATTTAATTGATCTGGTGCATGCCATAAAAATGAACTGTTAAATTGACCTAAAACAAAACATCAGACCAGGGAAAAGAAAGGAAATAGATCTAAGGCCTTTAAAAACCCCAAAAAATATGCCTGTCATTTCTTTCCCTTAAGATGGATTAGTATTCTGCAATAAGTATATCTAATATCAGTCCCAGGGTGATCTTGTAATCTAATTAAATACTTGGGGAGCTGAATATCCCACAGCTTAGAAATTCAGGACCTGAGCTTTTATCCCCAGAGTCCAATATGGATTCTAGCAGAACCTAAAGTCACCAGTGTAAGTTGGTCCACTTTCCTTCTCCATTACCAAATAATCAGCCGTCACACAGAGTTAACCAGGATGCCAGCCCATGACTAGCTACATAATTTAAGCCCAGTGCAAAATGAAAATTCAAGGCCCCTTGTTCAAAAGTAGTTTCAAGCTAGTGACAGCAGAAGGAAAGGACCAAGCACAACCCTTCCTAGCACAGGGACACACCCAAGAAGCTGGCCCTGCTCCAGGTCTAGGTTAGCTGGACGTTAACAATAATGTCTTCATGACCCCAATGTTCACAAAGTCAAAGAATTACCTTTGCAAAGGAGACATTATTACAAAAACAAATATGGTTCAGGTTGGTTTCCTAAATGCATATTGGAACCTACTAATAGCATGCATTAGTCAGTTTTCCATCACTACAATGAAATTCCTCAGAAAACTCTCTCTATAAAGAGGAAAAAAGTACTTAGTGACCAGTGTTGGAATCTCACATCCAGGATTGGGCAGCCCCAGTGGGTTGGCCTCTGATGAGGGTGGCAATGGTGAAGTGTGGAACACAGGCAGACAGAGGGCCACGTGGACAGGAAGCCAGGAAGCTCAGGGAAGCCGGACCCCACTCAGGTTTTTATAACAAACTCTGTGCCCATGACCTGAGGACTTCCTCTGAGGCACACCTCTTAAACATCAGGACTGCATTAAGTTCCCGCCCTCCCTCTTCGCTTAACTTACGACTTTGGGGCTGACACATCCGCATGAGTCTGAGCGTCAAATCTTGTTCACAGCCCAGTACAGGGCACATTTATGTTGTCTAAGTCTGGTTTCTAGAGACAGCATGTGTTTAGAGAATTTATAATATAATCATGCTGACTTCTTTTTCCTTTCCTGTGAGGAGCTGTGTAATGTAACTGATTAAAAACACAACCTCAAACACATTAAAAGTTTTTTAGAGAAAGATTTAAGGAAATGAAAACACTAGCCTGATTGGAGCATCACACACTGTATATATGTATTTAAATATCAAATGATGCCCTTTAAAAATTCACAATAATTTCTTTATGTATACCAGGTGACATGCTCTAAGAAACACAACTTTCAGGGTTGCCAGGGTTCAAATCCCATCTCCACCAGTGACCACCTGCATACACATTTGAACAAGTTAAGTTTTCTTCTTCAGTCTGCCATTAAACTTTCTGTTTCCAAGCACAGATAATAATAGTACTACTCATAAGGCAGCTTATCAGAATATAGTGAAGGATTATTTATAGAGTTTAACTCAGTGATTGGCATACTATAGAATAAGAATTATTTTTGAAAGGGAGAGAGACAGAAACAAAGAGAATCCATCTGCTGCTTCTTTCCCCAAATGCCCATTCAAGTATATTAGAGTCTGTAGCCTGGAAAACTAGCTGGTTGTATGTAGGCCACCTAGCATTTTTTTAAGATTTATTTATTTATTTGAAAGGCAAAGTTACAGACAGTCAGAGAGAGAGAAAGAGGTCTTCCATCCACTGTTTCCTTCCCCAGATAGCTAGGCAGATCTCAAGCCAGGAGCCTGGAGCTTCTTCAAAGTCTCCCACATGGGTCCAGGGGCCCACAGACTTGGGCCACCTTCTGCTGCTTTCCCAGGCCATAGCAGAGAGCTGGATCAGAAGTGGAGCAGCCAGGACTCCAGCTGGAGCCCATTTGGGATGTTGGCACTGCAGGCGACAGCTTTACCCACTATGCCACAGCACCAGCCCCACCACCTAGCATTTAAAATCCAATTGTGGGACAGGCATTGTGGCACAGGGAGTTAAGCTACCAATAGGAAAGCTTGTATACAGTGCTGGTTTGACACCCAGCTACTCCCAATCCAGCTTCCTGCTAATGCATACTGGCAGGTAGCAGATGATGGCTCCAATGATTTAGCCTCTACTACCCACATGGGAGACCCAGATTGAGTTCTGTGCTCCAGGTTTTGGCCTGACACAAACCCTCGATGTTGCAGGCATTTGGAGAGTGAACCAGCAGATAAAGATCAATCTCTTTCTCTCTCTCCCCCTCCCTCCCTCTTCCACCCCCACATACATCTGTCTCTGTCTCTGTCTCTGTCTCTCTCACTCTCTGCCTTTCAAGTAAATAAAAATAAACATTTTAAAAGAATTATAAAATCTAGTCATGCTTAGTGTGATTTAATGGATCAGCCTATAAAAGGAATTTTGGGGATAAGTCCCCATTCTCCACATTCTTAAAGGTCTTCATTTATTTCATACTCTTTTACTGATTCTCTACTTCTGTGATAAACACTATGCTGGATGGTAGGGCTGTCAAGATGGAATAGATGAAATTTCTAATGTAAATGAGCTAACCAACCAGATACTTTATAATTTTATTACAATGAGTCAACTGCAACCATTGTTGGGAAATAATGCTCAGGGATCTCTCCCATTTAAACACCTTCTATGTTAAGGAATGTTTGTATATAAAACTACCTGGGAAAGTAGAGACAGTAGATCTCTCCAGAGCAGAAGGATTTGTTTTCTCATCAGGACAATAAAGATAACATTATCCTATGGGAACGTAAATTAGTACAGCCATTATGGAAGACAGTATGGAGATCCCTCAGAAATCTGAAAATAAATCTACCATATAAGCAAGCCATTCCACACCTGGGAATTTACCCAAAGGAAATGAAATTAGCCTATGAAAGAGTTATCTATACCCGCATCATTTTAGTAGCTCAATTTACAAAAGTTAAGGTAAGGAATCATTTCAGATATCCATCAACTGATCATGGATAACAAAAATGTAGAATACATATGTGATAGCATACTAATCAGCCATAAACAATAATGAAATCTTGTCTTTTGCAACAAAATGGATGCAACTGGAAACCATTATTCTTAGTGAAATAAGCCAGTCCCCAAAAGACAATTACATGTTTTCCCTGATTTGTGATAGCTAATATACATAGTACAAAAAATGTAATGCATATGAATGAAATTAACATTTTTGAGATTTGATTATTGTTTATAGCCCTTGTCTATACTCCTGAGGAACAGTGGTTTTTCTACTTACTATTTACTGAATTGTTTATTTAGTGGAGGGATAAGTTTGTGATTGTAAAATACATTGAAAGTATGTCACTGCAAAAATTAAAAGAAAAATAAGGAAGGAAGGAAGAGAGAGAGTAGGGTGGGGAGTATAATTATGTTCTTAAAACTGTACATATGAAATTAGTTCCCTTTATATAAATTTAAAAATTATAAAGAAGATAAGTCCTTCTAGGGCAAAAGCTGAGGTTTCTGGCAGTCCCCTTTAAAAACTGATGTTTCCCAAGTTTTAGATTCATCTTTTGTGCCACCAATGAACTATACATGCATGGAAGGAAAAAGTGGACTGTGGGGAGCAACTCAGACTAGACTAAGTTACTGGAATTAAGACTTATTCTATGCATCTGCTCTCCCACAATATGGCGCTGGGAGAGGAGGAAACAGCTTCTACACAGCTGCCTCCAGTTCAACCAATAAACAGCAGGACCTGCTCCTGATTGGAGGAGAGCAGCGTACTCGGCGTGTGGGTAGCAGAGTTGGGATTGGTGGAAGAGGACTATAAAGGAGGAGAGAGACAACATGCACCAGGAACATCTATCTGAAGGAACACCTGTGCAGCCCCGGAGAGAGCCGGCCGGCGGTGTGCCGCTCCCCCGCGGAAGTGGGGAAAGTGGCAGGGGGAACCGCCCTTCCATGGAGGTGGAAGGGTCGGTAGCCAACCCGGGAAGAACCAGCAGCAAACCCGGGAAGGGCCAAGCAGACAAAAGAACAGCGCAGGGTCCTGTGTCGTTCCTCCACGAAAAGGGGGAGCGACAGTGGACATTCCGGGGCCCACACCATGGCACAGCAGGTTAAGTCACTACCAAAACCCCAGATGAGCACCAGTTGGAGTCTCAGCTATTTCAACTCCAATCCGGCTCCCTGTATATGAGCCTGGAAAAGCAACTGAGCTTGGCCCAGGTACCTGGGCCCCTGCCACCCATGTGGGAGACCTGCATGGGGTTCCCGGCTCCTGGCTTCAGCTTTGCCCAGGCCTGGCTGTTGTAGCCATCTGGAGAGTGAACCAGCGGATGGATCTCTCTCACTCATTTGCTTGCTAGCTTGCTTGCTCTCTCTACATCTCTCTGTAACTCTGCCTTACAAATAAATAAAATGAATGCTCCATGCAGCAGGAATTAGGACCTGAAAGAAAATCATATGGGTCCCTAAGTACAAAAACAGTGCATTGATGTTCACAAGTCAGGTCTGAGACAGGAAGAGGGGAGAGAGGAGGCTGGAGCAATACAAGACCAGAACCTTGGAGGACTTTCTATGCCAAGTATTAACTGACTTCATCATTGCTAGTCAGCTATCAGACTCTCACCATTTTGGCTCTTGAAAAGTTTTTTGAAAAGAACGTTTTTAATAGAGCCATTTTGCCCCCAAATCCTTCAAATAAATACATTCTACCACATGGTATACAGATGCTACTGCTTCAAGGAGGCACATCAACAGGTTACTTGGCTACAAGTTTTTACTCAGAGAGTGTCTAATAGCATACATTTGGATTAAGCAGCACATATGCATGGGTACAGAGATTTTTCTAAGTGAAATGCAGAGAAAGGATCAGTCTTACATTCGCATGCACATGCTACTTCATTGTGGGTTCACATATTTATTACATGTGACCTCAAGTTCAGTCTTAATTTTGTCCTAAACATGTGCCTTTATAAAGTGTAATTTCAACACAAAATAATCACAAAATTATCACAAGGATGGAAGAATTGTTGAAGAAAAATGGGGCACAGAGACTGCACCTCCATCATCACTACCCACTTCCATACTTTTCTTCCTCATTTGGTTAAGTATAATAAAATATTTTTAAAGATTTATTTTATATATTTGAAAGAGTTACAGAGAGAAGTAGAGTCAGAGAGAGAGAGAGAGAGAGAGAGAGGTTTTCCATTCCGCTGGTTCACTCCCCAAATGACCGCAGCAGCCAGAGCTGAGCTGACCTGAAGCCAGGAGCCAGAAGCTTCTTCTGGGTCTCCCACCCGGGTACAGGGGCCAAAGGAGTTGGGTCATCTCCTGCTGCTTTCCCAGGCCATAGCAGAGAGCTGGATAGGAAGATGAGCAGCCAGGACTTAAAGTGGCGCCCATATGGGATGCTGGCGCTACAGGCTAGGGCTTTAACCCACCGTACCACAGCGCCAGCCCCAAATTTTGATTTATATACAGATTAGATTCTGTTGCTTTCAAATTGTTGTTTATTATTCACATAAACCCATTTTCATTGTTGAATGGCTATCTTTCTCTAACTGTAAAAATTGTTTATGTATCTTAATTTGGGATAGAATTCACTATAGTTTTTAACATCAGAATTAATAGAATTTTATTTTTTACTCTGAGCTTTTTTGTCAGCAGTGTTTTTCAAAAATTATTTAAAGTTGTTACATGAGAGATAGGGATACTTTGAATTTTGTAGTGTGCTCTGTGGAGGCCATGAAGGTCTAGAGCAAACTATGAGAAGTTAGCAGCCACCCCTCCCAAATCAGAAAGCCTGGGGTTAAGACCCGGCTCCCCTACATTTTAAATGCATCGCCTACAGCCACTTTCCTCTTGGATCTCAGTTTTCTGGTCTGTAAAATAAAGGTAAAAATAGCTCTGACATTGTACTGTGGTGAAAATTGAAAGATCTGTTGTATATCAGAGATTTGGAAGAATACCAAATCCCTAGTAAATACTCAAATATCTGCTAATATTGTTCTCTTCACATTTGTGCTCACTCTGATAGCAAATATAGAGAACAGATCTGAGGGTATCAAGGCTGGCAAGAGAGCAATCCACAGGTGTAATGACCAAGGCAAGGAGAAAGGAGTATGGAGCAAGGGGAAACACATGGAAAATAGTGTGCTCTGTCCTGGACACGTTGAGATAAAGATGTCTAAGTGATATTTTGTTTGCATCTACCTCAGCAGTTTGTTGTGGTCAATTGTACCTCTGGCTTCTAGGACCAAAAGAAAATATTAAAGTTAAATTAGGTTTATGCCTTGAAATAGAAACTGAAAAATATATAGGCTCAAGAATTTTCCTTTTTTATTCAATGTTAATCTATTCAGAGAAATGGCCCTAAGAGCCACATGCCTGTTATTGTTAACTGTGACAAAATCAATGCACTGGTTGTGCACTCAGATCATTCATTTCCGTGGAAACTGAGAGGTTGTAAGACAAGCATAAATTAAGCTTGTGTTTACCCTGCCCTTCCCAAGGTTAATCACGCAACAAAGCTAAAAGTTTTTAACAGAAAAGGTTAAAAACAAACAAACCCAGGTAAAGGACATGGGGTCAACGCAGGCATTCGTGAGGGATTTTGCTTCCCTCACAGTTCATTCATGAGCTTCAGCCACTTGTAACGCCCCACTGTTCACATGGCTCATCTCCCTCACCAGCCCTGTCCTGCTCCACACCCCCAGTACCTTCCTGTCTCCCTCTCCCTTCCTTCTCACCACCACCTCCTACCACGTCCTCATTCAAGTTCATGTCCCCTGTTCCCAGGAGAGCACAGCTCATTTATGTAAGGTATTTAATGTGTGTGCACCCAAAAAGGAATCACTAACTGCATGAACCCAATTCCTGATGCAAACTCATAACTGAAAAACTGGTTCTGGGGACAAGATCAGGCCACCGAATGGGCAACTATTAAAGTCTCCACAGCTGTAAAAACTGTGTATTATATCTGAATTCATGTGTGCAAAGGGCTACTAAACACACAAATGAATGTTAGTCCGTGCTTTAAATGTATTATTTTCCAAATTCTTCTCTAAGCAACATGATAAAAAGTTCTCTCTTATTTACTACTCTAGCTCAAAAGTGGAGAGAGCACTCAATAAACAGTTAACTCACTGACTAAAAAGTAGATTCTTTTCATTTTTATCCAGAAGCAGGAATTCTTTCCATTTCATTGGATTGTGCGCAGAAATGAAGAGAATTTGCTTGTTTGTTTTTCATAAGGTTCTCCCAGTAACCTAAAAACAAAAGCAAGGATGAGTGTTTTGGTGCACCAGTTAAGATGCTGCTTGGGACACCCAAAGTCCAATCATGGAGCACCTGGGTTCAAGTGATACTGCTCCTCATTCTAGTTTCCTGCTAATGTGTATCCTGGGAGGCAGAAGGTGATGGCTCAAATAATTGGGTGCCTGCCACCAACAATAGAGAAGCAGATCTAGTTCCAGGCTCCTGGCTTTAGCCTAACCCAGCCCAAGGTGTTGCAGGCATTTGGGGAGTGAAATAGTAGATGAGATCTCTCTCTGACTCTCTCTCTCTCTCTGATAAATAAATCATCTAAATATGTATTTTTAAAAAATATAAGCATAGGGTATTGAAACAACAGTTGTGCCAACCAGAGTACTTTTCTAAGAATATACCACCTACTTTTTTTTTTTTTTTTTTTTTTGACAGGCAGAGTGGACAGTGAGAGAGACAGAGAGAAAGGTCTTCCTTTTTTGCCATTGGTTCACCCTCCAATGGCCGCCGCGGCCGGCACACCGCGCTGATCCGAAGGCAGGAGCCAGGTGCTTCTCCTGGTCTCCTATGGGGTGCAGGGCCCAAGCACTTGGGCCATCCTCCACTGCCTTCCCGGGCCACAGCAGAGAGCTGGCCTGGAAGAGGGGCAACCGGGACAAAATCCGGCGCCCCGACCGGGACTAGAACCCCAGTATGCCGGCGCCGCAAGGCGGAGGATTAGCCTATTGATCCGAAGCGCCGGCCACCATCTACTATTTTTAAAGTAGAATAAAAACTTATTGGGGTTTGGTGCTGTGGTGCAGGTTAATCCTCTGCCTGTGGCACCAGCATCCCATATGGGCGCCAGTTCATGTCCTAACTGCTCTTCCTCTGATCCAGCTCTCTGCTATGGCCTGGGAAAGCAGAAGATGGCCCAAGTGCTTGGGGCCCTGCACCCTCATGGGAGACCCGGAAGAAGCTCCTGGCTCCCGGCTTCAGATTGGCCCAGCTCCGGACATTTGGGGAGTGAACTAGTAGATGGAAGGCCTTTCTCTGTCTCTCCCTCTGTCTGTAACTATACCTCTTAAATAATAATAATTAAAATCTCTTTTTTAAAAAGAAGACCAATTTCGAGATATATAATTTGGGACATGCTCAAGCTGACTTGCCCCAAATGGTAGAGTTAGAAACATACCAGGGGACTCCAATTTAATCCCATCAAGGTGGCATGTACCAATGCCATCTCACTAGTCCAAGTGATCAATTTCAGTTCGCAATTGATCATAATGAAAGGACTAAGAGTCAAAGGGAGCACATAAGCAAGTCTAGTACCTGCTAACACTAACCGATAGAATAAATAAAGGGGAGAGTGATCCAACATGGGAAGTGAGATACTCAGCAGACTCATAGAATGGCAGATGCCCTAAATAGCACTCTGGCCTCAGAATCAGCCCTAAAGGCATTCAGATCTGGCTGAAAAGCCCATGAGAGTATTTCAGGCATGGAAAGCCAAGACACTCTGGCAAAAGATCTCTGTGAGTGAGATCTCAGTGGAAAGAACAGGTCTTCAAAGAAGGAGGTACCTTTCTCTGAAGGGAGGAGAGAACCTCCACTTTGACTATGACCTTGTCTAAACAAGATAAGAGTCGGAGAACTCAAGGGGCTTCCATAGCCTTGGAAACTCATGACTGGAGCATAGGGAGATTACTGATGCCATAGACAGGAGTGTCAATTGGTAAAGTCAACAACAGGAGTCACTGTGCACTTACTCCTCATGTAGGATCTCTGTCCTTAATGTGCTGTGCATTGAGATTTAATGCTATAACGAGTACTCAAATAATATATTTCACTTTGTGTTTCTATGGGGGTGCAAACTGTTGAAATCTTTACTTAATGCATACTAAACTGATCCTCTGTAAAAAAAAAAAAAAAAGAAAAGAAAAGAAAAGAAAAGAAACTATCAACTCCCAACTTGACTCTCACTGGGATTAAACATGACAATAGGTCTGATCTGATTTCATCATCATTAAAAAAAATCATCTATTATTTTTCACTTTATGTTTCTGTGTGGGAGCAAACTGTTGAAATCCTTACTTAATGTATACTAAGCTGATCTTCTGTATATTAAGATAATCGAAAATGAATCTTGATGTGAATGGAAGGGGAGAGGGAGTGGGAAAGGGGAGGGTTGTGGGTGGGAGGGACGGTATGGGGGGGAAGCCATAGTAATCCATTATTCGTACTTTGGAAACGTATATTCATTAAATAAAAGTTAAAAAAAAAAAAAAGAAGACCAATTTCAATTCTGTTGTAATATGAAAAGTAAACAACCCTCTCCATAAGAAAGAAGTGGCTATTGTAACTCAAATAGCTGTTACGACGTAAGAATTAACTGAGCCTCTTCAGATCACTGTACCACAGCAAAGCATCTTTATCCATTTAGCAGGCAAGAATCTTCATAAACCAACATTTCTGCATCTTACCAATGCAGTGATAATTGATGTTGATAACAACACTGAAGCACTGTAAGATGCTGAAGAATCATTTAAATTACCCAAATTTCTCACTGTCAACTTGTAGCTTAACTGAATTCTGCTGAATTCTAGTTTGCTAAAAACTGCTCAACTGAAGAGCAAAGTTTCTCAAATTCAGTTATTGACATTTTGGACCAGCTAATCCTTGGTGGTGAGGATTGTTCCGACTACTGCAGGAGGCTAATCCAGCAGCCTCTCTGGACTTCACCTGCTAGATGCTAGTAGCACCTGTGGCTTCCACCGTATCTCAGATATTGCCCGATGTTCCCCAGGAAGTGAAACTTCCCCAGCTGAGAACCCTTGCTGGCAGGCGTGGGGAGTGTCTGGCTCGCGGGCCATGTAAGGCCCCTGAAATCATTCAGTCTGTCCCTGCCAAGGCAACTACAGGCAGAACTCAAATTCAATAAATCTATAGCAGCCTAATTTTTAAGCTGGTAATTTTGTATGGCCTGTAAATGATGTTTTAAATATCCAAATGGCCCCTGGCAGGAAACAGTCCCCCCACCCCTATGGGGGGCATAGGGTGTGGCAACTCTTGCAGACCCACAATACTAGAATATTCCATTTCCCAACCATTCTGGATAATCCAGAAGTTTTGTGCTGTGTTTTAGTAACCCTCCACCTAGCAGCATATTAAAGGAGCCCCTAAGTCCCATTTCCCAGTTATAACAGATGATAAACATAAATCCAGAGTACTTAATCTATTCATGAACATAACCTTCTCACAATGTAGCAGCTATTTTTAACAGCAAATTAGCAAACAAGCAGGTATATTTTTTAAAGAAGAAGATGGTAGCGTAGGAGTGCTGGTTAATTGCCTCCATCTTCCCAGGTGACTAGGGGGCCTAAGGGGCCTCGTGCACAATGTCCCCCTTCACTCTCAGTAAGCAAGGAAAGCTCCCTCTTTTCAGAGTTTCTCCTGCTTTGCCAAAATACACATGAGAGAGAGAATTTCACAGAGGAAAATCATTACAATTGTGTTCAAAATTAAAGCCACTGAAAAGAAATACACAATTTGCTTACAAACAAATGAATATACAAATTGATGTTGCAAATAAAAACCAGTTCCTGACCTTTCTATTGGCCACTCTGCTACCCAGGATGTATGGTGGTAGGGAAATGAGTGAAAATTAGACTTCCTTGTTATTTAAGCTAAAAAAGTGAATGTGTGCACGTGTTGTTCATTTTGTTTCATTTGACATTTTCTAAGCCATTTGACATTTCCTGCCACTAAGTGGCAGGCTCTGTGACAGGGACATTCCCAGGTTAGGAGTATTTCCACACATGCATCTGTATTGCACACTCCACATAATGCTCTCTCAGTTGAAATTCCCTGGCCCATATTTGATCAATCTTAAATGTTCTGATTTTCAAGCACAACATGTTTGCTTTAAGATGGACCTTCCTATGTATGAGTGAGGACAAGAAAGGAAGAGGAGAGGGGACACAAAATGGCATGTTAGTTAACATTGTATGAAACTGTACATTCCTTTTCAAAAGAAGAAAGTGGAAATCATGTCAGTGGTTAGCAAACTGAGAAAACTGACAAGTGGTAAGCATCAACAATTGCTTAACAAAATGTTCATTACCGATTACAATGTTGATGCAAAATGGAAAAAGCCCAGCTGACACGAAATAACATGTTAAAACTGAGACCACGCTAATGAAAAGGGACACTGCTGTATAGCTCACTGGCTTTTACCGCAAGATCGCCACACACACGACAACGCAAAAACAGGCACTGCAGTTCACTAGACTAGTTACAAACGGAGGAAACAAAATCAAAATGTCAGAGCTGGCTCTCTGCTAAGTAATTACGAAATAAATAAATCATCTATGACCCTCAAATTATAAAGACTCTAGGTGACAGCCACACACAGGGAGAAAGAACAAAGAAGTAGTGTTTGTACTCTATGCACTAAAGCTCACCCAGCTGCAAATAGTCAGCTCCTCCATGTGAAGAGGGGATTTGCTATGTAAATCAATTATTTTATAAAAGCTTAGAAAGTTCTGGAAATGAAGAGCTTTGGGAGTTTTACCTGAATAACATTCCACAAATCTCTCTGTAAAATTCAAAGTGTTCTCAGTTGTGCCCCTGACTCCAGTAGGGCTTCTTAAGCCATTCCCAGGCCCACCGTCGAACAGTGCTCACACGTAAGCATACTGCACCAGAACCATCATGACTAAAGCAGTGGGAACTTTCTACACATGCGAGGTTCACCTGAATATGAATTTCATAGCAGTGGAAAAAACTGTGTCGCCACTATGTAAAATGGCCCATTTCAAGAGTTTCATCTTTTTTAAATACTGATTTAAAGAAATTGGAAATACTTATGTGACTCCAGTCTGAGTTATTATTTCATTCTTGAATGAATTAATAATAATAAACCAGGACATTGGTCTCCATTTCTGTTTCTGCTGTCTTCCATTTTGTTGTTTTGTTTTGTTTTTAAAGATTTATTTATTTATTTGAAAGTCAGAGTTACGCAGAGAGAGGAGAGGCAGACAGAAAGAGGTCCTCCATCCGATGGTTCACTCCCCAGATGGCCACTACGTCCGGAGCTGCGCCGATCCAAAGCCAGGAGCTAGGAGCTTCCTCCAGGTCTCCCACACAGGTGCAGGGGCCCAAGGACTTGGGCCACCTTCAACTGCTTTCCCAGGCCATAGCAAAGAGCTGGATCGGAAGAGGAGCAGCTAGGTCTCGAACCAGCGCCCAAATGGGATGCCGGTACTTCGGGCCAGGGCATTAACCTGTTGCGCCACAGCGCCGGCCCCTGTCTTCCATTTTGATCCTTTCATTGCTTCTATGGTGGTTATTTCATTCAGTATTTCACTCATTCCTTCATTATTGCATGGCAAAATTAGTTTATGTGTTTGAGAAATCTTGTAAATGCTCCAAGCGTGCATTTAGCTTACAAAACTAAAATAGGAAATAGTGTGTTAAAAGAAGGACAAATGAGATGTGACGACACAAAACTGAATTGAGTCCAAAGAGAAAATTTTAAAACTGCATTGGTAAAGTACAATTTTCAACATGAAATAAAATCTATACTATAGTTCACCCCAAAATAACTTGCATTTTAAAGTAAACAGCTTGGTCTCTGTCTCTCCTTCTCTCTGTGTCTTTCTGTCTTTCAAATAAATAATAATAAAAAATATTTGGGGAGGAGCCAGCATTGTCATAGTTGGTAAAGCTGCTGCCTGGAATGCCAGCATCCCATATGGGTCACAGTTTGAGACTTGGCTGCTCCACTTCTTGTCCAGCTCCCTGCTAATGCACCTGAGAGAGCAGTGGAAGGCAGCCCAAGTGCTTGGATACCTGCACCCACGTGGGAGACACTAAAGAAGCTCCTGGCTCCTTGTTCCTGGCTTCAGTCTGGCCCAGCCCCACCTGTTGAGGCTATTTGGGTAGTGAACCAGCGATGGCAGACACACTCACACTCTCTCTCTCTCTTCCTCTCCCTCTCCCTCTCTCTCTCTCTAAATCTAGCTTTCAAATAAATATTTTTAAAAAAAGGATGCATTTAACAAAATATTGAGTTCTAATCACTTCTTTGTGGAAAAACAGCCACATTTAGCAATAGAGTGAGTGTAAAATGCAATGCAGTCATCTCCCCTGTATCTATTTCACCACCTTCACAGTTTAGAGTAACCATGCAGTGCAGCTATTCACCTCATTCCCAATTCCAAGGATGAGCTCCGATATGTCTAAACCAGTGAGTTCAACCCTTTTAGATGCAACAATTCTTTCATATAGTAAATATTTTGGAATGTCCACTTTTTATAGTAAAACGAGATTCATGAATAAATATAATTATCTCCACATGAAATTTCAAGAAATTGGTATAATTTTTGAGTAGGAATAAAATATTTTTTAAAATGTAGTCCAATATGTAAATCCTCAAGCATCATATTGTTGTCAGATACCAACACCGTTACATGAAATTACCATGAAGTAAAACACCTACAATGCAGGTGATAAGGTGTATTGCACAGACAATACAAACACCAGAGCATTGTCCCATATGTGATGC
Organism: Oryctolagus cuniculus; assembly: GCF_964237555.1. NCBI lineage: Eukaryota > Metazoa > Chordata > Mammalia > Lagomorpha > Leporidae > Oryctolagus > Oryctolagus cuniculus. Next base: position 64,446,850 of record NC_091442.1, read on the forward strand.
AATTTTTCCAGGAGGGTGAACAAATATTGGAAAAGTTCTGAGCAAAAGAAAGTGCAATATTCTCACAAAACATCCAATGCCTACATTTCTGGAAAATTCAATGCACATTAAATTGGTCCCCCAAAAAACATACTTTCCTAAAATCTAGACCCAGATAATTATATCAAACTACATGGAATTTTTATGTATATATTTTCCAGAAGCATAGTCTAAAGATATGCAGAATGTGCAGCAATTCACTGTGGTTCAATCCTGTCATCTGCTTTGCAGGATCTCCAGCATCCTTGTTCTCATCCATTAAATGTCATTCAATCATTGCAACAGGCCAACATTCCCCCAAATTTCCGTATATACACTCCATGACTTTCTATACCTACATGCTCTTAAAAGTTGGTGTAACACATCACTGACAATAACTGGAAATATACTTGCCACAATGATTAATGCAGAAACAAATATGGAACCCAGCCATACGTCAGTACATGTTTTCTGACTCCATCAAGGTCAACCCACTCAGCACAATATTCAGGACTTAGGGAAATTTTGGAATCCTCTCTCCTTTTGGAAAATGTGATATGTAGCTATAAATTCTTGAACTAGGCAAAATAAATCATAGAAGAGAAAAAGCTAAGAGAAACATAGAAAAAAATAGAGTTGGAGATTGACTCGATCATCCAGGAGGCTTTATTTACATTACATGAGCAAACAATTCTGTAAATTCATAAATAAGCCATTTTGAGTTTAGTTCCCCATTGCCTGAAAATGGAAATTCCCATCTTCCTCCTTATCTCCAAGGACGCAACATGACTCAGGGAAAAGAGCAAGACAGAGCCCCATGAAGGCAAAGACCTTGAATATGTAGTTTCATACTGTATTTCTGGAGCACTGTATGGTTCCTGGGTGTCAGTATTAATTCTGTAAATGAATGTACAAGCATAAGCTTAGATAATCATGGAACATTTAGGCGTGGACTAGCTTCACAGCTCTGCCATTCACTACCTGGGATAACCCTGGGCAAATAGCCCCTTTCCTGATTTGCAAAACTAGGGACAAAGTTCTACTGTCCAACTTCATCTTATAATACACTACTCCTAATTATGCTCCAGCCATACCAGCCTCTTTACAGAGCCCTAAATATCCCACGTTTTCCTGAGTCATGTCTTTGCAAACACTATTTCCTCTGCACAGGATGCTCTTTCTCTTTACCTTCTTATGCTTGTGTTTTTCTGGTTCTCCACAATTCAATTTAAGTGTCATTTTCTCTACCAGGTCATTCCTGATAACCCCAAACTATGCCCAGATCGTTATCACTATTGTTACACACTGAATGTTTGTGTTCTTCCAAAATTCGTCTTCAATGTGATGGTACTGGAAGTGGGGGGGGGGGGGTCTCTGAGTGATGATTAAGTTTAGCTGAGGTCATAAGGGTGGGGTCCCATGATGGAAGGAAGAGACCAGCGCTTGCTCATTCTTTCTTGCTCTCTCTCTCTGACATGTGGAGATAGAGCAAGAAGATAACCGTTTGAAAAAAACAGAAAGACAGTATTAACCATACACCAAGCAATATAGGCTCTTTGACCTTCCAGCTTCCAGACCTGTGAGAAATAAATATTTGTTGTTTAAGCCACCCAGTCTATGGTATTTTGTTACAGCAGCCCACACTAAGCCAACTGGTAAATATTCACAGAACTTATCACAGTCTACATCTTATGGCTTTGATTTGTTTACTTACTTATCCAGTGTCTCCTTCACTCAAAAAATAAACTCCATGGGGTTGGTGCTATGGTGTAGCAGGTAACGCTCTTCCTGTGACTCCGGCATCCCATGTGGGCACCAATCTGAATCCCAGATGCTCCACTTTCAATCCAGCTTCCTGCTAATGTGCCTGGGAAAGAAGCAGAGAATGGCCCAAGTACTTGGGCCTCCTTACCCACATGGGAGACCAGGAAGAAGCTCCTGGCTCCTGGCTTTGGACTAGCCCAGCTCCAAGGCCATTTGGGGAGTGAACTGAAAAGATTCTCTCTCTCTCTCTCTCTCTCTCTCTCTCTCTCTCTCTCTCTGTCTCCCCTGTTTCTGATATAACTCTGCGTTTAAAATAAATAAATCTTAAATATATGTCTTTAAAAATAAACTCCATAAAGATATGAAGCATTTCTACAAAGTTAATCTATTATCTTCATTTAGCACACAGTTATCAATGACTAATTGTCATGTGAATCGTTCCTACCTCCTCTCCAACTCACCTCACATCACTCCACCTCTATATTTTGTAGTTATATGGTCTTGATTTTTTTAAGATTTATTTATTTATTTGAAAGTCAGAGTTACACAGAGAGAGGGAAGGCAGAGAGAGAAACAGAGATAGGTCTTCCATCTGATGGTTCACTCCCCAATTGGCCATAACGGCCAGAGCTGCGCCGATTCAAAGCCAGGAGTTTCTTCCAGGTCTCCCATGGGGGTGCAGGGGCCCAATGACTTGGGCCATCTTCAACTGCTTTCCCAGGCCATAGCAGAGAGCTGGATTAGAAGTGGAGCAGCTGGGACTAGAACCGGAACCCATATGGGATGCTGGCACTTCAGGCCAGGGTGTTAACCCGCTGCACCACAGTGCCGGCCCCATATGGACATGTTTTAATTCATCAAGCTGTTTTTGTATAGACCATTTAATACTGGAAGCCATCTTCCTCCATCTCAGCTCTGTAACACTGTCTACTCCTTCCTGATCCATTTCCCTTCACCTGTCTAAATTTACTGTTCTATCAGGTCTTAGCTTAACATCATTATTTTCTTGAGTGCCTTCTCTGACTCCAAGTACTAGGTTAAGAGCCACTACTGTCTATTGTAATAATGCCATATCATGATACTAATCACAGGTACTTTAAATCTCCCTTTCCTCTGTTAAATGTAAGCTCTTTGAAGTCTTGATTGCAGCTGAGAAAAATAGTAAGTATTCAAAAAACAAGCTATTCCTTTCTCTCCTCCAATAAGACTGGGACCTAAATCTGTGGTTGTGAGCAGGGGCCTATTGCAAATCAGAGTCTGCTAGATTATTTTCAAATAACACGAGCAAATCCACATTCTTAGGAAAATCTTAGCAAAATGCTCTGATGGACTAGATAGTTCAATAAACTGCACAGCACTCCAGCGACAGGCATCACAAGATTATCAATTTATGACTTGGAAACTCAAGTACTCAACAAAAGTGAAAATCTCTTCATCTTAAGGTTATAGAGCCAGCTTATTACTAATACAGAGTGAGAAAGATTTGGAAAATTTACTGCAGAAATAAAGCAATGGGTTATTTGAAAAGTAAACATTAGAAAGAAAAAGACACATAATGAAAAATAGATCTTATATTTCATAGTAAAATAACCAAATTAAGAAGAAAACAAACTTTCTTTGAGAAAGCAAATCCAGAGCCCAGAGACTGATTCATCACCTCTGAAATAGTTCATTTATGAATATCACCAGCTCAACTAAAGCTAGTCACAAAGCTGGTGTTGAATAGTAAAGAGAAAACTCATATAAAGTGCTATTAGAGAAGCACACTTTTGACTGGCCAGCAACTAGTTAAACAATGAAGATTTACTTATTCTGGGATGTGAACTGATAAACAATGTAAATCTCAGGAGAAATCACAAATGTATAGAAGGAATGCATGGCTTCTTGACCCTGATTGACTTTCCTGTGCTCTCTATGTGTCTCACGAGAAGAAAGCTCTTTTTCATGCCAGACCCATCATGATGAATGCTGATGAGACAATATTTGATTCATCATGGCTAGATGGTTATTCTGCATGCAATCTTTCAACTCCATCATTCACTGGCTTGCACACACAGCAGTACTTAGGTATGATTCCTAGTAGTGAATGGCTACGCTTTTGTTCTTAAATTATAGAGACTTTGTTAGGATGAAAGGTATAATCACTTTCACCAATTCAGATGAAATTGATCCAAGAACCAATTAGAAGATTCAAGATTCTTAAGAGTTATTTTAATTCAGTGAACCACATTTGTCATGAATTATTTAATGTCATATAGATACTTACGGCATAGATAGATACAAATACCGATCCATACTGAATGTGACAGTTTTTGTCTCTTTTATGATTCTTCTGTCAACTCCAATAATTTTCAAAAAGAGGAGACCTCCTATTTTATGAAACTATCTCATTGTAATGGTCAACAAATATAAATAGTAGAGGGAAAATTCAGAATATGATTTTCCCCATAGGTTTCAGGGGAACACTGTACAGAAAAAAATAATCTAGCCTCATAATTCAAAATGGCAATAAATATAAGGTATAAAGAGACATCCTAAGCTTTTTCTGTAAACAGAATATATGCAGAGAAGTTTATAATTAGCAGTGGTTAGGGAGTCAAAAAGAGAAAAATATTGACAGACTGAGAAATGTTAGAAGCCAGGATAACATCTTCTAACCACAAAGTGTTTTGTGGTGAAATATTTGTTAAGAGAATTAGCAAGAGTCGGCAACAATTTCTCTCACAGTTGGGGAGTGGTATTTAGAGTATCAGCCATTGGCTAAGTATAGCTTTACAGAACAGTGGTTGGTAACGTTCAGGGGGCCACGGACCCCTTTGAGGATATCATAATCTTCCATTACTTATTCCCAGAAAAATATGTTTATGCATATTTTTGAGGAGATTTTCCAGAAAATTTGAGGAGATTCCCTAAGGTCCTTAACTCTGTCCTAAGGACCTCCTCCCACTCCATATACTCCTCCCTTCCCAGCCCTCCTCCCCAATAGAAGTCTCTGCTCTGGGACTGAAATTTATAGAAAAAGGAAGCACTGTACTAGGAATTTTTCATGTAGTCACAGCCATTTGGCCAGAGAAGCTCCTATTTGTCACCCCTACATCCTCAAGGGCAGGTATACTGGGCAACACCCGGCATGGATTCTAACCAAAAAATCAAAGGAACATATTTATAGTACATAGTCAATAGATATCACCTGATCTATTGAGTTTCCATTGTAAATGGCTATATTTAAGCTAACGAGGAATTGAAGGAAATTGATATTCGTGAACCACATGAGTATACTAAGTCTCTACAAGTTGCTTGCATGCATACTGACACACTAACTCTGCACAGTGCCCTGCCAGGTAGTTGTCATTATCCCCCTCAAAACAAACCTGTGGCTCCCAGAGGTTAACTAACTTGTCCAAGGTCACACCACAGGTTGATGATGGAGTTTGGATTCTAACTCAGAATTCCCTAATTCCAAAGCCCACTTTCATCCCATTATATCCATTTTCCTACAGCTACGTTTATGGCGTGATCATCTGCTGTGCTTGGGGTAAATATCAGATCCCAGGGCCTTTCTCATGGAGCACATGCCACAATCCAGTAAGGAGACTCTCAACTCCTTCCCACCAACTCTCCTACAACCACCCTTAGTGCAGAACACCCTCATCATCCCCGGATCATTGCAACAGCCTCCTCACCAGTCCTGCCACCTCTGTCTTCACTCAGTCTGTTCCCAATACAGTGGCCAAAGTGATCACCGAAGAGCACCAGTTAGATCACAGCATCACTCTGCTGTTCAAACCCTACACCAACCTCTCAACAAACCCAGAATAAAAGCCGCATGCCTAACAAAGACCTACGAGGTCCAGCTCTACCAGCTGCCCCTTCGCTGCCCTCACCTTCAGTTTCTGAAATTCTTCTTTGTAGGGTACCAGAGTCTACATAATAACGCTGCCCTCCTGGACTTCTGCCTGGAGTGTTGAATGCTCTTCCCCTAGATTCCTCATCACAATTCCCCCACATCTTCTAAGTCTTTGCCTCAGATGCCGCCTCCTCTGTGAGATCTTTCCTGACTATGCTATTTTAAATGGCGCACAGGGTGAGCATCTGGCCTGGAGCTTAAGAAGCTGGCTGAGACACACACGTCCCATCTCAGAGTGCCTGTGTTGAAGTCCCACCTCTGGTTCCTGATTCCAGCTTCCTGCTAATGTAGATGCCAGAAGGCAAAAGTGATGGCTCAAGCAGTTGGGAGACAGATCAAGTTCTTGGCTCCCAGCTTCAACCAGCTCAGCCCAGTCCTGGCCATTGCATGCACCTGAGCAGTGAACCAGTGGATGTGAGCACTCTCTCTCTTATTTCCCTTATTTTCATTCTTCCTTTCTCTTGAATAAACAAAAAATTTAAAATAAATATATAAGTAAAATTACACTCCAACATCTACCTCAATATTGCTTATCCCCCACCCTTTTTTCCCCATAACATGCATTGCCATTTACCTTTATTAATTATTTACTTATGTTCCATTTGCTGCCTCCACAGATTATATTTCATAACAACACTGAAGGTCTAATACCTAAAATAATGCCAGGCACACAGTAGGTATACAATGAACATCTAATGAGTGAATAAATGAATGAATGAATGATCACTGGCACTCAAGTCTCGGTTGAAAAACCAATAAAACACAGTGAATGGTGCAGCCTACTTGCATAACTGCTGTAATAGAAAAGCTGTGTCACAACACTGCACTGCATGCCAATTAAAGGCAGCCTGAGTGTGGATGTAACACTCAGCAAAGTTTGGCCTCCCCTGGTACAACCAAATGGCTGCTTCCTGTCTTCTTTTCAGAGCGCCACTTAAGACATCTAAAACGATGGAAACAGAAGCATTCCTTTTCATTTCAAATAGCCTGTTTTCAGGAGACATGTTAGCTTTATGTGTTAAACAGGCTTGCCCATTTTATATTTAATTCAATAATGAGTGCCAAAAGAATTAATAGATCTCATGTCGCTCAAAGACGAGAAGTAAAGTAAAAAAAAAAAATTGCCTTCCTTTCCCAAGAAGAAATTAGATACATAAGTGGCCATATTATATGTTTTTATGAAAATTTTAATTGCTAAATAATGGGGGCATGAGAAAAAGGAACCTCCTGACGCAGTTTATTTTTAACCCCAACCTAGACAGAGACCTTGTCCATCATTTGTTCAAGCTGTGTTTGGGGGAAATAAAGACAAGCAGGCAAATGTGTTTCAATATTCCTGAAGAATCTAACAGTCAGCAAAAATATTCCTAATTATAATTACTTGGTGCCATCCTAACCGGTGCATCCAATACTGCAAAGTGAGTGCTTCTTAATGAATTACTAGGTGCCATGAAATTCCTAAACATTTTGTAGGATTCACTTCCTCCACTTAGAGATTATAATTTACAAAGAAGTGGAATAAACTAGAGCATTCTACCCCAGAGTACTGGCACTAGAAGTTGTTCTTAAAGGAAAAGCAGAATATAAACGTTTACGATAGAATATGAGGACTATGCCTCCCATTTTATAGTTTACACACTGATTTAACATAAAATTAAATGTTGCAACTCAAATAGTTTATTAATACTCTTTCCTGGGTTGCAGCTGGCAGCAGGAATATTCTAGCTGATGTCTGCACCAGAGAAATGTTTTCCATACAGAATAGACTCTGTGACCAAAGACATGCATTGTAGTAACAAGCAATGTTTGGACTACAGCGTGTGATAAAAAGATAAAGGAGAGGCTTCCCTATTACTCAAAAGTCCTAACACATTAGAGCTAAAAGGGATCCAGTCACTACATAGACAAGAAAATTGAGCTCTGAATTTGAGAAGTGACTTGCCCAAGGTCACACAGTGCCTGAGCCAAGACAAAAATAAAATCTCCTCGCTCCCAATCCAATCACCTTTTTGCTACACTGTGAGCATTCAATAAATATTATTTTTCTTCCTTCTAAGGAGCAGGAGGAACGGCAAAGAGAAAGGACATTGTCATTTATTACTGTTTATTCATTTTTTTAATATGAAGACTTTGGAAGAACAACACCAGAGCAGCAGTGTATATTTTATTTCCCTGAAGCATGATGTGCTCTCGGGTAAATGTGTTTTATGAAGAGATTTGTCCTGGGAACTTGGCAGATTTTACTGTAAATATTTTAACAGTTTCCTATTATTTAGTTGTGGGATTAAATTTTTATCCCAGCCTCCCTAGACTGATGTCTGTAGATTATAAGTGGTTTGTGAGGGAGTGCCTGCAACAGAAACTATGGCTTTCTTCATTAAATAAAGTTGAGGCAGACAGAGAAGGACTTCCTCCTGTCCAGCAAGAAATCCACCATCAGCTCTTTCAGTTTCCCATCAGCTGCGCGGAACTGCCTTGCTGGGGACCAAGCTCTCAGGTACTGCCCATAACTACGGAGCAATAAAGGTAAATGCACAAAAGCCTAAACATATGGACCAGTGCAGGACAACTATAATGAACAATACTCACTCCAGAGCTCCCTGCAAGAGTGAGCAAGAACTGGCCAGACCCACATCACAAGTCAACTCCTTTTGCCTCCACTCAATGCTGCCCTCCCTTCTTAGCCTTCACAGGGTTGACCCCGCATAAATACCTCAAAACACCAAACTGCCTCAGCATCTGCTTCCATTCAATCCAATCTGCAGCATTGCTCCTTTGTTTCTCAGGCACACAGACACCTGATCCAGATTTCAGCCCGTCCAGGGTAGCGTCCAGTTCATGCTATCACCAGCTCCCTAATGCTGATAGTGTGGACAGGAAGAGGTTATGTACTGAAGGAATAAGGACTGAATAGCTGACAAAAGAACACAGGCATTGCTCACATCAGATCAGAGTTAGTACATGGATGGGGCCAATGAAGGACATGGTATAAACACTGGGGTATAAACACTGGGGAGGGACTTACTGTTCACAATTTACTATGCTCAGCTTCTCTGGGCCAGGCACTCTGCTGAGTGTTTTACCTACATTGTCCTTTTAAATCCCCACAACCGGACTCTGTAAGGTTTTATACTTTGGGAAATGGTTTCAGAGAAGTTAAGCAAATTATCCAAAATCTCCAGTCTGATCACAGATACTAACCGCCTTTAATGATGAACAAAATCCCTAATTCCACACACAGAAGGTGGGGTTAAAGCCCCTAGGCATCCCTGGAGATGGAAAGCTCAGAAAGAAAAGGGATGTGTTTTCTGGGACCTCGTGGCTCCCTCCATGATCCTGACCTTGTCCCTCCACACAGCATTGCCGGGGTGAGGGCTAACAGATGTATGTTCTTCTTAGAGACAGTTCAAGGCTGTTGGTGCCAGCCCAAAGGCTCCAGACCCTCGTGCTGCTGGGCATCCAACCTCTAGCAGATTTACCTGCCTGGTCTCCTGCCATTTCAATGTTTAACTTTTACTGTATGTTGCAGTTTAATGGTTTTGTCTGTTTTAACAAGTAATCTTTTGATTTGATTTTATATTACCTACTTGCTTTTTCTAATTTTTAGACTGTAACCACTAAGATAAAATGCAAGCCAAACAATTATAAGAGAAGACGAATGTTTGTGTTAATACAGTTAGATCTACGTAGGCCTTCACTTCATCCCTACAGGGTACTCCTAGGCAAAGCCCCATAAACACTGCGTCAATTAAAATAGCCTGACAGAGCCATGCTCATCACTAACCCTTGTAATTTAGGATATTTATAAACCAAATTTTCCTACATAAACGAACTGAAATCGTCACTGAGGCTAGATCATTAGTTTCTGTGGTTGTGATCAACCACTTATTAACGGGTCGCTAAGGCCCAGCTTTACGTGCTATCCTACATAGTCAATGATGAAGACATATTTTCCTTCATACGTGCTAGCTACTGGCTTTGTTTCCCCTTTTCTATAAATTAAGAAAATAGGACTTGGGCAGGCATTTGGCATTGTAGTCAAGCTGCTGTTTAGGATGCCCATATCACAGTGCCTGAGTTCAACTTATGGCTCTGCTCCCAGTTCTGGTTTCTTGTGCACCTTTGGACACAGTGATGACAACTAGAGTAGTTAGGTGCCTGCCACCCACATGAGAGACCCTGAGTAGGTTTCTAGCTTCTGGATTTGGCCTGACCCAGCCCCAGCTGTTGCAGGCATTTGGGAAGTAGACCAGTGGATAGGTGATCGCTCTCTCTCAAATAAACCCAATAAATTAAAAAAAAAAAAAAAAAGAAAAGAAACATGGGGGCTGGCACCATGGCTCACTTGGTTAATCTTCCATTTGCGGTGCCGGTATCTCATGTGGGTGCCGGGTTCTAGTCCCAGTTGCTCCTCTTCCAGCTCTCTGCTGTGGCCCGAAAAGGCAGTGGAGGATGGCCCAAGTGCTTGGGCCCTGCACCCACATGGGAGACCAGGAGAAGCACCTGGCTCCTGGCTTCGGATGGGTGCAGCGCCGGCTGTGGCGGCCATTTGGGGAGTGAACCAACAGAAGGAAGACCTTTCTCTCTGTCTCTCTCTCTCACTGTTTATAACTCTACCTGTCAAATAAATTAAAATTTATATATATATATGTATATATATATAAAAGAAGAATTCTTAGGAGATGTAAAGTTACATATAAGTGAAGCAACTAAACATTAAATATTATTTTAAAAAATAGAGACAAAAGCTCAAAAAGGTTAAGTAACTGGCCACTTTATGAGCCCCTGATCTTAAAGAAGCTATTTAACTTATCTGAGCCAGTTCTGTCTTATTCAAAAAGAAAAGAATAATAACTACCATAAGCTGGTATAGTGCCCAGAACCCTAATGTTCTGTCTGGCCCACACTCCACACTAGGCCCTCAATTAACATTTGTTGAATGGTCACAGGAACTGAATGCAATGACAATTGGAAATACTATAATGCTGAATAAGAGGGCACGTGACAAATGACAGCTATACTATGGCCATCTAGACTTACACATCAGTAAGTGGCAGACCATAATCCCAACTTTGTCTCTCAGGCACCTTTCATGCCACTGTACAATGTTGCAGATAATGGCACAGTCTTGTTTATGGAACTATTTGGAGCATAATTAAAGACAAATCACACCAAAAACCCATGTGTCTCTCTTGCATAATGACCTAACATTGATCAATATTGCAGAGATGCTGTACCACAATGAGAGAAATTCTACAAAGAAATTCTACCCAAATAAGACCTTTAAGTTCCTCAGTTCTACCACTAGTAAGGTTCCTATGCTATTTACTGGAAAGAGGTCCAACCATCTATAATTAAATTATTGGAATCCACTTTAAATTTATGAGACTCCTTGAAGAATAAATAGATCTACCTTTTGTCAAGGGCAAGTGTCAGAGATAATATTTTGAATATTTAATATTTATTGGAATGTAACTATTTCCCAGCCATTGTTTTAACCCCTTCATATGGGTTCATATCTTTAACCCTTTTGACAGCCCTACCATACTAGTATTACTACTATGCCCATTTCCCAGAAGAGAAAGATGAAGCACACGGAGGTCAAGAGATACCCTCAAAGTGACACTGGGAACAAGGGTTTTAGCCAAGATTCAAATCCAGGCATTCCAGGGCCAGAAACCACTTGTGATACAACCCTATGTACCTGTCTTTCCAGACTACCTTGCCTTTAAAGAAATATAAGTAGATAAGTTCAAATGTGTGTCTAGGGGCTGACATTGTAGCATAACAGGTTAAGCTGCCACATGTGCTGCCAGCATCACATATGGGCACCAGTTCTTGTCCCAGCTGGTATACTTCCAATCCAAATCCATGCTAATGTGCCTTGGAGAGCAGCAAGGAATGGCCCAAGTGCTTCAGCACCTGCACCCACATGGAAGATCGGGAAAAAGCTCCTAGCTCCTGGCTTTTGCCCAGCTCCAGCCATTGCAGCCATTTGGTAAGTGAATCAGCAGATGGGCAGATCAAAGATTCTCTCTCTCTCCCCCAACCCCCAATGTCTCTGTAACTCTGCCTTTCAAATAAATAAATATTTTCTTAAGTGTGCCTGATGTAAAGAAAAACTGTCAGAGATTTCTCAACACAGAGAAGGCTGCACCATGTTAGGTTACCTCCCATCTTCCTCTTTCATCAGCCATGGCCTGATAAGGATCCACAGTCTTCCAAATCCAACAGCCTCTTTACCTCCCTGAAAAGGCTAAGCCCAGAAGTATTCCCTCAAAATAAGGAGTCATCTGAAGAGAGTTTGTAATTGCATTTTCAGATTTACTTAGAAAGGAACCAAGTATGATTAAGGGCATTCCTAGTCTTCTACAGAGTCAAGTGATCAGTAGACAGAGTTTAGGCTTCAGAACTAATTGTATAAGGGAATTTTTCCTCTACTGAACTTCTTAAGGAAACTGGCCAAATCAAGGACTACCTGACTAGGAACTTGTGTTTCATCTCTAAACCCTGAAAAGGCTGACATCCCTAGCGCCCGGTTCCCACACAGCACAACCCAGAATGTGCCACCATGTGGTCTCTGCAAGGGAGGTGCTTAGAGGAATGCAGTGCAAAACTTGAGCAGCTGTGAACAGCAGCCTCACACTTCTAATAGCAACCTGATAATGATCTTCTCCACCTGCAGTCTTACTCACAAAATCTCTTCTTGATAATTCATTTCTTAGAGATTCCAAGCCAAATTATCCAAATCTTCCTTTATTTACCATGTAATTGGTAGGGTTTTCTTTGCTGTGGTAAATAAATGGAAATGGCAAATTGTGATGCCATCATCTGTTCCTAAACGTGTGCTCCTCTCCAGAAAGCTTCCTTCAATATACAGAGAATGAATAGTGGCCAAGTTCCTATAAGAAGCATCTCTGTCCAACGTACGCCATCAGAAAGAGGCCCACCTCTACAATCACCTCAACAGAAGTATGCAACCATGATTGCCTATCATTCCTACAAATCACTTCTGTCTCAGTAAAGCTCAACTAAGAAGCAGATGACTAAGCTTCATGAAGGAGTGACTCTACCCCTCCCCCACCTAAGAAAAGGAAAAGGTCAAAACCTTCTGGACATTTGTGGAAAATATAAGAAAAAGAATATTCATAGAAAGCTGAAACTAATGAGGTAATATACAAATGCTGTGTGATAGTGTTTTGGGTACAAAGAAGTAGCAGAATATCCTTTTACTGATTTATATCTCTGGGTGGACTAGATTTGGGTTTTTGTGGGATTTTTTTAATTTAAAGATATTAAAATTACCCAAAAGGAATCACCGTTAATATTTGGCATGAATTTATTGTTTTAATTTTTTTAAGATTTATTTATTTGAAAGTCAGAGTTACACAAAGAGAGAAGGAGAGGCAGAGAGAGAGAGAGAGAGAGGTCTTCCATCTGCTGGTCCACTCCCCAGATGGCCTCAACAGCCAGAGCAGTGCCAACCTGAAGCTAGCAGCTTCTTCCAGGTCTCCCATGTGGGTGCAGGGGCCCAAGGACTTGGCCCATCTTGTACTGCTTTCCCAGACCATAGCAGAGAGCTGGATGGGAAGTAGAGCAGCCAGGACTGGAACCAGCACCCATATGGGATGCCAGCACTGCAGGCAGTGGCTTTACCTGCTATACCACAGCACCAGCCCCTGGCATATATTTAAAGCAATAGCCCAAATATGTAAGTAGAATTCCACCCATATCATAGGACATAGGATGCCACCACCCCATTGCTGGCAGTTTTTCTTTACATTTCCAAGATGGACTGGTCAAGGATAGAGTGGTCACAAGAAATTGGTCTGATAGTTATGCTTCAGCCAGATGGACTTGACCTTGATATCCAATCTCACAGTGTTAATATGTCAGCTATGTGTAATCAGTTTATTTAAAACCTCAACTTGTTGAAATATAAGCATAAAATACTTTCATTTTTCTCTATAGCCTCCTAAATAGTTCACCCTTCCTCTATAGAGGAGATCATTTAATATCCTGGGCAGACTCCATAACTTCTTCATCACTTTCTAGTTTTTAACTTTGCCCAATCTAATGTTCCAATTTTATATCAAACTTAAAACGTTTCTCTCTTCTCACTGCTCAGTTTGTGCTATACGGGACTTGCAGAGAGTAGAGAAAAAAAGTATTCTTTAATTCATCTGCCTCCTTCACCTTGGGGCAAAAAGAGGCCGTTTCCCTCTGGGACACTCCTCTCTCCTTTCGGAGTGCCCACCTCTTTGGGCAACCTGGACAAGGGCCTTTTAAAGGGCTGTCACTACTGGCCACCTTTGGCGGTGTCACCATAGATGCCAAGCTGAAGAAAATCTCAAACTTCTCACTCTCTTATCATATACATGTATGAATTCCTGAGCTGACTCCCAAGGTGTCTTCACTATGTGAGGGATCTTCGAAGAGTACATGTAAAAAAAAAAAATAAAAATAAAAAAGGACAATGCAAAATACAGATTATGAAAATACTACCTATGGATTTCAAGCTTTTTGTACCAAAACAAACTTCATCTTTTAATTCCTTCCATGAAGTTTTTGAAGTACCTACATGTAGTGTGCTGACTTAATGACATCTGCTTTTGACCACTCCCAACTCCCACCACCAGTGCTACACCCCCGTCTGAGGCATGGGGATGCCTCTCTTGGGTGGGATACAGAGAAGCCAGCGCAAGCCCAGCCACTTAGAGGCATCTGTGTGACCAGTGCTCCCTTGCTTGCAGGCCACATGGTGAGAATGTCGCTTTTCTCCCTCCACCTTCTCTTACTCCATCAGTCATTCCAGTTTCCCTTTCCCCTGATAAGTACAGTCCTTCGTCAAAGCTTGCATCCGTGCTGTGTTGAGAGAAAGTTTCCTCCTTGCAGGTACCCCCAAGTCTCTAAGACGAGTCTTCTCAGAATCCCCATCATTTCACCTTGAGAAAGGAAGCACCTACTTTCTGCTTGGTACCACTCTCCCACCCACCAACCACAACATGCACTCCTCATGTTGCCACTCTATTGTACCCACAAAGTCCCCCCTTCTCCTTTAATAGAATGGAAATGGGGGTGGGTGGGTTAGCAAGATTGCTCCCTCTTAGCCCTGAATGAAGTGTATGGCTCTCTATTTTGGTGATTCTCTTCAGAATGAGAGGTACTTAACCTCTCTGTCCCTAGCCTTGGGATTTAGTCCTTACACCCCAGGAAGTACAAAAGATACCACTCAACATCCTGCTGCAAGTAGAAACATGATCCAAGGCTTTAAGAGGCAAAGGGCTGCCTTTCAGTGACCCTGAGAGTACTCTGGGAAATATGTGAAAGGACTAAAATTCTTTAGCATGTGACACAATAAAAAAGGAATAAAATACAGACTGATCTGAAAATCTTGCTTTGGGAGCTTTTAAACTATTTGTTTATACAGAGCCTAAGATCCCAGAAAAAGATTCCTTCTTAATAAAACATGAGTCCTTTATGAAAATATGATCACCAGGAGATTTACTAACAAGGAGATAGAGGCTGGGGCAGGGGGCAGGGACAGGGTATCGCTGATCTTGATTAGACTTAGAGGTTAATGTATAGTTCACTTTTCTGAGTTAACCTGTCTTCTCAATGCAAGCTCATTCCTTCTAATGCCAATACAACCACTCCCCAACCATTCAAAAGAACCCCACCTATGACTTTATGTGCCAAGGTCCCTTTGTTGAGGTTTTCATAGAGTTTTTAGACCTCTCAAACTGACAGCCTTTCAAGATTTATACTTTTTATGATCCCATTAGCTAGCATTACAAGGTTTACCTGGAATTCTTTTCCAGGTCACACCTAACCAGTGACCTCGTTGAGAGTGCTCACCATCCTCAGCTGATCCTGAGCCAGACCTCAGCTCACACAGGCAGGGCCGGTTAATGCATCACCTGCTTTTGATTCTGAGACAAAAAGATTCCTGGACCCACTATGTGTTCTTTATATGAATCTCAGTGACATTCCTTTGAGTTCTTTACTGTAACCGCATGGAAAGAAATCAGTTCTTGAAAGGAAACTGAAATCTTTTTAGAGGGTGGAGAACAAGGTCTAAGACAGACCTAGGCAATGCTAACGCATTTAGAAAGAGATTTCAAAACTCCCACAGAGCATTATGATTCCTTAGAATTATCACAGGGACCTTCCTGGCAGTGGGAAGTTCACACACAAGTCTCTCCCCATTGTTTCACCCTCACAATTGTCAAGCAAAAAAGATTTGATTTCATCTGCTTTTTTGATAGGCTTCCAAGCTAAAATTTTATAAGGAAAAAAACAATTTTACTGCTGCAAAATAAGCATTTCCTATATGAATTTCTTTAAATGAACTAAATATATATGCCCTTTGCCTTATCAAGAATAACAGCTACCTAAAGCAACTGAACTTGCTTACCAATCACTATCATAAAACACAGTATGTTCATAACTATGCCTAAATGCAGCAGCATCATGAGATTTGCTTGTCAGTGTCCAACTCTACCAAATGCCCTTGGACTCTTGCCTGCTCCCAAAAATGCCTTCACAGATCTCTAATCCTTCATCTGAGGTTGAGTTGATGAACTTCTTTGCCTTATTTGTCAGACTGCAGTCGGAGATGCTGTCCACATCCCTTACACAAAGATCCATGCAATGAGCTCCCTTTACAACAAGACCCAGAAAAATCTTCCATGTTTTCCATTGGGTTTGCATTTCTGTTTTTGTCTTTTTTAAAGATACTAAGGAACTTGTAATTTCTTAGCTTGCCTTCAGCTGCCAGGAAGTTGAGAGTTAAATTTAGTGGTGAAGGTGGATGAGGGGCTGTATTCAGATACTGTGTTTTCCAGCCTATTTATCATCTAGTTCTCCTTTAATTCAGCCAACATTAAGTATTCAGGTGCTCAGTACTTTTGGTAGGCACCAAGAGCACAAAAATTATGAAAACTTGATGCTTTTCCTAGAAAAGCTATGAGTTGAATGGCTACTATTCTTTTATTTTACTTTCATGATCTTTCTACATATGCGCCTTTTATTTGGAGCCTGTCTTACAGCTGTTTTTGATAACAGACATGGTATTATTGATAAATAAAGGAAATAAACTGGCATGTTCTGGCAAGAGAGGGTATTTATTTCCTAGGGAGGAAGATAACCGAAACTGTATTCTTATCTCTCATCTTCTGAAATTATCTCACAGACTAAACCTCTCTTTCAACCCAACCTACAAACAGGTGTCAGATTAATTTCCTAACAGACCACTTCTGATCATGTTATTCACTTTCTACTCAAAAATACTGCCACCCACCCAAACACAATACTCTCAAAAGATAAGCAATAAAACAACAGCAAACTCAAAGCAGTCTTAGTACAAAGAAGTAGAACCTGACTAAATCCTTCGCCCCCATAAATGCTTATCAATGGGTGGACCTAAGTAACACAGTCCTGGATGGAATAAACTATTGAAAGCCACATCATGGGGCCAGCGCTGCGGTGCAGCAGGTTGAAGCCCCACACTGCAGTACCGGCGCCCCATATGGCCACCGGTTCTAGTCCCAGCTGCTCCTCTTCTGATCCAGCTCTCTTCTATGGCTTGGGAAAGCAGTAGAAGATGGCTCAACTCCTTGGGCCCCTGCACCCATGTGGGAGACCAGGAGGAAGCTCCAGGCTTCAGATCAGCTCAGTTCTTGCCATTGTGGTCATTTGGGGAGTGAACTAGTGGAATGGAGGACCTCTCTATCTCTGGCTCTGCCTCTCTCGGTAACTCTTTCAAATAAATAATTCTTTAAAAAAAAAGCCATATCAATAAAAATAAAATCTCGCAATACACCCACATGTACTTTCACCTAAAACATGTCTATTTCTGAGCCACTTAGGATCTTAAACAGCCACTGTGTGAGGTATTGACATGATTTCACAGGCTTGCTCATGTGAACATCACCACCAAAGGGGCAGGGGAGGAGCAATCTGCAGTTTCTAATTGATAGTTTCAAATGTGCCTAACATAGGGTTCTTACAGCCAGAGAGGCTCCAAGAGGTCCCTTGAAATAAGGACTGGTTTCCTTTTATGGGGGGGGGGGCAGGAATTATATTCTTTTTACCTTTTACAAATGCAACACTAGTACAAACCAAACTCCAAGGTCACCTGGCCAAAACACCAAACTTGCTAGTTCTGGCATCTGATCATGGTGCCTCTAAAAAACAGAATACAGATAGTGCCTTCCTCATGCCAACCCTCACAGCTGAAGTCTTTTCCCCAGGGGAAGATAGTGTTCCTAAATTTTGCCACGTGGAGACAAGCATAAAATATGTTCTCTATAAAAAGGAAAGTCTTCCCTACTTTAAACACAGAATATTGTGCAGAATGACAATATATGTGGTCCTTTTGCAGTGTCTGATGTGTGTGTATAGTTATTTAGTGTCAAATAGAAAAGACTTGAAACTTTATGATAAGACTTTAGCACCGATTTAGTAAAGCAATTATATATTGACAGTGAGAAGAAAATCTTTTAGTCAGTTTACTGATTTCAACTGTAATTTTTCTACTTTTCCAGCCAGAAAAGTGTTAGCAAGCTAATTCTTGCTCCTCCAGATTTGTGTATCTTATACACTGAAGAGAAAGCTCTATTTCTATGTACCCATTAGCCCAACAGGGCTTCTATGCCATACATTAAAACAGACTATTATATAAAGAAATATACATGGGGGTTAGGAATACTAACGAGACTTGAGGAATAAATTCTTCAGTTATGTTTCATTTAGTTATCAGATACAGTTACCTAGTGAACTAGTGGAACAAAATAAGGTTAGCCTCTCGATGTTTACGGTTCTGGGGAAAAATCAGAAACACAGTGCAGGAATGTTGTGCGAAATATTTCCGATAAGACAGACGTTTCTGATTTAGTGCATTCCTCCAGAACGGCAGGCCTGTCGGTAAAATACACGACAGAATGATATTGCTTTTGAAACGTGCAAGCATCCTTACACTGCAGTCACAGCATCTGGGGGGGGGGGGGGGGGGATGATGTCTGGAAGGCTTTCCTGCCACGTTCATTAGAAAGCATTTTTAATGACATTCACATTCTCAGATCCTATTTTGTATGCACAGTGAACAATGTAGAGGAAAAAAAACTTAAAATGGATATGATTTCTTGCAAACTGCTGGGAGAAATGTGAACTGGTATCAGTTCCTTACGCAGACAGAGCAGGAAGATGAGGCACCCTGACACTCCCAAGCTGAGGAATTCACTCTTGACTCTAATGGCATCACCAACCTAAGGTGAATCACTCACCATCTAAGACCTTAATTATGTATGGACTCATTGTGTCACGAAGGGGTCCCAAGTTCTCTGGGGACTTAGAACCCAAAATTGCTTAATCTGGACCTGAAGGATAGAAGAACATCCTGGCAATGTTCTGTGCCTGATAATTCATCTCCTGTTTAAAGATCTGTGTTATGCTATTCTGAAATTCAGGGTCACTCTCCCATAGAAATGAGGTATAAAGCGCTGATGGGGGGCAGTGCATAATTTTAGCCTGGTTGTACACAGCTGCAGCTACTTGCATGGGTAATTGCTCTTGCCCAAATCACCAGCATAACTGTGGCTCCAAAGACATAGATTTAAAAGCCACTGAAGTGTCAAATTATATTACAATAACAGAGCCCATTCTCCAGAAAATATTCATGTTTTAATTTTAATCAGTCTCCAAGAATGTGTTGAACCCTTGCTACAGGGCAAAAAAAGCACAAGTCTTGTAATATGTTGATGTCTAGCATGACAAACCGAGGACGGATGCTAACTGCATACACTTCTACACTGCAAGTTCCCATGATGAAAACAACCTGTTAATAAAAGTTCTAGCACCACCTTGCCCCGAACTTGGCACATAAGAGATATTTAACAAGCATTTTTTTAAGATTTACTTTTTATTTATTTGAAAGGCAGAGTTTCAGAGAGAGGAGAGACAGAGAGAGAATCTTTCATCCACTGGTCCATTCCCCAAATGGCTTCAATGACCGGCAGTAGGCCAGGCTGAAGCCAGGAGCTTCTTTTGGGTCTCCCATGTGGATGCAGGGGCCTGAGGACTTGGGCCATACTCCACTGCTTTCCAGATGCATTAGCAGGGAACTGGATCAGAAGTGGACCAATTGGGTCTTGACTGGCACCAATATGGGATGCTGGCATTGCATGTGCCGGCTTAACCCACTATGCCATGACACCCGCCCCTTAACTACCATTTTTAATGAAAGAATAAAACTTACAATTTCCACAACTGAAATTAGAAATCTGGAAGTCGAAGATATCAGGACCAGCTAAGGCTCTTCTGGGAGTGACTGATGGTGACTGTCCAAAGCGAGGTAGTGAGTCCAACAAAAATTGATTCATCTGCTACCTTATGGCATGTGTTTGGCACACTGATCCCTGACCTATCACATCCAATTATTGTATCAGGTCACACGGGACATACAAGAGAAGAGGAACCTTAATCCCTTCACTGGAAAATGTTCCAATCCAATTTGATGAGGTTTCCAAGAAGAACAGCAGCAGGAATATACAATCAAAATACTAAATCAATTAGGTGCTACAAATAAAACAATGTAGGAGGAAAGAGTAGAGGGTGCCAACTAAAAAGACATATTCAAGTCCCAAACCGTGGCACTTACGAAAAAATAAAGACAATTATAAAATATTTAAGCACAAATCCTAAAATAATTTACCTTCATTGTCCAAGAACATGAGAGACACATTTTTTTTCAAGAAGTCTAATTTGTTTGTATACCAGAAAATAGGTTGGGAAAAGGATGATTTTTTTTAGATAGAATAGTCAGTTCAGGGAAGAATAAACCAGGAAAACACTGTGTGTCTCAGTGACAAGATAATTACACAGTGCTATGAAGAAGTAGTTGTCTCAGTAATCTAATTTTTATTGACTATCAGAGCATAGGTGGACACCAAAATGCAATTTGAACACATGTATTTGTTAGTCAAGGATCTTACGGACTAGGTGGATAGCAAGTATCAGAAAACACCTGACCCACACCTCCACCTTACTGGGCCCTCCGTCTAATGCAGATCTGCCTCACTGAGTCACAACAGTCCACTGCCTCCTCAGGTTTTTGCATTTGCAAGTTTTCCACAAAGCTGTCCCCTTCATGTTATTCCAGAACTGGCCTCTACGTCACCTCCTCAGAGAGGACTTCTCTGCCCATCGTGATGAATGGAGCTCACTTCCGCTAACCCTTCCCGCCCTGAAGGAGCCACTCGCCACCTCCCTGCTTTTATTTCTTCATCACGTTCACCAGGATCTGACATGCTTCATTTAACTCGCTTCTCCTATGCCTTCCTTCTAGTAAGAATATGAGCTCCAAGAAAGCAAAAACACTATCTGCCTCATTTACATCTCCATCTCCACACTTAGAACAGGGTTCAACACAAAGATAGGGATCTTCAAAAAGTCCATGGGAAAAGCCTATTCAGACAAAGGTATGAAAGGGTCATTTTGCACCAAAATGATCTTATCTTTTAATTTCATATTTCTACCAACTTTTTTTTTTTTTTTTTTTGACAGGCAGAGATAGACAGTGAGAGAGAGACAGAGAGAAAGGTCTTCCTTCTTTTGGTTCACCCCCCAAAATGGCTGCTACGGCCGGCCCACTGCGCCGATCCAAAGCCAGGAGCCAGGTGCCTCCTCCTGGTCTCCCATGCGGGTGCAGGGCCCAAGCACTTGGGCCATCCTCCACTGCCTTCCTGGGTCACAGCAGAAAGCTGGACTTGTGCCGGCGCCGCAGGCAGAGATTAGCCTATCGAGCAGCGCCGGCCCATCTACCAACTCTTAAAAATATTTTCACAAGTGCTTCATAAATATTTTAAGTGAAATGTCATATACATGTTATTAAATGTTCTGATATATATTAATATATGTATTTCTCATTTGACTCTGATAGGCTTATGGGTTAAATCAGGTTCCCTATATACATTTTTGAAAAAAAAAGTTCATTCATGATTTATTACAAATATGTTCTTTAAAACACAAATAACATTTCTATACGCACTATAATTTAGATAGACCCTGGTACACAGACTTCAATAATTATTTTCTAAATTATTTAATTAAAATTTTATTTGCTTTTAATCTTTATGACAAAATAACAAGAAATTACTTAGAAAGGGCTAAGCTGGTACACACAGCTGCACATGGTAAGTAGTACTTCAAATTATAGCAATTTTTCAAATAATACATATCAAAACATATTCACCAATACTAATCCATAGAGGAAAGCTTCCGATGTAGTCATCCAACTTTATCCATGAGGACACATCCCAAGACCACAGTGGATGCCTGAACCACAGATGGTACCAAACCTTACATATATAGTACTACACTTTTTTCCTATGTATGCATACCTTTGAGATATTTAATTTATAAATTAGGCACACACAGAAAGAATTTAACCACAGTAGCTAATAATAATTTAAAAAGGAACAATACATTCTAACAATAAAAGCTATTTGAAACTTATGAATTGTTTATATCTGGAATTTTCCAGCTAATGTTTTCAGAACTCAATTGCCACAGGTAACAAAAACTGCAGAAAGCAAAGCCACTGATGGGGGTTCCACTGTGTCCCAAGAAAACAGCTGCAGAGCTGACCCAGACCTCCTGCAGAATTCCCCGCAGTTCACCAGTGTGTAACAAGAATTTTCCAGACTCTGCCAACTGTCAATGGCAACAGTGCAAAAGGAGTCAAGGAGGCTTCTTGCATCCACAGTCAAATCCCTTAGACTAAGGACCCTTATAACAAACTGCTATGTCCCCTTAAATCTAAACCTTGCATCTTGGGTCTTTGTTCTCTCTTGAGTCAGTTCCTTCTTATCCAGTTCATTTTAAAGACAGCTGTGAAACGGTAACTGGCCTTATCCTAACAAATTTCTCTTTCTATAGAAAATATCTATTCTTCCCTCTTTAATTTCTAATACAGGAGGGTAAAGGTAAGATACCTAGTTAAAAGCGAGACAGAATGTTAATTTCCTGTACTGTTTCCACCACTGAACAAGGGTCATGTACTCACAAAGTCCAAAGACCCAGCACAAATGATAAGGAAGGCAACAGAAAATAAGAGCCATTAAATTCCTTCTTCCAGTTACTTGGGAAAAGAAAATGTTTGTATTGAAATCCTCTGGTTTAGAAGGGAATGGTAGTAACTTTATATATGATACAGGTATAATCATCAATTCCTTTCGATACAGAGCTCTAAAAAAAAAAGTCATTACAATTCAGACTATCAAAAGACTCGTTACAGAGGAAACATAATTTGTTCCCGTCCCAGGGTGTTACTTGACATGGCACTGAAGAACTCTTCTGTTGCTAAAAGACATTTTTTAAATGTTCTAATTATTTCCACAAAGTATTGCCTCATGCAGTGCTATAGTCAATCACTTGCCAAAAGGTAGGTGCAGGGGAGAATAAAACAAAAACTAACCAAAGGATTTTTAATAATCTTGAAGAAACTAACATTCAGGGCAATAGCCATTAATAAAAATATTCATGTTATCAGTACTGGCAGAACAGCCACCATAAACTGAGTAGACTATGGTGAATTATTGAGCATCATAAAATTCTTAAGTATCTTGTAGGATGCATTTCCCCCATTTAGGAATTATAACTCAGGAAGAAATATTCTAAAAGGAACAGTCTGTTCCTTTGAGTGTCAGAACTCCAAGTTGTTTTAATGGAAAGCCACAATAAATATTTTTTATGGCAGAATCTGAATAATATGCTTACATGTTCCAACAAGTCAGTTTTGGAATTAAGTTCAGTGCAACTGAGTTAAGGTAGTACAGGAAGACTATTTTTGATGTTCTTAAACACCCCAAGATATGCCTACATCTATACTCTGTGGATGCTCTGCTCCTAGTCCTCTGTGTCTTTGAGCTTCTCCCCTATTCCTTTACCATATCCAAGTCGTTCAGCTCAAAAAACATGTAGTGAGGGGCCAATGTTGTGGCACTGTGGGTTAAGCCACTGCTTGCACAATGCCAACATCCTGTATCGGAGTACCACTTCGAGTACTGGCAGTTACTGTCTGATCCAGCTAGGTAGGTCCATTGTCAACTCTGAAGGGAAGGGTCTCAGAATCCTTTGGGTAGTTACTCACTCATTCCTTTGAACTCTCAGAGCCTTTTGTTCAGACCTCTATTAAAAAAAAAAAAAAAAAAAAAACTTGGACAGTTGAATTGCAATTACTTGGCTTCTCCTAATAAAGTGTGATCTCTCCATATTCATCTTTGTACCCTGAGCCCATAGTACAGGACCTGAATTACAGTAAGTACTGGATTTAGATGATGCCAAACATGAAGAGTTGGAAAATGTTTTTCAGGTCCAGCGTTGTGGCACAGCAGGTAAAGCCACCACCTGAGACGTCTCCATTCCATATGGGCACAAGTATCCCAGCTGCTCCACTTACCATCCAGTTCACAGCGTATGGCCTGGGAAGGCAGTGGAAGATGGCCCAAGTGCTTGGACCCCTGCACCCAGGTAGGAGATCCAAAAGAAGCTCCTGGCTTCAGCCTGGCTCAGTGCCAGTTGTTGCAGCCATCTGGGGAGTGAACCAGTGGATGGAGTGGATGGAAGATCTCTCTCTCTCTCTCCCCCACCCCTCTCTAACTCAGCCTTTCAAGTAAATAAATAAATCTTAAAAAAAAAGAAAGGAAGTATGTTTTTCACCTACCTGGAGCTCTAACTCATGCAAAGAAAATGAGGCATGATTTAATATATGGCAGAAAGTAATGTGTCACAAGAGAAAGATACAGACTATTACTGCCAAATTTCCTTCTCCCTCAATATGATCAGCTACATGTGCTGCTGAGCACGGAGGCGGGTCTGTCTCCTCTAGTCGTGGCCCTGACCCTTTCCTGCACCCCTTAGTCACCTGTGAGAGAGTCTGAGATGAGTATTACTGCTCCTGGCATGGTTTTATGAAGCAAGCACAAATTTAAATGAACAGACTTAAGTCTCCCTGCTGAAGATGAGGGTAGACACTCCCCTCCAATGAACCTTCTCCTAGAGCAGCGACGAGGAAACATTGTTCTGCCAAGGGCCATTTGGATATTTACAACATCATTCTCAGGCCCACACAAAATGATCAACTTAAAATTAACCTGCTATAGATTTATTGAATTTTGAGTCCCGCCTGTGGTTGCCTTGGCAGGGTCAGACCAAATGATTTCCCTGGCCTCATACGGCCGGCTGGCCAGCCGTTCCCCACTGCATCTGAGAGAATTTACATTAGAACATGTGTTTTCATCTTTCTCCTCTCTTAGAAATGGGCATAAATTTTCTGTAAAGCTACATAATAAACCTCTTACTAGTTTAAGACCAGGAATGTCTTTCTCAAGGACCTGGGAATCATCTCAAGGAAATGTAAACACCAAGGAAAACAGAGCCCCTACCTCCCAGTTTCAGCAGGAGAGGGGGCCTGACTTGGGCTAGCATCTCCTGTCAGTTGTAAAACTACCTCTTGGCATAAAGATATGAGAGGTTGATTTTTCCTCTAGATAAAGCCAATTAACTAACACAGGTGGCCACTCCAATTACCAAGGACACTTAGGATGAACTATGTGTGACAAATGGTGCTGTCCAGCCCTCTAACTTGAAGACTAGTTCTTGCTTATCTTGGAAACATATGTAACGGGTTGTACCTGCCTGGCTAATTAAAGAGGTGATATTTCTTTCTTTGCAATCTCTCAGCAGATTCCCTGTGATGTGCATCACACTCTGGTTCAATGTATATTTAATAATAAAGCATTTCTTTCACTTCTGCCTTGGTGCAGAGCATTTTCTGGGCTGGAAGGAGCTTTTGGTTTAGGTTACATTTGCCCAGTAGTCTCCTAGGTGAAATCTGGGTATGGAAATGCACTCCCGGAAATTTACCTTGTACATTTCATGAAGATTCCCCTTGCTTTCTGATGTCATACAATAATAAATTTTATCATTTGAAAGGAACTTAGACCAATAAAGTCAACCAAGAAAATTCTGTATTATGAATATACGTATGTGGCATCTACGCAAAAAAAAAAAAAAAAAAGGACAGATCCTATTTCAGAACTTCTAGAGTTCATGAAAGAAATACATAAGGCCAAGGTCCATAGGATTGGGGATATTTCTCCAAAGACAGAAATGAAGGAAGGTAACACTGCAAGTAGAAGACAGTGTATGACCAAAGAGGGGGGAGGGGCTAGCGCTGTGGCATAGTAGGTAAAGCCGTCACCTGCAATACCAGCATCCCATACAGGCGCCAGTTTGAGTTCCAGCTGCTCCACTTCTGATCCAGCTCCCTGCTAATGTGCCTGCGAACACAGCAAAGGATGACTCAAGTGCTTGGGCCCCTGCACCCACATAGGTGACCCAGATAAAACCCTTAGCTCCTGGCTTCCGCCTGGCCCAGCCCTAGCTGTTGAGAACATTTGGGGAGTGAACCAGCGGATGGAAGACCTGTCTCTCTGTCTCTTCCTCTCTCTTTCTCCTTGTAACTCTGGCTTTTGAATAAATAAAATAAGCCTTTAAAAAAAAAAAGGAAAATAAACAACGTTTGTGGAATGCTGAGTCACCTAATCACATTAAAATGTGGCACATGCATTAGCACCTGGAAGACAGGGGCAGTAATGGAAGTCAAGGCAACAGTGCAGAGATCTGAATGCCAGAATAAAGAATTTCTGCTTCATTACTAAAATACTGATAACCCTCCTCTTCTCCAAAGGGAGAAAAGGATGACTTAGCAAGGATCTTTCCTGAGAAGTTAGAAGGGGTACACTTGGTGCTATACTTTCCTTTATGGTTTTGTAGAAATGAGCTTCAATTCCAGACAAACTCTGCAAACACTGAAAGAAAACAAAAGTCCTGGTTTTCATTGCTCTTAGTAGCAGATTTTTTTTTTTTTTGGACTGGCCACAATTATCTGTTTTATCTCTATTACAGCTAAGAGCAATTTGAGATGTTGTTACTAAGATGCTCTAACTGTTTAAAAGAACAATTTCTTTGTTCTCAACTCCTTCCCTTTAGGGCAGAAGCAACCATTACTCACCTTCTTGGGATATCTCCCCCAGTGGCTGAGGCAAATGGCTTTAGTTTTTCTTTGACCTTCTTTCTTATATTCAGGGAGGTGTCTTACCTATTTAAAGATGATTTGTTGAAACCAAATGAGCAGTCACGGAAATGTAGCAGCCCACAGAATGTCTTCTTTCATTTGGAAAATCTGTATTCTAACACGGATGCTTTCAGAGGGAGGCTGTTATTTAAATATGGCAAATACACCAGTTTGTCTTCAAAGTAATGTAAACTGGCTGATCATAACAGCAACAGATCTTCAAAAAGCCGGACAAAGTGAAAAATGGCCATCAGCAGCAACCATTTGTATTAACATGTCATATTTCTTTTGACAGGTACATTAAAAATACATGGATTGGAGAATAAGGAGAAATAAGGGGGAAAGTTGCATTTTAACTCTTTCCTAAGACTTCATTAAAAGGATTTTCACTTCAACAGATATTTCTGTAATCATAGCTGAGATCTAATTTATTTTTGGAAAACAGAGAAAATGAAAGTGTTATGAATAGTCTTATTTCAGGCCATCAAACACACTAGAACAAGAAATCTAGTACTTGATTTGTTTTCACAAGTACGATTCAAGGAATATCTGGGCTTATGCCGGGATCCCTCCATGTAGGGCCTTCGCTTAGAAGATTTAGTAAAGAGCTGAATCCATTGATCTGAGATTTGGTAAACTTGAGGTTTTTGAAGGGCAGCCAAAGTTTCACTTAGTTTCTCAACTCTCTCTGCCTCTCTTGCATTTGAGAACATCTATTTTGTTCCTCGAGAACTTAAGATACATTTTTATTCACAGGACATCATTGTGCTGGAACTTGTAGACAGGCAGCCTTATCAAGACAATGAGATTCTTAATGAACATATCTGTGTTTAGCAGAAAAACTATGCCTAAAAATGCAAGTACTACTTCCCATGGGAATTTCTTAATTTTAAATCTAGCCAGGTGTCAGGCCTTAGACATTAAAACACACAATTCCCTTGAGATTTAAGATTACCATTTTTTAAATGGACTCAGCAATTAATCAAAGTGGAAAATTTTTCAGACATAATCTTGATTCATTCAGAGTGGTTTCCAATTGTGTGTGCTTCAGACACATTCCAAAATAAAACATGAAATTTTAAATATATGAAAGAGTGAGTATCAAGTAATTACTACAAGGCCTGGAAGTGTATGAGAAAGTACGAATTAGTACAAGGCTTGGCACAAGGGGCTCAAAAGATAATAGCTAGTGACTTAGTAGTGCAGTGGTGGTACTAAATATAGTAGTGATATACCCTCTCCTCTTTCAACAGCCCATTTTACAGATGAGGCTCAGAAAAATAAAAAGTCTTACCCCAGGTTATAAAGCTAGTCATTGGCAGAGCTGAAACTGCAATGCATGTCCCTTAACTGGTCTAACTCTGTTTCCCAATACTTTGGGGAACAGATTTTTCCAATTACACTGGAAAAAGGAATTTTCCAATTATACTGAACTCTCTTCTTATATAGAATATCCGTATAGAGGAGAGCTAGACCTCACTTCTATCTTCAGGCGGCCACTCTTCCAGCTTCTATTCAGATTAACTTGTAATTGCAGAACCTGATGGCCTTCTCCTCGGTCTTCCCCTTTTAGCCTCCCTGCTGCATCTTACACCATTGCCAAAATTGTCCTTTAACCTGAGCAACAACATGCTGAACCAGCTCGTGACTGCTTAACCCTTGTGTGTTGACCGTCTCCCTCCTTCGGCGTGTGCCCAAAACTTAGGAAAATCCTTCCTTTCAAAGTCTAACAGTTCCATAATTCTTCCAGTCTCTAAGCCATAGAGACATCTTGGAGTCTCCCTACTACCTCTCATATATAACCTACCAAAAATTCCATCATGTTTTTTTTTCCTCCCTTTCCTTTCCAAATGATATCACATTAATTTAGCTCTTTACTACCAAGAACAGAACCACTCCAAGAGTCCTTTTGCATTTTGTTTTCACCATCTTACAAACTCTTTGAGTGAGGGGATCCAGCTTAGGGGCCCAGAATTTAACATTTGACTAGCTGGACTGCTATTTTTAATTAGTGGCTGCTTAAGCTCAATTTGATCTCTCCTTATTCCTCTCCTTCCCCCTCCCTCTCCCCCCCACCTTTTCCCTCATTCTCCTTCTCATTATTAACAAAAAATATCCTCGATTCTGATTTCTCAGGCTACTTAGGGACTGGTACCATGAATAGCTCCTTTGGGAAGGTTACAGTCTAGAACCCTGTAAAAGCAATTCTTGGATTTTCTCATCTTCTATTGTATTTATATTTCATGCACTTCTCATTCTTTAAAAAGAAACTTTTTCAGGAGCTGGTGCTGCGGTATAGCAGGTAAAGCTGCTGTCTGCAATGTCAGCATTCTATATGGGTGCTAGTTCATGTCCTGGCTGCTCTACTTCCAATCCAGCTCCCTGCTAATGGCCTGGGAAAAGCAGTAGCAGATGGCGCAAGTCCTCAGG
The DNA here is from genome assembly GCF_964237555.1 of Oryctolagus cuniculus. NCBI lineage: Eukaryota > Metazoa > Chordata > Mammalia > Lagomorpha > Leporidae > Oryctolagus > Oryctolagus cuniculus. Next base: position 64,476,108 of record NC_091442.1, read on the forward strand.
CCCCTGCTACCCACGTGGAAGACCCAGATGAAACTCCTGGCTCCTAGTTTCGGACTGGCCCAATGCCAGTCATTGTAACCATCTGGGGAGTGAACCAGCAGATGGAAGCACTCTCTCTCTCTCTGTCTCTCCTTCTCTCTCTATAATTCTGACTTTCAAATAAATAAATAAATCTTTTTTTAAAGTTCATGGAAAGGAATTAAAAAATGGACATTTTTTTTAAAAATTCTCTCTAATGCAAGTCAGAATAATACCAAAACATCAGTTCTCACCTGCAAGATTTACAGAAATTGAAATATTTACACTTCTGATTATAAAGTAAATTGAAAGCATGTTATCACAAAAATCAAAAGAGTAAGAAAAGAATGAGGAGGGAGGATAGCAGGGAGAGAGGGAGGGTGGGAAGTATTGTTCTTAAAACTGAATATATGAAATCTGTTCTTTTTATAGAAATAAATTTATAAACAAATTCTATTTTAGTTTATCTTGTGCTTAAAAAAGAAAGAAAACATACTCTTTTAGTAGTCTGGTGGAACAATGGATAGTTCATACATTGCTGGTGTCGATGAAGGATGGTTAACCCCTATCAAGGGAAATGTGGCAAAAGTATGTGTACTTTTTAGGATTTGACTCAGCAATACCACTTCTAGGAATCCACTACAAAGTAATGCTGGCAAAAATGCAAAGCTTATCTTTGCAGCACTATTTAATAATAAAGGAATAGAAATAATTTATAAATGCATTAAAACAAATCCAAGTTTCCTTTGCTTCAACTTTTACTTCCTTTCCTTTTCAGTTTTGTCTTTTTCCCCTTGCCCCTTTTTTTGCTACCCTTATGTCCCCTAAAATTTGACAGACTGCAAGGATTACAAAACAGCTCTTTAAAGAAATGTTCTGACCATTGCCAGTTGGGATTAAACCAATGATCCCTAAGAAGTGGCTTGAAGAAGTAAAGTGATCTCCAACTGTACCAAACACAAGTTCCACATGATCAGGCAAACTAAGCAACATGAACTGCTCCACAAGAACATGCACCTCCACTTTCTCCTTGCACTATAAAACTTCAACCCTGATGTAGCTCGGGACATTACCTGGTCTACATGTTCTTCCAAGCACACACCACCCAACTCTAACCTGGAACTGCTCTCTGAATCATTTTAACTATTATTTTTCTTTGCCAAACCCAAATCTCCATCAAGAGGGAGTGACTAAGTAAACCATATTACATCCACAAAATGAAGCACTGTGCAGCTTCAAAAGGACTTGAGATTGTCACCATATACCTGGAGTATAACAAAATGACCTCCGTAAGAGTTTGTGAAAAAAAAAGTAATGGAGAAAAATGTGTGCAGTATGTTATCATTTATTTAAGGGAAATGGATATAAATACACATATGTATTTACTTTTTTTTTTTTAGTTGGGAGACAGAGTGAGTTCCTATCCTCTGATTCACTCCCCAAATGCCCACAATGTAAGGACTTGTCCAGACTGAAGTTGGGAACCAGGAACTCAATCTTATCTTCATCTCCTGCATCCTGGCGATAGCATTAGCAGAAGCTGGAATCGGGATCTACAGCCATGAAGAAAACCCAAGAACTCTGATGTGGGACGTGGGAATTTTAATTTTAGATTAAACATCCATCCTTACTTATATATAGTTTTCCAAAATCAAAATTTTTAGGGGCAGGCATTTGGCATAGTGGTTAAGATACCACCTGGGATGCAAAGACCCCATGTGAGTGTACCTGGTTCTAATCTCAGCTCCTCTGCTTCTAATCCAACTTCCTGGTAGTGTACAGCCTGGGAAGCAGCTACTAATAGCTCAACTAACCAGATCCTGCTACCCACATGGAAGACCCAAACTGCATGTCCAGGTCCAAGCTTTGGCCTGGTCCAGCCCCAGCTGTTGCAGGCATTTGAAAAGTAAGCTAAAGGATGGAAGATCTCTATCCCTCCCCTTCTCCTTCCCTCCCTTTATTACTAACTTTTAAATAAAACAAAAATAAATATTTTTAAATTAAAATATTTGAAGTCACTGTGTGGAGAGGGAGAGAGGAGTATAATGAGGAGGGATAGAAGGTAGACTTCTTATTTCAGGGATGGAAAGCCAAGACACTCTGGAAAAAAAAAAAAAAAAAACCTAAATGAAAGATCTCCGCGAGTGAGATCCCAGTGAAAAGAACAGGTCATCAAAGAAGGAGGTACCTTTCTCTGAAGGGAGAACTTCCACTTTGACTACAACCTTGTCTAAATGCGATCAGAGTCAGTGAACTCAAGAGGCTTCCATAGCCTTGGAAACTCATGACAAGAGCCTAGGGTGATTACTGACACCATAAATAAGAGTGTCAATTTATTAAGTCAACAACAGGAGTCACTGTGCACTTACTCCTCATGTAGGATCTCTGTCCTTAATGTGCTGTATATTGTGATTTAATGCTATAACTAGTACTCAAACAGTATTTTTCATTTTATGTTTCTATGTGGGTGCAAACTGTTGAAATCTTAATATATGCTAAACTGATCTTCTGTATATAAAGAGAATTGAAAATGAATCTTGATGTGAATGGAGGGGAGAGGGAGCAGGAGAGGGGAGGGTTGCAGGTGGGAGGGAAGTTATGGGGGGGAGCCATTGTAATCCATAAGCTGTACTTTGTAAATTTATATTCATTAACTAAAAGTTAAAAAAAAGAAGGTAGACTTCTCTAAATATGCCTTGTTTTTAATGCAAATATTTTGCATACTACACTAAATTCTAAAAAGTTTTAAAAACTAAAAATGATATGAAATAAACAAATTTGTACATCAAGCCAGTAGTACAACCAGAGAGGAACTACTAACTAATGCCATGGGTTTTTGGGAATCATTTCCTGCTAGTAGTACTGCGATTGTTACACTGACACTGTTATGTGAACATCGTGGGAATAAAACAATGAGCAGCTATATTGATGGAATTTATATCCAGGATTTCCAACACTGGAGAAAATAGACAAACATTTTTCAAAATTAGCTAAAACTTGAATTTAGTCTTTAACTTGAATTTGAGGCATTGTTATGAATTGACAATAAAATTTATCTTTAAAAGTTCACTATTTCCTAGTACTGTACACTGGAAAGGCTTTGAAACATTCTGCCTAAATACCATGGGCATCCCTAGGCCTCAGACTGTAATTCTAAAAGTCGTTTCCCACTAAAAGGAGCCAAGGCTTCTTGGGCAAATGATTTATCATAGGCATGGGGCAGGAAATGTACAACATATACTTGAAACATATTGTCATATTAAAAACAGGGTTATTCAAAAAGACTCACATCACAGCTTAAAAAAATACTTTCTGACCAAAGTAGCACAACCTGAGCATCAAGATGACTAACATCTTCCATGGAAGAAAATACATGAAAAAATATGTAGTTCTATGAGTTGATACTCATAGTATATACTTGATAGTAATATATATAAACTATATACATAGTATATGTTGATATATACATATCAACATATGTATATATATGATATATACATCAACTATATACGTAGTATATAGTTGATACTCATACTTTATAAAAAAATTCATTAGCAACAGTTTGCTCCTTTTTCTTCTTTGAGTTCAAGTAATATTCACCCTTAATTTATTTTTTAAAAAAGCATATGCAACAGGATCCTTATTTTAATACTTTGTGTCTTTGCATCTAGGCATCCATTCAACCATCCTCACTTCGTAATCTTTGGGTAGCGATTTCTGCACAAAGGTTTGGTGTCAGCCCTGACATTTCTTCCTCTTAGATGTGAGAGATTTATTTTCTCAGCTGTGGAATTTTTGGGTTACCGGAACCCAAGTGCAGGAACCCAAGCACTTGAGCCATCACCTGCTGCCTCCCAGGGTGTACATTAGCAGGAAGCTGGAATCAGGATCAGAGCCTGGATTCAAACCCAGACGTCCCAAGTGGCATCTTAAATGCTGCACCAAATGCCTGCCCCCACATAGTCGTTTATTATCAAGTGTTGTATACTGTACATAATTGCATATGCTATACTTTTATACAACTAGCAGTACAGTAGATCTGTTTCCATCAGCATCACTAACAAAACCATAAGTAATGCATTATGCTATGATATTATGATGGCTATGCGATCACTAGGTAATGGGGAGTTTACAGCTCCATTATCATCTCATGGGACCACCAATGCATACATGATCCATTGTTGAATGAAACGTTGTCACATGGTTCATGAGTCTTTGTGTGCGTGCGCGCACGCACACACACACACACACACACACACACAGACAGTTTGTTTGAAGCAGGATCTCAAAAGAGGTCCATATGTTCATGGCAGTATATCAGGAAGAAATCAGGTCATTTGTTCAGTAGAATTTCCTATAGGCTGGATTTTGCTCACTGAATCCTTGGTTTGCTTGTAACCTGTTTATTTGCTTCCTGTTCCAGTAAATTTGTAGTTCAATAGAAGCTTGATCATATTCAGTTAAGATTTTGGGGGGACAAGAATCTTCACAGGTAATGTTGCATATTTATACCATATCTAGTTGTTTCTCTTCCTCAAGTTAGTAGTCACTGATGTTCAGCATCTAAACCCATTAATTTGAGACAGGTAAAAAACAGTGATATATTAATTCTATGACTCCTTTTTTATTTATTGACTAATTATATAAAGAGAAATTGTTCCTTGTCACCTAAGTGCTTATCTAGACATGCTGTATAGGAAAGACACAATAAAATTGTGATTCTGTTTACAAGTTTTCAAATAATATTAGTTACATTTTTAGCATCTTTAGCATGTTGCTAATCAGGGCTCCGCTCCTGATTCCAGCTTCCTGCCAATGCATACTCTGGGAGGTAGCAGATGATGGATGACTCAAGTGTTTGGGAGATCTAGAATGAGTTCTGAGCCGCCCACTTCAGCCTGGCCCAGCCCCAGCTGTTGCAGGCATTTAGAGAATAAACCAGTGGATGGAAGATGTCTCAGATAATATCTTTCTCTCTCTAGTAAGAAAAAAAAAATTTTTTAAGAAAAAAAATTTTAAAGACTATGTCATTGGTTTGTATATTTATATTAGATTTCCATCGATTTTTGGGGGGTATATTCCTTCTACTTATTTAAAAAAAAAAAAAGCTTAATGGAGCCATCCTTGTGGTGGAGCAAGTTAAGCCATGGCCTGTGGTGTCAGCATACCATCTCTAGAGCACTGGTTCAAGTCCTGCCTGCTCCCCTTCTGACCTAGCTCCCTGTTAATGCACCAGGGAAAGGGAAAGCAGCAGAAGATGGCCCAAACCTGGGGCCTCTACCACCCCTCGGAAAACCTTCATGAAGCTCCTGCTTCCTGGCTTCAGACTGGCCCAGCCCTGGCTGTTACAGCCATTTGGAGAATGAATCAGTGGGTGGAAGATCTCTTTCTCTCCCCCTCTCTCCCTCTGGCACTCAGCCTTTCAAATAAATAAAATAAATCTTTAAAAAAAAAGGTTAACTATTTACTGTGGAACAGTCTGCTGTGTTATGCCTATCAGCAACCTCACACATCTAATGCTAACCGAGTTTCCTGATTGCATTGAGAGTTTGTGCAAGTATACTTTACAATGCTCACACAATGACAAACTCACCTCAACAGGCATTTCTCAGAACTCAGCCTGAAATTAGGCAATGCGTTATTATATATATTTGTAGATATATACGTAATTATATTTGTGCATGTGTGTATATATAGCAATACATTTTTGTGTGCATATATATACATATATACGAAAAATTGGAGAAATTTGAACAGTCTACTTGATGGTGTTTAAGAATTAAATATTACTTTTTGTGTGTGACTGTATTATTGTGGCTAAATGTTGTTTAAAGAGTCATTATCTTGGGGCTGGCGCCATGGCTCACTTGGCTAATCCTCCACCTGCGGCGCCAGCATCCCATATGGGCTCCGGGTTCTAGTCCCAGCTGCTCCTCTTGCAGTCCAGCTCTCTGCTGTGGCCCGGGAAGGCAGTGGAGGATGGCCCAACTGCTTGGGCACCTGCACCCACTTGGGAGATGGGGAGGAAGCACCTGGCTCCTGGCTTCAGATCTGTGCAGCGCCGGCCATAGCGGCCACTTGAGGGGGTGAACCAACGGAAGGAAGACCTTTCTCTCTGTCTCTCACACTGTCTAACTCTGCCTGTCAAATAAGTAAGAAATAAAAAATAAAGAGTCATTATCTTTTAGAGAAATACTGAAATATGAAATCAATTATAGATATCTTGGTCCTTCTACAAAATCAGGAATTAGTAGAGGAGTGGGCAAAGGTGTCAATAAAACAAGCTGATCAAAAGCTGGTTTTTGTTAAAGCTGAGTGATTTGACCAACACCAATACAACTAATTAATACAGTTAGAGCCCAGTGCTAGTTGTCTGATTCACGCTCTCCTCAATACACTGAGGAGCCTTTCAAACGTGTCTCTACAGACATCTGAAACACAAACACTCCTAACAGATGAGTAACTAATGACTAACCTTGTAGGGTTTTCTGTCTTAAATAAGCATTTAGTAATAATTTTATAAGTGTATGTTGATTATAATAATGAAGAAGCCACTTAGAAGATGTGATATATTAGATTCAGAAAACCAGCATAATAAATAGATGTTTTAAATAAATAACAGGCCTTTTTAAAGTAGGTACTCTTGTTAAAATATTCTATTCAGAACAGACAGTGCTGTGTAATAGAAATGAGCCCAAGGTACCCAGTAGAAATGAGCTTACAATATAAGCACATATCTAAAAAATGAATTAAGATTCTCAGACAACTCATATATTATATGGCTTTCCAACTTCTTCACAAGGACCATAACTGTCCTCTTGTTTATCTTGTTGTGTCAGTGATTTATGGAAACTAGAAGAGAAAATTGCAGTCCCAAGGACCTAGGGCAAGGCTTCATAGTACCCTTGGGGCCTAAAATAATTGATATCCCTTCTAGAACTCAGAACAAAGGAAACGATATGTCAGAGACCAGTGTTATCTTCATCATCATAAGTAAAAATATTTTTAAGTCAGGTGAATCTGATATTAAATCATTAGCATTATATGCAGTGAGTAATTCAGACAATCTCTTTGAGGAAGAAATCTAGTCATACTGCTAGTGTCAAGATGTACCTTCTTCTAAAACATTGTAATGACAAGAAATACCTCAAGGCAGCCAGAAACTCTTGTGTTGGAGTCCTGGCCCCTAATGTGCTGGTGTTTGGAGGTGTGCCGTTTGGGAAGTGGTTAGACCATGCAGACGTGAATGGGATTAGTGCCATCATAGAAAGGGCAGGAAGGAGTTTGCTTGTCTCTGTCCATCACATGAGGATGATCCACCCACATGTAAGAAGGTGAGAGGCACCATCCATGAGGAATGGGCCTTCTACAGACACAGAGTCTGCCAGTGCCTTTGTTCCGGATTTCCCAGCCTCTACAACGGTGAGAAACAACTTCCCATTGTTTAAAAGCTACTCAGTTTATGGCAGCCCAAAGATACAAAGATAATAATTAATTGTTAAGAAAATATACCCCCAAGTGCTGAAAATTTCATGGGATACTTTAAAGAAATTTTTTCTTCCGCTTTGATGCATTGCGTATTGATAATACTGAGATAAAGTCAGAAGAAATAAATAAATCCATTATAATACTAAGAAATTGGCCATAGGCCAACATCTATCCTTTTAAAAATTCATAAGATAGAATGTAACTGTATTCTCTCTCTCATATATTTAATGTAAATGGAAACCTACAGAAGCAAATTATCACAAAATGTCTTCATCCAAAGGAAAAATAGTATAGATGGTATAGTAAAAACTATTCTTTCAGAAAGGAAAACATTTCAGGCAAATTTAACGTTCTTCTCATTAAAAATTGCAGGTTTAGGAGAAAGAACACAAGTACGCCTCTCTTCCTCCCTCTCTTTCCTGTACTTCCTTCCTTCCTTTCCTTCCTTCATTTTCCACAAACATTTAGCAGAGGGAAACACAATGTGCCAGGAAATATGCCAAGATCAGTTCCTGCCCTTAAGGATCATATAACTTGATCTTTAGACAAACAAGCCAGCAATTTCATTCCAATAAGGCAAATGCAAGTCACATACATGTTTCCAAAAGAGGGTCCCAGTAGCTCCATATAGATAGAAGTCTCTCTTGATGTAATTTGAATGATCTAAGTCATCAGTATGCCAAAAAGAATATCCAAGATCATGTAACTGTAACAGTTCAGCAGGATAAATGAAGTGCTCAGGCATTAATCTTGGCTCCAGAGCTGTTTAAAATGTTTTTTCCGCAATATGCATGATGGCCCAAACAGGATGCTCTGTAGCACTGTAGTCAACAGGTCAAAAGCTCTTTTAAGGTAGGGACTGCACTGCTGCTACTTTTCAGTGGATATATGGTTCAGCAAAACACATGAACACAAAGTAGGTGCCCAACATATACTAACTGCACAATCAAAGAACAAGCAAAGTAGTTTGACTTTTCACTTTTCAAGATAGAATTTAAATGCCAAGTGATCCTGGTAAAATGAAAATATCAACAAAAACAAGTAAGGCTTTGTCTTTAAATCCAAGCAACCTATGTTCACATTCTAGCCTAGTATCGAATAAGCTCAGGGGCCTTTATCTAGGCAACTAACCACTTTGACTCTCAGCTCTCCGGTCATAAAATGAAAATAATGACTGTTCCACTGGGCCCCTGGGTCATTCTGAAGACTAAGTGAACCAATAGGCTCACATATGAAGTTTTTTAACTCAAGGCATGGCCCAACATAGGGTACGTAGTAAATGTTAGTTTCCTGAGACTAGTGTTGTGACACAGCAGGTTCACCCACCACCACCTGTGATGTTGGCATCCCATATGAGCTCTGATTTGAGGCCCAGCTGCTCCACGTGTAATCCAGCTCCCTGAAAATGTGCCTGAGAAAGCAGCAGCAGATGGCCCAAGTCCTTGGGTCCCTGGGACCCATATGGGAGACACCAATGAAGTTCCAGACTTCTGACTTTGGCCTGCTCCAGCCCAGTCTGCTGTGGTCATTTAGGGAATGAATAATTAGATGGAAGATATTTCTCTCTCATGCTCTCTCCCTTCCCCCCCCCCCCACCTCTCTGTCACTTTTTCTAACTCTCCCTTTCAAATAAATAAATTATTTTTTAAAAATAAAATAAGTAAATGTTAGTCTCCTTACTATATACTATTTATATATACTACATAAAAAAGGGTATTTCGAAAAAATGTTAAAGACCTTGAAAGTTTTCCTCATTGGTTTTCCTATAAGACATCTAAACTGAAAGTATTTAGAAATGATCATTTAATCTTCCCTGTTAAGAGTCTTTGTTTTCCTGAAGAGTACATCAAAATTGGCTTTAGGGACCAGGGCTGTGGCACAGCGGGTGAAGCCACCACCTGCAATGCCAGCATCCTGTGCGGTCGCTGGTTCAGGTCCCAGCTGCTCCACTTCTGCTCCAGCTCTCTGCAGTGGCCTGGGAAACCAGTGGAAGATGGCCCAAGTATGGGAGATTGGGAAGAGGCCCCTGGCTCCTGATCAGCACAGCTCCAGCCATTGCAGCCACCTGGGGAGTGGGCCAGTGGATGGAGGACCTCTCACTCTCTGTTTCTGCCTCTCAATAATTCTGCCTTTCAAATAAATAAATAAATCTTTATTAAAAATGGCATCAAGTTTCACATGGACTTCATCCATTAATTTACTTAATAATTATTAAATGTTAACCATGGGGCTAGGTATTTGATACAGTGCTTAAGATGTCTCTCACGTGGGATACTCACATCCCATTTCTGAGTACCTGATTTCAGTTCCAGCTCCACTTCCAATTCTAGCTTCTTGCTAATGTGCATCCTGGGAGTCATCAGTAATAACTCAAGTACTTGGGTCTCCGCCAATCATGTGGGAGATCTAGATTGAGTTCCAGGCTCTTGGCTTCAGCTTGACCCTGCCCTGGCTGTTACAGGAGTGAACCAGTGATGGAAGATCTCTGTCTTGCTATCTCACCACCTTTAAAATGAGATATTAAAATAAATTAGAAGTATCTACCACATACAATGGGTTTTGCTACAGACTAATGTCTTTGCAACCTGTGTCCAGGTTTTTTATCTACATGACCCAGTGGATGGTAAGTATCCAACAGTCTTCAGTGCTGGAAATTCACCACTCTCTGTAAGGAATCTTAGACTTTGGACATATTTATATATTACTTACTGATAAAAGGAAACATAAAGAGAAGGGTTAAGAGGGAGGATGGAATGAGTTCAATGTGAGATGTGTTGAGTCTGAGCTTCCTCTGAAACTTGAAGAGGAAGTGACCTGGTAAACAGGTGGATAACCCAACTACAGGGATCTCGCAGGAAACTCAGATATGGAAATCTTCAGCTCAGAGACAGTAGTAAGCAATAAGAGAAGATGCAATCAACAAATATGACTATGCTGGCAAAAAGACATGCCAAAGACAAGTTTCTAGGAAACACCATTATTTTAAGAAGAGCCAGAAAAGAGGTTCTAAAAGAAGTGATCATAGAAACGAGAAATACTGTTGGAAACGAAGGAAGTGGTCACCTAGAGCAAATGGGCAAGAGATCAAATAAAGTGAACATAACATCCAGTGGATAAAGAATTCAATTTACCCTGATGGAAGCTCAAAGAAAGGTAATTTAATAAAAGTCCATCTGGGAGCTATCCAGCTTCACTTTGTGAATACTACCTACGTTAGAAATTTACCACCATCCAAAACTCTTAATCTTTGACAGCTCTAAATATCATAAAATTCTACCCTATTTTGAATTAAAATCTTTTCCTTTGTATATCTGTGCACCGATTAAATACTTTCCAAATATTTGAAAATAGCTTTTCTCATACACCATTTACACTAACTTGAAAAGATACAAGAGGATTTCCAAAAGTTCAATGAAAATACATGCATGGATTTCATATTTTTACACCTTTTTATTTTTTTTTTACTTTTATTTAATAAATATAAATTTCCAAAGTACAATTTATGGATTACAATGGCTTCCCCCCCCATAACTTCCCTCCCACCCGCAACCCTCCCCTTTCCCTCTCCCTCTCCCCTTCCATTCACATCAAGATTCATTTTCAAATCTCTTTATATACAGAAGATCAATTTAGTATATATTAAGTAAAGATTTCAACAGTTTGCTCCCACATAGAAACACAAAATGAAAAATACTGTTTGAGTACTAGTTATAGCATTAATTCACATTGTACAACACATTAAGGACAGAGATCCTACATGAAGAGTAAGTGCACAGTGACTCCTGTTGTTGACTTAACAAATTGACACTCTTGTTTATGGCATCAGTAATCACCCTAAGCTCTTGTCATGAGTTTCCAAGGCTATGGAAGCCTTTTGAGTTCGCCGACTCCGATCTTATTTAGACATATGTTCTCCCTGATCGGTGACAACTAACCGAGCACCAAAAAAGAAACCTGTTGAAGTGAAATGGACACTATGAGAAACAATGACTTGATCAGCCCTTGTACTGACTGTCAAGGAACAACTTAATACTTTATCCCTTTTAGTATTTTTTTTTTGTCCTACTTAATACTATTGGTTGAACTCTTTAATTAACACACAATTATTCTTAGGTGTTGAAATTTAACTGAGGACCAGTGCCACGGCTCAATAGACTAATCCTCCGCCTTGCGGCGCCGGCACACCAGGTTCTAGTCCCGGTCAGGGAGCTGGATTCTTTCCCGGTTGCCCCTCTTCCAGGCCAGCTCTCTGCTGTGGCCAGGGAGTGCAGTGGAGGATGGCCCAAGTGCTTGGGCCCTGCACCCCATTGTGAGACCAGGAGAAGCACCTGGCTCCTGCCTTCAGATCAGCGTGGTGCACTGGCTGCAGCGTGCCAGCTGTGGGGGCCATTGGAGGGTGAACCAACGGCAAAAGGAAGACCTTTCTCTCTGTCTCTCTCTCTCACTATCCACTCTGCCTGAGAAAGAGAAAGAAAGAAAGAAAGAAAGAAAGAAAGAAAGAAAGAAAGAAAGAAAGAAAGAAAGAAAGAAAGAAAGAAAGAAAGAAAGAAATTTAACTGAAAAGTGATCCCTGTTAAATATAAGAGTGGGAATAAGAGAGGGAGGAGATGTACAATTTGGGACATGCTCAATCTGACTTGCCCCAAACAGTAGAGTTAGAAATATGCCAGGGGATTCCAATTCAATCCCATCAAGGTGGCATGTACCAATGCCATCTCACTAGTCCAAGTGATCAATTTCAGTTCACAGTTGATCATATGACAGGTCTAAGAGTCAAAGAGATCACATAAACAAGACTAGTGTCTGCTAATACTAACTGATAGAATTAAGGAGGAGAGAATGATCCAACATGGGAAGTGGGATACGCAGCAGAGTCATAGAATGGCAGATGTTCTAAACAGCACTCTGGCCTCAGAATCAGCCCTCAAGGCATTCAGATCTGGCTGAAGAGCCCATGAGAGTATTTTAGGCATGGAAAGCCAAGACACTCTGGCAAAAAAAAAAAAAAAAAAACCAACAAAAACCAACAACAACAAAACCCTAAATCAAAGATCTCTGTGAGTGAGATCCCAGAGGAAAGAACAGGCCATCAAAGAAGGAGGTACCTTTCTCTGAAGGGAGGAGAGAACTTCCATTTTGACTATGACCTTGTCAAAATTTTTACACCATTATAAACTTAACTTTGAATTCTCTTTTCCACAAACTTTTTGCAGTACCTTCATGTGTGTGCAAGTGTGAGTGTGTATATATATATATAGATATAGATGTAGATACAGATTTAGATATAGATATATATAGATATAGATTTGTTTACTGACTGTCTCCTCCAGAGAAACCCCTCTAGAGGGTTATAAACCCCAAGGACATTGTTTACTTGTTAAGTATCCACTGTATATAGCACAATGCCTGACCCACAGCACATGTTCCATAAACAGTGATTGAACGAAAGAGGATACTGACAAGCTGAGCTATTAACTCTCAGATAAATAATCAAATGAAATTTTAGCTTCCTTTCTCTGTGGATTGTTCAAGTTGGATCAGTGCTTATGTAACTTATAAGTTAGTGGAAGAAAGCAAAGTAGACTGGTACCTTCTCAAACTTCCTCCCAAAACTTTGATTCTATGGAAAACCAACAAAGATTGCACGCAGTTGAAACATCCCATGCAGAGGCTGGAAAACCTGGGTTCCAGACCTAGATCTGCCATTATTCCTGTGCCCTTGATTAAGACTGACTACTTTTCTGGGCCTTGGGACCTAATTTATAGTGAGGCTTTGGGATTCAATATATTCCAAGGTCTTTCCCTGGTTTAAAACTATAACATTATGAAAAAAATCACATGTAAATATTATAATAAATGTGTAAAATATTTGAAATGCCACCAAAATACTTCGATATTATCATTTCTTCAAACTTCAGAGTTTCTTATTTGCTAAAGTTACTGTGTATCTGTAATAAGCTCTTTTTAGTACCATATTTTCACTTAGCCATTTCCCCAATAATTTGAAATAATACTGTCCTATCATCTTCAAGAAAGTAGCTCTTCAAATGGAATTTCACTGTTGTTTGTTATGACTTAGAATCTTAACTTTCACATGGGCCTATCTCTCAGACCCAGCTAAAAAGTTTTGTTGCTATTTATCATGTTAGAGCACAATCCGTAGTGATACTTAACTTACTGATAATTAAGACAAATTATCACCAATTACTATTCCATTTGGTAAACAACAATTCTAATTCAGGCCAAGAAAAGGCATTAAGTATGCAAAGAACATATGACACTTCGTATTTTTTAAAATCATAAAGAGATTTGCATGATACTGCTCATGATTAAAAAAGAGAAATTTAATATGTTCCCACCTTTTCCAACATGCAACTCTAAAGACAATCAGACATTTTGAGATTTGATCATTGGTTATAGCCCTTGTCTATATGCTTGAGGAACAGTGTTTTTTCTACTTACTACTTGTTGGATTCTTTATTTGATGGAGGATTAAGTTTCTGATTATAAAGCAAATTTAAAGTATTTCATTGTAAAAATTAAACCGAAAATAAGAGGAGGAGAATGGGTGGGAGCCAGGGAGGAAAGGTGGAGGTGGGGGAAGTATCATTATGCTTTTAAAACTCTTTACATGAAATACATAAAATGTGTTACCTTTATATAAATTTTAAAGTAAAAAATACAAAATACAGCATAGTTGTATTATCCTTCTTTGACATTGTCATCATACTAAAAACATCCATAGCTGTCAAGAATAGAAAACCACTGTTTATCCTACAATATCTAATGTCTTCATTATTATATTACTAGAAAAAAATCCATTTACGAATACATTTTCTGTTTTACCCAGCCATTTGTTACAAATAAAATAAATTTTAAAAAAAGATTTACTGGAAAGGGATTGCCTGAATTCTTTCAATATAATTAATGCTTTCATGAGGCTTTGTGATTAATCAGAAAATTAGAAGATTGCATTGTTCAATACTCTCCAAGCATTTAGCATCTAATTAGTCTTGTATTGATGTTTTACAAATGCAACTAAGTTCTGCCCACCAGAGCTACTGCAGAGACAGTTCCCAACTCCCAAGAAACCCATTTCTTATAAAGCAAAGAGCCCAAGAGAGATTTTTCTAAGATAAATGTAGTGGAACATTCTAGCCTGAATTTAAACTCCAGAAAAATTTACACTTTAATTCACATTTGTTTATGGCTTTTGTTAATTCAAAGGAATAAATAGTTGAGTATATAAATTTTTTAAATTTTCTCAAATGCTAGATCTTCATCTCATTATATAACAAAGCTTTAATCAAATGAAATTGAAGAATCATAGAAAGTCATTTATAGGAAATCTGATCCATATTCAAAGAATACTAAGGATGCTGCAGTGAAATTGTTTTTATTAATTTTTTATTTTTTGAGAAGCAGAGAGAGACAAAGAAATGGAGAGAGGTCCCATCCATTGGTTCACTCCCCAACTGCCCATGACAGCTACAGCTGGATCAAGGTCAATGCCAGGAGATAAGAACTCAATAGAGGTCTCCCACATAGGGAGACCCAGCCATATAGACATCACCACTGCTGCCCAGATTTCAGATTTGCAGAAAGCTGTAACCAGAGATTAAATCCAGGTACTCCAAAATGGAAGGCAGGCATCTTAACTGCTACACTGAATGTATACACCTAATGTATAACTTTAATGAAATATTTCTAAACTTGGGAAAGCAGGCTCTTTTAGGATAGGATAAGGATAATTTCATAATTTGAACCCAGATAATTATCTAGCATTCTGCTAAGCAGAATAAGTAATTATCCAATGAGTATGATTGAGATATATTACTATACGGTTTATGATGTTTCTGCTTATTAGAAGTTATGTGAACTTGGTGAGTCAACTTATTTATAAAGTAGGGATAACAGTAGTACCTTCCTATGGAATTAATCTGTGGATTAAAAGAGATAATTCATGTCAAGTATTTAGCACAGATCCTGGCACATTGCAAATGCTCGGGTTTTTAATTGTTTGAATGTTTAATTGTTTGAAAGATCATAGAGAGAAGGGGCACAGGGGGGAAATCGAGCCATCACAGTACTCCTGTCCATGACAACCACGCAGGTGCATTGCCTCTGTGCACAATGGCATTCAAGGGGTAACATGGAACAAAATGGAAGTGGGGAGCAACTCCCCACTTCTCCCCATGGCTTTCTCTCCCTGTTCCATCAGCTTCTACAAGCTGCAAATCGCTGATGGAAAAGTGAGCTCCATGGTTTGTGAGGCCAAATTGCTGCAAACCAGAAAAAAAATCTCAAGGAAAAAACAATAGAGAGAAAGATGACTTTTTCTGCTCACATTTTAAAAAGCCAAGCTTCCCTTATATGTATTATTGTTCCCTAGGGCTCTCTCCTTGGTGTTTTTCTAAACACTCTTCCTAGGAGGTCTCATCCATTTTAAAGCTTTCAACTGCTACCTGTATACTGGGGATTCTCAAATCTGTATTTTTTTTTTTTTAAGATTTCTTTATTTATTTGAAAGGCAGAGTGACAGAGGGAGGGGTAGCCACGGAAACACACACACACAGACATGAGAGAGAGAGAGAAAGAGACATTCTATCTGCTGGTTCACTGTCCAAAATGGTCATAATGGCCAGGGCTGGGCCAGGCTGAAGCCAGGAGCCAGGAACTACATCTTGTCCCCAACATTAGTGACAGGGGCCCAAGTACTTTGGCCATCCTGCACTGCTTTCCCAGGTACATCAGCTGGGAACTAAATCAGAAGCTGAACAGCCAGGACTTGAACCAGCACTCGGATGTGGGATGCCAGCATCATAGGCTGTCTCAACTCACTGTGCTATAGCAGCAGCCACAACCTGTATCTTTAAATCACAATTCTGTCCTGAATTCCAGACCATGACTCACATATTCCAAGGGCAAATTGAACTCAGTACACTACATAACTGCTTTGGCTATCTCTTGCTATTACCTCAACCAGTCACCTAACCCAGGACCCGCCCTAGCTATCCTCTCTCACTGACACATACACAGTTTCCATCTCCCACTTCTAACCTGTCCCTCCCTCCCTCCTGTTTTCTACTTTTTATCTTCAAGTTCTTACCCATTCTCACCAGGATTACTGAAATAGCTCTCTAGCTGGTCTCCCTGGCTTCTCATTATACCCCTTGTGGAGTATTTCCCCTATACTTACACCAAACTAGCTGTCTAACTATCAGAGGAGGGTACCTCAAAAAAGACCACAGTGGGGGAGTACTTAAAGCCTGGCAGAGTTTCATTGTTTGCAACACAAAGAAATGATAACTGTTTGAGGTTCTGGACATGCCAAGTACCCTGACACGATCATTATATACTGTATACAATGATACTAACCTCTTAAATATGTACAGATATTATGTGTCAATTTTTAAATGTTGCAAAGAAATAAAAGTCTGGCAGCCTTATAAAAGGTCACTAGTCTATATCATAATATTGCTTAAATAGCTACTAAAGTGGACATAAACTAGGCAGATGTGGTAGAAAGATGCTATCAAGAACCATAAAGACTCAAATTTTATCCTAGCTGCAAACCTACTTAGCTTACCCTATTTCATAGATGCTGGTAAAAGACACAGACTCCTGGGTCAAAGACAGAGGTCTTTTTTATTCATTGCACAGGAAGCAGAATGAACATCACATTTGAATTGTCTTCATTCCCCAGTTCCTACAGGTGTAACACAAAGCAGACAATGTGGATGCAATATATCCACTGGTTTGTGCCACAGCTGAGGCATCTTGAGCTTAGGGAATTCTAATATTGTATAATGGGGTACAAGCAGATCTGTCCTTTTCCCAAATGGACAGATTATCTTTATTATGCTGGACAGAAAGCAAATCTGTCCTCTGATCCAGAGGAAGACATTATTTTCCAAGGTTGGCCAATGTTTAAACATCCTTGAAAAGACATTATAAAACAAAAGAATAGTTTTTATCCTTAGAAATCCATGAAGAATTGTCTCTGAATATAAAAGCTCTGAATTGAAACTAGCCTCTGGCACTCATAAGTTCCATAATGTTTACCTTTCTCAGTCAGCCATGTCCAATCACATGTCCAATCACAGGCATTTCACAATATCACACGAAATCACATGCATGCAAGTATTTTGTAAGTAACACAGTGCTACTCAAATACAGTTATTTATGCCTCTAGAAATACTTTGCTTCTTATGGAAATGAAAGAAGAAAACAACTTGGAATTTTAGAATAAAAAATTTAACATAAATGAATCAAGTATTTATGAAATGCCTTACTAAGAGTAAGCTTGGGTGCTACAAGGTGAAGAGTAAGACACATTCCTTAGCCTCAAGAATCTTACAATCAACGAAGGCAGCGAACAGTATGGTGATCAAGATACATTCAAGTGACAGAATAGAAGCATGCAAGCATATGGTCACCATTGACTAAGAGAGCCTGGAGGAATCTAAGTCATCACTAAATTCAATCATCTCATTTGCCAATGAGCAAACAGATGAAGTTGTTTAGTCATTTTTTCAAGAACAACATCTAGCAGCAGAGTCAGAAGTATGACCCATCATTTCTCACTTTCCATATGCTAAAAGGCCTTGAGAGAAATTTCTTGTTCTTTTTCACCAGAAGAGGGAGGTAGGAGGTGGGGGGAGGGACAGGTGATTTGGTCTGGCACCATGGCATTTTTTTCTCTCCTCTACAGTCTTTGACTCATTGCCACTTCCCCTCTTTGTTCCCCAAGAATTACAACAAATTTGTTGTTTGTCCAACTTCTTTTCTCTCTCAAAGGTCAAGGGTTTCCTCTTTCATTTGTATAACAACGCAGGCTAAAACAAACTTCCCTCTGACTTCTATCTTCTCCCCTACCTTCACCCTATCTGCTCCCTCCTAATGTCTCTTCCTCATCATATCCTACAAAATGCTAGCTCTGCCACCTTGTCAATTCCTGACTGCCAGCTATTCAGTCAGTTCACTCCAGTCTGTTATGCCATCTGCCTAGCAAACCTGAAACAGATTTCAAAAAATGCAAAGTGAAATATTAACTCTAAACCCTGAGGTCTATCTCAAAGACTTGGTGTGATCAGCTGCCAGGAAAAAACAGGAGGCAAGGAAAGCCATGGCTCACCACTATTGCTGGTAGTGTAATGTGGAGTAAAAAGCACCAGTGTGCAGTAAACTTGCTTTTAAGTTTAATTCCATCTATGGATTTTTAGCTTCATTCAGTAACATATAGCACCTGAATTTCTCACCAATATCATACTGAGGACTGAACTGGGGAAGAAGAATAGATACATCTTTTTCACAGTAGCCCTAGTTTACTAACTGTAAGTCTTAATTATGCAAGAAACTTCAAAAATTTTGAGGAAAATGGAATTTTAAGATGTTTATTTTGGTGCAAGAAAACTGAAATCCACACATTATCCATGAAATTTTTTATACAGATTAGTTTTTTCAGGAATAGCATTGTAATGGGAATATGTATGCCATTGTAAACTACATGCATATTTAAGGAGGTTGAGGAAAGGAGGTTTTATAAAGGCAAATTGAGAAGGGTTACATAAGGTCTTTTGGAACAATAGTCCTTGGCTAAAACAACAAAGGTCTTTTTGAAAATCTTTCATAAAAGTCTCAATATTTTTTAACAATACAGACAAAAAGACCAGGTCCATTCAACTTAAATTCTGTCTTTAGAATCATTAGAGTTCCAAAAATAGGTTTGATGCTCTAAAGAGGGAAGACATCATAATCAAGAGTTTGGAGAAAGATTTTAGGTATAAAGAAATGCTCATCCATACAGTACAATCCTTTAAATTAAGTGCAAAGTAAAAATGTCAACTTCAAGTTTTTATGATCTAATGAACTAAACTTTTTCTAGCTTCTATTAAATCTATGGTTTTGCTAATTATCAAATACAGTTAAAGAGTTTGAGTTTGGTGAAATCTTCTATGGCAATAGCATTTAAGAGGTTTATTAAACCCAGAAGGACAAAAATAAAATAAGTATTTGAATGCATACTTTGTACTAAATAGCAACATTTTTCAATATCATTGAAGCCAAGAACAATGGTATCACAGTCAACAGTATTCCTGAAGATATAAAAAGAAAGTAAATTCAGTCCATGATAAATTATGAAAATGGTAATTAGGTAGATAAGAATAAATGGATTTGAATTGCCTAATGAATGATGAGTCAAGTAACTGACAAGAGCAATCAAAATATATTCCATATGTGATTAACAACATTTAAATTTGACATTAACAAATACTATTTAATTTATGCAACAGTAGAATTCCAAGCATATGTAGTCTCTAAATCTCTAGGTCACAATAAATCAGAGAAAGAATGAAAATTTCAGTCAGCAGGTTTATTTTATCTTTGTCCTTGGCCTTTTGCCAAAGATGTATACCTTTTTAATTCAAGAAAGATGGACAGAATTGGCATATGCTCTCTCTCTGACACACACAATTAATTAACAATTCTTCACAGAATGCTTACACATTGAAGAAATATGTAGAAAATATATCCTATCAATAGGTGCCTATTGTTCATATTTACATTACATTTACTAAGTACACATTATGTGCCAGATACTATGCTAATCTGAGAATCAATGGAAATAATATGTACATGGTCTGTCTCATAGTTTAACAGATTCAATAAAATGAACTTATATCCTTATTCAGCTTTAAAACTAAGCAAAGCTATTCTTACATTAGAAAATATTCTAAGCACTCAGAAGAAAAACATTAAGATTTAATAGCATGACTATTGTGAACTACATTAATCATATAACTTAGAAGAAAACAAATTGCTTCACTCTGTCAGACTGACATGTCTAAATCTAATCTCAGTTTATAATTAATATAGCAGCATGGAGAAACATAACTTCAAGAACATTGATAAAACTGATGACAAAATATTGTACCGAATACACTGACCTGTGACATGAGGCCCAGTTATACAATAGAAGAGAGTCACACACCTGAGCTCTAACACTACCTTCTGAAGCTAACAAAATTGGCGTAGGAAAACATTGTTACTTGGGGCCAGCATTGGGCACAGTAGGTTAAGTCACTACTTGCAATGCCCAAATCACATAGTGTAGCACTGGTTCAAGTTCTGGCTGCTCTGCTTCTGATCCAGTTCCTTACTAGCGTGCTTGGGAAAGCAGGGAAAGATGGCCCAAGTGCTTGGGTCTCTACCACCCATGTGGGCGACTCAGATGGAATTCCAGGTTCCTGGCTTTGGCCTGGCCCAGCCGCAGACATTTGGAAAATAAACTAGCGCATGGAAGATCTCTCTATCTCTTTTGCTGTCACTCTGCCTTTTAAATAAATAGATAATAATTTTTAAAATGTTACTAATATATGAAGATAAGAAGTTCAAAGTACTTAAACTGTAAGATATGTCTTTAATCCTAAAGAGATTAGTTTTGAAAAGTTATGATCAAGATAAAAAAATGTTTTTAATTATTATCATTTTAAAGTTGTAAGCCCAATAAGCACACAAGGAAAACTACCTTTTTTTTTGTTAACTTTTATTTAATGAATATAAATTTCCAAAGTACGGCTTATGGATTACAATGGCTTCCCCCCCATAACGTCTCTCCCACCCGCATCCCACCCCTTTCCTACTCCCTCTCCCCTTCCATTCACATGAGGATTCATTTTCGATTCTCTTTATATACAGAAGATCAGTTTAGCATACATTAAGTAAAGATTTCAACAGTTTGCTCCCACACAAACATAAAGTGAAAAATAATAGATGATTTTTTAAATGATGATGAAATCAGATCAGACCTATTGTCATGTTTAATCCCAGTGAGAGTCAAGTTGGGAATTGATAATTTCTTCTTTTTTTTTTTTTACAGAAGATCAGTTTAGTATACATTAAGTAAAGATTTCAACAGTTTGCACCCCCATAGAAACACAAAGCGAAATATACTGTTTGAGTACTCATTATAGCATTAAGTCTCAATGTACAGCACATTAAGGACAGAGATCCTACATGAGGAGTAAGTGCACAGTGACTCCTGTTGTTGACTTTACAAATTGACACTCCTGTTTATGGCATCAGTAATCTCCCTATGCACCAATCATGAGTTTCCAAGGCTATGGAAGCCTTTTGAGTTCACCGACTCTTATCTTGAGGAAAACTACCTTTTGTCAAATCTACTCTCCTGCCTAGCTAGTCACAGTAGCTAATCAAGTAGAACAAAAATGTAAATGTTGTAGCCAAAATTTTGAAATCAAAGCCCTAAAAGGAAACAATTACTATTTAAATTTTTAACAGCATTTAGGGATCTAAAATTCACCTTGTATACTAGAATATATCTACGTATAACATAATGCCTTAGTTATGAAATAAAAACATATTCCAAAATAGTCACAGAAAATGGAATTAAAAGATGTTTATTTTTGTATGAAACATTTTGAAATCCATGCATAGATTTTCATACATTTTCCATGAAGTTTTTGAAGACCCCCACTCATAAAATTATTTCTTCAAATAGTGGAAAGTAAACCAAACCTGCATTAGTATGTGAAGAACAGACAATTTCAGAAGTATGCTTTGGGAGAAATATGTTCTCTCCACAGGAGACCAGAAAACTAAGCAAAACACAAATCCTGTGCTCAGATGAAAAAAGTCTTTGAGAAAAGTGCGTAGGGTCAATGACCAGGTTTCACTTGCTTACTAAAGGAAGAAACCTGCTAAAGGAATAGGAGTTGGAGGCCTCCTACCTTTCTGAATGCATGGAATAAAATTCAATGTGAAAAATTCTCTCTAAACCCTTGCAACTCAAACCATAGTCCATGGGCCAAGAGTATTAGTTTCACCTGGGAGTTTGTTAGAATGGCAGTATCTCAAGCCCTGCTGCAGAACTTGCAAGTAGTAAAATTCCCCCAGATGATTTGTGTACACGGGGAAGTTTAAGAGGCTCTAATTTAACTTACCAAGCATTGCAGAACTACACATTCCACTCCAAACATATGGAATAAAAGTAAACTTCTGCATTCTCAGTACATCTCTTAAAGCCTCCAAGATACTACCATCTTTAATGTGAGCTCACTATCAACAATACAATGAGTCAAAAAGAAGAAATGAAACTAAATTTAGGAGTCAAATTGAGCCACTCTTCATTATCATTCAGCTCCTCCAGCCACGCTCTTTACTGCCAACCACTGACTCCAGGTGTCAGGAGGACTGGAGGATTATGGTGAGAGATGACAGAAGGGCCAAAAGCACATCTCCCTAACCGTCCTCACATATCACTCATCGATGGTGACACACTAGCAAACCTTAGCTTGCATATAGCCTGCAAGTATGTCTGTTGACCCATGTGGTATTTCAAATTTAAATTCATTGCTGTCACTTATAAATCTGGTACTGTCATAATTTAAAAATTGCACATCTAGGTCATTTAGCCTAGTGATTAAGATGTTCATGTCCCATGACAGAGCACCCACCTGGATTTGATTCCTGGTTCCAGTTCCTGACTCAAGCTTCCAGTTAACAGACCCTGGGAGGCACCAAGTGATGGCTAAAGTAGTTTGATGATTGTCAGCCAGATAGGATACTCTGAGTTCCCAGTTCCCAGCTTTGGCCTGACTTAGTCCCAGCTGTTGTGGACATTTGGGAAGTAAACCAATGGATGGTTTACTGTCTCTCTGCATCTCAAATAAGTAGGTACTTTTTAAAATGTGTACATATAAGTTCTTTTCTAAAAATCAGAAAATCTGGCAACAACAAACTCACATTTTAATATGTCAACAAAATACTAGAACCCAAGCTCTGCTGTCCCATTTAGGTTTTAGCCAACATCTCCACCACTCACTTGGTCTCTCCCACACTGTGGCTGAGGACAAGAGGCAGTTACCATTTGTTTTTCTTCTACTTGGTCTGCTACACTCATTCACATTCCCAGCCAGTCCCCTATAAGCATTTGAATTTGCAACCTGTTTGTGAGGCTCTAGATCACATCATATCATGATCTAAAGTCACTCCACAGTTGAGAGTCACAAAAAAGAGCTACTGTTTTGGTCACTCTCCATCTCATGTTAGACCTTGTGAATTGGAATCAATCTATTGTATTCCATACCTCACTTTGAATTTATATAATATTTTTCTCCACAATCCACTCCAACTCATACATTTTAACTATTTCAAACCTCAACTGTGCAGTTATAGACAAGAATTACTAGCAAGAGCAGATACAACACCTTGTTGAACCATTCCTTCAGATTCATTACAAATCTTCGAGTAAAACACTGAAATAGAAAACTCCATTAAGGCAAGTGTCTTAGCCTTTTTTGTTATTGTAATACCCCAAGGACCTGGTGACTGTTAGCAACAGACTGAAAGTGCTCCCCCAAATCCATATGTTGAAGCCTAAATTCCCAATGTGATAGTATTTGGAGATGGGACCTTTGGGGAATAATTAGGTCATGAGGTGGAGCTCTTATTTACAGGATTAATACTCTTAAGAAGTAGAAAAAAATATATTCTCTTTCTTTCTTTATCTCTCTCTCTCTCTCTCTCTCCCCCTCCCTCCTTCCCTTCCTCCTCTTCCCTCTCTCCTTCCCTCCCTCCCCCCTGCCATGTGAAGATCTGGTGAGACAGTGGCTATCTGCAGTCCAGGAAGTTGGCACCTTGATTTTGGACTTCTAGCCTCCAGACTGTGGGAAGTATATGTCCATGGTATTTTTGTCACAGGACAACTGACTATGATAGTGTATCAGTAAATATTTATTGAATAAATGAATGGACTTTCCCAAGGATTATAAATTCTCAAAATTAATACAGATTTTGAATGAATGTATTTATCACTTAATATCTGAAGATTATTTGCTAGCCTAGTTCTACTTAGGTTGATCAAACCAACCCATTGTATTTCAGTGACCATGAAAACAAGCAGAAGGGCAAAAATCTCTAACCGTGACAACCCTGGGATCCATGGCCTATCACAGCTTATGTTGCAAAAAAAACAGCATCATGAAGACTAAGCAAGATTACCAAACCAAATTTTAAGATTTAGTCTGACTCAATTTTATGCTCCCAAGTCTACAATCTTTAGTCATCATCACAGTCATCATTAACAAACTTAACATCATCACCATGATCATCATCAACATCCAATCTTATATTGGAAAACGTTTACAGATTATTTATTGAAAAGTATTTATGGGATGTTTACAGATGGGCCTAAAACTATATAAAAGAAGCTTCTTGACTTTAGGAAACTAAAAGGTAAACTCTTTAAGGCAAAAAAAAAAAAAAAAAATGTTGTACAGTGTTATTGTACTTCCATGCCATGATATTTCATGGATCTGGACACATAAAAAACACATTTTTAATTGTCTTCCAAACTCCATTGAATAAGTATTTTTCTGAGATGCTGATGCACTTAGAAATGAAGCGATTTTCCTTGGTCACATGGTTATTTATTGTTAGAATAAGAGAGCATCTCCAGGGCACCTGCCGTTGCACCACAGTGGTTTTATTCAAGTCATTTCCAAAATGTGTCTGCAAACCATAGCAAGCTAATGACTTTTAAGCCCTCAACAAATGATATGAAGAATATACCTTCAAGTAGCAAAGTCTAAATTTTGACCCAATTTTGAATGTGTATTTATAAACACACCAACCATCAATCTAAAAAAGGTTTGCAATAATGCTAAGTACATATCTTAGCAGGACTCTACTGTCATAATATTCCAAGAACTAAACCTGGAAAAAAAAACTTAGACATCTTCCTTGAACTTAAAGCTTCACAAAACGAGGCCTTTGTTTTATGGAGTAAGAGATGTCAATGACCTTTCTCACTCCTGTTGGCCTTTGGATCGCTTCACTGAAATGTGGATCATTCACCTGCTTTCTTCTCATCTGCCATAAAAGAAAAGAACTAAAGTAAGAGCTATTTTACTCAATTCAACTAAACTTTCTGAAGAAAGTGCAAACAAAATCAGGACCAGATCAATGTTACTGATAGATCTGATGGCCACCCCTAAGAAAAATTTTCCAAACAGTCCAGCACCATTAAATGTGAGTATGCTCTTTACCATACACCTATCATAAGGTAAAACTAAGTCAAGAAAGAAATGTTAACATTAATTAGGTTTTTCTGCCTTAAATAAAACAGTACAGGAAGTGCCTTTGTGAATACTGTAACTGTCTATAGACTAATACAGATTTTTAAAACTTAAGTATGCATCTTGTCTTTCTCAAATGACCTGAATAGGCCATTTCTGAATTCTTGACTTGATCTGAGCAGTCACAAATTCATTCCTTCAATACATATTGTTTTTTTGTTGGTTTTTTTGTTTGTTTGTTTGTTTTTTTGAGTAGACCAAATTGTAGAATCCTAGAAGGGCTGTCCTCTCAAAGAATATATTCTGACAAGGTCTCTGTTTTATCACCAGGTTGAGGTTTTATCATCAAGACTCCATGACCACATAACCCTTCTTTAGTTGCCTACTTTTGCCTACTCCAACCCATAAAGGCAAAAAATATGAAGGCAAGAAAAAGCAAACTGGGGCAAATAACACACTCTTGCTTTTTTCATATAGATGGTCTTGTTCATAATAGAACAGGTACATTATGAATATTAAAAAAATTGAAGCTTTCAAGGAGAGCAAACATATTTCCTTCCTTCATATTTAAGAACAATTCTCACTGGATTCTCCAAAAAAGGATATTTGAAAAATAAATAGAATAACTCAATCCAGAATCAAATAAAAGCATGGCAGAGTTTTTACATATAAACATTTTGAATGGTTAGATTTTGGGCACCAAAATGAATCTGTCCCCTTGCAGCCCAGGCCATTTTGGTTGAAAATTTGAAAATTTTTTATTATAAAACACAAACACACTTTTCCAAAACTCTTCTGTTCTAGTACCTACTATCAATATTTTCATAGGTTTGTTTATAAAGAGCTACATAAGCCACCAATGAAAGCCGAAGTATTGTCTGTATTATTAAGCTCAACAGAAAGCTCCATGTGCAGCGACAGGAGGCCATAGGCAATTAACACTGCAAATTGAAAGGTTTAGAATCTTTGCATGACCTTTAAAGGGCAACACAGTTGCCCATTCACGTGCATGCAATTATACAGTGACTAGCTCCTAGCAGCAAAAAACTAAAAAAAAAAAAAACATAAAAATATTGAGCACAACAAACCTTGCATTCATCAGAAGTTACTTTGAACTCTCCAGGCTTCGCCTGAAGAGTTAGCTTGACAGCTCACAAGGAGAGTCAAGAGCAACGCAGGCTGATCTCCTTAGCTGTCTTCATTTTGTCAAAGTACTTGGTTCAGCCTATCACCATAATTGCTACCAGGCAACACTACATACATTACTGAAGCTCACTGTAAAGACTTTCTCAACTCTACTCTATAAAAGCACCATGTAAATATAAATTTAATTGAATGGCTATGTTTGTGCTATTGCTAGGGAATGAGAGATATGTCTTTGCTCACTAGACTTTCAGAGGAAATCAAACAATTATAGCTTCTATGGAGTAATTTAAGAGATTGAAAGAAGTGATTTAAAGGACTTATCTAATTTGAGCATATAAGCTCTGATTCCTTAGTTATATCACATACCCCACGTGGACCACTGTAAACAAAATGAAATGTTCTCCTTACAGCTTATAAATCCACTTTTCATCCAATTTCCAAGCAAACTAGAAATCTCATATCTTCCAATGGCAATACCATTCAATTGCATAACTAGACCAGACTAGTAACTAAATTGCCTATCATTACAGCACAGGATAAAATCCAACAAATACTTGTGGTATACACATTGGAAGTAGGTGGGTTTAGGGTATTTAACATAAATTGGGAGCATAAAATCAATGTTTCCTGAAAATCTGTAGATGCCATTTGTAAACCAGAATGAAATGCATGGTTTGTGTTTTGACCGTGAGGGGTATATATTTAATAAAGACAGTATATAGATAAATTCAGTGTTTAAAATGTCAAAATTCACAACTGTACTGTCAATAAATACATCCAAATATCTCTACATACATATTTGTAACCTAGCAAACAAAAGTATCTTCAAAAGGAAAACTGAAGAGAAAAATATAATGTATGTAACCATGGCTCAAACAGCCAAAGTCAATGATAAGCAAGATCTGGTTAAACTATGGATAGAGTTGTACTGCAGGTCAAATCATGTAAAATGGTAAAAACTATGTACTTAAAAATGTAGATATTTTGTAAAGTTGTTCTTGCCCCCTTTGACAGAAAACCATTATCTTCCAGGAGTATTACTAAAAGCACATGTATGTATGTATGTGCATATATATGCAGGTATACAGATTAGATAGATATTGCAGAGAAATGTGCTTAAACACTACTTTCTTCACATTCCCGTAAGTCTAACCATTTCTATTAAAATTTCTATCTAATAATTCTTAAAATTTCTATGAAATATTAGAAGAATTTCTACTTTATTCCATTGACAAGAACACTGAATCACTGCACTGACTGAACAGAATCAAACCTTTTTAAAATTACTGAATAAGTCAATGGCCAATGACAATTTAAAAACAGAAACTAACTTCTGGGTCTCTGTTGCTAGGCCCACCTGGGAGTATCTCCCTTTTCCGACCATGCTCCCAACCTGAAGTAAATTTACTCTCTGAAAAGGTTCATGGTCACTCAATGTAAAGTGACTCCTTCTCTTTCAGTGGAGTAATAAGTAGTTCAGTATGGTCTGAGTGGTTCAAAAGAAAGTTAACCAAAGAATTTTCAAACAAAATGGCAAATTCTCTGTATTACATGGCATTATAAGACCAATGATTCAAAACGAAGATTCATCATGTGAAATATTGGGCAGGCAAATGGGCCAGATATGAAGTTGATTCAGCTGGTATGGCCTTTGTATCTAGCCCCAGTCTGTGCTAATGCATTACTTCTCTTGGTTTTTGATGGAGTCCCACTAATAACAGGTTGATGAATTGCATTTGTAAATGTCAGGCATAGATCAAAGGGGACTATGCTGGACATTTTTTTTTAACCAAGAAAACAAAACTGCACTGCATGGCAAATTTCCTTATTTTTAGTTGAATCTTCAGCGAACAAAACAGCTGCAGAATAATGCAACTTAATGAGGCATTTCTAATAAAATACTGCAGAAGTAAAAGCAGAGGCACTGAACTGTTTGCACTCTGGTTGCTTCATCTTTTCAAACACATTAGAAACAACTGATGACACTTTGGAGCCTTCCTCATTTGGGACATGCATCAGAGAGTTCATCAGTTTACAGTCACAGCTGAACTTGAGCCCAATCTGAGTGTACCTTGTCATCAGGGCTATAATAAGAAATGCCTGGGAAAAGCTAGAGAGGCACAGCTTACCCTTTCCCGATATAGTAATCCATAAGCTGCAGTTGGTGATAAGTCAACTCTAAAATGTACTTTGTACATCTCAATACATTTTAAGATGTTCACCAAATAATGTATAGAAAATACTGAATTCAGGACTACCAAAATTATCTGAGAAGGTACAAAATAATTTTTCTAAAATGTTCTATCAACCCTTGTTCCATCATTTTACGAATTTTTAAAGAGGAAAGGTGGCCATCTCTAAAAACAGATCTTCCTTTTACAGCCCTGTCATCACATTTTTTACCTTGATGGTTAATAAATACTATCATACAGTCCCTAAGCAGTCCGGATCTATTTCAATACAGATCTATGAGCATCTCAATGAAAGTTCATTCTCCAATTTGTCATTATTAAGATAGCTTAAAATAGCCATAAAGTATTAAATATCAAAATAGCTTAAAAATCACACATATTCAGAAACCTTAGCCTCCCATCTAGCATAACTTGTAGCATTACAAAGATGTTTCCTTTAATGTCAGGGTCCTTTTGCTGCTTAAGAGACACATATTATAGATAGCATTAAATGGAGTTCAAACATCCTAAACTGCTAAAGTTTTTAAAGACAAGAATCAAGCTTTTCATCTGCAAAAACACCCAATTTGAATAAAGCAACACACTGAAATTGTGCTTGACTATTTATCAATTCCCTGTGCCTGACCACTCAATGAGCAGTGACACTGTTTTCAGCCTTATGTCTATAACTAACACAATCCAATTATTTCCACTTGAACATTGGGCAAATGAAAGTAAAATAAGCTCCAATGTGGTTACTCATGGGCTTCAAGAGATTAGTGATGGTTTTAAAAATTAGGATTCTACAAAGGTCAAGATGCAAACAATTGGTTCAAGAGGAGATTCAGAGCAGGTTAAAGTAGGAAGAGAGACAATTAAATTAAACATATGTCTGATCCTTTATTTAAAATAGAGGGCGTTAGGTGCTAATTTTGAAATTCTAAATGGCTTCACATTGGAGAGTACATGTGCAAATATGGAAAACCCATAAAAATAATCTTACTGCTCTGATTTTTAAGCTTTAATAGTGTTTTGTAATCTCCTGTTATTTTGATTTAGCTCTTGACAGAAATCTTAAATTCGTGACTCATTTGTCTTAACTTATATTGCCTAGTAGAGCAGTTTCAGAGTGTTAATTGATAACTATCTGAATGTTGATGTCTAAAACAAACTAGTGGCACAGGCAAGCAGCAGATAATTACCATCTAGTCAATAATCACTGAAACCCACGCTGATCTGACTGAAGGACCCTCATACACTCAGTGCTGTAGGAGCACATTTCAGAGCACAGGCTGGTTAGTGGGGCAGGGGACTTTGCAAAATCCAAGAGGGGAGACTGCACGCGCAAAACGAGGGTATTTTTGTTTTCCGTCTTGCTGTCACAAGGCAGAGTCACCCAGCACAAGCTGAAGAGCAGCCAGGCACTGTAGTATTCCAAGCGCTGGAGGCGATTGTGTAACACTGGGTCAGGAAGTGGAATACTGACTAGGCAAGCGTCGCGTCCACCCCAGGGTTCTGGGAGCGCTAGGCTGGAGGGCTCAACCTGCAGTTCTAGGAGAAACGGGGCGACAGATCCCAAACTTTCCTGTGCAAAGACGTATCTGCAAATAGCACGTTCCTCGCTGAAAGGGGGGGGGGGGGGGGATCTGTAAGTAGCCTACAGAAAACGCTTATTGGCAGGCGCCCAGCCTCTTAGAATCCAAGGGGGAAGGAGCGGCAGAGCAGTTGTGTGTGCTGTCGGCAAGAGGTGGGTGACGTCTATCCGGAAAGAAACGAAAAAACCAAGAGTTTCCGAAGCTGTTCTTTCTCTGCACGCCGTTCGCAAAAGGACCCTTTCCTAAAGCGCTCTTTACAAAATCTTAATTTCCTTCAGTAATAAAGCGCCCGTGCCCGGATCTAAGAAAACCTATGACTAGATGAGGCTTAGGAACTCATCAGCACGATCCTCCGTGAAAACAGAGGTGTGGAAACCAACAAGCCTCGTTGAAACGCCACCCTCTGAGACAGGCCTGAGAATTAACTAATCAGAAGTGGGCAAAAAGTAGGGATTTCAGAGGGCGACCTGACACATCCCCGGAGCCTCCCTCGACTATGACCCCCCCCCCCAACTCCTTATTAAGAGTCCAAAACGGTCCCCAGCCAGGGGACTGACCTAGGCGAGGGACGGAATTAAATCCCACTTCAGTCCTCGACCCGGTCGTTCGCTGCATAGAACTGGGGCAGCTGAGAGAAAGAGTGGGGGGCACGCTTCACTTCCCTCGCTGCGCCCCGACCCCGGTCGCCCGACCGGCACCTTGCCTCACCTCTCACCCTCCCCTCCCCGGGGCCCAGAGGAAGCGGAGGCTCCGGGGCGGCGCGAGTGCCCCGTGCCCGCGGCAACCCGAGGCGCGGCGCGCTCCTACCTGCAGCCCGGCTTCCCGGAGGCGGCAACACCTAGCGATGTTCCTGCAGCGTCCGCGGACCGGCGCCAGCCTCACCGCGCTTGCATCGCTTCCGAGATGCCAATCCGCCGTCAGCATCCAGGGGCATAGGGAACCCGGGTCCAGCGGTGTGCGCTCGCGGAGGGCGTGTGAGTGTGGCCCCGGGCGTGCGTGTGTGTGTGTGTGTGCGCGCGCGCGCGAGGGTGCGTTTCCTCCTCCGATGGCACAGAGGGTTCAGCAATCTCTTGACATCCAAACTAGAATCCCCCTTACGCGATTGGAAGGTGGAGTGCGTGAAGCTGGGCTCCACTCCCTCCCTCTTTATTCCGCCGTGTCCAAGTAATCAGAAGCTGTGTTCGCCGAGGACAAACCAAAGTCCCGCAGCCCCGGGCAGCGCGGCAGGCGCCCGCGGTCCTGGCCTGATGCTCGCAGCCCGCTCAGCTCCCTGACTGCGAGGCTTCACGCGGTCTCGCAGCAATTACCGCTCCCGTTCCATCGCGGGTGGGTTTGCTCCTCGCGCCGAGGACTCTGCGGCTCGCACGCACACGCACACTCACTCACACCTGCTCCGGTCTCTGTCTCCCGCCCGCCCCTCGCGCTCTCTGGGGAAAGGCAATTGGTTGGTGTGGTTCACCTTCGGGAAAGCAGTCGCCGCCACCTGCTTTTTGTTTCCGCACGAGTCCCGGGGCGCAGACGCGGAGAAGTGGCCGGGGAGGCTCCGGATGCAGCCACTGTCCCAGTGCCCCTGTCACTGCAGCTCGCAGCTGGGTCCCCGCGGGTGCCCTCCCGGAGACTTTGCGCGGTCCGCTGGAGTCCACTTAGCAGCAGCTCCCGGCCAGTCTCAGCCAGTCGCTGGAGCCTCCGAGCACTGCCGGCAGAGCCCCACGCAGCTCGCCCGTGACCCCTCTGGGCATGGTGGGCGGGGAGGGAGGGAAACCCGCCGCTGCCCCGCTGCCACCAGCACCGCAGAGAAGGTGCGAGTTCCAACCTCCAACAGAAGCGAGCAGGTGTCGCTGGTGTGGCTCCGCTAAAGGCGGGGAGGGGAGGAAGGCGGGAGCGGGGGAGGGGGCCGCTGAAACCAATCCCGATCACCGGAGGAAACCGAAGTAAACGGCCCAGCG
Organism: Oryctolagus cuniculus; assembly: GCF_964237555.1. Classification (NCBI taxonomy): domain Eukaryota; kingdom Metazoa; phylum Chordata; class Mammalia; order Lagomorpha; family Leporidae; genus Oryctolagus; species Oryctolagus cuniculus. Next base: position 64,508,573 of record NC_091442.1, read on the forward strand.
ACCACAACGTGCTCCCCGCGTCCCGCCGCAGGCGCTGTTCCGTCCAGCGACACCCGTAGTCAACCTTTTAGAAAGTCACCATAAAGGGCAGAGCCCCTGTTCTAGCCCAGACCCCCTATTCCACCAGTCCTGCTATCCCGGGAGTACGGAGTGGCCAGCCCCTCTGGCACGGCGCAGAGAGCGCGGGGAGAGAATGAGAACTGGTCCTGACACTCCTGGGTGAGTTGGGATGGCTGAACCGGGCGGCGGCGCCTCCCTGCGACTCCCTCCCAGCACTCAGTTCTGTGAGCAGAGGCAGCTGCGGCTGCGAGCCGGCAGCTGGTCCTGCAAAAACCGAGAAAGTAAAAGATGAGGCGGCAGCGACCGCTGGAAAAGCTGGACTGTGTCTCCCTCTAGTGCGAGACGCAGGCTACAAAGCCTTGATGGATAAGGACCGGGCTCTGAATTTCTAACACACACACACACACACACACACACACGAAAGAAAACAGTATCTGGTTTCAGAATTCTGCATTTTTTACAAATTCCAACCACTAATGGCTTTAGAGAGGAGATTTGCACTGCCGCAGTCTCTCAACTCCAGGAACTTCGTGATATTTATGGAAATGGAATAACACGACCCTGGAAGGTCACGTCCTTAGAGATTCTGTGAGATTGGGTGTTGGTTTTACCAGAGTGCATATGAGTGCAAATGAGCGGTGCTCTTAGGCTCACTCTGACCATGTCTGGAGAGGAGCAAACCTTAACCTAATGATGAGAAGATTATGCACTAATGACTTAAATAGGATGGATTTAGAAAAAGAAAAAGTCTGAGACACAATAAAATGCTGACCCAGGGACTCTTACAAGTCTCTTAGAACTATGGTTAACTCAAAGATCTTGTTCCGAAGCCAATATTCACACCTTATTCAACTAAACTAATAATTATCAGTATGGCTAAATTCCTGCCAGCTCTCATGTGCGTTTATAGCTCTGATTCACAGAAACCATTTACAAGCTAAGCACCTCATGCTCTCTCCGCCAGCTGTAAAAGGAATACTAGTTGCCATAATTACCATAAAATATGGAATATCTGTTTCACATAGTGATTTTTATCTCAACATATTTAGTAATCCAACCATATTTTGTATCTAAAAGATGTCAACTGATTTAATTCTATTGAGGTGGTTGTTATAACAAAAGATAATTCCATGAGGTTTTGTTACGTCAGCCAAGTTCAAGCCCTGTCTTATCTATAACATGAATATTTAGAATTTGTGAATTCACTACTTGAATTGAGAATTTGCTTTCAAAATGTTTCTATATTCTTAAAAACTATAACATATATATTACAGTTTGATTAAACATCTTTCCATTCACTCTAAATTTTTGAAGCAGTTCTATCTTAACTTTATCTTAGTATAGGTTTAACAGGAAAAGAGTTTACTTTAAAAAATAATTGAGTGGCCGGCACTGTGGTATAGCGAGTAAAGCTGCCGCCTGCAGTGCCAGCATCCCATATGGGCAACGGGTTCTAGTTCCGGTTGCTCCTCTTCCAGTCCAGCTCTCTGCTGTGGCCCAGGAAGGCAGTGGAGGATGGCCCAAGTGCTTGGGCCCTGCACCTGCATAGGAGACCAGGAGGAAGCACCTGGCTCCTGGCTTCAGATCTGCGTAGCTCCAGCCGTAGCAGCCATTTTGGGGGGTGAACAAACGGAAGGAAGACCTTTCTCTCTGTCTCTCTCTCATTGTTTATCTGTCAAATAAATTTAAAAAATGAAAGAATCTTTCTAGCTTCTAATTAGCTCTTTGTGGTCAGAGGAAAATCTATAATTAATCATTTTGCTACAATGTTGCTAGAATGTGGAATATTTTTACCCTTATTTTCTTTTTTTTTAAGATTTATTTATTTATTTGACAGGCAGAGTTACAGAGAGAGGTAGAGACAGAGAGGTCTTCCATCAGCTGGTTCACTCCCCAGCTGTGCCGATCCGAAGCCAGGAGCCAGGAGCTTCTTCTGAGTCTCCCACACAGGGGTCCAAGGACTTGGGCCATCTTCCACTGCTATCCCAGGCCATAGCAGAGAGCTGGATCGGAAGTGGAGCAGCTGGGACTAGAACCGGCGCCCATATGGAATGCCGGCACTTCAGGCCAGGGCATTAACCCGCTGCGCCACAGCACCGGCTCCTACCCTTATTTTCTGAATTAAACCCACCATGGTTTTACCAACATACAAAAAAGTAAATAAAATAAATGTGTAAATTACAAAATATAACAATTTTTATACAAAGTTATATGATGCTGAAATTTAGTAATAGCCTTTGTGTTTCTTGTAACTACCCAAATAATTCCCAGTAATTTTTAGATTAAGGTATTTTGAATTCCAACATTTGCTAGGCTTTGAAACAAAATCTATTGTACTCCCTCAAAAAAAAAAAAAGTGGGAAATAAACACCCTAGTTTAATAGAACTCTGGAGTTGATACTTCTTATCCTCTGTTTATTTAAACTGCTTGCTTCCTACAATCCAATTATTAAAAAGCAATTCTTTAAATATTGAATTTAACTGAATTGTAACTCATCATAGCTCTCCTTGTCCTGAAGGCTTGCTAAAATGTCACTATGGTGTACTTCCAGCTTTTTTTTTTTTTTTTGCTTCAATTTATTAAATGATTTTATTGAAGTGTAATTAAATCCAATAATTGATATAGTTAAAGTGTACAATTTGTTGAGTTTTCCTATGTAATCATTTCTGTGAAGCCAGTCAAAATACCAAACATTTTCATTCCCAGAAAGTTTCCTCGTGCCCCTTTATAATCTGTACCTTCGGAATTCCACCAGCAGTCTCCAGCATCCAGTTTCTATCATCATAGGTGAGTCTGCATTTTCTGGAATTCACATAAATTGAATCATATAGTATATGCTCCTTTTTCATGCTTTCTTCCATCTAAATAATTATTTTGAGATTTATCCATGTCACAGTATGTATTAATAGTGGTTTTTTTTTTTCATTTCTGAATAGTTTTGCATACCACACATTGTTCAGCCATTCACCTCTTAATCAACATTTCTAGTTTGGGGATTTACAAACAAAGCTGCTATGAACATTTGTGAAGAAGGTTTAGGGTGAACATATGTTTTCATTTCTCTTGGGAAAATACCTAGTAATGGAATGTCTGGATCATAGGATAGGGTATGCTTTAAAACAAAAAGTGTTTTCTGAAGTACCTGTGCCATTTCACGTTCCTGTCAGCAGTGGTAGAGAGCGTCTGGGCCACTTTAAGCTTTCTGCTAGAGACTTTATAGGTTATCTCAGCTCTTTATCTCAAATGCTCACATCATCCCTTAAGGTAGATGATATAACTTCACTATACATTGAAAAAAATTGAAACAATTTCCCTGTCATTAAGTGGTGGGGCTAGGATTCAAATCAGATCTACCTGAGTCCACAGTCAGTGTGTGGTTTGTGTTTAGTTTGGTTTTTGATCTGGGTTGGGTTCCTACCCACCCTCCAGTCTCCTCAGGTTTGCCCCAACCCCAAAAGCTAAAGCATGCTATCTTCTAGATATGGGGGATCAAGAGCATTTGGACCTGAATCCAGAGAAGTCTTGAGTCAGAGATGTTTGGTCCCTGAATAACATCGAAAGAAGTTGTTCACAGGCAATGCAAAAGTTAGTAGCAGCTCCCTTCTGTGTCCTGACAGGTACAAGGGTATCAAAACAAGTGAACAAAGACACTTTGAGTCCTACTGCATAAATGTGGAGAGGTGCCACCTGCAAGCCATCCAGTCTCACTGTTCCCTCTTGTTTTATTTATTTGGTGCTGACATTTCTTCCTTTTGCAGTAATGCTTCTCTTTTGCAATAATAGCACTTACCTATAAATACTTTAACTTTTCTTCCTATACACACATGTGTACCTCACAGGTTTTGTGCATTTGTTTGAAAAGCAGAGAAGCAGACACAGAGCACCCATTGCTAATGGCCCACAACAACTGCAGCTGGGCCAGGGCTAGATCCAGGAGCCAGGAGTTCAGTCTGGGTCTCACACATGTATGGCAGGGACTCAATTACTTGAGCCTTCCACAGTGTGCATTAACAGGAAGCCAGAATCTACAGCAAAGTTGGGTCTCAAACCCAGGCACTCTGATATGACATATGGCTGTCTTTACTAGAATACATGCCTGTTCCAGTGATTTTTAAAAGCAACACTTGCAAAATGTTTTTGGGTAATCAAGTAAACTGAAGAAAGCACAGAATTCACTCCATATACCCCAAGGTGACACGCATCTGCTAAGAATTTTAGTATCCCCATCATCTACCATGCTACCTAACACACGAGCCAGGACTGCGGCTCACTAGGCTAATCCTCCACCTGCGGCGCCGGCACCCCGGGTTCTAGTCCCAGTCGGGGTGCCGGATTCTGTCCTGGTTGCTCCTCTTCCAGTCCAGCTCTCTGCTGTGGCCCGGGAGTGCAGTGGAGGATGGCCCAGGTCCTTGGGCCCTGCACCCACATAGGAGACCAGGAGAAGCACCTGGCTCCTGGCTTCGGATCAGTGCGGTGTGCTGGCCTCAGTGCGCCGGCTGTGGCAGCCGTTGGGGGGTGAACCAATGGAAAAAAGGAAGACCTTTCTCTCTCTCACTGTCCACTCTGCCTGTCAAAAAAAAAAAAGAGCCTGCATCCCACATCAGAATACCTGGGTTTGACTCCTTGGAGATAGCTTATCTCTCTCTCTTCCCCCCGCCCTTTACCTGTATCTATCTCTTAATTTCAAACAAATATATTAAAAATACTTTAAAAGAGCACATGTTCATTTAAATAATATTCCTGCGGATTAGCGCAGTCAGGCAGTTCTTCTGGACTTAGCCGAGCTTATTCGTGTGTGTGTGTGGTCAGCCAGCAGTGTACCACTTCACTTGTTATCTGACAACTGGCTGACTACAAGCTGGAATGCTGGGGGTAACTAGGCCACCTGTCTTTTATCATCCAACAGGCTAGCCTAGCTATTTAACATGCTGGCAGTCACAGGTTCCCAAGAACAACAAGGGAGCCTCCAGGCCCAAATACATTCCAAGTCTCTGCTTGTCTCTTATTTGCTACAGCCCCCTTGGCTAACAGCTCATAAGGGCCAAAAAAAAAAAAAAAAAAAAAGAAAAAGAAAAAATACTCTATCTCCTTCTGAGTTGAACTACAAAAACACATTAAGTACCTGGTAAAGGGAAAGAAAGAACTTGTTTTCACTTTTGCAACCTAGTACAATGGCCGTTCCAGAAGCTAGCTTTGTATACTGTAGCTTAAATCAGGTGTCTTGTGAGCTGACCTGTGGAAAGCAGAGCAAACCCATTAAAGATTAAAAGACACTTGTCTTGCACAAGAATCAGAAGTTTGTCTGGAAAATCAAGGATCTAGATTTGCTCTCATTATCAATTTAAACAAGGTAGTCTGTCCAATAGCTTTCACCAATACGATAGAACATGTCTCCATAAATCCTTGTCTCTCTAGAAAGCACAAAATTTTCAGGATTTAATATGTTTTTATATTAGTCATAAAATTAATCTGAAGGCTTTGATTTACAATTCAAATTTATCAGTTTCTAAAATTTGACCTGTTAAACTAGAAATCACTAGTAACTTTTATATGACAGTGGTTGTATCATCATTCATGGGTGAACCTGACATCATATACTGAAATTATTCATATACCTTATTTGTTTACTTCCTGATTTTTTAAACCATGTTTCGAAGCAGTGAATTCATGAAATGAATAAACTGTTATAATGGCTTCCTAAATGGACTCTACTGAAACCCTCGGCACCAGCAGGCCTACTTAGATCTAACTCATTTGTCAAGGCTCAGGGCAAGGGTTGTCCCCTTCTCTAGAAAAGTATCTCCAATTTCCCTAATCCACTGTGTTAATTGTTTGCCCCACACATTCCCAAACATTAATACTTCCCTCCATCTTAATACTTATCACATGGAGTTATAATTAATTCATTTTTCATAGACTGCACATTGCTGTGAAAGCTCTTGGAAGTATATAATTCTGTATGTTCTTATTTCACTTAAACTGCAGATATGAATAGATGACTAGTACATCTCAATTCTCAGTTCACAAGATTGGGGAACAATATATGGTTACATTTATTTAATATCCAGTAATAATGACTTCAAATTGCCATCCTTAGGATCACAAGACTTACCACATTAATCTATTACAAGACTTCTGCAGTCTTGAAGAATGCTGACATGGCCTATGAAATTAACCATCCTGTTGCCCCTCACATGCACACACACACACACACACACACATGACATAAGGAACTCAAATGCACCCCAGAAGGAATAAATTTGTCTTGCATGCCTCCCAAATCCCAAACATTTGTTTCTCTATCCTACATTCAGCTGCCCCCACCCACATTTTAGCAATGAGCCTCAGTTCAGGAGAGTAACTGAAATACACTTTGCTCCAGCAGCTAATCTACAGTGGCTCCCAGGTAGAGGGGAAGTTCTATTTCTCCACAATGTTGTAGTTGGTCAAGAGTCAAAGAAAGCAATCTGAGACCAGAAACCCCAGATCTTCGCGATCAACTCATTGAACAGATATTTTTCCAAAGTGTCCCCATGCTGCCAGGACAGCTAAGAAAGGAAGAGACCCAGGCCGGTGCCGCGGCTCACTAGGCTAATCCTCCGCCTTGCGGCGCCGGCACACCGGGTTCTATCCCGGTCGGGGCACCGGATTCTGTCCCGGTTGCCCCTCTTCCAGGCCAGCTCTCTGCTGTGGCCAGGGAGTGCAGTGGAGGATGGCCCAAGTGCTTGGGCCCCCCATGGGAGACCAGGATAAGTACCTGGCTCCTGCCATCAGATCAGCGCGGTGCGCCGGCCACAGCGCGCCAGCCGCGGCAGGGTGAACCAATGGCAAAGGAAGACCTTTCTCTCTGTCTCTCTCTCTCACTGTCCACTCTGCCTGTCAAAAAAAAAAAAAAAAAAAAGAAGAAGAAAGGAAGAGACCCAGCATCTGCTTCATACTGAACCCAGTACTATCTCTACCCTGTGTTGACTTAAATTCTGATGTTGAGCCCAGGTCGCTAGTATCTAGACATCCTTTTCCTTTTGTTTTGTTTTGTTTTGTTTTTTGACAGTGAGAGAGAGAGATATGGAGAGAAAGGTCTTCCTTTTGCCATTGGTTCACCCTCCAATGGCCGCCGCGGCCAGCGCATCGCGCTGATCCGATGGCAGGAGCCAGGTGCTTCCTCCTGGGCTCCCATGCGGGTGCAGGGCCCAAGCACTTGGGCCATCCTCCACTGCACTCCCAGGCCATAGCAGAGAGCTGGCCTGGAAGAGGGGCAACCGGGACAGAATCCGGTGCCCCGACCAGGACTAGAACCCGGTGTGCTGGTGCCACAGGCAGAGGATTAGCCTAGTGAGCCACAGTGCCGGCAACATCCTTTTCCTTTGTAAACACTGAACCTGCACAAAGGAATAAGATGAGCAATTTTAGTCTTAGTCCCTGGCTGAATGCTCATTTAGTTGTGACGACTAGAGCAAAAGAGAGCCCTTGTGAGAGTCGAACATTTGTTTCCTAGTAGTGAGGAGGCAGATATGAAATTAGAAGTTCTTGCTGCATGGCCAAACATTTCCAAAGGTGGGGAGCTGATCAAACTGACCAAGAACTACAGACAAAAAGAGGGATGAAGGCTTATGTTGTGGTGCAGCGGGCTAACCCACTGCTTACTATGAAGGAATCCCATATCAGAGTTGGTTCAAGTCCTGGCTGCTGATTCCAATCCGGCTCCCTGCTGATGTGCATGGGAAGGCAGCAGAAGATGGCCCAGGTGCTTGGGCCTCTGCCACACATGTGGAAGACCCAGATAGCATTCCAGGCTTCTAGCTTTGGCCTGGTCCACCCAAATGGGAACTGATCCAGCAGTTTTTGGCCTGGCCCACCCAATTGGGAAGAGAACCAACAGTTGAAAGATCTCTCTCTCTCTGTCTCTCTCTCTCTCTCTCTCTCTCCCCCCACCTCCTCTCTGTCACTCTGTTTTCAAATAAATAAATAAATATTTGAAAGAAGAGAGAGAGAGAGATCAGATAGTCAAGAAGCAATTATGATCACTTTATCAGCCAAGGACATATTGGTTCCATGATCAAGTGACCATCACAAAGGGTAGTGCCTGAGACATCAAGACAATCGGAGGAAAAAAAATCATTCCTTGATTGTATTAATGGCTGGTCCCATGTATTTATGGGCTGTATATTAGGTTCTGTGAATATTGGCCTTTCAGACACTTTAGTTTCTAGTAGAAGGCAGGAAAAACCAATTGCTAAAAAAACTGTTAACAGAAAAATAACAGAAAAACTGTTAATAACAAGGTAGTGGGACATCTCATGAATTATAGAACAGGGTAGGTAACAGATAAATAGCTATAGAATCATTGTGAATCACTGGCACAGGGCTAAGATTGGGCAGAAACTGACAAACTCCAAACAGATGAGACATCAGTGATTCATGCGGTGAATACAACTGTCTTAGCAATACATGTTTCAAGGCAGGAGCATCATGTTTGATGAAGCTGTCTAACTAAATCTCCCCCTTCTCCATCAGAAATAAAAATATCCATTTGTTTGAGGTAGGAAATCCAGGGTATTTAAGAACTTAGTCTCTAGAAATGCCTGTGGTATCAGTATTGCTATAAATGTAGTTTTCTCAAACTTTGTTTTATATATTTGTCAAGTGCCAGCGCCATGGGTAGTGGATAAAGCCACCGCTTGCAGTGCTGGCATCCCATATGGGTGCTGGTTCCAGTCCCAGCTACTCCACTTCAACCCAGCTTTCTGCTATGGCCTGGGAAAGCAATAGAAGATAACCCAAGTCCCTGGGCCCCTGCAGCCATGTAGGAGACCTGGAAGAAGCTCCTCCTGGCTCCTGACTTCAGATGGGCTCAGCTCCAGCCATTGCAGCCATTTGGGGAGTGAACCCGTAGTTGGAAGACCTCTCTCTCTCTCTCTCTCTCTCTCTCTCTGCCTCTCTCTGTAATTCTTTCAAATAAATAAATAAAACTCTAAAAGCAATGATTTGTTTGTTTATTTATTTATTTGAAATAATTACAGAGACTTAGACCATCTTCCACTGCCTTCAAAGGCCATAGCAGAGAGCTGGATCGAAAGTGGAGCAGCCAGGACTCGAACTGGTGCTCATATGGGATGCTGGTGCTTCAGGTGGTGGCTTTACCCGCTCTGCCACAGCACTGGCCCCTTGGTTCATCGATTTTTATAAGAGCTCCACAGAGTTGGTCGTTCTGTGGCCTCCACCTGGGGTGTGATGCCAGCCTCCTGTCAGCCCTGCCAGATCTAGAATATCTATCTCTTGACTCTGCTGAGCTCTAATTAATCTTAAACAATTAATATATCTTCTAATATTTATTCTTCCTGTATGGTTTATTAGGTTAACCAGATTCTTTGATATCTTTCTTTTTTGTCCTTTTTCTTCTCCCTGCTTTCCCAATGCAAGGTTGTGAAAGCACAGATTCTTTATCAGGAAATCAAAGAATTCCCTCAGCAGGTATAGACCGACCAAGATGGGAACAAATCTACTGCACCATCTTAACAGCACTAGATCCTCCCTGCCTTTAGTTCCAAGTACATTTCCCCTGTATTATTTTGTAGTTAAACAGCTATTAATAATATATAATTTTGTTCATCCACAGAAGGGGTCTAGGAATGTGGAGAAGAGGAGCAAGATCCACTAAACCAATTGACAGCACACTGAAGACTGTTTTTAATTGAAGCTAAGTGGAAGGCCGAGTTCATACATTTCAAAAATGGGAATGAAAAATACAAAAGCAAATAAATACCTCTTTCTTCTTATATGTTCTATAAAATAGATATGTCCCAATTTAAGACTTATAAACAGAGGGCTGGCATTGTGGTGTAGCATGTTAAGCCAACACCAGCAACTTGAGCATCCCACCTGAGTACCAGCTCAAGTCCCAGCTTCTCCACTTCCCATCCAACTCCCTGCTAATGGGCTGGGAACACAGCAGAAGATGTCCCAAGTACTTGGGCCCCCGGGAGACATGGATGGAGTTCCAGGTCCTGGGTTCGGCTTGGCCCAGTCAACGCTTTTGTAGCCATTTGGGAAGCAAACCAGTAGTTGGAAAACTCCCTCTCTCACTCTCTCTCTCCCTCCCTCTCTCTCTCTCTCTCTCACACACACACAATCTCTAACTCTACCTTTGAAATAAAAATAATGGCATAAACTGAGGCTTAGAGATTAACTTTAAGTAATTCAGTTAAAAAGTGAGGACAACTAGAATTACATTTAGTTTTGTTTAACTCCAAAGCATGAATAAGAACTTGTATCTCCTAGTTTCCTGGCCAGTGTTCTTTTCATTCTACATATTGTTGTGATTTAATTATCTCCAGAGAGCTGAAGCTCAGACCCAGAAATACCTCCATTCAAATTTTTGCTGTACAAAATTTCTTCCAATTTTTAACATAGGATGATTTCTGTCATCCAACAGGATCAGAATATCACATGCAAACATTTAAGACTTCCCTGTGAAAGCTTGACCACCCAGTGTCAAAACATAGCAACTACAGACTGTAACTAACATTTCAGCAGGCAAGCATGCTAGTCCATGCTGCCTGTTTTACAGCAGCAAAAATAAATCATGACAGAGTCTTTAAATGGTCAAAGTTGCACATATCAAAGATACTCTCACAACAGAAAGAAGTACATGAAAATGAGAAGGCAAGGTTTTTAATGAAAAATTTAGTAGCATAAATGAATAGGATATATCCACCTCAAAATACTAGAAAAAATAAATGAGTAGAAAAACGGAATAAAGGAAATAAGATAAATTTTATGATTGTGTAGGAAGCAGCCAAAAACAAGAGGAGTTATGTTCTGTCTTTTTCACACATTTTCAAACATAGAAGTTAATTAGACTGCGTAATGAACCACAAAAGAAATTAGTGGGATTGCCAATATCAGTGGTATTCAGAGAAATATCTTGCTAGACAACTGATGGGAAACCTATAGAAATCAAGTTATACCAAGGTGTAATGACAAACACAAGTGAACAACATGCAGCGAGAGAACTTTTAGGACCAATGATAGAACACTGTCATCTAAGTGGATTCACTGCACACTTGATTGTACATGGACAGCATCTGCCCTTCATTAAGCACAGTCTAATGAAACAAAAATTATGACACCATCACAAAATGAAGTTATTAACTTACTAATCCCATTACATGAATGACAAAGAAGAATAAATTTTGAGTGGTGCAGTAGTCTGCTTTACGTTATTATAATGCAAGGCCTGAGGCTAGCTAACTTATAAAGAAAAGAGGTTTGTTTAAACTTCTGAAAGTGGGAGAGCATGGTGCCAGCCCCTGTTCAGCTCTGATGTTCCCACATCAAAAAGGCAGGAGAGCATGTGGCACATCGCCAGTCAGAAAGGCAGAGCAAGGGGAGGGGCCAATCAGGCCCTTTTTATGACAACCTACTCCCACATGAACCAACTTGGGCCCCACAAGAACTACTTATTCCCTTCAATGGCAGCAAGTCCCAGTGACCCCTAATTTCCAATAAAGTTCTCATCTCCATCTGAGACTAGTCCATTAATATTTCATCTCCTGCATCCTCATCCAGAATCATCCACACTACTCCACTTAGAGCATCCTAAACTTTTTCTAATCTGTTTCTCCAGACTCTTCCAGCTTCTGCCCAGTACTCAATTCCAAAGCTGTCTCCATGTTTTCAAGTATTGTTATAGGAATGACCCCACTCCTGCTACCAGTTTTCTGTATCAGTTCATCTTCCAGTATTGTAATAAAATACCTGAGATGAAATAACTTATTTTCTTAAAAGAAGTTTATTTAGCTCACATTTCTGGAGGTGCACAAGCATGGTGATGGCCTCTGTTCACCTCTGGTGAGGGCCCAAAGGCAGACACCATCACAGAGAGGGGAGCACATATGGCAAGGAGAGATCAGTGCCAGACAGAAAGCCAGTGTAAAGAAAGGGGACCACCTTCCTCTTTGTGTAACAGCTCACTCGCAAGAACCAACTGGAGTCCCATGAGAACTACTCACTGCCTTCTAAGGATGATATCTCCAGTGACCTACCACTAAGTTCCACCTTTTGAAGTTTCTACCACCTCTTCAAACCACTACACTGGGGACCAACAGTCCAACACATGAACCTTTGGAGAACAAAATATATGTAAAAAAAAACATGGCAAATAAGATAGAGAGTATGTGTTTATTTTAATTTAGAAAGAGGGAGACTCACCCTATAACTTTGAGTTTTAGGAAAGGATTTCTAATGCTAATGTATCTTCTTTCACAATCACTCTGAATTTGATCAGGACCCTCTGGGTCAACCTCTGTTAGATCCTGTCATAGGTGTCTGCCCCAGCACAGTGCACAGATGCACAAATTGTAGATTAGAGTAGCAGCTCTCAACATTTTTATCAGCTTGCATACTTGGGATACAAAACATGCTTGCCAGGGTTATCAAAATTCCTGACTCCTTCTCTGCAAGACCTTTCTCTGAAGAAAATATAGCTAATGCAAGTAAGAGAAAGGACAATTATAGGGATAACTTTCCTAGTTTAAGTTTCAAAGTACTTCTCAAAACTCAGTACTTTACTAGCAGTAACTTTATTGTCAATGACCCAATTCACAAAAAAATGTAAACTTGTATAAAGCTGGTGTTTAGGCAATCAATATTATTAAACATTGTAATTTAATTATCCTTTTGATTTAAGACATACAGAAAATCAGGGAAAGGTGGGTAGAAACAAAATGTGTTTATATTTACCATTTAATAGAATTGGAAAGGAGGTTTCTAAAAGTAATCAGTTTTTCTTTATTTCAAAAGTTTATCTTCAAACTATCCCAGACCCAAAATCTCCCTGTCATTTTAATAACCTTTAGCTACAAGTGGCCAGTGCTGTGGCGTAGCAGGTAAAGCCACCACCTGCAGTGCCAGCATCCTATATGGGCGCCGGTTCGAATCCCAGCTGCTCCACTTCCAATCCAGGTCTCTGCTATGGCCTGGGAAAGCAGTACAAGATGGCCCAAGTCCTTGGGCCCCTGTACCTGCATGGGAGATGCGGAAGAAGCTCCTGGCTCCTGGCTTTGGATTGGCGTAGCTCTGGCGATTTCGGCCAACTGAGTGGATGGAAGACTTTCTCTCTCTCTCTCTCTCTCTCTCTCTCTCTCTGCCTCTCTCCCTCTGCATAACTCTGCCATTCAAAAAAATAAATAAATCTTTAAAAAAAAAACTTTAGCTATGGAAATCCAATGATCTCTCAAAGAGGTCACCTGTACAGAAATACTTCATCAAGTCATTCATCTCACAATAGTCTACTCCTTCAGGTTTTGTCCTCCGTGGGTTTTGAATAGCTAATTTCTATCTCTTTATTATCATGTTTTATGTTCTCCATGGATGCTCTCCGGGAATAATTCCTCTTTATGAACATTAGATGCTTTGCAAGTTTTTACAGTTGAGCCTACCCAACTTCTCTGACATCGCTGGAGGAAAAGTTTCTCTCCACCTCCTTTGTCTGCTAAGTAACTATTCTCAGATACCATCCTTCTTTTCTTGGTAGATAGAGTTGTTTTAAGCCTACTAGGATAGTTGGTATTGTCATAATCTCTACCCCCAAAGAAAAACTAATAAAAATGAAACATTTGTAGATTCTGGTTATTAATCCTTTATCTGTTGCATAGCTTGCAAATATTTTTTCCCATTCTGTCGGTTGCCTCTTAACTTTCCTGGCTGTTTCTTTTGCAGTACAGAAACTTCTCAATTTGATGCAATCCCAAATGTTAATTTTGGATTTGACTGCCTGTGCTTCTGGGGTCTTTTCCAAGAAGTCTTTGCCGGTGCCAATATCTTGCAGGTTTTCTCCAATGTTCTCTAATAAGTTCATGGTGTCGGGTCGTAGATTTATGTCTTTAATCCATGTTGAGTGGATTTTTGTGTAAGGTGTAAGGTAGGGATCTTGCTTCATGCTTTTGCACGTGGAAATCCAGTTTTCCCAGCACCATTTATTGAATAGACTGTCCTTGCTCCAGGAATTGGTTTTAGATCCTTGATCAAATATAAGTTGGGTATAGATGTTTGAGTTGATTTCTGGTGTTTCTATTCTGTTCCATTGATCTATCCATCTGTTTCTGTACCAGTACCATGCTGTTTTGATTACAACTGACCTGTAGTATATCCTGAAAAAAATGAAATGACCTAAATGAAAGATCTCTGTGAGTGAGGTCCCAGTGGAAAGAACAGGTCATCAAAGAAGGAAGTACCTTTCTCTGAAGGGAGGAGAGAACTTCCACTTTGACTAGGACCTTGTCTAAATATGATCAGAGTTGATGAACTCAAAAGGTCTCCATAGCCTTGGCAACTCATGACAAGAGCCTAGGGTGATTACTGACGCCATAAAGAAGGTCAATTGTTTAAGTTAACAACAGGAGTCACTGTGCACTTACTCCTCATGTAGGATCTCTGTCCTTAATGTGCTGTACATTGTGATTTAATGCTATAACTAGTACTCAAACAGTATTTTTCACTTTGTGTTTCTGTGTGGGTGCAAATTGTTGAAAACTTTACTTAATATATGCTAAATTGATCTTCTGTATATAAAGATGATTGAAAATGAACCTTTTTTTCTTTTGTTTTTATTTATTTTTTATTTAGTAAATATAAATTTTTGAAGTATAGTTAATGGATTACAATGGCTTCGCCCCCCCCATAATTTCCCTCCCACTTACACCCCTCCCATCTCCCGCTCCCTCTCCCCTTCCATGCACATCAAGATTCAGAAAATTGGATTATATTATATTATTATTATATTACATATAATATATAATATTATTATATTATATTATATTTCATTCAGAAAATGAATCTTGACGTGAATGGAAGGGAAGAGGGAGCAGGAGAGGGGAGGGTTGCGGGTGGGAGGGAAGTTATGGGGGGGGAGCCATTGTAATCCATAAGCTGTACTTTAGAAATTTATATTCATTAAATAAAAGATTAAAAAAATGAAACATTTGAAAATGGTTTCTTCTTTATTCATTTGGCATTCTAAATTATCAGATATACTCTGATTCTCAAGAAAAAAATAAATTACAGCTGTGCTGATAGAACACACTTCTTCACTATTATAGTATTTTAAGAACGAAAAGTACTTCTAACCTCATGAGTCCAAGAGATATAAATTTCAAGGCAAAAATTACTCACAGAAGGTTAAAACATTTAATATCAAAGATGTCTGAAAATAATCCCAAATTAATGCTTTTGAAGTCTTTGTCTCATATTCTAATTTCAAAAAAAGGCAACTGTGAAATTATATAAACAGAGATCACAGAGCCAAAAATAATGTATTTTGATTGTTTTGGTGGAAATAATTATATTAAAGATTATGATATAACTATACTAGTGGAACTTATCCCAGTAACCTAGAAAGTTCTGAGGCTACAAATCATAGCCCATCTCTGAAATAGTTCATATCCAAGAGCCACTGGAAAACTGACTTTTTTTCTGGATTTACTCGTACACCACCCCATCCATTGATCCCTTCTTATCTAGATAGGGGGCACCGTCAGAAAAGTCATAGGAACAAGGAATAGAAGAGTGTTAAGACCATGCTTTAGAATTCAGAGTAAAAGTTCCTAGTTGTACTTTGTTTATGGACAAGCTGTCCAGTTTTCAGGATGATTGCTTAACAGTTTAAGTAAGTTCGATTTGATTAATAATTATTAAAAGTACAAGTAGCTATTAACAATCATTAAAAGTACAGTTGTGTGATACTTTGCTTTATAGATACATATAGTTTTCTTTTATAATTTATAATCCAAGCTAAAGAATACTTATGAGCCACTGAAATTGATTAAACTCAATTATTCTTCCTTAACCCAAGAATGCCTACTTATGAATAGGATGTCTTTCAAGATTTTATATGTTGATTGGAACTCAGAATGTCACTATCCTATGGAAACAATGACTAAAATGGAGATTGGGTTTTTAGACCTTTGTACAAAAAACTACTAAACCTGGAGATGAGAAAATTCCTGGTTTATACTACTACTGGTATGTATACATCATTTGGACTCCCAACCTTTGGGAACCACTGAGAATCTGATGGTATCACACATTTCTAAAAGGTCACAAAGTGTTTCAAGGAGTCTAGCGGTCCCCTGAACCACCCAGGCACCCCAAGTTAAGAAGGGTTGATTTAGGCCATTATTTGTATAGGAAGTTAACTGCCATAAAGCAAGCAAGCAAGCAAGCAAGCAAGAGAGAGAGAAGGGAGGGAGGGAGGGAGGAACTCAATGTTATGGGCTGAATTGTGGCCCCCTCCAAAATGCATATTTTGAAGTCCTAACTCCCAGTGTCTCCGAATGTAACTTTGTTTGGAGACAAGGTCTTTTTTAAAGGCAGTTAAGCTAAAATGAATCCTTTAAGGTAGGCCTTAATCAACTAGGGCTGCTGCCCTTACAAGGACAGCAAATTCGGACACAGACGTGCATGCACACACAAGAAGACCATGAAATGACAGACATCAACAAGCCAAGGAGAAGTCCTTCTAAGTCAGCCCTGCTGGTCTTCCAGCTTTCTCATTGTGACAAAATAAACTTCTGTTGTGTGAGTCAGCTGTCTGGGGTACTTGGTTATGGCACCCCTCAAAACTAAGAAACCAGTCATCCCTTCCTTTCTATAGAATATGCCTTAAAGTAGTGATCAGAAGGAAGGCCACTCAAGAGATATTAGCTTAAAAAACTTCATTTGTGATGTTAATAACCAATCTTATTCATGCCCCTGCACCAGTGTTGAGAGCCACTGCCCTGACTCAAAGCAACAAAGGGTCATGTCTAGAGAGGGAAGGAAGTTACAGAACTCTCACTTGAGAGAAATTACTAACAAGCTAAATCATTATTTTTGCATAAGATATCTTTGCATATCCACATAAGAGACCAAAAGTTTCCAAAGCATTCATACTTCCAGGTTTCTGAATTAGGAAACAAAAGATACTTTCCACTTGCTCACATTTTGTTATTGATCAATTTTCATAAATTATTTATTAATTGCATGTAGATAAGCAATCAAGAGCAGCCCTGTGTGTCCTATACATACATAATTCAAATTTCTCTTCTCAGAGGTTGCTCTGACAGTGGGGATAACCTGAAATGGAAAGAGCCTGAGAGAATAACAAATTTCCCAGAACATCCCATAGCCTAGGGAAGTACTAACATTTTCACCTATTCTGTCATCATTCAGCTCTGCTTTTCAGACACAAAGAATTATCAGAACACAATATTACTCAGGGCAAAATTACTGCAGCCACAGTCTCTTCAGAACAGTATTTGGCTTAAGAGACAGAATATTTTTCTCAAACAAAAAAGATATGGCTGCAAACACAGGTTTTGCAACTTGTTATTTGTGTAATCTAAACTCCCTGAACCTTGGTTTCTCTTCTGTGGAGAAACAGTACTTACTTAATAACAGCTATACTAATTATAAGAGTTGTAGTGAACATCAAATAAAACTATATAAGAAATGTTACTGTAAGAGACAAATGGGTTTTGCTCATTGAAATAGGGAGTCCCAAGGACTCTGATCACCAAGGTAAGTGAAAAAGGTAAGGGAACTTTCACAAAGCAATTTTCTGAGCTAAGAAAATAGCCAAACATTTCAAGGACTTTTGGATTCAGTCTGAGTTTACACTGTAGCACCATTAAAGTACCAAAAAATAGGGAGTAAAATAATAAATGGAGTTCCAGCCAGTTTCCAACTAACTGTGTCCACAGACCTATCCAGTGGTCACCACTCCTGTCCCTAAATACATAATTGCAATGAACATGCTTGGCAGTTAACAGAATCCCTATATTGGTTCCTTGAACTGTGGGATAAGACTTATGTAGTAGAGAAAGCTCATCAAAAATCTATGAAGCTGCCCTTCTTCCCCTGTTGAGGGGGCCAGAGAAGGTGGTAGCAATTTAATGTCATTAACTAAAATGTGCGTGGCTGCTGGTTCTCGTCATATCTCCTTTTCAACTGACCAGACAGGACCCTTCAAAAAACGAACATAACCTGGAAAGTGACAATAAAATAAGTGAAACTCAATCATAAAAACAGTTCCATTTGCAACTGTTTTGCCAGCTGTAACCACAGCCTCAGGGAACCAGTGCACTATTGCTGATCTGATGAACAGGTCATTTCCCAGCCCTACTGGAAAGATCAGAAATAGCTTGAATTCACTTGAGGCATACAGGTTTTTATATGTACAGCCCTAGCCAGAGCTAGGTTAATTATTTTGCCCTCTAACATGATATAACCCAAAGAGGCCTGAACTAGTTATTTAGCAAACCACAGCCTTGGTTTATTACATTGAAGGTACTGTGCTAATCAAAGAGAATGTGCAAGACATAGCACATATTAGAGACCTTGGTATAATTTATGCATTCCAGAGACTGGGAGTTAAACCCCATAAAGATTCAGGTAAACACTGCATGGGTGGTATATAGGAGTCCAGTGGTCTGAAAGAAGCCATGAGACTCTCTCTAAACCACAAATTATTACACCTTGCATCTCAACAAAAAGGAAGTACAATGCTTGATATTTGGCGTTCTGAAAGCGACACAATTCACAATAGTAACTATGACTCTGACTCATTCACCAGATAGCACCAAAGCCAAGAAGCCTAGAGTGGGATCCAAAGCAAGAAAGTGGCCAGCAGATCCAGAACACAGTACTCGGACCATATGATCTGGCAGATCCTCCATTATTAAAGGTTTCAGTGATGGGGAAAGATACTATGGGAGTTAGGCAACCCCTCAAAGCAAAATAACAACCTCGAGGGCCTTCCTGCAACACCAGCATCACATATGGCCACTGGTTCAAGTCCTGGCTGCTACATGTTTGATCCAGCTCCCTGCTAATCCACCTGAGAAGGCAGCAGCTGATGGCCCAAGGTTTTGGGACCCTGCACCCATGTGAGAGACATGGAGGAAACTCCTGGCTCCTGGCTTCTACCCACCCAGCCCTAGCCATTGCGATGTTTGGGGAGTGGGCCAGTGATGGAAGATTTCTCTATCTCTGTCTCCCCTTCCTCTCCATAACTCTCACTTTCAAATAAATACATATTTTAAAAAAGGAAAGAAAAAGAGATAACAGTGTTGATCACAATGTTTCAAAATCAAACAACACCAACTGAGGCAGGATTCTTACATCATCTTTTAAAGAAGTTCTCTGGCCTCCTGGAGTGCTGTGGGCCCCATGAAACAAAGACAATAACCAGGCCATGGGACATTAAGTCACCAGTGGACAAAAACTGACCACTAGAAAGTAAATTCTGCCAGACCCACATAAGTGAGCTGAAAAGAGCCTCTTGCTCCAGATGCAGACTCACTTCAATGTGGAACAACCCTGAAGGACTAGGCAGATTCCAAAGCTTCCCCCAGGGATGGCTGAGGCCCTTGTCACAACAGCACCACCCCCAGCTCCTCCTTTTGCCCATTTCTATTCCCTCTGCTTTCCACAGGTATTAATTCCAAGGGCATTCTTCAATAACTTCTTGAAAATAAAAACGCTCCCTGGAGTCTTTTCCTCAAACAAGACCTGCCTGAGATAGATGACACCAAAATTCTAATGAGTTAGACAAGTGGAAGTGAGGGAGGAGGGAAAAGAAGACGTACTTCTGGATTTTTCACAATAAGTCCAAATTGAATTGATTTCTAATTTATGATGAGTAGAAGAAAGGAAGAGAATAAATAAAGAAAAGTAGGGGCCATCGCTGTGGCGTAGTGGGTATAAGCCGCCACCGGCAGTGCCGGCATCCCTTTGGGTGCCAATTTGAGTCCCAGCTGCTCCACTTCCAATCCAGCTCTCTTCTATGGCCTGAGAAAGCAGTAGTAGATGACCCACATGCACCCCTGCACCCCTGTGGGAGACCTGGAAGAAGCTCCTGGCTCCTGGAGCAGTTCCAGCCATTGCAGCCATCTAGGGAGTGAACCAGCAGATGGAAGGCTGACCTCTCTCTCTCTCTCTCTCTCTCTCTCTCTGCCTCTCTGTAACTCTGCCTTTCAAATAAATAAATAAAAAATAATAAGATATTCTCCTTCAAAAAATTTTAAATACACTAATGTGTATATATTTTTTTAATCTCTGGGGAAAAAAAAAGAAAAGTGATTCCCCTCCTTATGCTTATAGTATGTTCTGATCAGTTAGGTAGGCCTTCACTTCCCAAGTTACTGAAATAAAGATAATGTTAGCCTTAAGAAATCATACCACTTACCATTTACCAAAGAAACAGCTAAACATTTTAACCAAAACCGCACTTCTTTTTGCCTCCTATGAAAATTCTGAATTCCACTTAACAACTCCTGTTGAGATATTAGTTTGGGTGTCCCTAAAAGTGCGTATGTTAAAGGTTTAGTCCTCTAAGTCTTATGTCATGATTAACGCTAATGTTTAATGTATTAAGAGTGGAAACTTAATCCAATTATGGTATCTGAAAGTGACACCTTTTAGAAGAGATTAGATTAGAGGTTGTTAGGGTGGAGCCCTCAGAATAGTAACTTTATAAGGAGGGACCACTTAGACAAACAAGCATTCTCTGTGTCTGTGTCTGTGTCTGTGTGTGTGTGTGTCTACTTCCTAGCTTGCCCTGTCATCTTTCCTTCACACACATTCCATCATTGCTGTCCTCTGGCCTCACCTGGCAGTTGAACCAATGGAACCTTCCAGTCTTGGACTGTAAACCTCCAAAGCAATGAGCCACAATACATCTTTAGTAGCTTATCTTAGATATTTAATTACAGTGACATAAAGCTAATACAATAACTATTTGGCACCCACAAATACGTCAAGCACTGTTCTATATCCTATGATATAGATCTGGGGCATTATTTTAAATCTATGAACCTTAAATCTATGAACCAGAAAAGTGTTTCAAATTTATCTTGGATACAAAATTATTCCTATGCAGTTATTTTCTTTCTCTTTTACATTTTGTTGATTCCTCTTTGTAATTCACAAAGTCAACAAAGCAATGATAATCAGAGTAGTATCAAAAGGACATTTAAATTGAAATAGTTTTCTGTTTACCAAATATATTCTGAAGGACATTGTTTCAGGCAGATACACATTTACATAGGAGATTCAATAATATCATACTTGCAAAGTAGCGAGGCATTTTGGCATTTTGGATTTGAGGTGATCAGATTAAAATGGCAGTGTATGAAAATTGTGATTCACACCAAATGAGGAAAGAGGAGGACAGAATAGCTTTTTAATTACTGACAATGAATATGTCAAGGTGACTATAGCAAAAGAAAAATTTTAAATGGGAAAACATTTTTTTCAAACAAAAGCAAACAATTTTAATGTTCCTCTTATTAATATTATATCTTGCAATTGAAGGATAAAATAATGCCCCAAATCTGAAAATAAAAATGTAGAAAATAGAAAGTATATCAGTGTAAAAACTGAAAGAAAAATAAGAAAATAAGGAGGAAGAGTGGGAAGGAGGGAGAGAGAGTAGGTACAGTGGGAAGTATCATTATGCTCTTAAAACTGTATATATGAAACATATGAAATTTTTCCCTTTTATAAATAAAAAAAGAAAAAAATCTAGGTTGATTTATAAAAATTCAAATAGTGAACTAAACAAAGTTAATTTGACTATTCAATGTGTGGAAATGAAAAATTAACTTTGGTTAAGATTATAAGTGAAACCAAAGGCCACTGTTTTATTTATTTGTTTATTTGTTTATTTATTTATTTATTTGACAGGCAGAGTGGACAGTGAGAGAGAGAGACAGAGAGAAAGGTCTTCCTTTGCCGTTGGTTCACCTTCCAATGGCCGCCGTGGTCGGCACGCTGTGGCCTGTGCACCACAGGAGCCAGGTGCTTCTCCTGGTCTCCCATGGGGTGCAGGGCCCAAGCACCTGGGCCGTCCTCCACTGCACTCCCTGGCCACAGCAGAGGGCTGGCCTGGAAGAGGGGCAACCGGGACAGAATCCGGAGCCCCGACCGGGACTAGACCCCGGTGTGCCAGCGCCGCAAGGCGGAGGATTAGCCTAGTGAGCCGCGGTGCCGGCCCGTTTTATTTATTTTTAATAGAAAATTTAAAATGAAGAAGTTACTGATGCAAGTGCCTTGAGGAATGCATAGTATTAATATTCACTGGAAAGTTTAGAGAATATTTACAGAGCACCCACAAAATTTTAATTAAATCTGCACTTAACCTAAATCAATAAAAACCTGAATTTCTGCATACCAAAGACAAAATTGTTTTATAATATTTTAAAATTAATTTTCAAAGTAAAAGTCTAATATGATTGAAGTTTGATATTGTATGTTTGTTATGAGACATTTATTTTCTAAAGAAATTAATATTTTAAAGTTGTAGGCAATATTTTTCATAGTAGGCTTGATATGCTCACAAATCTTGTGATAATTAAATCACTGACTATACACTAACTTCTGGATGGTAATAGTTGAGGAGGCTATGCACTTGTAGAGGCAGAATGTCTGGGTGAAATCTCTGGACTTTCCACTCAACCTTGCTATTTACCTAAAACGTCTCTAAAAAACAATGTTGAAAGAGAGAGAGAGAGGAGAGGAAAAGAGAGGAGAGGAGAGGAAAGAAGAGGAGAGGAGAGAAGAGGAGAGGAGAGGAGGGGAGGGGAGGGGAGGAGAGAGGAGGGGAGGGGAGGAGAGGAGAGGGGAGGAGAGGAGAGGAGAGGGGAGGGGAGGAGAGGGGAGAGGAGGAGAGGAGAGGGGAGGGGAGGAGGGGAAAGGACAGGGGAGGGGAGGGGAGGAGAGGAGGGGAGGGGAGGAGGGGAGGAGAGGGGAGGGGAGGAGAGGGGAGGGGAGGAGAGGGGAGAGGAGGAGAGGAGAGGAGAGGGGAGGAGAGGGGAGGGGAGGGGGGAGAGGAGAGGGGAGGGGAGGAGGGGAAAGGACAGGGGAGGGGAGGGGAGGAGAGGAGGGGAGGGGAGGGGAGGAGGGGAGGAGAGGGGAGGGGAGGAGAGGGGAGGGGAGGAGAGGGGAGAGGAGGAGAGGAGAGGGGAGGGGAGGGGGGGAGAGGAGAGGGGAGGGGAGGAGGGGAAAGGAGAGGGGAGGGGAGGGGGGGAGAGGAGAGGGGAGGGGAGGAGGGGAAAGGAGAGGGGAGGGGAGGAGAGGAGGGGAGGGGAGGGGAGGAGGGGAGGAGAGGGGAGGGGAGGGGAGGAGAGGAGAGGGGAGGGGAGGAGAGGGGAGAGGAGGAGAGGAGAGGAGAGGGGAGGGGAGGGGGGGAGAGGAGAGGGGAGGGGAGGAGAGGGGAGAGGAGGAGAGGAGAGGAGAGGGGAGGGGAGGGGGGGAGAGGAGAGGGGAGGGGAGGAGGGGAAAGGAGAGGGGAGGGGAGGGGAGGAGAGGAGGGGAGGGGAGGGGAGGAGAGGAGGGGAGGGGAGGAGAGGAGGGGAGGAGAGGAGGGGAGGGGAGGAGAGGGGAGGGGAGGGGAGGGGAGGAGAGAGAGGGAGAGAGAAGGAATGTCTCAAAAGAAATATATATTCAACAAAATAACAAAGTAATCATCTTAAAGTAGCTGAAATATAGGTCGTTTTTATTTTATTATGCACTTCTAAACCTATTAAAATAATATCCAATTTCTTTTACTAGGCAACTAACTAGGTAACAAACAACACATCTAATTAATAGAGTGAGGTATTAGCACAGAGAAAAACAAATAGGTCAGTGATTCAGGATGGATACCTCAGAAAGGCCTATTTATATATGGACACCTGATGCATGACAAGAGTGGTTGAAGAATTGATAAGTAAGGGATAGACTTTCAGCAAATAGGCCTGAGATAATTGGGAAAACTAAAACTGAATTCCAACCAGCCTTACACTATACATGAAAATCAATTCCAAGAGGATGAGAAAAGTAAATACAAAAAGGAAATGATAAAGATTTTGGAAAATAATGTTGGAGAATGCCTTTATGTTCTTAGAAAAATACATTATTTTTAACAAGAAGCGAAAAATCTAGAACATTAAAATAAAGATGTTCCTCAAGCAACATAATAAAGGGCTTGAGAGAGAGACAGTACACAGAGGTGAGCTACATACTCAGCACATACAAGGATGATCTCAAACTGCTTGAATCCAAAATACCTGCAAAACTCTTATAAATCAGGAACTCCAAGGGAGAGACTTCCAAGATCAAATATAAAAAGAACTGATATATTTCAAATCATTAAAGAAAGGTGAATTATTTAACAAATGGTGTTGGAACCCTAAGTAACCCCCCTGGTAAACAATGAAATATGCTTCCCACCTTATAAAAAGAATAGTTACTGATTGATCAAAGACTCACATATAAATAAATCATAAAGATGCAAAACAGGCCGGCACAGGAGGAAGCACCTGGCTCCTGGCTTCGGATCGCCTCAGCACATGGGCCGTAGCAGCCATTTGGGGGGTGAACCAATGGAAGGAAGACCTTTCTCTCTGTCTCCCTCTCTTTCACTGTCTAACTCTACTTGTCAAAAAAAAAAAAAAAAAAAAAAAGACGCAAAACAAAATCATATGGAAAAAAAAAATGTGAAAGGCAGAGTGAATGAGAGAGCTAGAGATCCTCCATTAGCTGGTTCTCTCCCCAGATGTCTGCAATAGCAAGGGATAGTAAAAGTCAAAACTAGGAGCCTGGAATTCCATCCAGCTCTCTGATGTAGGTACTCAAGTATTTGCGCCATCATCTGCTGCCTCCCAGGTTACGCATTAGCAAGAAATTGGATGGGAAACAGAGTAATCAGGACTCAAACAAGGCAGTCCAATACGGGATGCAGGTGTCCCAAGGTGCAGCTTAATCTGCTGCACCACAACTCCCATTTCTTAAAAAAAAAAAAAAAAAAAAAGTTCTTGAAACAAAAGAAGTCTTTATAGTGTTTTCAAATTGAAAATCCATTTAAAAAAAACTGAATAGCTCAACTAAAACTAAGTTTTTTCATTCATGGAAAATTATATCAAAGTATAAAAACAAATAGGAAAAAAACTGCAAGTTTCAGAAAAGTGGTTCATTTCCCTTATATATTAAACGTTCTTCAAAATCAGTGTTGTAAAGAAAATCTGGAAAATGAAGACAAATCTAAAGAGACATTTCATAGCCGAGGCATACAAATGGCTCTTGGTTACATGAAAAGATATGCAAACTTTCTCACAAGAAGAGAAATACATATAAAGACACACTGAAATGTCAATTTTTGCATGTAAGTTTGGCAAAGATCAGAAAGTTTGATAACACATTCAGCAAGAGTGTAGAGAAGGCGGCATTTTTATACACTGCTGGTTGATATGTAAATGTGTTTAAAAATATGTCAAGAGCAATTTGGCAATGTTTATCAAAATTTCCAAGGTACATGAATTTTTTTTCTTATCATTATTGAAGAGGCAGAGTCAGACAGAAAGAGCTCCCTGGTTCACTTCCCAAATGCCTACAACGGCTGGGGCTGAACTGGAGCTGATGCCAGAGCCAGGCCAGAGTTCAGTTACTTGAATCATTATCAGTGTCTCCTAGGGTCTGTATTAGCAGAAATCTGGGGTCAGGATCCAGAGCCAGATATAAAACCCAGTCACTGCATTACAGGACATAAACCTTGGGGCATGCATTTTGATCTAGTAAGCCCACTTTTACCAAATTATCCTCCAGTTGATCTCATATAACATGCACTTGCCCCAAGATCATGCCTATTGTCTTCAGGAAGTTGACTTCATTAGCTTTTTCTAAGAAGTTCATAAAGGTATGGTCTCTTTACTTCTACAAATATCTTTTAATTTCTAAAGATTTTATCACTGTGTTCATCTATTTTGTAGGTTGAGGTTTTAGTCTTCTCCTGGCTTGTGCTCTTTTGTCTCACTTTGTCATTTGTAGACAATTTTTAGGAAGAGAAAAGGAAAAACACAAACTACTTATGCCACCATCTTCAAACCAGAAATTTCTCCTGACTCCTTGAATTCTCTAATTCCTCAACTTCTGACAACTGCTCCCCTCCTTCCCTTTATCTGTCCTATCCTTCTCATTCACCTTCATAAATTCTCCCCATGCCCATCCCTTAAAATGCTGTTGCATTTTAGGCTTCCTATCTTGGTCCACATCTTTATCTTGATTACTCTTCTTAAGCAATCCCATCCTACTTTCTGGGTTTTAACTACCATTAGTGTATTATGATCTCTAAATCTTTTTTACTGATCCCTTTCTTCATACTTTTACATAAATCCACCCATGTGTTACCTAAGCTCTTCAAACCCTGAATATCCAAGACTAAATTCTTCCCACTCTCTACCCCCGCAACATTCTTCCTCTCATATTTCCAAAATCAAGCAATCACTTCACTGTTCACCAACTTACTCAAAGCAAAAATACAGGAGAAATCTTCAGTTATTTCCTCTTCATCACTTGCAATCAGTCATTAAATGACTTCAGTTTTACCTACTAAACATTTATCCAATCTGAGTCTCACTGTGCTTCCCTACGATTGCTACATTAGTTTATAGCTTCAACTCTTTTGACCTGGCATTTTAAACAGCTGTATAACTTCTCTTGTGTCCAGCCTTGTCCCCATTGAAATTATCAAAGCATTGGTAATCTATCTGAAATCCAGATCTGAACATGTCAACTCCCTGCTTAAAAACAACCAATGGACCCCCAATGTCCTTGGCTTAAAGCCCAAACTGTTTGGCATGCCACCACCCTTCCTAATCCATTTCCCTTCCCTTATGCTCTACTCATTTCTTCTAATTCCCTGCCTTGCACTTTGTATTCTGTGATTGCTGGATTTCTGACAGTTTCTCCTTCATACCAGATTTTTTTTTTTTTTTTTTTTTGGACAGGCAGAGTGGACAGTGAGAGAGAGACAGAGAGACAGAGAGAAAGGTCTTCCTTTTTTTTCGTTGGTTCACACCCCCCCCCCCCCAATGGCCTCGCTTATCCAAAGCCAGGAGCCAGGTGCTTCTCCTGCGGGTGCAGGGCCCAAGCACTTGGGCCATCCTCCACTGCACTCCTGGGCCACAGCAGAGAGCTGGACTGGAAGAGGAGCAACTGGGACAGAATCCGGCGCCCCAACCGGGACTAGAACCCGGTGTGCTGGCGCCACAGGCGGAGGATTAGCCTAGTAAGCCACGGCGCCAGCCATTTATCAGATTATTTTTAACTCTAACCCAACTTATCCTCTCAAACTTTCTCTTTTTTTGGCTGCCTTAATTATCTTTCCAAATAGAAATTGTTCACAATATCCTCCAAGAAGCCTGCTCTGAAACTCCTGGTTGGAGTGAGTGCCCAGTCCTGCTGTTGCCCAATTGTGCAGTTCATGCACTGCACTAAAGTGTCTAGATGATGGGACAAGTGGGGACAGGAAACCACCCTATGGGTGTCTTTTTCTAATTTTCACAAAGGTGCTGCTATGTTTGAATTTGAATTATTAGGCTCACTTGGCTAATCCTCCGCCTGCGGCACCATCACTCTGGGTTCTAGTTCTGGTTGGGGTGCCAGGTGCTGGGCCCGGTTGCTCCTCTTCTGGTCCAGCTCTCTGCTGTGGCCCGGGAGGGCAGCGGAGGATGGTCCAGGTGCTTGGGCCCTGCACCCGCATGGGAGACTTGGGGGGGAGGGGGAGTCCCTGGCTCCTGGCGTCGGATCGGCGCAGTGCCAGCCGTAGCGGCCATTAAGGGAGTGAACCAATGGAGGGAAGACCTTTCTCTCTGTCTCTCTCTCACTATCTATAACTCTACCTGTCAAATTAAAAAAAAAAAAAGAATATGAATTAATCCTAAACTCACGCAGAACTTCAAACTCCAAAGTCATAAGACAATAGTACTAAATAGGTGGAAACTTAACCTTAATCCAGTTACGATATCTAGAAAAGTGATTAGATTGGATTGGATCATTTGGCTGGATTCTCTGTGATTCAATCCTAAAATCTTTATAAGGACAGAGAGAGACCAGATGCATAGACATGAACTCCCTCCACTCTTGCCGTGTGATGCTCTCTGCTGCCTCAGCACTCTGCCAACAAGAACACCATTATAATATGAAACCCCTAGTCCTTGCACTCCCAGAACTGGAGACCTTTTCTATACTAGCTATCCTGCCTCAGGTGTTCAGCTAGGGATTTCACAGCTCCTGAAAACTGATAGGAATGATGCCATAGGGGAAAATTTTACAGGAATTGCGCCATAGGAGCAATTCATGGTATGTGACCTATGTAGGCGAGGCCCTAGGCTTTGAAGGGCCCTATGCTTGGTTTAATTCTTGAGGATACTTTCTTTGAGTCAAAATAATTTTTTAACAAAAGCCTCAAATTTTCATGTCCCATCATCTGTATCCTCATGGAATCTTGTGTATTAAGGCTTACCATTTTTACTATATAATGTAATAATCATTGCTTCATAAACACTTACCATGTACCAGGTACAGTGCTACAAACTTTACATACATTATCTCATGTAATTCCCCCCAATAGCATATAGGTACGAAATATTACTTTCCCCTTTTCTAAGTAATGAGCTTGAGGCTTAGAGAGTTAAGTAAAATGCCCAGAGTTGGGCATTTGACTCCACAATTTAAACCCTTAATCCCCAAGGATATTAACTGAAACTTTCAGTTCATACATCTGACCACCCCACTAGATTTACAGCAGGAATTATGATCCATTCATCTTGACAGCCTTGAAGCTAGCATTGTCTGAAACATTGTAAGTATGTACTAAATGCTTGTTAAACAGAACCTAATTTAAATGAGTCATATTTAGAAGTCATTATACAACTACAGAACATAGTATTTGTAGATGTATCTTTGGTATATTTACATATATCCTCAATGTGACATTGGCCCCTCTTGCTCTGTGCCTGCAGTTTCTCTTAAATTGATTAAAAGACATCTTTGCAATCCCCAAAACACAAGTTCCATATCATAGGCATTGATAGCTATGTAGATTTTTATGAAACCAAAGAGTAAAATGTCTTCCAAATTCCCTTTGAAGATCTCAGATATTTTTTCAGAATTTCTCCATCTACAGCAGTCAACCTCTCTCCCTCCCTCTCCTCTTCCTCTGGGTCAATTTGTTATCTCTTCCTTCAGAGTCCTCTCCCTGGTTCTTCCACCTACAGTGAAGAGCAATTTAGCTCTTAAGGCTTATTCAATTTCCATCTTCACTGTGCCAGGCTATATTTTCTAAGATGACTACCACAATATTTTCCATAGCACAAGGACCCCTGATAAGTGCTGCTGTTGTTTTAGGGCTGCACCTTGAACCACATCGTTTTCCTGACATACCATTCCTAAGCAGTTTTGCCTTCTCTCCAGGCTTTAATTGCCATCACTACATTAATGGTCCTCAGATTTTCAGCACTATTTCTCATCTTCAGATTTTTATACAAACCCTTGTAATAAAAATCTTATTATGGAATGACCCTGACACACCTCTCATTAGGTGATAATCCCTGTCTTTATGCTTGCTGGACAATTGTGGCTAATTCAACCAACACAGTATGTATGGTAGGAGTGATGCTAAATGACTTCCAAGAACAGATCAGAGAAAAGACACACACTCGCTCTGGGCTCACTTGGGATGCTCTCAGTGAACCCAGCTGCCCTGCTGCGGGGAATCCAAGAAACCTTCTGGAGGAGTCACATGGTAAGTGACACATCTGAAACATATTGAGATCCCAGACAGTCACCGTTATTAACTGTCAAATGTGTGAATGAGTACGTCTCCAAATGATTCCAATCTCCTGCCACTGAGTTACCCTAGCTGATGCCACATGAAGCAGAATGAGATGTCCCGTCTTGAGCCCAGCTCGAATCACAGATTCAGGAGTGAAATAAAGACGTGCTTTAAGCCACTATATTTGGGGAGTGTTATTATGCAGGAAAGATAACTGGAATAGGTATCTGATGCTTCCCTTGGTTTTTTCCTTCATTTTTATTATGCATCTGAGAAGCAGAAAGGAAGAGAGGCACAGAGAGCTCACATCCACCAGTTCACTTCCCAAATGCTCACAATGGCCAGAGATGAGATAGAGCCAAAGCCACAAACGCCATCCAGGTCTTCCACAAGGGTGGCACAAACCCAGTTATTTGAGCCATCATCTGCTGCACTAAAATTAACAGTGCACTGGATTGGAAGCAGAGAGTGGGGACTCGAACCAAGCTCCCCCATATGGAATGCTGGTGTCCCAACTGTCATCTTAACAGCTAGGCCAAATGCTTGCTGACGTTTTTCTCTTGATATTATAAAACTGATTTGTCTTGACTGCTAATCAAAGAGAAGCACAACCCTTGTAGCGTCCAAGCATTTCTCCAGTGAAGGTCAAACGTAATTCTCAGATTCAGGAAGTTTTTAACTTGATCTCATCTTGAATGGACTCACCAGCAAAGGCTGACTGAATTTATATTTGAATGTATAAATAATGTTGCTTCTATTTATTGGGCTACAACTTCCCATTTCCTTTGTTGTTGTGTTTTTAGTCAGCAAATAGACTCTCTAACTATCAGGCATGGGGATCTATAATAATCAAAGGTGACTCTCATTTTAGAACTGTTTTCTAACAGGAAATTACAGATTACAGGCTTGGGTAAACCCTTGAGGTTTGTATGTTATTTATCTTTGGAAACATTATAGCTAGCCACACTACTAATATTTCAAACACCATACTTAAATATGGAAGAAAGAATCACTAATGCTGGCCTCCCACCGAATATACTCTTATTATCACATCCCAAAGACTTCAAATCTCAGTCTTCTCACTTAAAAGCAGGACACTCAGGTGCACATTTAATCTGGTGGTTAAGATACCCATGTTCCACTTGAGAGTGCCTGGGTTGGATTCCCAGCAATGGCTACTGTCTCCAGCTTCCTGCTACTGCAGATCCTGGGAAGCAGCAGTGATGGTTCAAGTAATTGTGTTCCTGACAACATGTGGGAGATCTGAGTCGAGTTCCCTGCTCCTTGATCCTAGCTTCAGCATGGCCCACTAATAACCCTGTAGACATTCCTTGAGTGAGTCAGCAGATAAAATTCTCTCTCAAAAGTAAATAGAGTGCCAGTGCTGTGGCACAGACGGTTAACACCCTGGCCTGAAGCGCCGGCATCCCATATGGGCGCCAGTTGGAGACCCGGCTGCTCTACTTCTGATCCAGCTCTCTGCTGTGGCCTGGGAAACCAGTGGAAGATGGCCCAAGTCCTTGGGCCCCTGCACCCATGTGGGAGACCTGGAAGAAGCTCCTGGCTCCTGGCTTCGGATTGGTGTAGTTCTGGCCATTGCGGCCAATTGGGTAGTGAATCATTGGATGGAAGACCTCTCTCTCTCTCTCTCTCTCTCTCTCTCTCTCTGCCTCTCCTCCCTCTGTGTAACTCTGACTTTCAAATAAATAAATAAATGTTTAAAAAAAAAAAGTAAATAGGCCGGCTCACTTGGCTAATCCTCCACCTGTGGTGCCGGCACACCGGGTTCTAGTCCCAGTTGGGGCGCCAGATTCTGTCCTGGTTGCCCCTCTTCCAGTCCAGCTCTCTGCTGTGGCCCGGGAGTGCAGTGGAGGATGGCCCAAGTGCTTGGGCCCTGCACCCGCATGGGAGACCAGGAGAAGCACTTGGCTCCTGGCTTCGGATTGGCGTGGTGCGCCGGCCGTAGTGGCCATTTGGGGTCCAACGGAAGGAAGATCTTTCATCTGTCTCTCTCTCACTGTCTAACTCTGCCTGTCAAAACAGAAAACAAAAAAAAGTAATAGAGTAAATAGTTATCTTTTTGAAGCAGCTTATCAAAGGGGCTTGAGTTATTCTTTGAAACATGTTTATACCCACTTCTACAAGTCCCCTAGCTAGTTGTTTTGAGATGTGTGAAAATAGAGTTTTTACCAATTTGAAGACAATCAGATGAAGATGATGAACAGCACTAATTAATTCAGAGCAGTAGGATCCTTCCTTGCTTGCCTTTTTTCTCTATCCAGTTTCAGAAAGAAGATAGAAGGAAAGCAAAAGGAATTCTAAAAACAGTGGCAGGGGCATGGTGGTGTGGCCTAGGGAGTAAAGCCACTGACTGCGATGGCAGCATCCCATAGGGGTGCTGGTTTGAGGTGTTTTTTTTTTTTTTTTTTTTCAGAGTGGACAATGAGAGAGAGAGACAGAGAGAAAGGTCTTCCTTTGCCATTGGGTCACCCTCCAATGGCCGCCGTGGTCGGCACACTGTGGCCGGCGCACTGCGCTGATCCGAAGGCAGGAGCCAGGTGCTTCTCCTGGTCTCCCATGGGGTGCAGGGCCCAAGCACTTGGGCCATCCTCCACTGCACTCCCTGGCCACAGCAGAGAGCTGGCCAGGAAGAGGGGCAACCAGGACAGAATCTGGCGCCCCGACCAGGACTAGAACCCGGTGTGCCGGTGCCGCAAGGCGGAGGATTAGCCTAGTGAGCCGCGGCGCTGGCAGTTTGAGGGTTTAAGTCCTTGATGATACACTTCCAATCCAGCTACCTGCTGATGTGCCTGGGAAAGCAGCATAAGATGGCACACGCTCTTGGGCCCCTGCACCCACACGGGAGACCAAGAAGAAACTCCTGGCCAAGCCCTAGCCATTGCAGCCATTTGGGGAGTGAACCAGCAGAGAGAAGATCTCTCTCTCCCTCTCACTCTCCCCCTCTTCCTCTCTCTCTGTCACTATGCCTTTCAAATAAATAAAAATAAATTTTCATTTTAAAACAGTGGCAGAAAATGAAATTAATAATATATCTCAAAGTTCAGACATAATGAAAATTATATTGACATATTTCATGGAGGTTTTGGAACTATGGAAAAAATATAGTCAAATTTTCCAAAAAATTAATGAATAAAAATTTTTAAATCAAGCAATTATCAGCTTCAATCAAGAAGAAATAAATGAACAAGCTAGGAAATAAAAACAGTTTAATGCAGTTATCAATATCTATATAGTCAAAAAATGTAGACACATAATAGAGATTAAATCAAAAGTTAAGATAAACTTCTATGGAAAAGGCCGGCGCCGCGGCTCACTAGGCTAATCCTCCTCCCTTGCGGCACTGGCACACCGGGTTCTAGTCCCGGTCGGGGCACCGGATTCTGTCCCGGTTGCCCTTCTTCCAGGCCAGCTCTCTGCTGTGGCCAGGGAGTGCAGTGGAGGATGGCCCAGGTGCTTGGGCCTTGCACCCCATGGGAGACCAGGAAAAGCACCTGGCTCCTGGCTTCGGATCAGCGCGGTGCGTCGGCCACAGCACGCCGGCAGCTGCGGCCATTGGAGGGTGAACCAACGGCAAAAGGATGTCTCTCTCTCTCTCTCACTGTCCACTCTGCCTGTCAAAAAATAAAATTATATGGAAAAGCAAAAGAAAGAAGTGAGAAACTGTAAATGAGCTTAAATTTTTATGAACCCAAATAAAAAATAACAGATGTCTATGATTAATAATCAAAAGATGGCATGCTGCGCATATTATTTTTAATGAAGATAAGTACCAGAATAAACTTTAAACAGTTGAAAACTGGTGTCTTCCAAGGTGAGGAATGAGGAAAGATAGAAAAGGGAACTACAATATTTACGGTATGGGGTTTTTAACTCTTTGAGTACTATACTTTGCCAAAAAGTGAATAAAGGACATAGACGTCAACATACACACTGCATAATTCAACATTTCTACTTCTAGATACTACATAACTAGAGAAACTCTCACATGCATTGCAAAGAGATATGTATAAGCATACATACTTTCAGTAAGGATACACTTCAGTACTGTTTGTAAGAGCAAAATATTGCTCAAGGATGGCCCAAGTGCTTGGGCCCTGCGCCCCTTGGGAGACCAGGATAAGCACCTGGCTCTTGCCATCAGATCAGCGCGGTGCGCCGGCCACAGTGCGCCGGCCGCAGCGCGGCGGCCATTGGAGGGTGAACCAACGGCAAAGGAAGACCTTTCTCTCTGTCTCTCTCTCTCACTGTCCACTCTGCCTGTCAAAAATAAATAAATAAATAAAAAATAAAAAATAAAAATATTGCTCAAAATGGAAATGTCCATCAAAAGGAGGATAGATAAATAGATAATAAATGTTGGAATATTTAAATGACAAAACACCTTCCAGGAGGTAAAAGCAGTCCACTAGTACTACATATCTGTAAACATGGACATATCACAAAAATAGCATAGTGGAGAAAAAAGCAGTGACAAGATGATTTATGCAGGATGAATCCATTTAAGTAACATTTAAAACACAAAGCAACACTCAATGCTTTGCATTTATTTTTATGTGTATAAAAGGATAAAGTTTGAGTGGAAGATAGAATGACATACATTAGATTTATGGGAAAAGGTGAAGGAAACGGGATTACACTGGGGACACAGACACTAAATCATCCTTCATATTTTATTCACTATATCCAAAAAGATAAAGCAAGCATAAGAAAATGTTAATTGTGTGTTTATTACTTTCCATAATTTTATGTATTTATAAAATGTTCAAATTTTAAAATTTCACTGCACAATATTTTGTATGGTTAATCTGTAACTACCCACATGTAAGACAGTATTTCGAAAAGTTACTGGAGGTGCCGACAGTGTGGCATAGAAGGTTAAGTCTCCGCCTGCAGTGTCAGCATCCCACATGGGCACCAGTTTGTGTCCCAGCTGCTCCACTTTCAATCCAGCTTCCTGCTAATTTCATCTGGGAAAGCAGTGAAAGATAGCCCAACTGCTTGGGTCCCTGCACCCTTGTGGGAGACCTAGAAGAAGCTCCTGGCTCCTGGCTCCAGCCTGGCTCAGCCCTGGTCATTGCAGCCATTTGGGGAATGAAACAGTATATGGAATATTCTCTCTGTCTCTGTCTCTGTCTCTGTCTCTCCTCCTCCTCTCTGTATCTCAGCCTTGCCTTTTCATTAAATAAATCAATCTTTTTTTTAAAAAAAAAAAAAAAGGTACTGGAAAATGCAATTAAAAGATAAGTTTATTTTGGTGCAATGTAGTTCCAGCAAATTTGACTTTAAGAGCTGCTTAGTAATATATTTATAAATTCATCTCATGTATCTCATAGGTTGGAATGAAGCCCTATAGCCGTTTCAGTTTATCAAATAAATGAAGTAATTTTTTAAAAACATTATGCAGTCGATTAAACCAAGCAACAATATGTACTCACGATTATTTGTAAAGGCTGCCATTTATGGACTGGTTTTCTTTTTTACTGTGTACTTAAATGCCAGGAACTTGAACCAGCAAAAATTAACTACACTGTGCAAATTCTGAAAGCAGAAGTGATGGCTCAGTAGCAATCTTCTATAACCATTCTAGCTATGATTTAACATTCAATGCACCTTGGCAGTGTTCTGCTTATTTTAGATGATGTCCCTGCTCAGTGGGTTTATATAGTAGCAAAGGCAAGACATTAAAGTCACTGACCTTTTATAATATCTACTTTTTATTCCTCTCCTAAGTGGTTCAACATTCCATTTTCTTTTAAAGATTGATTGATCAATTTTATCTGAAATGCAAAGGAACAGAGAGGGAGGTTAGGGGGTAAGAGAGCAATATCTTTCACCTGCTGGTTCATTCCCCAAATTGCCACAATAACCAGGGCTGGGACCAGGCCAAAGCCAGGAACCAAGAACTCCATCCAGGTCGCCCATG
This sequence comes from Oryctolagus cuniculus, assembly GCF_964237555.1. Lineage (NCBI taxonomy): Eukaryota > Metazoa > Chordata > Mammalia > Lagomorpha > Leporidae > Oryctolagus > Oryctolagus cuniculus. Next base: position 64,544,207 of record NC_091442.1, read on the forward strand.
TAGGTGGCAGGGTCTGAAGAACTAAGGCCATCATCCACTGCTTTCCCAGGTGCACTAGCAGGGAGCTTGATCAGAAGCAGGGTAACTGAGACTCGAATGGGCACCCTGATATGGGATGCTGGCATTACAAACAGCAGTTTAATTCACTGTGCTGCAACACTGGCCTGTCAATGTCCATTTTTTTGTTATTATTGTTTCAATTAAAAATTTATTACATGCTCACCAAAAAAAAAACTAAGAAAAACAAAAACTAAGAAGATAAAAAATTATACTAGACACTATTAAAATTAAACAACTGTTTTTTGGATTTTTTTATCTTTTTACTTCCATTAATAAAGCTATAATTGGGTATCGGCATGCATAAAGACATAGATAGGTATATAATCATGTATAATAAAATACAATCATATTTATATACATAAATATTTTTATCTTTTCTATTCAAATAACAGTGCATTAATTTTTTTCATACTCTTCATGAAATAATCTTTATATTGTGACAATTTGTTGACTGGATAGTTAACAGTTCAATAAACCATGCACTGTGGCTTACTACTTGGTTTACTTCCATTTTGCCACAATAAATAATACTGTAATAAATACCTGAAGATGTTACACAAGCATAAATACCAAGTGGTAAAATTACCGAATTTTAAGGTATGAATACCTATAATTTTACTAACAAATTTTCCTCTAGCATTATTTTTCCTATTTATATTCCTATTTGCCGAATATTAAAATTTTCAGTTTCACATCCTAATACTTGATAATGTCAAACTTCTAAAAATTTTGCCAAGCCAATGGATTAGAAATGGTATTTCATCACACTTTTATTTGTATTTCTGTACTTAGTTTTGATATGTTTATTATCCCTCAGGTTTCCTCCTTCGTAAATTTATTCAACCTTTATTTTTCTACTGTGTTCCACATTTTAGATGGATTCTCAAAGAGCTGTAATCAAGCAAAAGACCATTTCAATTGTAAGTCTGAGTGTTCCCTTTATTTTGAATGTTTATATCCAATTAAGTTGCAACTTTATTATCTAGAGAAACTGTCACTCAAAATAAATGATAAATTCAAAACTTTCTTTCATTCTTCCTTAGTTCTTTTATTAGGTATACAGTATTTTTTTAATTTTAAAACTTATTCTGCCAAGAACACTTAAGATATTTTTTAACATTTTTAACAAATTTCAACACGTACAATAGCTTCTTATTGACTATAGGTACAGTATTGTTCAGCTGATCTCTAGAGCTTATTCATCCTGCTGGAACACTAGCTCTCCCTTCCTTTTAGTTTAATTCTTTAAATTGCTTTCCTTTAATTAATTTTTGGGGGGTTGGAATAGCATTGTTTGTGGTACCTATTACAGAGGGCTAGCAGAACAAAGTCTGTGAGTCTCAAAGCCGTTGTTTAGTCAATCTCAGGGTTGAAAGGCAAAAAACAGGGCATCTAAAGTTACAAGAAGTGCAGACTTATCTATGATCCTTGTACTTTTGGATCTACATTTCCACCAGAGTCTTCCTCATTGTAAATATTCTCTGCCACTTGTCACACTTGCATGATATTGTCTTCTGACACAGAACAGATCACCCAAAGCTTCCAAAATTCCAAGAGAAATCAAATGTCTTAGCAGTGTGAACACCATGAATAAACAACTCTAATGGCCCATCTTCTACATTTTTTTGGGATGCCTTCTCTCCACTTTTACTTAAATCCCAGACAATCAGTCAGTGATCAGTACCACTGAAAGCCAAAACAGTCTCAATTTGAGGTGACCACCATTATCTGATTGAAAGGAATGCTACCTAAGTTTCAAAGTTCTCATATCCTAGGAGGCAACACTCTTGTCAACTGATCCTGTGGCAAAAATGAGCTCACCATATGGATTGAAAGAGAGGCAGTTCCCTACAGCAGTGTGAACAACTGAACAGCTTGGTTTGGAAGCATTGCTTGAATGAGTGTCCCAAAGTTTCTGATCATCAGCAACCAACTCAAACAGAGATTCATGGATCAGATGCCAGGAAACATCTTCTATTACACTATATGCTCCGTAAAAATGGTCTTCAAACCCACTACTTCTCCTTTTGAAACAGCACTGATGCCTCATAGGCAGATGGTGTGGTCATTGGAAGTGCTCAGTCAGTACCCACTGAGATTTGAGTTCCAGGAAAACCCATAGAATTCCTACTGATGCCCAAGAAGACTTAAGTCTGGGCTGCACTATTCAGAAAGGTCTGCCTTAGAAGAATGCTTTGTATAATCAAACAAGAACGTCACTGGATGGAGTCTTTGTTGCAATGATGCAAGGGTTTGGGGACATATAAGGAGCCCTGATTACTTTTCCTTCATGGTTGATCTGGATTTCTATTTTAACTTTTTCACTAACTGAACCAAAACCTTCAAATTCTCCTTTCTCATGGTCGCAGTCTGATGCATCAAACTGAGCATCATCATTAGGGAGCTGCACACCAAATAGACAAGATGGTTCTGTTCATGTGACATATGTGTCTCCAGGACAAGCCGAAATCTCTTCTTTCTTGTCTGGTTGCATCTGGAAGCCACTGTGCAATTAGGCTGGGCCATTCCAGTGTGGGTCATCACCAAATCATAAAGAAAAGGGACTTTTTTGTGCATATTTTGTACCCTTCATTGATCACACATTCTTCCACCACTTTGTTAAAGGCAGCTTCCTTGTCTTCCACAGCTGGCAGGCAAGCTGCAGGGATCCTGGGTCTAGCATTGTGGGAGGGGCAGGGAGGCTGCAGTTTTAAAAAATTTTTAATTGTGGTAAAATATGCATAACAAAATTTACCACTTTAATGATTGCTAGGTATATAGCTTAGTAGTGTTAAGTACATCCCAGTGTTGGCAACCCAATCTCCAAAACTTCATCTTGCAAAACTGAAAATCTGTACCCATTAAGCAACACCCCACTCCTCCTTTCTCAAAGCCTCTGGCAATCACCATTCTACTTTCTGTCTCCATGAATTTGACTGCTTTACGTAAGTGGAATCATACAGTGTTTTTCTATTTATGATTGATTTATTTCACTTTGCATAATGTTCCCAAGGTTCATTTGTGCAACTCTGTCCCTAAAGTTGTATTTGTGAAATGCATGAAGTTTGTATACCTTAAATAAAAAGTCTCTTGGTTAAAAAAATTTTAATTAATTAATTAAATAAAAATAAAATGCTGACACCAAATAAAAAACCCTCTCTCAAAATCAGCCTAATCAATGCTAATGCTTATCTATTTCCTTGCTAACAATTGCTTCCTTTTCACTCACTTCCTCTGAGTTCAATTTTCAGCTTCCCAAAATACATTTAGTGAAAATTTGCTTTAATAAGGGTCAGTGTATTATAAACTTAGCCTTAAAAGAAAAGCTCTATTTCTCTTCATCATGAATAATTTGAGTGCACACTTTTAAGTCAACAGTAATATTCCCCTGGGCACTTTGGAGATATCAGTCTGGCATATACTTCTGACCTAATTTACTAAACTGGCAAGAGGCTTTCTACCTATTTTTAAATTTTCTACCTAAATGGCATTTGTTTAATAGGAAACCCCCTTTTCTCTTTATAAAAATTTACACTGAGGCTTATATTTTATGTTTATGAGAATAGGTGTGGGTAGTTCTATGTATACATGTATATATACATGTGTGACATTTTAATTTTTATTGCTCTTATCAATTATATTTTCTGTACCTCTAGGAGTGTAAATGTGTTTGCATGTTTTGTTTTGATCAAATCCATTTTAATTTCTAAATAGAAAAAAACTTGGATTTTTAAAATTTAATTATGGAAAAAACCTCAGGCATTATCTCATCAAATATTACTTATTTTTCATTCTGGAATTCCTTTTAAACATATATGAGGTTTTTTCCATTCTCCATGTGTCATAGCTGTTTTTTCTATTTATTTATTTGTTTATTTTTTATTTGAGAGGTAGAGAAACAGAGAGAAAGGGATTTAAACAGAGATCTCCCATCAAAGGTTCACTTCCCAAATGCCTGGGAGCTGGAAACTCAACCCAGATCTCCTACCTGGGTGGCAAGGACCTAACTGTTTGAGTCATCACATGCTGCCTCCCAGGGTGTATATTTGCAGGAAGCTGAAGTCAGCTCGCGCTCTCTCTCTCTCTCTCTCTCCTTATACATAAACCAGGATTCAATCATGGGAGCTCTACTCTATAACCTAATATAATTTAACCACTTTCCAAAGGCCCCACTTCTAAACACCGTACTTGGATTAAGTGTTCTCTTAGTACCATGAACTTATAACTTTGGCATTTAAACTCCTATATGAGTCCAGGGATCAAATCATATTCAAGTCATAGCAGTAAGAAATATATGTATATCATTTCATACCAGCAATACTGAGTGTTCTGAAAGACAGAAAAATTGACTGATGCAGAATTTGATTTTTAGAATGGAATGCTGCTGTAACAAAATCCTAAAATATGTGGTATTGGCCTTGGGAATGAGCAGGAGGCAGTGATTTAATTGTCACAGGAGGCTGGAAAAATGGCAAGCAGTGTTATATAGTGGAAAAGCATTTGTTAAAATTGGCACCTGCAATAACACAGAAGACAGAACATGTATCTAATAAAGTTGTGAAGTTGGATGAGGTGATTTCAAAGCAGAGTGTTAAAAAGCTGGCTGCCTTAGCTGCATTTGAATGAGCACAAGAGAGCAGTGAGCTCAAAAAGAACTGCCTGGATTACACATAACATTGAAGAGAATATACAGTCAAGAAATGCTGAAACTTGTTCCGTGAAAATCGAAGTTGTTTTTCACCAAATCCCAATCTTAGAGAAAAAGCAAATCGAGACCACTGCCAGTCAAACACAACTTCTTTGGTCAGGGGGTATCTTTTCAGATCCCTCACCAAACTTCTCTTTCCACGCAAAGTGGATGAGCAGGTATAGCTCCCAAAATGCCTGTTGGTGGGATTTCTCCCAGCTACTTTCTTACATGGTTCAGTTTGTGTCTGCTACGATCTAAATGTTAGTGCTTCCCTACGACTCATGTTGGAGCCCAGTACCCAGTGTGCTGGTATTAAGAGGTGAGAGCCTTTGCAGGAGTGATTAAGTCATGAGCTCAGTGCATTATAGAAGAGGTTGAAGACAGCTGTCTTGTCTATCCCTCCATGGGGGGTCATGAAGTGCTCCTTTCCACCACGCCAGGACACAGAAACAAGGCACCAGCTACGAAACAGAGTGAGCCTTCATCGCACACCAAATCTGCAGGCACTTACTTGTCTTTCAAGCAATAAATTTCTGTTCCTTATAAATTACCCAATCTAAGGCATTTTGTTAGAGCAGCCTAAACAGACTAAGCCAACGTCCAAAGGCCCAACAACTAGGAGCACTCCTGCCCAAGGGCCAGAGAAAATAGGTGTCCTGGCTCAAGTAAAGAGAACAATTCACCTGCCTCCACTTTTCTGCTCTATGTAGATCATCAAAAGATTGGATGGGCTACCCCTTCCCTGCCCTCCACCCCTGACAGTGGTAAGAGTGATCAGTTCTTAACTCAGTCTACTGCTTCAAGGTTAATTTCTCTTTTTTTAAAAGATTTATTTATTTTTCACTTGAGAGTCAGAGTTACACAGAGTGAGAAGAGACAGAGAGAGAGAGGTCCTCCATCCAGTGGTTCACTCCCCAGTTGGCCGCAACAGCCAGAACTACACCAATCCGAAGCCAGGGGCCAGGAGCTTCCTCAGGGTCTCCCATGTGGGTGAAGGGGCCCAAAGACTTGGGCCATCTTCTGCTATCCCAGGCCATAGAAGAGAGCTGGATTAGAAGTGGAGCAGCCAGGACTAGAACTGGCGCCCATATGGGATGCTGGCGCTTCAGGCCAGGGCGTTAACCCGCTGCACCACAGTGTCAGCCCCCAAGGTTAATCTCTTCCAGAAATATCCTCAAGGACACACCCAGAAATATGTTTTACCAGCTATCTGGGCATATTTTAGTCCAGTCAAGTTAACAGTCACAATAACTGTATCTCACAGAGAATTCTGGGCGAGGCTTTAGGCATGCAACAGTAACTGGAATCAAATACATATAAAATCCATGCTTTTCTTTTGAAAAGCTATACTAGAAAAATCACCACAGATCCAGAGAGACTCTTTAACATATAAAAAGAGCTTTGGGTCTCAACTTTCTTTTTCTTTTTCTTTTTCTTGTTTTTTAAATTTATTTGAGACAGAGTTACAGACAAAGAGAGAAGGGGGTAGGGAGAGAGACAGAGAGAGAGAGAGAGACAGAGAGAGAGAGAAATGTCTTTCGTCTGCTGCTTCACTCCTCAAATGGCCACAACGGCCAGAGCTGGGCTAATCTGGGCCAATCGGAAGCCAGGAGCCATGAGCTTCTTCTGGGGTCATCCACGTGGGAGCAGGGGCTCAAGCACTTGGGCCATCTGCCACTGCTTTCCCAGGCCAAAAGCAGATAGCTAGATCAGAGGAGGAGGAGCCAGGACACAAACCAGTGCCTATATGGGATGCCAGCTCCGCAGGCCTATGCTGCAGCCCCGAGTTTCTACAAGCAGGAATCACAGTGTGGAATCATCTTAGCCACCAAGAACAGCACTCTTCAGAAATGGCGCAGGAACATGATGAAAAAGGAAGAGACTCCTTCCCCACCAGACAACACAGCAAAGAGTCATGGAGAAGCATAGGCAGCAAGTATTTACCAAGAAACAGAGCTGAACTCCCATCAAGGAACATCCCACAAGGTGGGAAGAACCTGGAAATATTTTCCTAACAAGTTTGGAAGTGCTGTGGATCAGTGATTCCTATATGCAATCATGCTCCTTTCCAAATAAGAGTGTTTACTATAGTAATGCTATCTTGTTCCACCATCCTATGCTAAATGTGTGAGTGCAGATATCTTATCCTTTATGTTTTTTGGGTCTTTGAATCAGAGACATGTTCAATGTGATTTAAGTTGTGCATCTTAAAAATCTGGTGTCATGATTAGTAAGAGGTGTTTGTTTGTTTGTTTGTTTGGAGGGGGGCAACGCTGTAGCACAGCGGGTTAAAGCCCTGGCCTGAAGCGCTGGCAGCCCATATGGTCACTGGTTCTAGTTGCGGCTGCTCCTCTTCTGATGCAGCTCTCTGCTATGGCCTGGGAAAGCAGTGGAAGATGACCTAAGTCCTTGGGACCCTACACCCATGTGGGAGACCTGGAAGAAGCTCCTGGCTCCTGGATTTGGATTGGCGCAGCTCCAGCCGTTGCGGCCATCTGGGGAGTGAACCAGCAGATGGAAGACCTCTCTCTCTGTCTCTACCTCTCTCTGTAACTCTGTCTTTCAAAAAAATAAAATAAATATTAAAAATGATGAAAAAAAGAGTTTTGGGGGTCTTGAAATAGAAATTAATATATTCTACATAGGGTTGATGAATGAATATTTGCAGGCTTAGATGGTAGGTTAGATTTAAAACATTTTTTTCCAACAGATTTTTCACTCTTTGCCCTTTCAGAGAGGCAAATATGTTGGGATTGGCCATACAGCTTCCTTTGGCCAAGGAAATGTTAGCAGACATCACAGAACCAGAGAGCAGAAAGGTGCTTGCATGACTAAACTGTGTTTTGCACTTCAGCTTTTCTCATCAGAACAAGTCTCAGGTAGCCACTGGTACTTATGACAGAAATGTAGAACAGACCTGAACCCAATTTGCAACTAAGAGCTGAGACAAGTTGATTTTAAATGATATCTGCCAAGTCCTAGTAGCTGTAAATAGGTGGAAATAAATGAAAGCTTCTTTGCTGCTTGCCACCAAATGTACAAGTGGTTGGCAGTGGACCAAAAGTCAATTAATACAGGAAGGTTTTCTCAGATCAAGAATCTCAAGTGTGAACTGCTTCTTCTCTTCTATAGCACCTGTGATTGACCTCTTTTATGTCAATAAGTATATTTCACTTTCAGAGGGCTAACTCGTTCATTTTTAATTTCCCTTTTCTTTTATATACATCCTATTGTTCTTTATTTTATTCTTTTATATCTATAATCCTTTACATTTGCTTATTTTTTTTTTTTTTTGACAGGCAGAGTGGACAGTGAGAGAGAGAGACAGATAGGAAGGTCTTCCTTTTGCCATTGGTTCATCCCCCAATGGCTGCTGCGGCCGACGCACCATGCTGATCCGAAGCCAGGAACCAGGTGCTTCTCCTGGTCTCCCATGCGGGTGCAGGGCCCAAGCACTTGGGCCATCCTCCACTGCACTCCCGGGCCACAGTAGAGAGCTGGACTGGAAGAGGGGCAACCGGGACAGAATCTGGCGCCCCAACCGGGACTAGAACCCGGGGTGCTGGTGCCGCAGGTGGGGGATTAGCCTATAGAGCTGCGGCTACGGCCTACATTTGCTTATTTTTATACACTCAGACTTCTTCATAGTTTCTAGGATATTCTCTTTTTGCCAGCATTGCTCTTATAGTGTGGTTTGTTTCCTGTTATACCTTAGACTGTTTATGTTATATTTAGTAGATAACACTTGCTCTATGGTAATACACAAGAACTAGATTATGATATTGCTTCTAAAGGAAATTTTTCACTTGCTTCTTTCTAGCCCCAGAGAGTTCAACGTTGTTAGATGAGCAGTTTCCATCCAGTAGGTTCTGCATTTTGATCTGTACTCTCCACTCTACATCCATAATTTTTATAAAATCAAGAGGGATTAGCTAAATCATGTTGAAAGAAGTTTTCAGATTCCCAAATTCCTGTAAAAGATTATGTTTGTTTCTTAGGTCACTTAGGCATTATGGTCTGGTGCCAGCACAACTATAGACACTTCAATTTAGTATTATAAATTGAGCTTTTTCTTTTTTTCATTTTTATTTTAGTTTTTAACAGATTCTATGTGATTTGTAGATACAAATTGAAGAACATAATGTTATTCTCTTCCTCCCACCCTCTTCTCCCTCTCTCTTTCCCATTTCTCTATAAATAGTGTTTTGAATTAAAGATATCTTCTGTAGAATGATTAACTGAAAAAGGAAAGTTATATTAGTTGCCTATAAACATAATCAATAATCTAAACATAAGTGGCAAATAAATGGATTTACTAAAGTGATCTGATTGATAAGTAAAGTTAATACTGCAGGGGTAACAAGAAGAGCACTACAGGAATGGGCATCTGGCTCAGTAGTCAAGATGCTGCTTGGGACACCCAAATCCATATCAGAGTCCTTTTGTCTCAGCTCTGCATCAGTCCAAACTTCCTGCTGGTGTGCACCCTGGGAGGCCGCAGGTGATGGCTCAAGTACTCTGGTCCTTACCACTTACATGGAAAATTCAGACTGAGTTTCAGGTTCCTGGCTTCAGCCTGGTCTAGTCCTAGCTGTTATAGGCTTTTGGGAAGCATACCAGTGGATGGGAGATCCCTTGCTCTCTTTCTCTTACTGCCTTTCAAATAAATTAAAGAAATAAAAAATTTAAAAATAAGAACACTGCCAACATCTTACACTACAAATTATTTTAATATCACTTTTAAATTATGCATTTAAAGAACTTCATCTAAGTGTGTATTATGTATTCCATGTGTTTCACTTGGAATTATTTGTTGATTGGATGAATTAACAAATAGATTATTTCATATGTATGTTTATGTATAATACAGTTATTATAGAAAAGTAAAGGAATATAGTATGTGGAAAATGTATACAGGAACAAAAAGTGCATAGGAGTAATAGAAATGACAGACAGATTCAAGATGTCTGCACTGTAGCTATGTGACTTAGAGCAGACTACTTAACCTCTTTAAACCTCATCTTCCTCACTTACAAGGTATTAAAAAATCTTTGCTCAGTATAAGATCACAGAATAAAATAAATATATATGAAAACATTTTGAAAAGCATAAGGTACAACATTTCTGATGACAGTATTGAGAGTTCTGGTAATTGATTTCACAAAGCAGTGAACAAGCATGCAAATGTGTTGGTAATACAAGAGTTATTAAGCCTACCTAATAATTGAAATTACTTCTAAAACTTTGGTTATGTTCTGATTTTAAGATTTTCAGGTGGTCTGTAATGGATCAAATGTTTCATTTGTAGTATAACGAAATGTTTACAGAAAGAACTTTTTCATTAAAGTATTTTTAGAAAAAAAAAAGAAAAGCATAAGGTACAATATTGTTCTAGAAATAGTATTTGTGCTTAAATAAATATACATGAAAATGAAGTTCTCTAGTACAAAAGAGAGGAATATATTAGACAGGATAGGATACAATAATGAAGAGACCCAAATGGATAATACCCTTAAACAAAACAAATTCCTCTCTCATCTAGAAGGCCATGTAGATGGTTCATGAGTAATCTGGTGGCTCAATGGTAGAGTTCAGACTTCTTATATCTTATTTCCCTTTCATTCCTAATAGGTGGTTTCCAATTTATGGGGAAAAAATGGGTAACTCTAATTTCCACCACATCTGATTTTTCAACCAGCAGAACAAAGGATGAAAGGGAGGAGGAGTGACACATCCTTTTAAGAATGTAAATAAGAAGCTTCTGGGACACTTTCCTCACCTTCTATTGGACATGACCTAGAACATAACCAATTCTATTTGCAAGGGAGATTAAGAAACCATGGTGTCATCTTAGTTCATGGAATTTTAAGGAACCTAGAATAGTCAAAACAATCTTGAGAGAGAACACATAGAAGGAATCACACTTGTCAAGTTCACAACTTATTACAAAGCTACAGCATCAAGGCAATGTGATACTACCATAAGGATACTCATGGAGATGAATGGAATAAAACTGAGAGTCTAGAAATGAGTCTTTACACTTACAAGCAATTAAATTTCAAAAAAGTATCAATGTAATTAAATGGGGAAGTGGAAAAAAGTACTTTGAACAAGTGGTCCTACAACTGAATATTCACATACAAGAGAAATAAATTGGGTGCTTTCCTATACCATACAAAAAAATAAATCAAAAGAGGTCAAAGACCTAAACTGAAGAGCCGAAACTATAAAACTCTGTAAAGGAAACCTAGGTTTAAATATCTGTGACCTCAGATAAAGCAGTATGTGCAAGCACAAAAGAAAAAATATACAAACTGGACAACAACAAAACTAAAGACTTTTTGCCTCAAAGCACACCATCAAAGAACTGAAAAAGCATTCAAAGAATAGGACAAGGCCGGCGCCGCGGCTCACTAGGCTAATCCTCCGCCTAGCGGCGCCAGCACACCGGGTTCTAGTCCCAGTCGGGGCGCCGGATTCTGTCCCGGTTGCCCCTCTTCCAGGCCAGCTCTCTGCTGTGGCCAGGGAGTGCAGTGGAGGATGGCCCAGGTGCTTGGGCCCTGCACCCCATGGGAGACCAGGAAAAGCACCTGGCTCCTGGCTCCTGCCATCGGATCAGCGTGGTGTGCCAGCCGCAGCGCGCCGGCCGCTGCGGCCATTGGAGGGTGAACCAACGGCAAAGGAAGACCTTTCTCTCTCTCTCTCTCTCTCACTGTCCACTCTGCCTGTCAAAAAAAAAAAAAAAAAAAGAATAGGACAAAATTTTTTGCAAATCATCTGTCTGATAAGGCCCTAGTATCTCAAACATAGAGAGAACACTTACAACTTAATAATAAAAAAGAACTTCTAATTTAAAAATTGACGAATGATCGGGAAAACATTTCTCCAAAGAAGATACACAAATGGTCAATAAGCAAATGAAAAGATTCTCAACATCAGTGACAGTCAGAGAAAAGTAAAACAAATCACAGTGAGTTTACACTTCATACACATTAAGATATCTATAATAAGGCCAGCGACATGGCTCACTTAGCTAATACTCTGCCAGCAGTGCTGGCACCCCGGGTCCTAGTCCCAGTTGGGGTGCCGGGTACTGGTCCCGGTTGCGTCTTTTCCAGTCTAGCTCTCTTCTGTGGCCTGGGAGGGCAGCAGAGGATGGTCCAAGTGCTTGGGTCCCTGCACCTGCATGGGAGACCTGGAGGAAGCACCTGGTTCCTGGCTTCAGATTGGCGCAGCACCAGCCACGGCAGCCATTAGGGAAGTGAACCAACGGAGGGAAGACCTTTGTCTCTCTCTCTGTCTATAACTCTACCTGTCAAATTAAAAAAAAAAAAAGATATCTATAATAAAATGACAACAAGAAGTGTCACTATTTTGTAGAAGTGGAAAAACTGGAAGTTTCCTAGGCTGTGATAATGTACAGCGGTGTAGCCATTTCAGAAATAGTCTGACAGTTCATCAATTAAAACACAGAGTGGCCACATAATCCAACAATCACATTCATAGGTACATCACACAAAAACTTATACATGATATTCAGAATAGCATTAACATTACAGCTCCAAAATGGAAAAACCTCCATGTTCATCAACTGATGAATGGAGAAGCTAAATACAGTATGTGAAAATAATGTAGAGGCTGGTGCTGTAGCACAATGGGTTAAGCCACTGCCTGCAGTGCCAGCATCCTGTATGGGCACAATTTGAGTCCTGGCTGCTCCACTTCCAATTCAGCTCCCTGTTACTGTGCCTGGGAGGGCAGTGGAACATGGCCCAAGTGTTTGGGTCCCTGTAGCCATGTGGAAGACCTACAGGAAGCTCCAAGTTCCTAGCTTCAACCTGGCCCACCCCAGTTGTTGTGGCCATTTGCGGAGTGAACCAACAGATGGAAGATATCTCTCTCTTTCACTGTCTCTCCTTCTCTCTAACTCTGAATTTCAAATAAATAAACAAATCTTAAAAAAAAAGAAAACAATGTAACATTATTAGCCACAAAAGTAAAAGAAGTATTCTTTTCACAACATGGATGGATCTTGAAAAATTGTCGTAACCACAAAGGATCATATCAGAATCGATAAATTTATAGAGACAGAAAATAGACCTAAGTAGTTGGGTACCTGCCACCCATGTGGAAGATACAGGTTGAGCTCCCAGCTCCTGGTTTCTGTATTTGGGAAGTGAACCAGCAGGTGGGAGCTTTCTCTCTCTCTCTCTCTCTCTCTCTCTCTCTCTCTCTCGGCTAATCAAATAAATAAATAAAGGTTATATTAAAAGTCCCTATTATCATTATTGAATTAATGTGATATTATAAGAAGAGCAATGAAGTAAAATATTAGTTAGATGATAGTATTGGCTCTATCTTTTAATGTGGGTGGCAGGAACTCAGTTACTAGAGCCATCATCACTCTTCCTCCCAGGGTTAGAAAGCTGGGGTCGGGAGGCAGCTATCAACACCAGGACACTCTGATGTAGGACTCAGACATCTTGACCACTGAACCAAATGTCTGCTCTGATACTGAAATATAGTATCAAAGGCTTGATACTAAAGCCCACAAAGACACCACAAATTATTACATATTGAAACTGTCTTATAGAAATAAATGTGATATTCCATACACGTATTTCATTACTTCTGCTTAAAAATGATCTGTAATCATATTTGTTCTATAGAACATTTTGTGTTACATTTATATTTAGCCATTTATGACTTAATCTTCATCATTTTTATTTCTCTTATTAAAGATTTATTTATTTGAAAGAGTTACAAAGAAGGTGAGGCAGAGAGAGAGAGAGAAAGAGAACAATTGAATCTGCAACTCTTTATAGTTTATTATGTTTTTACTGAAATAAGATTTATTGGGGCTGGCACTCTGGTGCAGTGGGTTAAGCTACTGTCTGCAGTGCCATATGGGTGCCAGTTCAAGTCCCAGCTGCTCCACTTCTGATCCAGCTCACCTGGGAAACCAGTGGAGACAGCCCAAGTGTTTGGGCCCCTGCACTCATGTAGGAGACCTGGAAGAAGCTTCTGACTCCTGACTTCAGCCTAGCCCAGTCCCAGTTGTTGCAGCCATTTGAGGAGTGAACCAGCAGATGGGAGTGTGCTCTCTCTCTCACTCTCTCTCTCTCTCTCATAAATAAATAAATCTTTTTACAAAAAAGCACTCAAAATATTTTATTAAAAAGTGAAATAAGATTTACCTAACTAAAAAAGGAAGTCTGATGGGCTATAAGTGGTTACTGTTGAGACAAAAAATAGAAGAAATTAAAATTATTGAATATGAAATCAAGTCAAGCCAGTATCTTTATTTAAGAAATTATCATAATTTTATAAAAGAAAAACACCCTAGATGAACTGATACCAGGTATATTATGTGAGAGTTATACTAGAGTCTATTCACTTAACTGACTGAGATTAAATAATTCCAGAGGGTTGTTCTATTCTGGCCTTACAGCTACAATATAGTACTATGATTTTGCCTTTGCTATGGTTTGAATGTTGGTGTTCTCTCCCAAATTCATTGTTGGAACCTAATACCTGATGTGATGATATTAAAAGATGGATACTTTGAAGAGCAATTTAATCACGAGGGTTGCCCCTCATGCATGGGATTAGTGTTCTTCTAAAGGAGGCATGCAGGAGCTCCCTGGCCTTCTCTGCAGAAGAGGGAGCCCTCGACAGACACTGTCTCTGCTGACTTCTTGATCTTGGACATCTCAGCCTCCAGAACTATGAACAATAAGTTTCTGTGGTTTACAAGTTTCCCACGTAACTTATTTTCTTATAACAGCCCAAATAGACTATCACTGGATCAAGTATCATTGCCTGCATCTGTGGAAATTAATCAAAGAATTAATTTAGACTAACACTTAGACTTCTCAAACTTTAGACAGCATGAGAATCACCCGTGAGTTTGTTAAAATAATCGTCCCTAAACCTCAGCCCCAGAAAGTTTGATTCAGTCTACCTGTGACTGGGGCCAATAAGCCACAGTAGAAAATGCACCACAGGTGTTGGAGATTGAGCAAATCTACAGACCACATTTTTTTAAAACATTGCCCTAGGCTGAGATGATTTTCTTTTTAGCCTTCCAGCCACTAACAAACCATTGGCTAAGTAATATACCTCCAGATGGCTAAAAGGAAGAGAAAACTCATTTTATTATCTGTTATTTTAGGAGGACAAAAAAGTTTGTGATGAAATGAGTTGATTTTAAGGTGCTTCTCCATTTTTTTAAAAAAATTATTTATTTATTTGAAAGGCAGAGATGCAGAGAGAAGGGAGAGAGACAGAGATCTTCTATCCACTCCCCAAATGGCCTCAACAGCCAAGGCTGGCCTGGCTAAAGTCAGAAGCCAGGAGTTTCTTCTGGGCCTTCCATATGGGTTCAGGGGTCCAAGTTCCTGGACCATCTTCCACTGCTTTTCCAGGTGCTTTAGCAGGATAGGAAATGGAGCTGCTGGGACTCAAACTGGCACCAAAAATCATATCTACACTTCAGGCAAAGTCTTAACCTTCAATGCCACTATGCCGGCACCCAGGTGCTTCTTTGAAAAACTATGCAATTCGGGACATGCTCAAGCTGACTTACCTCAAACAGTAGAGTTAGAAACATACCAGGGGATTCCAATTCAATCCCATCGAGGTAGCATGTACCAATGCCATCTCACTAGTCCCAGTGATCAATTTCTGTTCACAATTGATCGTAATGATAGGACTAAGAACCAAAGGGATCACATAAACAAGAATAGTGTCTGCAAATACTAGCTGATATAATCAAAAAGGGAGAGAATGATCCAACATGGGAAGTGAGATACACAGCAGACCCATAGAATGGCAAATGTCCTAACAGCACTCTGGCCTCAGAATCAGCCCTTAAGGCATGCGGATCTGGCTGAAATGCCCATGAGAGTATTTCAGGCATGGAAAGCCAAGACACTCTGGGGGAAAAAAAACCTAAATGAAAGATCTCCGTGAGTGAGATCCCAGTGGAAAGAATGGGTCATCAAAGAAGGAGGTACCTTTCTCTGAAGGGAGGAAAGAACTTCCACTTTGACCATGGCCTTGTCTAAAAATGATCAGAGTCAGTGAACTCAGGGGGCTTCCATAGCCTTGGCAGCTCATGACAAGAGCCTAGGGTGATTACTGATGCCATAAACAAGAGTGTCAATTTGTTAAGTCAACAACAGGAGTCACTGTGCACTTACTCCTCATGTAGGATCTTTGTCCTTAGTGTGCTGTACATTGAGATTTAATGCTATAACTAGTACTCAAACAGTATTTTTCACTTTATGTTTCTGTGTGGGAGCAAACTGTTGAAATCTTTAATGTATGCTAAACTGATCTTCTGTATATAAAGAGAATCGAAAATGAATCTTGATGTGAATGGAAGGGGAGAGGGAGTGGATAAGGGGAGGGTTGCGGGTTGGAGGGACATTATTGGGGGGAAGCCATTGTAATCAATATTCTGTACTTTGGAAATTTATATTCATTAAATAAAAGTTAAAAAAAACTATAGGAATGTCTCTGTGTAACTCTGACTTTCAAATAAATAAATAAATCTTAAAAAAATCTATAGGAATGTTGTTCTCTGATTAAGAATATACTTTGATACCTCAAATTGAATTTTGGGACTCCACTCTCAAAAACAGTTCTTAAATCAGAAAGCAAGGGATCTAAGAATGGAATTCTCCATTTGAACTTCACTGCCAGAGCCAGGGACCTGGAACAGAACCCAGTCTCCCATAGATTGGCGGAGACTGAATTACTTATTACCACCGCCTCCCAGGTTCTGAATTAGCAAATAGCTAGAGTCAGGAACTACAGCTGGAAATCAAAGCCAGGTATTCCAATATGAGATGGGTATTTTAATGCTTGCTTCAAGTCTTGCTATATTTTTAGAAACATATTCACTCTCTTAAATATAGTTTTGAATTTCTTTTGGACTTTAAAAAGTTATTCATGTTTTTAACAGATTTTATTGTTTGTTTTCTGAATTTATGCAATATGAAAATAGAAAATGCTAATTTCATTAATAAAAGTATAATTTGAAGAAACTTCCTTTATTCTGAAGGTCTGACAGTTCTGAACTATCTTGATTTTCTAGTTTCTTTTACTTTTTTCTCAGAAAAAAATTAAAATTATTTCTATCTGAAAGAGCTGAAAGAAATTTGCTAAACATCACCATTTACTTGAATCACTCAAGAGCAGTTAGAGCATTCTAGAATCAATCCCTGCCCCATTAAAAACAGATTTTTTTTTCTCTCCTTACCTTGATCTACTTCTACCTTATGTTAACCACTTTAAGTTGTCAGACTTGGGTTTTATTTTTAGTTTTAACTTTTCTGCCAAGTCATTTCATTCAGTAAATACTCATTAAGGAGCCACTGTCCAAGTAAAGTTGCACCAAATGCCTTGGGAGAGGATGGAAGAAAAGAAGTGAAGCAGGGAGGGAGAAAAGGAGGGAGAAAGGGAGAGAAAACAAGGATAAAAAAAGAAAGGAGGGAAATGCGGGTACAAGTACAGACTCTTGGCTAACCGTTGTATGTATTATCCAGTTCTCTATGTACTTACGGCTCTACCCTTCATAAGCTACCTGACTCAATTTCCTCTCATTGTAATACAAGAGTGTATTTGTTACTTTCATGTGTTAACTTGATGAGGCTAACATGCATGGTAAAAATGATTTCTGAATCCATGGGTTTGTTTCCAGAAAAGACTAACATTTGAACTGACAGACTGAGTAAAGAAGATCACCCTCATCAATGCAGGTGGGAATCATCCAATTCTTTGAGGGTCTGGAAAGAACAAAAAGGTAGAGAATGATTCCTGCTTGAGCCAGGACACCCGTCTTCTCTTGCTCTTAGACATTATTAGTATTCCATTCCAACTGGGATGTATACTGTTGGCTCCCCTGACTCTCATGTCTTTGGGTTCAGACTAGAAACACACCCACTTCTTTGGTTCTCCAGCTTGTTAGCAGAACTTTGGACTTCTCAGCCTCCATCATGGTGTGAGCCAACCCTTCCTAATCAAGTTCTTTCCATATATCCAATCAGTTAAATCACCAAAGACTTAGTTATAGCTACAACTTGCTGTATTGTTTTACACCTTGCTAAATATCTGCTATACTTTGTCAGCTAGCAGTCCAGAGAATATATCTTATTGAACTCAATTTTTTATCACTATGATCAATAATATGTGTCTCGGATGCAGTGATCAATTTAAGGTCAGAATATACTTTTCCTTAGTTTCCTTAGGGTAGGCTGTTCTCTCTGTATTTGTTTTCTGTTGCTGTTACAACAAATTCCCATAAACTTGGCGACTGGAGACAACATAGTGGATTAGCTTCCATTTCTGTAGTTCAGAAGCCTGACACAAAATTACAAGATTTTTAACATGAAGATTTTGGCAAAGCTGTATTCTTTCTGGAACCTTTGGAGGACGATTCATTTCTTTGCCTTCTCCATTGTCTGGAAGCCATTTACATTCTTTGGCAAATAGTCCCCTTTTTTCCATCTTCAAAGCTATTCTTCCATAATCATACCACCCTCTTATCATAGCCAGAAAACTTTCTTTTACCTTCAAGGGTTTTGTGTGATTAGATCGGACTCAACTGGAAAATCCAGGATAATCTTCCCATCTCTAAGTCTTTAGCACTGGTCACACCTGCCAAGTTCCTTTTGCCCTTTAAAGCAATACACTCACAGGTTCAGAGATTACAACATGAGCATATTTTGGGTTCAATTATTCTGCCTTCCACACTGCCAGTCCACAGATGACTCTAAAACATGGTTTTGATCTATTATATGTCTATGTTTATCATTAGAGAACATTAGTAAGCATGTGAGACACTTTTACATCATATTCTACGATCAGCTTCCAAGTTCTTATTTTATTTCTAAGAATATCTTGACAGAAAACACTGAATAAAACTGGACTTTTAACATTATCCTTCTTAACCTCCTTAGTGTTTGGATTTCTTTGACTTGGGCATTACTAATTTTAACAAAACTTTTTATGTTATTGCACACCAGCTTTGTGATCTTAATGAATTTGTTTAGACACTCAAGTTTAGTAGCTGCCCCTGTCTAAATGGAACAAAGATTTTGTAAATAATAATTGCTGCCATATATTCACCTCTATTATGAGTTTCATATTCATTATTTCATTTATGTTTGAATGAAATTAATCTACTATCCCCACTTTCCAAATGAGGAGACTTAAATTGCCATTTTCAAAGAATGAGTAAGGGGGCCAGAGCTGTGGCACAGTGGGTTAAGCAACCGTCTGTAACACTGCCATCCCACACGGGCACCAGTTACAGTCCCAGATGCTCCACTTCTGATCCAGCTCCTTGCTAATGTGCCTGGGAAAGCAGTGGATGATGGCCCATGTGCTTGGGCTCTTGCACCCACATGGGAGAACCAGATGAAGTTTCTGGCTCCTGGCTGCAGCCTGGCCCTGCCCGGCTAAAAATAGGTCTCTCTCCCTATCTTGCCCTCCCTCACTGTAACTCTGACTTTAAAATAAATAAATAAATCTTTTAAATAAAAATGAGTAAGTAGCAGACAGATCATTCAAATGTGGATCTTTCTGACTCAAATGCATAATCTTTCCACTATATCCTAAAAATGGCCATTTTCATTAAGTAAACTATCTGTAGAGATGCACTATTATTTCCTGCACATTTTTTGAATCCTAAATGCTCTAGAAAATATATCTAATGTATTAAGTAGTAGCCCCAAGTCACTAATAATTTAGAAATGCATAATTGACACAGTTTAAGAGGGCCAAATCAAGAATACTGGCAGGGCCAGTATGGTATGTTAAATCTCTATCTGAGGCACCGGCATCCCGTATGGGCACCAGTTCTTGTTCTGGCTGCTCCTCTTCTGATCCAGTTCTCTGCTATGGCCTGGAAAAGCAGTAGAAGATGGCCCAAGTGCTTGGGCCCCTGCACCTGCATGGGAGATCCAGAAGACCCTCCTGGCTTGGCTTCTGGTTGGCCCAGCTCTGGCTGTTGTGGTAATGATAAAGTATTTTTACAAAATCACTACTTTCTTCATTGTGGGTTAATTTTTTTTAAGATTTATTTATTTGAAAGGCAGAATTAGAGAGAGGCAGGGCAAGAGAAAGAGAGAGAGTAAGAGAGAGAGAGAGAGAGAGAGAGAGAGAATCTTCCACTGCTGGTTCACTACCTAAATGGCCACAATAGCCAGAGTTGGGCTGATTGGAAGCCAGGAGCCAGGAGCTTCTTCCAGGTCTCCCATGTGGGTGCAGGGGCCCAAGCACTTGGTCCATCTTCTACTGCTTTCCCAGGCCATAGCAGAAAGCGGAATCAGAAGTGGAGCAGCTAGGTTCGAACCAGCATCCAATGGTATGCCAGCACTGCAGATGGTGGCTTTACCTACTACGCTACAGTGCCTGCCCCTGTGGGTTAATTCTTACTTGACATAAACCTACTGTATGGTCTGTGCTATCCCATTGCTTAAAGATACCTCGAAGACTATATTATAAAGAATGCCTCGTGTAATGTTTCAATCCATCCTGGAATTTAGAGGTGTTCTTTAAGACCTGCCATTACATTGTTCTAAAACTCTTTGTGAGCTGTTTAAATCTTTTTTGATATATCAGCCAAAAATAAAGAGGATTGTCCAAACAGAAAATCTGAATAATTCAGTCCTCTCTTGGGAGAAAACAAAGGAATCTATCTCTTTGCAGAATCACTGGATCATTGCACAACTCTCCATTTGAGTAGTATGGGTTGTTTTTTTTTTTTTTTTTTTTTTTTTTTTTTTTTTTTTTTTTTGACAGGCAGAGTTGAACAGTGAGAGAGAGACAGAGAGAAAGGTCTTCCTTTTCCATTGGTTCACCCCCCAATGACTACTGAGGCTGCCGCGGGTGCACCTCGCTGGTCCGAAGCCAGGAGCCAGGTGCTTCCTCCTGGTCTCCCATGTGGGTGCAGGGCCCAAGCACTTGGGCCATCCTCCACTGCACTCCCGGGCCACAGCAGAGAGCTGGCCTGGAAGAGGAGCAACTGGGACAGGATCCAGCGCCCTGACTGTGACTATAACCCGGTGTGCCGGCGCCACAGGCAGAGGATTAGCCTATTGAGCTGCAGTGCTGGCCGAGATGTATAGATTTCTAAGGCATATGGGCATAAAAAAATTCTTTATATGCTAGATGAAACTGATGTGAAGTAAAAAATATCAAATATATAACATTATGATCAATGTTTCAATTTTTTCATTCAGAGAAAAAGATCATCATGTTAGAAATGACTTAGCTTTATGTTACTATGTTATTTTAGAGTTGAGAAAGGACCCAGAGGCTGTTTAAACATGTCCTTTTTTATGTTTTTAAATCAGCTTTGACTCTATCAATAAATACAAACCAATATTTATTATAAATATTACATATATGATATACATGGATCAAATCATATATTTGTGAATCAAATATATATGGATCAAATTATGGTTGATGGGATATATATATATCAAATCAAGGCTGATAATGACAGATTTTTGGGATTAGCCAACTCTTTCTTAGAAAAATTTACCACCATATAGACATATTCCATTTTTAAATAACTAGGATCCAGGGTTAGCATTGTGCATAGCAGGTTAAGCCTCCACCTGCAATGCCAGCATCCCATATGGGTGCCAGTTCGAGACCTGGATGCTCCACTTCTGATACAGCTCCCTGTTAATGCACTTAGGAAAGCAGCACAAGTCCTTGGTCCCCTGCACCCACGTGGGAGCCTGGAGCTTTTTCCTGGTCTCCTGGCTTCCACCTGGCCCAGGCATAGCCACTTGGGGAGTAAACTTGCAGATGGAAGATTCTCTGTCTTTCCTCTCTTCTCTGTCAAGTAAAAATCAATCAATCAATCTTTTAAAAAAGGCTTTGCAAGTGAAATTGACACTTTGAGATGCGAGGATTTTGAACAGCCCTTGTCTCTGCTGTTGAGGAACAGGTTTTTGTTGTTGTTGTTCATACTATTTATTGAACTCCTTATTAGTGTAGAGTTAATTTTATGTGTATAAAGTTAATTGAAAAAAGATCTTTTTAAAAAATAAGAATGAGAATAGGAGAGGGAGGAGGAAGAAGGATGCAAGTACAGGCGGGAGGAACTACTATGTTTCTAAATTTCTATAATGAAATGCATGAAGTTTGTATACCTCAAATAAAAGGTTTCTAGGTTTAAAAGGGGGGGGCTTTGCTCATATTGTGTCATTAAAAAATAATAATTAGGATCCACAGAATATACTACCAAAGATTTTTTCCTTTTTTCTTTGCTATGATCCCATACCTTACTTGTTAGATTCCCTTGATTTTTTTTTTATTCAAATCAGTTTAGCTCTATTATCAGTTAATGAGAACCTACAATAGGGTAGACTGACATTAACCTTCAGAGGGCTGACAGCATTCAAAGCATTTTATGTGCCCTTCTGAAGAATAAGAGGACAGAAAGAAGTAAACTAGATTAATCATTCATAGGTTTCATATTCATGTGAAAAATAAACTTCCTGAAACTCATACAGCAGTAGTTAAAATTTTGTTTAATTTTTTTTATTTAAACGCCTTTATTTTACACAATTCAATGAAGTCCCCAAAACTCCTTACTATTTTATAATAGATTTGCTTCTTCTATTTATGTTAGCTATCTCTAACCGATACAAGCATTTGCTTTTCAGTCCCTGAAATCTAATTATCTTATTTTTACAGTGAGAAAATGCAGGCTTACAGAGATTAAAGAACTTGGTCAAGGTTACCCAGCTAGTTAGTGGCACTGAGCCAGAGTCAAAATCAAATATACCTGGGGTTTTTTTTTTTGAACAGTACTGTTATTCATTTCACTATTTTGTCATTGTCCTTATCCGACTCTAACATTTGTCTGAAATAAAAGCCTCTCAGTTTTTTTTAAGCTATAAAAACTGCATCATGGCACTTAGAATTTTTATTCATATCCCAAGTTTCAAAATATCATTAGCAGATTAGGCATTTTACTATATGCTATTTTGGTGTTTGCACCACTCCTCCGCCTTTCCACTGTCTTTTAGCTGTTCAGAGAGCTGGTAAAGGGAGAAGGGAATTTTAAAGTTACATCAGAGAAAAGAATGAAGGGTTTAGAGAGGTGATCAGGGATGAGGGATAGTGGAATGATTGGAGAGACTAACTGTAGAGGACCTGTAGAGAAGAAAGAAAAAGTTGCGACAGTAGCTGCTGAAGATCAAAGATAGGCAAGGTTGAGAAACAGAGAGCCAGGTCACCACTCACTGTTCTTTTAGGGGAGGTGCTGGGTCCATGCCTGTGTGATTTGCTGATTCCACTCAGACTTCAGGCAAATTTTCTTTTCGGTTTGCGTCGCCAGAACCATACAAAATTGTGAAGTAGGCAAAGTTATCTTGGAATTCTCCATTGCACTGTCTTCATTCAACTCTATATTAAAAACACAGAGCTTTTTCTTCTTTCTCTTGTTCATCCCAGGCTGAAAACTGATGCTCTTTTGACACCTTAGGTTTAATTCTTATTCTCTCCTAGAGTAGTTAGACTTGAACTCCTAATTCTTAACTGTTGAGCACAAAAGCCTCTATGAAAAGGATTGTTTAAACATCCATGAGCAGAGAGGGAAATTATTAGGTGAAGGGATCCTTCCTAGAGAGTCTCTAATTTCAAAACCAACTCTGATTTTATGTAAAGCCCAACTCCTTCATATTGATCCTAATTTCCAAAGTGCTTAGAATACTATACTCTTTGTCCCTAGGTGAACTAATAAATGAGCAAGCAAGTTGCAGTGGTCTGACAACAGCACATTGGTACAGTTAAATAAGAAAAGCATCAGTAAAGACACTCATTCTAAATAGGAGATAGTTATATTCAATTATCTGTGCAATTCAAGGTTAGTAGCATTTCTCATCAATTTATCCACTTATATATGTATTTGAGATGTAGACCTTAACCAATTTAGTTTTGATGAACAGTACTTATTTCTTTTCATAATTGAGAGAAGCATCAGTAAGACATGCAGAATTTCCTTAAATTGATAAATTGAGGTCACAGAAAAGGTAATTGCTATTCACAAGACCATAAAAGTTAGTAGAAAAGTATAAATTTACCCAAACCTTACAAATTCTGTTTGGTTTCATATTTGGTTGTGCTAATCACTTGCTTCAATTTCTCATCTACAGAATTGGAATCATAACAGTATCTACTTTGTAAGATTACTGTGAGGATTAAATTAATGTTTTATGTGTTCAGGACCAGCTGGGCACTATAATACTTGGTAAGTAAAATATTACAATTATTATTTCCTTCCTGACTCTGATGGCAACTAGTAAGCTCTACAAAATGACCAGATAAACCTGATGTATAATTCAAATTGCCAGTGAATTTACACATCTACATCCAGATAACCTGCTCTGAGCATGCAGCCAGTGAAGAAAGGATTGTTTTACTTTGTTGCAAGGCTATAGGCTTCAACATTTTAAAATGTATTTTTTTTCTGAAAGGAAATTGGATAGAGTGTGAAGGATGCATTGCTTCTTGGTTTTGCTATGTTTATAAAATGAGAGAGTACAGTTTTGCCTAACATTTCTAAGATATAAATTCACATACTATACAATTCACACTGTCACCAGTAAACAACACTAGTGTTTATTGATTGGCTATTATGGCCCAGACAATAAACACATATTGTTTCATTTTATCTTCATAAAAATCCTTTAAAATATATATTATAATACTCAACTTAATGATTAAACTAAAAATTAAGTACCTTGCAGCTGGCGAATGAAGTGAGGTTGGAGCGCATGCTCATCCACATTGGCTCCAATGTATTTCCTCCATATCAAGTTGTCAGACTAGGGGGGGAAACGTGACTCTGAGGATACTCACGGTTAGAGAAACTTTTTTTTTTTTAATTTGATGGGAGAAACGTGAAATAAGAGTAACTGGGGTCGGTGCCGCGGCTCACTAGGCTAATCCTCCGCTTGCAGCGCCGGCACAACGGGTTCTAGTCCCAGTGGGGGCGCCGCATTCTGTCCCGGTTGCCCCTCTTCCAGTCCAGCTCTGTGCTGTGGCCCGGGAGTGCAGTGGAGGATGGCCCAAGTGCTTGGGCCCTGCACCCACCCACATGGGAGACCAGGAGAAGCACCTGGCTCCTGGCTTCGGATCAGCGCTGTGCGCCGGCCGCAGCGGCCATTTGAGGGTGAACCAACGGAAGGAAGACCTTTCTGTCTCTCTCTCACTGTCCACTCTTCCTGTCAAAAAAAAAAAAAAGAGTAACTGGAAGTTGCTTCCAGAGTCGCAAGCCGAGAGTGATGTAATAAAGGTAGTGTTAAAATACATGTAAAAATAGTAGTATGTGGAAACAAGCAACCATCATACCAACATACACTTACATTTCTGAACGGTTCAGTACTTCTTAACAACATAATCACACCCATCTTTTCTGCATGGCCTCCAAATGAGTTGGAGCAGACATTAAAAACATGGGAACGAGAGAGGTTATGTGGGCATTCCTATCCATCTTTTAGGCTTTTCCTATCATTGTTATTTTTAAAGTCAAATCTCCGGACGTCTTCACGCTTGGAAGTACTTAAGTAGTTTTGGCATAATTCAATTAAACAACTATTTCGGTGGTTTTTTTTTTTTTTTTTTTTTTTTTTTTTTTTTTTTTTTTGCATCTTAGTCATTACTGTGCCAGCCACTAGGCGTAAAGAGGTTTTAAGATATTAGCCCAGTTCCAGCAGTCTTGTGAAGTTTACATTTTAGTTCAGGCTTTCACAAGGAGAGGTAGTGAAGGTGCTAGCATATGGGCTTTGGAACCTGTGTGACCTTGGCATTGGATTTTTGAGACTCGACTTCCCCATTTGTAACCTAATTACTGGCTTCCAATGAAGCTGTTGTTACCTGGCTTCACCTCCGGTGTAAGCACCATCGGAAAGTGAGGCTAAGCGAATGCTGCTCTTCTCCCCGCTTAGTCCCTGGCATTATTCAAAGGCCAGTTCGCCCCTCATTCACCAAGGAGCCCTGGCTTGTTTTTCTCTGCAGCTTAGTTGCCTGGGTGTGCCTGGGGAGGCGTCACAAAGAGCCTATTACAGGTCTCCACCCACAGCACGAGTGCAAGTGCTGCCAGGAACCTAAGGTCTTTGGGGCGAGGCGTTTGGTTTCGGATTGTTCTCGGGGCCACTATCCACTGAGCTTGGGTTCTGCGACTCGCAAGGACAAGCGCAGAATCACGGAGCTGCTCAGTTTTCTGCCATGTCTTAGCCATCCTCACGCCCTCCTGTCCACCCCACCCTCCGGAGCGAGTGAATGCGCAAATAAGGGTTTTCAGCCCTCTGTGGGAAAAGGGGAGGGGTAGGCAAACTCGAGGATGGACTGGGCAGTGGCAGGGCTCCAGCGAGAGAAGAGAGAGCACATGCCCTCAGCGAGGGGAGTCAAAACCCGGCTGTCCCGGGCCGGAGGAAGCTGAGGCAAGGCGCTGAACGGGCGGGGACCGAAGGCGGGCTGCAGGCCGCGGCCAGCACCCACTCCGCCCCCAGGCCTCCTCTCGTCCGGAGGCCACCCCCCCTCCGCGTCTCGTTTGGTTTCGACCTGACGAATGGGAGGGGCTGTGGACGCCATTCCCACAATGCTCTGGGGCGTGCCGCCGCCGTCGCTGCCGCCTCCGCTGCCGCTAGTGGAAGAAGATGGCGGAAGGCGGAGCGGCGGATTTGGACACCCAGCGGTCTGACATCGCGACGTTGCTCAAAACCTCGCTCCGGAAAGGGGACACCTGGTGAGGGGGAAGGGGTTGAGGTGGCCGCGGATGCGCGCGGGTGGTGGAGAACAGGGCGGGAACCGCAGGCTAGTGTCTTTCGCGAGTGACAGGTGCGGGCAGGTCCGGCTGCGGCCGCCCTGGGCAGCAGGATTTTGGGGCAAAGGTTGGACTGGACCTGAGGGCCGGCGTTCCAGACTTGCTTAGGCACGCTGAGAGGTATGCCGGGGACGCCGGCGGCGGCTCGTGGGGGTCTCTGGGTCCTTGTTGCTCCCGTAGTGCCGCTCCCACCTCAGGCCTGCCCGAGTGATAGGTTTCAGTCGTTCGGCGCGAGTCTTCCTCGGGGTTGACAGGTCTGGGTCCCGCGGCTTGTCACGGTCTCCCCCACGCTACTTCCCCAGTCACTTCTTTCCCCGGCATTGTCGGCATCCAAGTTCCCCATTCTTCCGATTCTTGCAGTCTTCCGGGAGACAGGCTGCAGGATGTTTGCGGTCGGTACTTACACAGGTGGCATGTGCTACGGCTCCACTCGAGAAAAAGAAACCCTAGTTTTCCAGTTCCTTGTCAGAAAATTAAAAAATAAAAAAAAAAAAGGGAGGGAGAAGGTAGGGAGCCTTAGGCTTGAGAGAGGGACCACGTGGTCTTGTGCTTGAGCGGAGGCTTGATAGAAACCGGCAGCGTTTCGGTTAGAATTGCAGCCCTTCCCTCCTGTTTGAAGGATAACGTAGGCCTGCAGAAAGTAGATAAGTCCACTTGAGCCTTCAGGAACTCGCTCGTAGTCAAACTTGTAAAATACCAAAGGATATGGTACACTTAAAATACCGGAGGAAGTTATGTGTAGATTTTCATGCTTTCGGCCATAGCAAGTGGCATCCAGAATAACTTAAGGATATGGTTTGGGTAACAGAAAGAGAAAGCGCTGTGTTTTGGAGGAAGAGTAGCGTGCCACTTGATTAAATTGTTTTTCCTTCCCACCGTCACCCTAATGGTGGTATGTAATTGGCGGAGTGTTTTCTTGAATGATGGCTTCCTGGAGGGGGGATAGGATTTAGAGACCTCAGTTATTTTCACGGTTTCACCACTTGCTGTGTGACTTTGAAGCAAGTTCATTTAAACCATTTTGCATCTCCATATCTTCATCTGTAAAATGGACAATAATTTTTATTATAGGGGCTTTATGTTGATTCAGTTAAATATCCCAAAAGGTTTGATATTTATGAGCTGTTACATTTTAGTTCTTTATCTCTGCCATATACTCCTAACAAAATGCTGTCATATTGTAATTGTTTTCAAATAAGTTAACAAGTGACATACTTAGGAACTGAATTTAGGTACTTTGATATAAGTCTTAGTACTTTTTCCCTAGTTTGGAAGGATACATATACTGTTGTATGAAAAACCTCTAATAGTGTAAATATATACTTGTTGCATTATGCAAAATAGTTTTTGCATTTTCAATGTTACTGTAAATCATTTAAAAGATATATTGTAAAGAATACATAGAGGAAGTCTATAAATTTGTCATTTCCTTTCATTTTAAAGAAAAGGAAACTGAGAAAGAGATACTTAGCCAATGGCAGACTTGTGTTTTCCTCTTGTTAATTTTTCTATTTTACTTAAAGGGGGAAAAATTGCAGGTGCAGGATAGTATTGGGGAATTGTAGAAGCCAGTGTGGTTTATATGTGAGGCAGTTTACTTGCAAATTAGCAGGTGAAATCTGTTAAAAAGGGAGCCTTGTAGAGCAAAAGTCTGATTCAGAGTTTTAAGGAGAGTAATTTGGTACAGATTTGATAGTGAACTCACGAATAAAGTACTGGTAGTGATATTGAATAATTACTAGGTTGTTTGGTGTATATTTAATTTTTGAGTTTGTCTTTTATGGGTACTTTAGCAAAACCTGCCCTATTTTAGAGCTGAAACCAGCCATATGCAAATGGAACATTGTCTTGGCACGTATATATAACCATTTCAGAAACACTGATTGGGCTATTGAGAGAAAAAATAGTTTATTCTTAAGCTTTAATAGAGATGCCTGGAGTTATAGTCAAATACATTAAAACGAGTGAATTTTATTCGTTAGCTTTTTAGCGTAGTCTCATAGTACTCTGGTAACTAAATACCTTGGCAGGTATTAAGATTTATTTGATTTTGGGTGCTTACTAGAGTTTCTGTTAATTTATAAGCAGTGAGTGATTTTTATTAGCAGATGAAAATAAGTTACAGAAATCTGAGATGACGAGGAACATACTTTGGTACTAGATTTTATAGTGAGAAGTAATTCAAAGTAGCTGCAAGAAAGTTATTCCTCTTAAAAAGGTGAGATAGAAAAGTAACACTTATCAGGGTAAGAAGTAATAAAGCACTAGTCTAATAATGTTATTTGTTGATGTATGTTTCACTTCCAACAAGAGATTCAAAAAATTAAGGACAGGATTAAGGTAGAATTTAGGAACTATAGGAAAAAGATAAAGAATTGTCTGGCTAAGGATAAATGAAAGACAGCTTGGAGATACATAGTGATTTCTCATGATGAGACAAAAAGAATTTGTTTAAAGTACATTACATGTAAGTATTTTGGCAGTCTATTAAAAATGGTAGATGAATGATTTACAAAGAAAGTTTTGAGTTGTGGAATTCTGTCTTTGGAGATTTCTTTTAAAATAGACCTATTATGAGCCAATAAACAAGTAACTATACATCATCAAAATCACCACTTCATTTTCTCCAGTGTTATGGAAATATTCATCTACCAGTGACATTCAGTAATGTTTATGTGTGATATGTTTAGTGATCACATGTAGCTAACTGTACAAACTAGCTACATATTGCATATCATGTTTATCTAAACCTTGATACCTCTAGTAGGTTTAAGGAGAGTAACGTTGATTTGTGTTTAGAGTCATTTAAAATGTCTGTTAGATTTTCCTTTCAGTAAATTGCCAAAGAATCTGATCAGTGAAGTTATAGACAAAGACATTGATTTCCGTTTTTAGAGCTTTCCCTCTTACTGCTTCTCTTTTGCTGAGAAGTCTATTTCACCCCTTATGTTTGTGTGACTTTGACACAGAAAATAAACTTTCAGCCACTAATCAGTTCTGCAAAGGGACACTGGTAACATGAATTCCACATTGCTTGGTATATACCTACTAAAGACATTTTTATATTACTATTACTGTTAAAATTAATCTTAATTGGGCCAGGACGTTTAGCTCCAAAAGAGGGTCTGTAATACAACTTTGATAGGAAATGAAATCAGAAAGCAAACATTTTGTGAAAATCAGGGTAGAAATAGTGACATTAAAGCATATTTTTCACATTTTAGTTGCTTAACAAAATCTAGAAAAGTGAATTTTCTTTCTTTAAGCCTTTTTCCTAAGCTTGTTAGTGGATCTTGGATTAATGTACTGTATTTGGCCAAGATGATCCAGAGCTAGTCAGTGACTTATATGATTTAATCTGTTAAGTGACATTAAGGGTTTTTTTCCCCTAAATTACACCATTTTTCCATTAGCACCTGCAAGGTATTAAATAATCTTTTTATAAAAAGGTTTGTGACAGTTATTAATCTTGCTTCCACCTAAGTATAATAATAAAAAATTAGTTTGTCAGACCATAACCTGTATTACTAACATTTTTAAAAAAACCAGTATATGGGGGTATGTATTTGGCACAACCATTAAGACACTGCTTGTTAAAGCACTGCATTCCATATTGGAGTTCACTCCTGATACCACTAATGTGTACTCTGGGGGGCAGCATGTCATGGTTCAGGTAGCTGGATCTCTGCCACCCACCTGAGAGACCTGGATTAACTTCCCAGCACTCAGGCATGTGGGGAGTGAATCAGAGATGGGAATTCTGTCTCTGCCTCTCAAATCAATAAATAATTACAAAATAAAACACTGAGCACCAGCTACTGTTGTAAACTACATACTGACTTATTTACTCATCACCATCATTCAGATTGGTGCTAGTGTTTGACAGAGTAGGAGCCCCAGGTTCAGAGAGGTGTTCACACAGCGAACCTATATAGTCTAGGTCTTTAGTTCATATCCTTAAATCACAGTACTACACTGCCTGTTATTTTTAAAATTTATTTTAAAATGTAGTTCCTCTTTAAAAGGGGCAGAGTTGTTTTCTTCCTCTTTAAATGGAATCTTATATTTAGCCACAGGATTCTACCAATTTTATCCCACACTTGTCTCTTGTGACTGTTCAGTATGGGTATAGAATATGTAGAAAATCTTAACATCTTGTTTCTTAAAATTAAAATATGTTTAAAGATTGACAGGTTAATAACTGAATGTATAGAGCAAATGTTATTTTGGTCTAAAGGTACATTTAAACAAGAATTTAGAATCATTTAATCTTGAGCTTTTCAGTTTTAGTTGTAAGTAGTCATAACTTTTATTAGAGACAATATGGTCCCTGGCTTTTCAGAAATAGAACATAAAGCAGGTAGTAAGATTTTGTAGGATATTTTGTTTTAATACTTTACACATATTTTATAAGTATCTCTGTATTGTGAGCCTCAGATATATAAGGTCCTCTTTTTGAACTACAAATCAATAGGAACAGCCTCAGGATAATGGAAAACACAAATACTAATGTTTGATCTTAAATATAAGATCTGTATTTATCAACTGATTTTTTTTCTTCAGAAATAACTTAGTGAATTTTTGAAGTCAGAAAACTAAGTTAAGACAGTGGACAGTGGGTGGTATAGGCATAATCATATTGATACTTATTTAGCATCTTCCTGAAAACTGACAATCCGGTAGTATCACTCCTAATAGAAAAATCAATTTTACTGTTTTAGTTGCTGTATATATCCATTTTGTTATATGAATTTGGAATGATTCTTTTCCTTCCTTTGAGAATCACTTCATTAATAAAGATGATTATTGAGAAAGAGGGTGGAAACCAGTGGATATATTGGCAGGGAGATAAGGGGATGGTTGACAAGTGATAAAAGTTGGTCAGCATAGCCCTGACTGTTAATGAACAACTTAATACATTATCCCTCTTAGTAGTTTTTTTATCTGTTCTACTTAATATGACTGGTTTAGATCTGTAATTGATGCACAGTTATTCTTAAGTGTTGAAAATTAACTGAAATGTGATCCCTGTTGAACATGGTGGTGGGAATGGGAGAGGGAAGAGATGTATAATTTGGGACATGCTCAGGCTGACTTGCCCCAAGTGGTGGAGTTGGAAGCATACCAGGGGATTCCAATTCAATCCCATCAAGGTGGCATGTACCAATGCCATCTCACTGTTCCAGGTGATCAGTTTCAGTTCACAGTTGGTCATGGTGGAGGGACTGGGAGTCAAAGGGAGCACATAGACAAGTCTAGTACCTGCTAACGCTAACCGATGGAGTAAATAAAGGGGAGAGTGATCCAACATGGGAAGTGAGATACATAGAATGGCAGATGTCCTAAATAGCACTCTGGCCTCAGAATCAGCCCTAAAGGCATTCGGATCTGGCTGAAAAGCCCATGAGAGTATTTCAGGCATGGAAAGCCAAGACACTCTGGCAAAAGATCTCTGTGAGTGAGATCCCAGTGGAAAGAACAGGTCTTCAAAGAAGGAGGTACCTTTCTCTGAAGGGAGGAGAGAACCTCCACTTTGACTATGACCTTGTCTAAACAAGATAAGAGTCGGAGAACTCAGAGGGCTTCCATAGCCTTGGAACTCATGACTGGAGCATAGGGAGATTACTGATGCCATAGACAGGAGTGTCAATTGGTAAAGTCAACAACAGGAGTCACTGTGCACTTACTCCTCATGTAGGATCTCTATCCTTAATGTGCTGTGCATTGAGATTTCATGCTATAACGAGTACTCAAACAATATATTTCACTTTGTGTTTCTATGGGGGTGCAAACTGTTGAAATCCTTACTTAATGCATACTAAACTGATCCTCTGTAAAAAAAAAAAAAAAAAGAAAAAAAAAAGAAATTATCAATTCCCAACTTGACTCTCACTGGGATTAAACATGACAATAGGTCTGCTCTGATTTCATCATCATTTTAAAAAAAATCATCTATTATTTTTCACTTTATGTTTCTGTGTGGGAGCAAACTGTTGAAATCCATACTTGATGTATACTAAGCTGATCTTCTGTATATTAAGATAATCGAAGCCGGCGCCGTGGCTCAATAGGCTAATCCTCCACCTTGCGGCGCCGGCACACCGGGTTCTAGTCCCGGTTGGGGCGCCGGATTCTGTCCCGGTTGCCCCTCTTCCAGGCCAGCTCTCTGCTATGGCCAGGGAGTGCAGTGGAGGATGGCCCAGGTGCTTGGGCCCTGCACCCCATGGGAGACCAGGAAAAGCACCTGGCTCCTGCCAGGATCAGCGCGGTGCGCCGGCTGCAGCGGCGGCCATTGGAGGGTGAACCAACGGCAAAAGGAAGACCTTTCTCTCTGTCTCTCTCTCTCACTGTCCACTCTGCCTGTCAAAAAAAAAAAAAAAAAAAAAAAAAAGATAATCGAAAATGAATCTTGATGTGAATGGAAAGGGGAGGGTTGTGGGTGGGAGGGACAGTATGGGGGGGAAGCCATTGTAATCCATAAGTCGTACTTTGGAAATTTATGTGCATTAAATAAAAGTTTAAAAAAAAATTTAATCATCAAAAAAAAAAAAAGTTGATTATACCCATTATCTAAATTGATTCACAAAATAAGGATCAAAATATATATTTATTTCCCTTTCTTATAGTTGAGAAATTTGGGGAGAAATCAATTGGCCTGCCCAGGCTCACAGATGATAGTGCCCATTACCATTGAACCTTTAATAAATGCATACTCCACGCCAGTCACTGTTTTAAAAGCTTTACACATATGTGGCCATTACATGTTCTTGTTTATCTCGGTTTGTGTTCAGTGATTTCAGAGCTGGTTTAAATATCTGACTTATAATTATTTAAAATATTGGGTACTATCAATATCTGCTTAGTATTAAAATAGTTTTATGCTGTTACTGCTCACCTAATTTGAAAATTATCTCATTAAACCATAGGTATTGGCTTCTTTAGTCCTCACATAGAATTTTCTAAACAGTTACTAATTTTTAAACAGTATTTTTTCTTTTCTGAGTATTATCAGTCCAGCTTGTGCCTTTTATTTTCATTTCTCCAGTTACCATTCTAATTCACACTGCTTGTCTCATTTATTCCCACGAAGGCATTTTTGTAGACTCGTTCTGTCTTGTAGTCTTTAAACACAGGAATGTAGTTCCTTTAAATTTTATCATCTTATTTATACAATAGGCATGACTAAAGAAATCAAATGTAAAACTGATATTGACTTCAGTTTTGCATACAATTAAAATTTAGAGAAGAATCAAGAGTGGCTCCTCAAAAAAAGGAGGAAATAAATTCAGATTGTGACGAACAGCAGAAAACTCCATTAGGATTAACCTATACTTGATTATGTCTAGACCACTTTTACATCTTGCAACACCGAGTTTCTGCGGGTTTCCTTACAGCTCTCAAAAAAAAAGTAGTAACTTTATATCCAAGAGAAGGAGAGCTAAGAATACTTTCTCTTCTAGTCTCCTTTTGAAAAGACCCAGATATTAATGTAATTCCCCACTGATACAGAATACTGTTTAGCTGAAGTATCTGTAGAGAAGACTTCTATTGTGAAAGGAGTTAGAAGATCTCATAGACAAGGGTAAGAGTGATTCTGATGCCAGTCTATTCTAAGCTTCAGAGACCAGTTAAAACCTGAGATTATTAGGGACAAAATTAATCACTTGAATGAAAAGAACATGAGGTTCCTTGATAATGGAAACAAACTTGCTCATTTACTATATAAAATAAGTGGTGGTATTCTCATTTTAGGGATACAGAAACTGAGGTTACAGAGTTAAGTATCCATCATCATACACTTGATCAGTGGTGGAACAGATTTCTAACCAGTGTAGTCAAACTCTAAAGCCTATACTTTATACTCTTTACTGCCTACCAGTGAATGATAGGGCCATGCCCAAGTTATGGAAGCAAACTTATGAGAGATGAATACTTGACAGTATTAAAATTAAGAAATGACAGGTTTGTCATACTAGTTAAACACCATTTTCCTGTGTTATTTATATGAGGACCCTAAAGAATTTTCTTGGTCTTCTTGGTTTAGCCTTCTGATCTTAACAGTCTCATTTCTTTCTTTTCTTTTTCTTAAGATTTATTTTTTAAGACTTTTTTATTTATTTGAAAGCAGAGTTAGAGAGTGAGATTTTTTTTTTTAATATTTTATTTATTTTGAGAGGTAGAGTTATAGTCGGAGAAAGGGAGAGACAGAGAAAGGTCTCCCATCCATTGGTTCACTCCCCAAATGGCCACAACAGGCAGATTGAAGCCAGGAGCCAGGAGCTTCTTCTGGGTCTCCCACATAGGTGCAGGGGCCCAAGGACTTGGACCATCTTCTGCTTTCCCAGGCCATAGCAGAGAGCTGGATCAGAAGAGAAGCAGCCGGGACTTGAACTGGCATCCTATGGGATGCTGGCGCCACAGGCAGCGGCTTTAGCCCACTACGCCACTGCAACAGCCCTGAGAGTGAGATCTTCTAACCACTGCTATGACTCCCCAGTTGGCTGCAACTTCTGGAGCTGGGCTGATCCGAATCTAGGAACCAGGAGCTTCCTGGTCTCCCACAGGGTGCAGGGACCCAAGGACTTGGGCCATCTTCCACCACTTTCCCAGGCATATTAGCAGGGTGCCGGATTGGAAGTGGAGCACCTGGGTTCAAACTGGCACCCATAGGTACTGCGCCACAGTGCCAGAGCCGGTAGTCTCATTTCTGATGTTCTGTGCTTTGATATAGATGGTGTTTCTCATTTCCTGCAAATTACTTTTTCCTGCATTGTTGGGGGTTATGCATCATTCATATTATTTCAAATACATTTTACTGATTCTTGAGTATCACTTACCTATTCAAAGCTTAGCTCAAAACCAATTCTATAAAATCATCCTAATAGGTACTTCAAGATCTATGGCCCTTCCACTCTTTGCTTTTTTAAGATAAATATATAACAGCTTTATTATGATATTATTCAGATACCATACAGTTTACCTACTTAAAGTAGATACTTCATTGGGATTTAGTATACTCACAAAGTTGTGAAACCCATCATAATCAGTTTTAGAATATTTTCATCATTGCATAAAAGGAACTCCATACTCATTTTGAGTCACCTCACATTTCTGCCCCAATTCCCCTCACATTTCTGCCCCATTCCCCTGTTCTTGGTAACTACAGATATACTTTTTCTTTCTATATTTGCTATTCTGAATACTTTATATAAACAGTAGTGTAATATGACTTCTCTGACATAACATTGTTTTCTATATTCATCCATGTTGTAGCATGTATCAGCACATAATTTCGTTTTATTGCCAAATAATAATCCATTGCATAGAAATATCACATTTTATTTGTCCATTCAGCCATTTGAATTTCCAACTTGGGGCTATCATGAATAACCCTGCTGTGGACACCCATATGCAAATTTTCCTATCTCCTGGAGATGTACCTAGAAGTGGAATTGCTAGATCTCTATATTTAACTTTTTGAGGAACTGCTATACTGTTTTCCAAAGTGGCTACATCATTTTACATCACCATCAGCAGTATAGGAGAGTTTGAATTTTCCCACATCTTTATCAGCACTTCTTACTGTTGTTTTTTTAGAGTCATCTTAGT
The DNA here is from genome assembly GCF_964237555.1 of Oryctolagus cuniculus. NCBI lineage: Eukaryota > Metazoa > Chordata > Mammalia > Lagomorpha > Leporidae > Oryctolagus > Oryctolagus cuniculus. Next base: position 64,580,428 of record NC_091442.1, read on the forward strand.
GAATGTGAAGTGGTATTTCATTGTAGATTTGAATTGCGTTTTCCTAATAGCTGATGATGTTGAGCATCTTTTCCTCTGTTTTTTTTTTTTTTTTCATTTGTATGACTTTTCTGGATATCTGTCCAGAACCTCTGCCTATTTTTAAAATTTAGCTATTTGTCTTTTTATTGCATTGTGAGAGTAATTTTTAACTTTAGATTCAGGTCTCAAATCAAATAGGTAACTTAGAAAATTTTCTCCTCTAGGTTTTCCTTTTTTAAATTTTAATTTTATTTTAGAGATAGAGATAAAGAGAGACAAATAGAACTCCCATGTACTGATACACTTCTCAAATATCCTACAGTAGCCAAAGTGAAAGTTGGGAGCAAGGAACTCAATCCAGGTCTCTCACATGGTTGGCAGGGACCCAACACTTTGAGTCATTAACTGCTACCTTTTAGGGTGTGCATCAGCAAGAAGCAGGATTTAAGAGTAGAGCTAGGACTTGAATACAGGCACACTGATATGGAATGCAGGCATCAGAATTGATAGTTTAACCATTAGACCATATGCCCACCCCTTTGTAGGTTTTCTTTACATGTTCTTGATAGTGTCTATTGAAGCGCAAAACTTTTTTTTTAAATATCACTCATTGTGTGTTACATGTGTTCTTAGCACCCTCTGGACTAATTTCTCTTTTCAAAATGAAAGCATTCGAGTGTCTGAAAAACTTTTCTAAATGAAGTTTGATGTATGTATTTTTTAAAGATTATTTATTTGAAAGGCAGAATTACAGAGAGGCAGAGAAAGAAAGACGGAGAATTCTTCCATCTGCTGGTTCACTTCCCAAATGACCGCAACAGCCAGAGCTGAGCCGATCCAAAGCCAGGAGCCGGGAGCTTCTTCTGGGTCTCCTATGTGGATGCAGGGGCCCAAGCATCTGGGCCATCTTCTACTGCTTTCCCAGGCCACAGCAGAGAGCTGGATTGGAAGCAGAGCAGCCAGGACTCGAACCAGCACCCATATTGGATGCTGGCATTGCAGGCAGCAGCTTTACCCGCTATGCCATAGTGCTGTCCCCAATTTATGTATTTTTTAATCACTTTTGCTTTTGTTACATCTAAGAAAGCTTTGCCAAACTCAAGATCATAAAGATTTCCTCACCCACATTTTCTTCTACATGCTTTATAGTTTTAGTTCTCATATTTAAGTTTGTGATCCAGCTGAGTTAATTTTTTGTGTGTATGGGATGAGAAAGCAATCTGTCTTCATTCTTTTGCATGTGGATATCCAGTTGTCCAAGCAACGTATGTCAAAAAGACTGCTTTCCTTGTTGGATTTCTTGGTACTCACCTCAAAAATCAGTTGACTGCAAAAGTGAGGGTTTATTTACTCTTTTCTGTTCCACTGATATATATTTCTATACTTTATACCAGTATCACACTTCGTTAATTACTATAGCTGTGTAATAAGTTTGGAAGTATGAGTCTATCAACAACTTCTTTTTCAAGATTGTCTTGGCCCTCTTATCTTACTCTTTAATTTTTATTATGTTAAAATGTTTTGTAATATTCTTAAATATATGTAAATATTTTAATTTGTCCATATAAGTGGTAACACTTCTCTTTTTAGCAGCCTGTTTGTTTTAAATTTCTCGTTGGATCTCTCCTCAGCCCTTTATTTCTTAGTAGTACTCAGAGTGATTGCAGTGGATCATTTAAATCATTCAACCCAAAGATCTCTCTCCCACCGTTAACCTGCTGTGGTAAAAGGACAAACACTATTCTATCTTAAGAACATAGATCAATGTTTTAATTATCAAAAAGACATTTACAGTATCTCTATGGAAGACGGTGATACAACATCCTCAGCAAATGGAAAAAAGGGACTAAGCCCACATTAATCCATCAAATGAAAAAGCCTTCATATTACGCCATGTAAATGTTTAAAATATTCAAAATAATATGTGTTATTTATAGAAATATAGTTTAAGAAAAATATATAATGGAATGGTAAATGCTAAATTCAGGGTAACGTGTAAGTAGAAGAATTCACAGGGCTATATTTATTTATATTTGTAATCATTTTCTTAAACTGTATGGTTTGATGGTATATGCATAGATTCTTACTATTCTGAGATATTTAATGTAAGACTTGAATATGATACAATTTTTTTAATGTTTTGAGGAAGTCCCAGGATTTTTTTTTTAACACTAAACTCATTCTAGTTTATAAAAGTTTCATAGAATTTGTTAGTTCAGGAAATTTGTACAGCGAAGGTCAAACATTATTTATCCATGCTTATCAAACATAAATGAGAAATATAGTTGCCAGAAATCTTTAGTATGTAGAAGCATACATAATTAAGGTATCAATGGTCATATACATGTATTCTTAATGAGCAGTTTAAATATAATCTTGACCTCCTTCTTGAGTTCCTTATTTGTCTTAGTTTAGATCTAAAAAGAGGTCATAAAAATCAGTTCTTGCTAACTGATAGATTTAATATGCAGAACAGAAAATAGGTTAGAAATGTTTGAAATCTAAAAATTATGAAATAAAGAAAAGATAAACCAGGCCATTGGTGTATGTGAAAGAACTTCCTAACTGGTTAAGTTTTATTGAAACAATGAAATTCTGTTTTGTGGTACTTAAAATAAGTCTGTGAAATATCTGACTTATAATAATTTAAGGGGACAGCGCTGTGGTTCAGTTGGTTAAAGCCCCAGCCTGCAGTGCCAGCATCTCATATGGCCACTGGTTCATGTCCCAGCTGCTCCACTTCTGATCCAGTTCTCTGCTATAGCCTGAGAAAGCAGTAGAGGATGGCCCAAGTGCTTGGGCCCTGCACCCACACGGGAGATCCAGAAGAAGCTTCTTGCTTCGGATCAGCTCAGCCCTGGCAATTGTGGTCATTTAGGGAGTGAACCAGCGGATGGAAGACCTCTCTCTCTCTCTGGCTCTACCCCCTCTCTGTAACTTTCAAATAAATAAAATAAATATCTTTTAAAAAAATTTAAAATAATACTATCAATATCTACTTAGTGTTAAAAATGTTTTTATACTGTCACCACTCATGTAATTTAAACATTTCATTAAGCAAGGGAATTGATCATGAATGAATTATCATTCAGATTCTTTATTAATTCTGCACAAGATAGTTTTATTTTTCTGAGATTAAGTGTGCTACACTGGATTACACTGCTATTTTTGTGTTTTTTTTTTTCTACTTGTTAAAGAATGTCTGCTCTCCAGAAAGATAAGATTTATTTTTAAAAATAAACAAGACTGGGCTGGCGCCATGGCTCACTTGGTTAATCCTCCACCTGCAGCGCTGGCATCCCATATGGGCACCGGGTTCTAGTCCCAGTTGCTCCTCTTCCAGGCCAGCTCTCTGCTGTGGCCCAGGAGGGCAGTGGAGGATGGCCCAAATGCTTGGGCCCTGCACCCACATTGGAGACCAGGAAGAAGCACCTGGCTCCTGTCTTCGGATCGACGCAGCGCTGGCCGTAGCAGCCATTTGGGGAGTGAACCAACGGAAGGAAGACCTTTCTCTCTGTCTCTCTGTCTCACTGTCTATAACTCTATCTGTCAAATAATAAATAAATAAATAAGACTATACAACGGGGCTTCAAAAAGTTTGTGGAAAATGGAGTTAAAAGGTAATGTGCCTTTTCCATGAACTTCTTGAAACCCCTTTAAATTTATGTCAGTATTCATCAGTTAAGCAGGGGACAGTTACCTGAAAATTGTCAATATAAACATTTACAAATAAAATTTAAAATAGCGATGGGTCTTTTTATTTTTAAATATTTATTTATGTATTTGAGAGAGAGAGTTATAGACCAAGAGAGGGAGAGACAGAGAGAGAGGACTTCCATCCCCTGGTTCACTCCCCAAATGGCCACAACGGCCAGAGCTGAGCCGGTCTGAAGCCAGGAGCTTTTTTCGGGTCTCCTCTGCAAGTGCAGGGGCCCAAGCACTTGGGCCATCTACTGCTTTCCCAGGCCATAGCAGAGAGCTAGATCAGAAATGGAGCAGCCAGGACATGAACTGGTACCCATAAAGGATGTTGGCACTGGTGGCTTTACCCTCAAAGCCACAGCTCTGGCCCCTAACATGGGTCTTTAACCTAACAATTAAAATGCTGATTAAGACATCCACATCTGTCATAAAAGTGCCAGGATTTGATTACTGGTTCCTATTCCTGAATCCCAATTTTATGCTGATACAGATCTGGAAGGTCCTGGTGATGGCTCAGGTAGTTGTGTTCCTGCCACCCGCCTGGGAAACCTGGATTGAATTCCCGGCTTTAACCTAAGCTCATTCCGGGTCATTGCAGGTATTTGGGGGAATGAACAGGCAGGTAAAAACTCTCTTTTCCTCTCAAATTAATAAGTAAATAAGTAGATTTTTAAATATAAAATCAGAACTACCTTTGTAGTCTTAAATCCTCCTATGGGGATTTCTCCATGCTGACTTTAAACTATTATGACTGGGGCTGTTTCTAAGACATTATTTTGTGTATCTTTATTAAATTTACTTTTAGGGTATATGAAAATACCAAGCAACTTGTAAAATTCTCTTGGCTCCCATTCTCCTTGCCCTACCCCCAAATCTGGTTTTTTAGTTCTCGTTGAAGTTTTATAGCATTTGATGATTGTCTCAAAATTGACTGAGAAGCCCCTAGCATCTCCAGAATCACTGAAAAATTCTGTCCAGATGACAGTGCAAATTGTCTTTCTTGATGCCTTCAGAATCTTTAGCATCATACCATTTAGACCTTTTTAGGTATTCATAATAATGTAACTTTATGTAAGTTTTTATTTAGTGAGCATTTCACATGCATTTGATCTCAATCTAGAGAATTCTTTATGGTCTTTATGAAATATAAATCAAATAATGTCTTCCTTGTTAATCTTTCAGTGGTTTCCAACACATTTAGGATAAAATCCTTATTGTTACCATAAAGTCACTATATAGTCTGGCCCCAATCTGTCTACCTGTCTAGCGTTTCTCCTTCCTTTTTCTTAAACTACAGCTTATTTAGTCCATTCTTCCAACACATAAAATTCTCAAAGTCATTCTGGTCCTAGCATATTATGTTCTTTTACGTAGCTTTTCTTTTTCTTTGAGTAGCCTCTATTCATAATGCTAAAATACTACTTTTTATGGAGATAGCTCACTTTGTTCTAAGTGGGACCCCATTATATGCTTTCACAACTTATCACACTATTTTATTATATGTCTTGATTACCTCGATTCTGAATTTAATGGACATGGGGACCCTTGGCTACTTTTATTTTTATTTTTTAAAGATTTATTTACTTATTTGAAAGGCAGAGTTAGAGAATCAGAGGCAGAATCCCCAAATGGCCGCAATAGCCAGAGCTGGGCTGATCGGAAGCGTGCCGGGGCCCAAGGACTTGGGCCATCATCCACTGCTTTCTCAGGCCATAGCAGAGAGCTGGACTGGAAGTAGAGCAGCTGGGTTTCAAACTGGTGCCAGTATGGGATGCCTGCACTGCAGGTGGCAGCTTTACCTGCCACACCACAGCGCCAGTCGTGGCTTACTTTGTAAAACACCTTTTATGGAATAAAAGACCTCCAATATTCCTTGAGTGAATGAATTCCCATTTCTAACGAGTTATTGAGTAACGTCTCTAAGACTTCGAAACAAGTAATACCAGAATCTTTTCAAGTCTATTTTGAGAGGGTAAGAAAATTAATAAACAATAATAATCATGAAAACAAGTTGAAATTGAATGTGAAAAAATTTATCCACCATTTAGTGTTTACCACAATTCTAGAAAACCTCTTAAAAGGTAGTGGTGTGTGTGTGATCTTAATTGATGTGAAAACATGACTGTCATAAAGGCATAGTATAAACATTTAGACTTTTTCTACTAAGCTCTTAATGGGCAAAGGCCTAAAATTTACATGTTTGAGAGTGCTTCATTTTCCTATAAGAAAAGTAGATAAACATTGTTAGAATTTGTCTTTTAAATATGTGTTTCAATTCTTATTTACAGTTTGGTAATAATGTTTTGTATCCTCTATTAACTACCTCACTTTTAAAAGAAACCCTTTCTTGTTTCGTAAAGAGGGAATATAGTGTATTTTACTAAGTATCTGTTACATCTTTAGATCTTTGTTAAGTAAATAAGATTGAAACTTTGGTGTAACAGAGAGAACACTTAGAGTCTTAAGTATTAGAGTGCATGATGCTTTTTTTTTTTTTTTTTTAAATTTTTTGATAGGCAGAGTGGACAGTGAGAGAGAGAGACAGAAAGAAAGGTCTTCCTTTTGCCGTTGGTTCACCCTCCAATGGCCGCCGCGGCCGGCGCACCGCGCTGATCCGATGGCAGGAGCCAGGAGCCAGGTGCTTTTCCTGGTCTCCCATGGGGTGCAGGGCCCAAGCACCTGGGCCATCCTCCACTGCACTCCCTGGCCACAGCAGAGGGCTGGCCTGGAAGAGGGGCAACCGGGACAGAATCCGGCGCCCCGACCGGGACTAGAACCCGGTGTGCCGGCGCCGCTAGGCGGAGGATTAGCCTATTGAGCCACGGCGCCGGCTAGAGTGCATGATGCTTAATACCCACTTAATAGTGTGTATGACCTTGGTAGGTCACCTAACCACCTTGAGTTCTGATTTCTCCTACAGCTAAGTTAAAAATAAAGAGGAAAAAACAGGTTGCTCTAATAAACTAATGTGAAAACACTTTGTATAAAACCTTATATAAACATAAAGCATAAGTATATCTTGTTATGTAGATATTAGGATTTTTATTCAAACAGGAGTGATGCAGTCGTATTTTTTTTTTTTAATGTCTGTGGCAGCAGAATGGAGAACAGATTGAAAGCATGCAAAACTTAAAGCAGAGAGACAAAAGCAGGCAACTGTTATAATCTGTGCCACTAAACATGGTGGGCAAGGGAAGGTATAAAACTAAGGTATTTTTTTGAGGATGAAGCGGAGAGGGACAGACTTAGAAATATTATGAAGGTATTGGCTACTGGATGTTATGGAATGAAGAATATAGAATAGTATTTTGGTTTCTGACTTGGAAAAATTATTAAAGGGAATGTATAAGTATAAAGGTGAAGATGATGGATGACTTGAGGTTGAGATGTGTTTGGAAAATCCAAGTTGATATGGACTGGTTAAATTGGAAATAAGACTTGAAGACTGACCCTGGGACACAGATTTTGGAATCATTGATATGAATTATATATAAAATGATAGAGTATGAACAGTGGAAGAAAGAATCAAACAGCAGCTTTGTGTGATATTAACATTTAAGGCCGGCACGGCGGCCATTGGAGAGTGAACCAACGGCAAAAGGAAGACCTTTCTCTTTGTCTCTCTCTCTCACTGTCCACTCTGCCTGTCTAAAAATAAAAAAATTAAAAAAATAACATTTAAGAGAGGGTTGATTGTAAAGAAAAATACAGGAGTCCTTTCCCACACCCTTCAACTAAAAGTAAAATTACAGATTTAATTTTTAAATACTGATTTATTTATTTGAAAGTCAAAGTTAGAGAGGGAGAGACAGATCTTCCATCTGCTGGTTCACTCCCCAGATGGCCATAAGGATCAGCGCTGGGCCAGGCTGGATCCAGGAGATTCATCCGGGTCTCCGATGTGAGTCACTGGGGCCCAAATGCTTTGGGTCATCCTTCACTGCTTTTCCCAGGCCATTAGCTAGGAACTGGATTGCAAGTGGAGCAACCAAGCCACAAACCAGTGCCCGAATGGGATGCCGGTGTTGTAGGCAGTGGCTTTACTCGCTATACCACCACACCAGCCCCAAATTTAATTTTAAAAGAATTGATTGATGTATGAAATTATGTATCTGTTGGATTTATTAAGGCGGTTTGTGACTTTCTGAGACCCATTGGTGTAAGAAGACCTGTTAGAGTAGGGAGTGAAGGGCAATTGAGGAAGTAGAAACTTGAGAAAAGATTGACTGAAAGGATAAGTCATAAAATGGAAAGAGAGGAGGAATTAAGTATGTGAATTGAGAGATGTTGTGGGTAGAGGGCAGGCACTCATCCTTGTTTATTTGTTGAATGGAAAAAGCCAGGAGACAGAGACAAGGAACTGTCTGCTACATGGTCTCCAAGGAGACAGAGGGAAATTAGATCCAAAATATAGGAGCAAAAATTTTTGACCTTCGTTTTAAGGAGGATTACAAGGGTACTACAAAAAGTTCATGGGAAGTGGAATTAAAAGAAAATGCCCATTTTCCATGAACTTTTTGAAATACCCTAAATAAGAGAGTTAAGTAAGATTAGTTGTGGTGCAATATGAATTGAATAGATGGTCAAAGCTTCTCACTTCCTTCTAAACCAGGTAGCAAGATTGTCTGTTCAACTTAACATGTTAGAGACCTGGTGAGACTGGCAGAGCTTTGAAATGAGCATAGAGAAGGCTATGCTGTATACATGTTGGAGAATTGCAGATTATCTTTGAAAGATTTGAGAGATTGATGACTATATAGATCTTTAATCTCCATGAGATCCCCTTTGGTAATTTTGAACCTAGATAATACTGACATGATGATACATACTTTTAAATCAGTAGTATTGTATTAGTGTATTCAAATCATGGCAATAATCCAGTTTGAGGCACTCTCATAAAATCCCATGTAACCCACTTTGCTAGGAAAATGATAGTAATTAAACCAGCCAGAGAACTCAATCATAAACAAAGTGATCTGGAATATACATTTACTTCACTTTTGTATCCTAACAAAATAATCCCAAACTATATTTGTAATTATTTTTATGCTTGAAATTTAATTGGCTGTCATTAGTTTTGCTGGCCTCAACACTTATACTTCAGTCTACACAATTGATTGTACTTTATGATATATGCAAATATATAGAAATGTATATATACAGATACATAAAGCTTATATAAAACAAAAACATTTAATCATTAAATGCCAGAAGACAGAAATGTAGAAAGAAAAACACCTGTGTATACCTGTTTCAGTTTAAAAAGGTAAAACATTATAGATAATGTTTCCCCAACCCCATCTCCTTTCCTCTCTTGTTTAGGCAGCTACTACAAATAAATAAATAAATAAATAAATAAATATATATATATGCAGCTATGTATAATGTATAGTATATATTATTTGTGGCATGTTTTAAAATATTCTGTAGTTACACTCTGTGTACATATTTGTTATTTTAATATACTTGTGTTATATTGTATAATTCCTTTATTCAATGTTGTAATTTTGAGATTTATATTAACGCATGTAGTTGTATTTTTCATTTCAGTTTTTGTGTAGTATTTCATGATATGAATGAAAACATTGGAGTTTTCCAGTTTCATTCTTGCAAATTATTCTATACCAAACATTGTTATGGTCCTATCCTTAGAAATATGTGCACAAGTTTCTGAAGGATAGCATTTAATAGTACCAATATATGACTGTTATATTCATATCTTCATCTTTATTACGTACTGCCAAATTATTTTCCACAATGAGAGTTCTTGTTTATTGCTCCTCTGCCCCAGCAGTATAAGAATTGCTTATCTTCTCCATATTTTATATTACTGACACATAGACATAGACATGTGCTTGTATGTTCACCATTTTCATGGAATGATAGCTCTTTGTGGTGTTAACTTGCATTTTCCCTATACTGTTAAGGTTGAGCATCTTCTCATATACTGTATCAGTTCTGATTTCCTATTCTGTAAATAATCTTTTTTCCCATAATTTAAAGAAATTCTTTGATTATAAGCAGTGTAAATATCTTACCCAGTCAGTATCTTATCACTTTACTTGGTGGTGTCTTCTGTTGAGCAGAAGCTTTTAATTTTAACCTTGGCAAGTTTTTCCATTTTTTAAAGATACTTTGATTTTTGTTCTAACTCTTCCTATATTTTAAGGCAACAAAATTTTTCCACTGGATCTTTTCAAAAATAAGTACTTTTGCTTTCACATCATTTACCTTTTAAATCCCTCTCTATTTTTGTATAGTTCGTTCTGCTTTAGCATAGCATGTGTTCCTAAAAATCTCCAGGCTGCACAGAAATCAGGAATAAAAACTGCAGGACATATGGAGAGAATGGGATTGTCAGACAACACCCAAAAACTTTCTCAGTGACAGTTTTTAAAATTTAATAAAAATGGAAGCACACTTTTACATACTCATGTTTAAAAATTCATAAGTGTTATTATAAATGAAACATTTTAGTTTGAAGAAGGTGAGGTTTGCTCATGGAACTGAGATTCAGGAGGGTTGCAGATTGTGAGTTATTATGAAGTGATTGTGCAGCTTATGAGTTGTGAAATTTGCTATGAAGTTTTAACAGCAGATGTGGAGGGTGTATCTTATAACAGTCATGGTGATTTTAGGTGGTGTTTGAGTTCTATGTGTTTGGGCACACTTCTATACAGCTTCATGCAGTTGGGTAGTTTCCTGTGTTCACTAAGTGTTTTTATTCTCCCTTTTTTTAAGATTTATTTTGTTTATTTGAAAGACAGATCCTCCATCCACTGGTTCACTTCCCAAGTGACTGCAATGGCCAGGACTGGGCCAGGCCAAAGACAGGAGTCTGGAACTTCATCCTGGTCTCTCATATGGGTGGCATGGGCCCAAGCACTTACGCCATCTTCTGCTGCTTTCCTAGGTGGATTAGCAGGGAACTGGATTGGAAGTGGAACAGCCAGGATTCAAACTGAGTCCTGCTGAGCTACAAAGCTGGCCCTTCAGCAAGTGTTTGTTTCCGAGAGGGTTTGGACTAGAGTTAGGCACTTCTGCATAAAATTTTAAGGAGATATTCATTATTAGGGTCCTTCAGTATCTCACTTACCTCATTCTAGTCTCAACCCTGTGTGGATACAAAATGCTTAAGTATGTACTGTGATTTGTGCTATATGCATATTGTTCCTTAATATACCAATTATTATGTTAAGAACCCTTAACATGAGATCTGCTTCACTGGAAGCACACTTTTACATACTCATGTTTAAAAATTCTTAAGTGTTATTATAAATGAAACATTTTAGTTTGAAGAAGGTGAGGTTTGCTCATGGAACTGAGATTCAGGAGGATTGCAGATTGTGAGTTATTATGAAGTGATTGTGCAGCTTATGAGTTGTGAAATTTGCTATGAAGTTGTTTTTTTTTTTGGGGGGGGGGTTTCATTTTTTTTAACTTTAAAATATAAATTTCCAAAGTACGATTTATGGATTACAATGGCTTCCCCCCCATACCGTCCCTCCCACCCACAACCCTCCCCTTTCCCACTCCCTCTCCCCTTCCATTCACATCAAGATTCATTTTCGATTATCTTAATATACAGAAGATCAGCTTAGTATACATTAAGTAAGGATTTCAACAGTTTGCTCCCACACAGAAACATAAAGTGAAAAATAATAGATGATTTTTTTTAAATGATGATGAAATCAGATCAGACCTATTGTCATGTTTAATCCCAGTGAGAGTCAAGTTGGGAGTTGATAATTTCTTTCTTTCTTTCTTTTTTTTTTTTTTAACAGAGGATCAGTTTAGTATGCATTAAGTAAAGATTTCAACAGTTTGCACCCCCATAGAAACACAAAGTGAAATATATTGTTTGAGTACTCGTTATAGCATTAAATCTCAATGCACAGCACATTAAGGACAGAGATCCTACATGAAATTTGCTATGAAGTTTTAACAGCAGATGTGGAGGGTGTATCTTATAACAGTCATGGTGATTTTAGGTAGGTGTTTGGGCACACTTCTGTACAGGAGCCAGGAATTCAACCCAGGCATTCTGAGATGCAGGCATCTCACGAGGCATCTTCATCTCTCAGCCAAATGCTTGCTCCTCTTTACCAAACTAGGGATCGAAACCTACCCTCCCAAACAGTATCAGACTCCAGCAGTTTTTCATACAAGTACTGCCGTATCCACAAGGAACAAATAATATCTATCTTAAAGCCACTTCTTTGGAAAATAGAGTAAAAATTAGCCTAAGTTTGTTCAGCCAAGTAAAGGAAAAAAATTTGGTATGCACAGAAAATTTTTATCAAATTTAACACTTAAATCGTGTTATTGTTAACAGATGCTGAATAAAAGGGAACTTATCTAACTTAATAAGCAGTTATCAAAACCTACAAATTACCTTAATAATGGTAAAACTTCAAATAGTCCCATTAAAATCAGGACAAAATTATTTGCTGTCTCTTCACTTAAATTATTTTGAAGGCCCCAGCTAATGATTAGGGAAGAGAAATGAAAATAGAATTAGAAAAATGTTGGGGGCCAGCACTGTGGCAAGTAAAGCTGCAGTGCCAGCATCCCATATGGGCACCAGTTTGAGTCCTGGCTGCTCCACTTCTGAGCCAGCTCTCTGCTATAGCCTGGGAAAATAGTAGAAGATGACCCAAGTCCTTGGGCCCCTGCACCTGAATAGGAGACCAGAAAGATGCTCCTCACTCCTGGCTTTGGATTGGCACAGCTCCAGCCATTGGGATTATCTGGGGAATGAACCAGCAGATAGAAAACATCTCTCTTTCTGCCTCTGCCTCTCTCTAACTCTGCCTTTCAAATAAATAAATAAATCTTAAAAAGAGAGAAAGATAAGGTACATTATTTGTAGCAACAATATGGTTTTTAATATAAGAAAATCCAAAGGAATCCACAAATAGAGCTATTGAGTTCAGCAGGCTAATAGATATGAGATTTTTTAAAATTGATTATTGCCATGCAGTTATAAAACATAACTGATTAGAATAAATATAAAATGCATAAAGCAGAGAACTATGAGGTTTCTATGAATGAGTCCAACATAAGATCTTTATGGGGAAAACATTAAACGATACCTGAATAATGGAGAGATGTCCTCTACCTATGGGTAAGAAGACTCAACATTGTAAAAACGTAGCTCCCCACAAATTAATTTGTTAGTTTAATACAATTCAAAGTAAAATGTAGGAGTTTTTTGGGGGGAGCCTGATGAGCTCATTTCAAAACTCATCTGAAAAGCAAATGACCAGGGATAGGTAAGACAGTTTCAAAAATAACAAGCTGTAAGGACTTACCCTAAAATATGAGAGTACTTCAAAAAAATTCAAGGAAATGGAATTAAAAGATAAGTTTATTTGATGTGAAAAAATTTTGAAATTCATACATTTGCAGGATCTTTAGACAGTTCATAAGGAATATTTAAGAAAAAAAGTATGTGTGGATCTCAAATTTCTTCTACCAAAATAAACATTGTGATACCATTTTTTCCACACTTAAAAAGGTTTATTTTTGAAAGATTGACAGGGGAAGAGATCTTCCATATACTGGTTCCAAATGCTCCAGTAACCAGGGCCTTCTGGGTCTTCCACATGGTTTTCAGAAACCCAAGTATTTGGGCTATCATCTGCTGCTTCACAGGAACATGAGCAGGAAACTGGATTGGAAATGCAGAGTAGCTGGGACTGGCACCAGGCACTCCAGTATGAGATCTAGATGTCACAGGTCATGGCTTAAGCTGCTGTACCATAGCACCTGCCCCCCACTAACTTTTTGAAATACTGTCACATCTAGACATCCAGATTAAAGCAATTATGACCCTATGAAATTAGCACAATAATAAACACATAAGTGAATGGACTAGGTGAAAATAGTTCTTATAATGACATTAATTTGTAAGAAAAAAAAACAACAACAACAAAAAAATCAGATATCAAGTGTCTTGTTTAAATTGCAAGGGAAAAATCTAAAAATTTCTAATGGATGATATCCAACTAATTATAATTTTAGGAGACAGATTTTTCTTAAACATAGTCCTTCAGTTCTCCTTTTCTCACAAATCTTAAATTCTACAATGCGGGGGCTCTCAGTTGCATAATTCTGACAGTGGGTTTGGAGTACTGGTACATAGATAATTCTGCATACCGCATGCCTACTTTTAGGAAATCAAACTGCTCATGAATATTCTGTAAGAATTATGAGGTTTTGTTAGAGTGGGGCCTTTGTTTTAGCTATCTTTAGATATAACTATGGGTTTTTTTTATTCATAAGGTGCTGTATGGGATAAGTATAGTAACATTAGAATGATGATCACCTAAAAACTTTACCTCTATTATTAATTACACATATAAGCTTTAAATACCTCCCTAATCCTAACTCTTGAGTTTGTGACTGATTCTGGTTAAATGGGGACCAGGGGAAGTGTTTCTAGAAAAGGATTCAAGATAATTAAAAATTAGCAACAAATCCATATTTCATAGGAGATAAAATATTGTCAGAATAAATTTTTAGTTTTTTTGGCTTATAATTTCTTTACTAGTGAACACCTACTTTACTTTTTGTGTCACTGATGAGAAACTAAGCGATTTTAAATAAGATGAATATAGTTTCTTCAGTGCTTGTGTATCACACATTTGAAATCAATCAAAAACAAGTCCTGCTAGCAGAATTTTCCCTGTGTAAGAAACAGAAGCAAAAAAATTAAAAAAAAGAAACAGAAGCAATTTTTTATTGACTTTTATTTGTAAAGAAGCATAATAATTTTAAGGTTTTTCCCAAAAATTGATTATAATTACTGTAATCAACCTTGTCAACCCTTATGAACCAGCTTTCCCAACCTTCAAAAAGACAGTAAAATGCTTAAAATTAATATACTCTATTATAAGTCTCTTGTACAAGAATCACAATGCATTGTAAAATTTGATTCTTAAGATTATTTGAATTTTTATTCAGTTGAGGAATATTTTCTTGAATCCTTATTACTCATTTTTAGAAGTGTTATTGGAGGCGGAGAGCAGTGTTGTGGTGTAGTTGTAAAGCCACTGCCTGTGGCACTAGGTTGTGTCCCAGCTGCTCCACATCAAATCCAGCTCCCTGCTAATGGTGTGGGAAAAGTAGCAGAGGATGGCCTCAGTATTGGGTTCTTGCTACATGTGGGAAACCTGGATAAAGCTCCTGGCTCCTGGTTTCAGCCTGGATTAGTCTGGCCGTTGAGGCCATCTGGGGAGTAAACCAATGAATAGAAGATCTCTTTCTGTCTCTCTTTCTTTCTTTGTAACTCAGACTTTCAAATAAAAGCATCAGCAATTTTTAAAGATTTTTATGTCAATACATGTCCTCAAGTAGTAGATATTTATTAAATAATAGAAATAATGCTTTATACAAGTAAACTTTTTTCTAAATACTAAGTGGAATTATCATTTATTATATATAATCCTTTAATATAGGCATATACTTTATATTAAATGAAATATCAAAATTAGGTGACTATTCTCTTCATGTATTTCCAGATATTTTCCTTAACTCATTTTTTTTGTTTATTTCCCTTTCCTTTTTTTATGTTTTTTTCTAGGTACCTAGTTGATAGTCGCTGGTTCAAACAGTGGAAAAAATATGTTGGCTTTGACAGTTGGGACAAATACCAGATGGGAGATCAGAATGTATATCCTGGACCGATTGATAACTCTGGACTTCTCAAAGGTCATTATTTTTTTTTTCTTTCAATTTTGTACATGTGTTAACATTTCAGTATATAAATATCAATGGGTGTATGTAGAAAGTGTTCATGTAACTCAAAATTTCTTTGCGTGAAAGATTTGACTTAATGAACTGAGTATTTTCTTTGTGTGTGTGTATATATATATGTTATTCTTTATCATGACAAATTTCATTTAATGTAATAAGGATTTAATACTACCTAAAGCTTTAAATGATTAAAAAAACAAAACTCTGTCTTATCATTTGGGGAAATGATGTATCATATTGTTTTTCCTAGTGGGCATATGACTTTTAATTAGAGGAACTTTGATAAGTTTTTGCATTCTTGAATTTTTGCGTTAGTCTTTTATAACTCTCATAACTTGGCATTCTTTCTCTATGTCTCAATACATTTAAGGGGGAATAAAGCATATGCATAACTATCAGATCTTTTATTTCTAGTCAAGACGAGGTAACAACAGATTTACCTTCCCTACCTGAAACAACTAAAGCCCTGAAAAAAATACACAAAATTGTGATCTTCAAAACACCGTATCAGCAATAAAAAAAACAGCTATCCCTGAGAGATGAGAAAAAAGATGAGTTCTGATTGCCTTCAGTTTACTGCATTGAAAAGAGAAACCCATGCAGACCCTCACAATCTACTTTAGTGGAGGAGTCAGAGTTTGAAGTCCAGGGAGACCAAGATTGCTTGAGTTTCCAAGATTGAATATCAGGAGAAGCAGCTTATAGAGGAGAAACCTAGAGATCTAGGAAGGATTTCTTGGGATTCTTCAAGTTCTTGGTCAGTGCATACATGTAAGGAAGCTGCAAAAAGCCAGAGAAAGAACCACCCAAAAAGAATTAAGGTTTATATAGTATCAGGAATAGTTTGTTTTCTCCTCAGCTAGAGTAGAAAACCTCATAATTTATGGAACAGACTGCAATATGGAAAAATTAATTTTCTTGCTCCAGAAACCTGAAATCATCAAACTATTTTCAGGTAACTTAGCTGCATTTCAGAATGAAATTCAAAAGAACTTTAAGAATACAAAAACATCTAGTATCCCACAATTTAAAATTTATACCTTGGATCTGACTAAATATTACTTGACATGCAAATAAGCAGGTAAATATGATGACCCATAAAAAAGAAGTATAAATCTTAAAGATCTCACCTTTCCAAAAAGTGGGAAGAAAATGAGTAGAAGCAAATGAGATACATATAAAATAACAATCTGGTCGATTTAAACTCAGCTTTATGAATAATCACATTAAATGTAAACCACCCCCATTAAAAGTAAAGACTGTAAGATTTAGTAAAGAAGTTAAGACCCAACTGTCAGCTGGTCACAAGAGACCTGCCTTAAGTGTAAACAGATACAGTAAAAGTAAGAGATGGAAAAAGATATGCCTGCTGTGATAAGCAAAATTCTAAGACTAAACTCATCATTGCTGGTTTTGAAATGGAAGGGACAAGACAGGTAGCCTCTAAAAACAGACAGGTCTGAGGCTGACAGCCAGCAAGTGAACAGGGACAGCAGTGCCATAACCATAAGGGATTAATTTTGCCAACAACCTAAATGGACTTATAAATGGATGCTTCAGCAGAGCCTTCAGATATGAGCTGACATCTTGACTTTAACCTCATGAGATTCTATGCACCAAACACACTGGGGCCTAACTGAACTGCTGACCCACAGATATGGGAGATGCTAATGGTGTTGTTTTAAGCCATTATGGTAATTTGTTATGCAGTAGTAGAAAGCTTACTAGCATTATCAAAAGAAAGCCAAGTTGCCTTGTTAACATCAGACATTTAGTTTTAGAGCACAGAATAATACCCAGGATAGAAAATCACTTCAAGAAGATAACTGGAATGGGACATTTCATCAAGAGAATCCCGGTCGGGGCGGCGGATTCTGTCCTGGTTGCCCCTCTTCCAGGCCAGCTCTCTGCTGTGGCCCGGAAGTGCAATGGAGGATGGCCCAAGTGCTTGGGCCCTGCACCCCAAGGGAGACCAGGAGAAGCACCTGGCTCCTGCCTTCGGATCAGCGCGGTGCGCTGGCTGCAGCGCGCCAGCCGCAGCAGCCATTGGAGGGTGAACCAACGGCAAAGGAAGACCTTTCTTTCTGTCTCTCTCTTTCACTGTCCACTCTGCCTATCAGAAAAAAATTAAAAAAAGAGAATGTAATAATCCTTAATATATACCCACTTAATGGGATAATTTAAACTTGTGAAGAGGAATGACAGTGGGAAGATAGGTGAAAAGAAAGTATCAGCTCTTGATCCCCTAAAGACACACTGAACACTGGTTTAATAATGAATACAGGCCGGCACCGCGACTCAGTAGGCTAATCCTCCGCCTTGCGGCACCAGCACACCGGGTTCTAGTCCCGGTCGGGGCACCGGATTCTGTCCTGGTTGCCCCTCTTCCAGGCCAGCTCTCTGCTGTGGCCAGGGAGTACAGTGGAGGATGGCCCAAGTACTTGGGCCCTGCACCCCATGGGAGACCAGGATAAGTACCTGGCTCCTGCCATCGGATCAGCGCAGTGTGCCGGCCGCAGTGCGCCGGCCGCGGCAGCCATTGGAGGATGAACCAACGGCAAAGGAAGACCTTTCTTTCTGTCTCTCTCTCTCACTGTCCACTCTGCCTGTCAAAAAAAAAAAAAAAGAAAAAGAAAAAAAGAATACAGTTGTGCATCCCCTATGGGAAAGTTCAGAGACCATTTAAGAATTTACAGTACTCTGAGCACAGATCTGAGAACAACCAGATTGAAACAAGAAAAGTGATTTTATTTTACCCACATGAGCCTTCTGTCTAAGGCAGCACAATTTAGAGCCAAGAGATTATCTCATCCAAAGAGTTCATACCTGAGGAAGAAGAGAGGGAAGTGTCTACCTTCCCAGCCTTTCAATGTGATGTCTGAGAGGCCAGTTTCTGTTTCACCTCATACAGAGCCCTGATGCCTGGGGAAAGTTAACAAGGAAGTAGGAAAGGTGGTTTCTGCAACTAGAATACTGTGCAAGATGGAGAGAAGAATAAGAACCCAAGGCTTTTCTGCTAGGAGGGAAGGAGACAAGTGAAGTACCCTTCTACGTAGTTTCTGTCTTACCTTCTGTTCCTGACTGAACTAATATAGTCCTGACTTAAGGGAAGTTAACAGCAAATAAAAGGGTGAATGGCTTACTGCATCTGCTGTTGTTCTGCAATATGGAGAGGAGGCATAGACCTGAGGTTTGTCCCCCAAAGAAAAGGAAGAAGACTAGAATGTGCTGCTAGTGTCTTGGCCTTTCAGTGTGCTACTTCAAAGGCTATTTCTCTCATCTCACCCAGTGTACTACTAGGACTGGCATAATTTGGTGGGACAGTTAAGAACAAAGGAAAAGAGATAGACAACTTGCTGTACCCAGCAAAACATTATAGGATTTGGAGAAGACTCAGAACCCAAGGTTTCTTCATGTTGAGGAGGGGGAGAGGATTAGAGTATGCCTCCCCACAATGTTCAGGCCCACGGGAGGGAGAAATCATAGGCTCCTGATAGGGGATGGAGAAGAGGGTGGGGGCAAAACCACTGAACCTTTCTAATTATGAATCTATATGTCTAAGTACAGAAAAGATACATCTATAAAACCAGGCCTACTAATACAGATTTTTCCCTATCAAAGCCAATCCATAAAGACTAGAGAAGGTGTCTTTTTCTTCAGCTGCACATACACACATGCAAAGCTACAAGGAGCAGGGAAACATGACATGCACATACACATAAAAAATGTCCAGAAACTGACTCTAAATAAATGGATTGCCTGACAGAAAATTTGAAATAATTGTCTTTAAAGAAGCACAGCAAGTTACATGAAAAAGACAACTAAACTAAAATCAGGGAATAAAAAGTAATACAATGAAAATACCAACCAAGAGATAGAAATTATAAAGAAAAATCAAACAAAATTTGGAGCTGAAAAACTGAAAAAATTCACTAGATGTCTTTGAACAGCAAACTTGATCAAGTAGACAAATTGGCAAACTCAAATACATGATTTCAAATTAGGCAGAACAACAAAAAAGAATGAAAAACTAAAGCCTGAGAAATTTGGGGGATATTATCTAGCAACCCAATATGTACATTTTAGGAGTTCGAGAAGGAGGAAAGAAAGTAAAAGTGCCCCAATTCTGGTAAGGAAATAGTTATTCAGACTCATGAAACCCAAAGAATTACTGAACAGCACTGGTAATCAGCTTGACCCAACTGACATTTTTGGAGCACTCCACTTACCGGCATAATACATTCTTTTCAGGTGTACACACACAGAACATGTACCAAGATAGATTTGGGGGATAAAGCATGTCTCAATAAAGTTAAAAGCATTCAAGTTATATAAAATATGTATTCTTACTACAATGGAATAAAATTCATTTCAAGGAAACCTAAAGCCCTGGTGGAAAAAGTAGTGAAAGACTTGAACAAACACTTCACCAGAGAAGACAGCATTTTCAAAAACATGCAAAGATGCTCTGCATCATTAATATTAAAGATTAAAACCACAAAAACATACGACTATATATGTATTAAAATGACTATTTTAAAAAACAATTATTGATGTAAAGAGAACAGATTTCATGTATTTCATAGATACAATTCTAAGAAAATAACAATACTTATCTCCCTCCCACAATCCCCCTTCTTCCTTTTTTCCTCAATTTTTGCAAAAAGATAATTTCAGTCCACTCTATAATCACAGGCTTAATGCAGCACTAATGGTAATATTCAGTAAGTAATGTAGAAAGACCACAGTTCCACAGAAGTATAAACAGGTTCTAAAGCCAACAATCAAATCACAACATGTTCATTTCATCCCTATATATTTTTTGTATTCTATATTAACTCCCACATATCAGAGAAAAAATAATACTTGTCTTTTGAGGACTGGCTTATTTCTTTTTTTTTCCTTTCTTTTGTTATTTATTTATTTATTTTTTGACAGGCATAGTGGACAGTGAGAGATAGACAGAGAGAAAGGTCTTCCTTTGCCGTTGGTTCACCCTCCAATGGCCGCCACGGCCGGCGCACTGCGGCCAGCACACCGCGCTGATCCGATGGCAGGAGCCAGGTACTTATCCTGGTCTCCCATGGGGTGCAGGGCCCAAGTACTTGGGCCATCCTCCACTGTACTCCCTGGCCACAGCAGAGAGCTGGCCTGGAAGAGGGGCAACCAGGACAGAATCCGGCGCCCCGACCGGGATAGAACCCGGTGTGCCGGCGCCGCAAGGCGGAGGATTAGCCTAGTGAGCCGCGGCGCCGGCCTGGCTTATTTCATTAATCATCGACGGACCCAAACCAATTGTTGTCAAGGATGATAGAGCAAGTACATTGTTTCTGTGATGTGATACTTACTGTATAACCAAGATGGAAAATAATCTAGCTTTTCTTAAAAAGTTAATTATATATTCAGCACCCATCCTTAAGAGTTTATCCAAGAGTTTTAAAACATTAAACATTAAAAACATTATCCAAATGAAAAGTGTACTAAATGTTCAGATGGTGTTATTTGTAATAGAAAAAAATTGTGAAATGCCTATTGATTGATACCTGAATGCATAAACTAGCTGTACTATACCTATTTAATGAAATGCCATTCAGCAATTAAAAAGAATATACTTTTATTGCATAAAAATGCATAATTATGTGGCATGAAGGAAATTAAAAAAGAGGATTTTTTCTTCATGTAGGATTCTAGAAAATTTGTCTATAATAACAGACAGTGGGTACTTTTTTCATGTAAAATTCTAGAAAACTCATACTAGCCTATTAATTGTGAAACACGGATTACTGATTTTGGGGGAACAGGACAAATGGGGCCTGGGTAGAAAAGAAGGAGAGATTACAAAGAGCTGTTTGGAAACTTTTGGAGGGGATACTATGTTCATTATGTTCATCATTTTAGTGGTGGTGATGATTTCAGAGTTGAGTTGATATGTCAAAACTTACCAAATTTTATACTTCAAATATGTGCATATTATTATGCAGAGTATATTGGTACAGAAATAACAAGTTATCAGTTCTGTATTTAGTTTGAGAGTATTCTTTACCCCTTAAAAATGACCATATCATTTTATTCTGCTACTAGATAGAAATTGCTATTTGGATTCTGGTGTTTGTATGATAAAAACCATTTACCTAACCTCCCAGTTTTTTGTAAAAAAATGCACAAAACTCTGGATTTTTAAACTTTTTCATATCTTAAGTTTTCTTCAAGGCATTGATTTATAAAAGAAAAAGAATTGGGTATGGCACCATGGTGCAGTCCTGTGGCGACCGCATCCTATACAGGCGCCAGTTCTAGTTCTGGCTGCTGCTCTTCCAATCCAGCTCTCTGCTGTGGCCTGGGAAGGCAGTAGAAGATGGCCCATGTCCTTGGGCCCCTGCACCCATGTGGGAGACCTGGAAGAAGTTCCTGGCTCCTGGCTTCAGATTGGCGTAGCTCTGGCTGTTGCAGCCATTTGGGGAATGAACCAACGATTGGAAGACCTTTCTCCCTCTCACTGACTGTAACTCTGCCTCCCAAGTAAATAAATAAAATCTTAAAAAAATAAAAAAGAAAAAGAATTGGTAATAAATAGATTTTTGTTTGATTGAGGCTTTATAATTTTCTGTATGTGTAACCTTGGGCAAGTTAATCAACAACCCTCATATTTGCTAATTAAAATGGGTATCTGCCTCATAGTATTGTTTTGAAAATTTAGATACCATGTTTTTTTGTTTTGAAAATTGAGATAACATTGTTTTTTTCATTTTGAATATTGACAGCGATAACATGGTTTTCTATACTAAAACATTGTGCTGTACCTGTAATTTTAAATAGGACCTTGAACAAGTTATTAAGTATTCTGATTCATAATGGAGGTGCCAGTCCTGTACAGCTGTTTTGAGATTTGAGTGAAATAACATGGTTATCTGCTGTAATATACATGTGTAGTAAGACCTTAGAATATATTTTTTATTATTTCTTTTATTTTTTTGACAGGCAGAGTTAGACGTGAGAGAGAGACAGAGAGAAAGGTCTTCCTTCCGTTGGTTCACCCCTCAAATGGCCGCTCAGGAGCCAGGTCTTCTTCCTGGTCTCTCATGTGGGTACAGGGCCCAAGCACTTGGGCTATGCTCCACTGCCCTCCCAGGCCACAGCAGAGAGCTAGACTGGAAGAGGAGCAACCGGGACAGAACCGGAGCCCCAACCGGGACTAGAACCCAGAGTACCAGCGCTGCTGCGGGCGGATTAGCCTAGTGAGCCGTGTCACCGGCCCTTTTTTATTATTTCTAATAATAAAATAATTCCATAGCTGTAATTACCTAGATTTGCTTTGTGATGTGAGACGAAAAGTATTGTGAAATCATAAATATCTCTATGATACTTAAATATTCAGATGTTTTGTATCAGTGTAAACTTATTAAACAATAGCCACTCAGTTGGAACAGTAGCAAGTATTTTAAAAATCGACTTAACAGTTTGTGTGACTATGTTGAATTTTAGTAACAGTTTAGACTCTAAACCACATCACATAATAGCTTCACTGTTTTATTCTAGGGAAAAGATGACAATAATTGACTAAAAAATGTTTTTCAGACGAAACTGAAGCATTTATAGGGGTCATACTGTTACATTCTGGAACTGAAGGACAATACAGTTCTTATCATTTTGTTAATGAGTGTGAATAAGGATTGATTTTAAATTAGATATTAGCATCTCATATTTCTGATATACATCAAGATTAAAATAGGAAATAATGATGAATTAAATTTTTATATCTGCAGTAAGGGAGTCAAAAAGTGGTTCATGTTCAGTGTCTTATAAAAAATAAATTGAAAGAGTTATTTTGAAAATGCCACTGTACTTGACCTCACAAGTTAAGATAGACTGAGCTATGATTTTGTTTTTAAGTTTCTTCCAAATGAGCTCTTTACTGTTAGAATTTAGCAGCTGTTTACATTTGGACAATAAAACAATAAAGTTTCTCACATTATTGGCCAGACATATAAAAACAATACCAGCACTAGTTGAGATCAAGTTAAACCATGATATTATGTATTCTTAGTAATTTTCCATGTCACTGAATCTCACCATATTATTCAGTGATAATGTATCATGATTAGTTTTGTATTTCTTCCATACATAGTACAATTACATTTTTCTTTAATTGCTTCTCGAATATGGCTCAACCCAAGAACCTCATTTTCTGTTTCCTTCCTTAATTTTCATCTACTTTTTATAGTAACAAATAAGCTTACTCTACCTCCATTCCTTCTATATATGGATATTTTTAATATCTGATAGCCTTCTTTCAAATAAGACATAAGATGAAACACATAGCAAACCCATTCTTCTGAGCATTGGATGGACAAGTTCCCAGATTTCTCGCACTTTAAGCTGCCTTACTGAAGATATTCTCTTGTTCTTGCATGCACAGACTTTCCAGTATCATTTTAAAAATCAGATAACTTCTTTAAATAAGAAGTCATACATTTTATAGTAAATATCAAAAACTAGTACTTAAAATTTTACACTTCACATTTTCTCAGTATTTGAAATTTTTTCATTGTTCCATGAGATACTTCTTCATTAATTTTTCAAAGTACTTTGATATGATCATAAATTGAGGTTTGTGCAGTATTTTATTTTTATACTTTATTGTAAAATGGTCAGATGACCTTGACAATTCTGAGAACACATTCTTTCTTTCACAATGTCCTCCCCACTGAAGTACACTTCTCTATTCCCTTTCATTTAATTTACCAGTGGTTACATAATATAACATTAATAGGTAAAAGTGGAGCACACATGGCTCTCTTTTACTGTTTTATATTTCCGGATTTTTTTTTTTTTTTTTTTTTAGATTTATTTATTTACTTGAAAGTCAGAGTTACCCAGGGAGAGAAGGAGAGGCAGAGAGAGAGAAAGAGGTCTTCCGTCTGTTAGTTCACTCCCCAGTCTGTCACAACGGCTGGAGCTGTGCGGATCCAAAGCCTGGTGGAGTTCCTTTTTTTTTTTTTTTTTTTAAAGATTTATTTATTTATTTGAAGGCCAGAGTTACACAGGGAGAGAAGGAGAGGTAGAGATAGAGGTCTTCCATCCACTGGTTCACTCCCCAGTTGGCCACAACAGCCAGAGCTGTGTCCATCCAAAGCCAGGAGCCAGGAGCTTCTTCCAGGTCTCCCAAGTGGGTGCAGGGGCCCAAGGACTTGGGCTTTCTTCTGCTGTTTTCCCAAGCCACAAGAGAGAGCTGGATTGTAAGTGGAGCAGCTGGGACTCAAACCGGCACTCAAATGGGATGTAGGCACCTCAGGTGGCGGCCCCTCCAGATTGTTTTTGTTTTTATTTGAAGTTAAATAACCTTTGTTATTTTATTTAAACTTTTTTCTTTTTATTAATTTCAAATTTATGAAAGGTAGATTGCAAGGTAGTGATACGAGTTCCCATATATCCTTCACCTCATTTCCTCTTTATCATCTCAGTACACTTGTCACAATTAATAAATGTAAGTTCTTTCATCTGAAAGTTTCTGAAAATGTTTCAAATTACTAGTTTTCATCAGTAATTTAAAATTTACAACTAAGAAAAAAAGAATGAGCATAAAATAATACTTTGTATCTGCTGTTGAAGTTGATAACATGAGTTTTCTCATTTAAATTTCCAACTTTTCTCAAAGTTTAGTATGATTCTGTGATCATAGATTGATCCTAGAAAGAATAACGTTTTGTTAATTTTTTCTGCTTTTTTCCTTCTTGATTTACATCTTTAAAGCTTAATAGGAATAATATGTACTCATTGTTAAACTGCTATAAAGAATAATTTTTCTTCCCATGTCTGTTAATTAAAACTCAGAACAAGAAAATCTCCTTTAAGTTGGTTATAATTCATTGAACTATTTGATTTGCTGCATTTTGTAAATTTAAATGATCAGATGAGTACTAGATAAGGAATGTGATGGACATATTTGATGGACATATGGACAAGGATATGTGATGGACAAGAAATTGCTTCTAGATCCTTGTCGTGCTTTGTACTCAATTTTTTAGTTTCTTCAAATTTTAGAAATTTAAAAAGTAGATTGTTAGAATTAAAAACATATCAGAGGCCGGCGCCGTGGCTCACTAGGCTAATCCTCCGCCTGCAGCGCTGGCACTCTGGGTTCTAGTCCCGGTTGGGGTGCCGGTTCTGTCCAGGTTGCTCCTCTTCCAGGCCAGCTCTCTGCTGTGGCCTGAGAGTGCAGTGGAGGATGGTCCAAGTGCTTGGGCCCTGCACCCTCATGGGAGCCCAGGAGGACACACCTGGCTCCTGGCTTCGGATCGGCACAGCGTGCCTTCCACGGCAGCCATTTGGAGGGTTAACCAACAGAAGAAAGACCTTTCTCTCTGTCTCTCTCTCTCACTGTCTAACTCTGCCTGTCCAAAAAATAAATAAATAAATAAATAAAATAAATAAATCAGAACAGCTGCTTCCATTTTCTGTGAAAAGAATCTGCATTATAGACCTTGTGGAATAATTACATGGTTTTCAGCACATAAGTCTTGGAATCGTTGTAAAAGGTTATTGATTTGCTTTGAATTTCCTACATAAGCTGATGGTAGAATGAACACTATTGTAATGTGAGGGATATCTCATAGTTTAAATATTAGAAAAGTATTCCTTCATCAAGTCTCTTGGCTAACAACTTACTTTAGTACTTTTTGAGAACTTAATTAAAGAGAAATTATATTTTAGAAAACTGATGGTTCACATTGTTTCAATTGTTTCAATTGTTCCACATTGTAAGCTTTTAAAGCAGCAGTTTATTTTGCATTATGTAGGAAATTTCAACTTTTTCAGAGGTTTTCTCAGAATTCTTTCAAATTCTTAAATTATCCTGTATGAGATCAAAAAATTTGTGATGTATATAGCCAAAGTGTTTAGAGGTGTACACTATTGTCTCTTTTTATATATTGAGTTTAATTGTTCTTTTGCAGATGGTGATGCCCAGTCTCTTAAGGAGCATCTTATTGATGAATTGGATTATATACTATTACCAACTGAAGGCTGGAATAAACTTGTCAGCTGGTATACATTGATGGAAGGTCAGGAGCCAATAGCACGGAAGGTACATTTTAAGAATAACTGAATATAAATTTTGGTTTTCTTCAACATTTTATTCAATGAGTTATGAAGCATTAAAACTTATCTTAGAGAAAAAGACCAGCGAAATACTGTACACTAAATTATAATTAGAACTTTTAACACATGCATGCTTTTCTAAGGATACTACATATTGTTAAGTAATCCTCACAAGAAACTCTATAATAATTGTTGTTCACATTCTACAGATGTGGAAATGAGGATGAAAAAAAGAGGGTCAGAGTCTTTTAGGAGGTCACATCAGGATAGGAAGTTAGGAAACCTAACTGTCTTTTCTGTGCTGCACTGCTTTTTTGATAAAACAGAAAATAATGGAAGAAACTGTTGAAAAAATATTTTTTGTAACATTAAAATGTTTTAACTTCAGAATGTAGATTTTTTTCATATCCTTAATTTTAAAGTTGTTTGTTACAATTATAATCTAGAAACATTAAAACTGACCAATTTTTCTGTCATTTTGGGGTCTAAAAATTGACTTATGAAAGTTAGGATATTGGTATATTAGAATGCCAAATACTTAAAGTAAATCAACCAACTTTACATAAATATTTGATAATTTATTCAGGGGTGGGCATGGGATAATGGGAAGGGGCTAGAATCTCTTGACATAAATTATTTATATAGGGGTTTTTTCCCCTCCATATAGAAACAATTAAAAAGTCAAATAAGATAATACAAGGGTAAAAATCCTGCAGCACATTGAACATTATATGGAACTGATGCTACATAATGCTTTATGAATAATTCATATTGTATATCTATGGTTAAGATATATTAGAATCTGTCTTAATAAGAATATGCCTTTAAGTCTTAGTTCAGTTCTTTGATTTCATTCTTTTTGGGTTTTTTTGGTGGCCATTTCACAATTAGAATTCCTCTTTTAGGCATGCCAACAGTGGTCTGGTTGCTTTATCTGCAGTTGCTAAAGAACTGAGTATTTTGAACAAAGAATAGCCCATTTCACTATAAAAGAACTAGAAAAAGGTCTTCATTCCTAGGATAAAGGAAAATTTATGTCCAGCTTTTCTTCAAATGTATTAAATTATGAATTTAATCTTAATACACCTTTTTTCTTACAGCTAATTATATTGTATAAATTTTCACTATATAGATTAGCCAACAACTTCATTGCTATTATTCTTTGGAAAATGACTTTAGATTTCTTGAAACCTCTGTATGATATGTGAGTTAGGAACCCTAGCTGTAATGCGGAAACAAAGTTAAATATCGTTCTGTGCCTCAGATCATCTCTAACATGTTTAAATTATAGTGTCTGGCATTCAGTTTAAAAAAGAAAAATAGGCAGATAAACAGAAATACAAAGGAACCAAAATCCAAGAAAAATAGACCCCTAAAGAATCCATATAAAGCCTTATTAGGTAGAAACTTAAATACTGTGCTTATTATTAAAAAAAAAAAAAGAAAAGTAGGGCAAACTATTACACAAGAACCAAATATTATTCTGAAACTGAAGCATAATATGAAATACAGAGTTAATGTTCAATTATGATACTAAACAGAATTGAAGAGATAATTTGTAAACTAAATGGTGCCAGTGGAAAATATATAGTTTGTAGTTTAGTGACAAAATTTGAAAAATACAGAAATATTGAAGGTATATCTGGAATATGGTGAATAAGTTTAACCTGAATGCTTGTTGCTTGACTATTAGAAGGAGAAAAAAGAGAGAATCAGAATTAATACTTGAGGAAATAATAACTGAGAATTTTCCCAGACTGAGAAAGATAAGCTGGTGATTCAAGAAATGCTGTGAATCCAAAGCTGAAAAAATGCAAACAACATGTACCCAATAAAAAAATTGAAAAGCAAAGGCAAAAACATAATACCAATAGTAGCTGCAGAAAAAGGTAATCAAGGGATATTCACAAAGTTCATGAAAAATGTAAATAGTGAGAAAACTTTGTATGGATTTCAAAATTTGTTGAATCGAAATTAGCTTATGTTTTAATTTCATTTTTCCTCAAACTTTTTAAAATACCTTCATACTATTTTCAAAGTAAGGATAAAATAAAACAGTGGAATTCAGAAACAGCAAATGGTCTTTTTTTTTTCCTAAAGATTTATTTATTATTTGAAAGAGTTACAGAGAGAGAGAGAAGGAGAGGCAGGATGAGAGAGAGGTCTTCCATCCACTGGTTCACTCCCCAGCTGACCACAATGGCCAGAGCTGCATCAATCCAAAGCCAGGATCCAGGAGCTTCTTCAGGGTTTCCCACCAAGGTGCAGGGGCCCAAGGACTTGGGCCATCTTCAACTGCTTTTCCAGGCCATAGCAGAGCACTGGATCAGAAGTAAAGCAGCTGGGTCTCAAAGCGGCACCCATATGGGATGCCACCATTGCAGGAGGCAGCTTTACCCACTACACCACAGCACTGGCCCCCAAATTGTCCTAAGGTATGTTAAAAGAAAATAACTGCCAACATAGAATACTAAGACCAAGGAATAATACTTCAGAAAAGAAGATGAAAAATCCAGTTAAAAGAATTTATTTATTTATTTATTTATTTATTTGAAAGAGATATCTTCAATTCACTGGTTTACTCCCCAAATGACTGTACCAGCAAGAGCAGAGCCAGGCCCAAACCAGGATCTTCATCCTGGTTTCCCATGTGGGTGGCAGGGGCCCAAGAACTTGTACGATCTTCTTTGCTTTCCCCAGGCCATTAGCAGGAAGCTGGATCAGAAGTGGAGCAGCCGGGACATGA
The DNA here is from genome assembly GCF_964237555.1 of Oryctolagus cuniculus. NCBI lineage: Eukaryota > Metazoa > Chordata > Mammalia > Lagomorpha > Leporidae > Oryctolagus > Oryctolagus cuniculus. The sequence continues at coordinate 64,609,754 of NC_091442.1, forward strand.
ACTGACATCTGTATAGGATGCTGGCTTTGCAGGGGGCAGCTTTACCCACTATACCTAACATGAACCCTGGAAAAGCCATTTTAAACAAAAAATGATACAATATGTTATCCACAGACCTATCTCTCTCTCTCTCTCTCTTTTTTTTTTTTTTTTTAAGATTTATTTATTTATTTGAAAGTCAGAGTTACACAGAGAGAGGAGAGGCAGAGACAGAGAGGTCTTCCATCTGATGGTTCACACCCCAATTGGCCGCAATGGCCGGAACTGAGCTGATCCGAAGCCAGGAGCCAGGAGCTTCCTCTGGGTCTCCCACATGGGTGCAGGGGCCCAATGCCTTGGGCCATCTTCTGCTTTCCCAGGCCACAGCAGAGAGCTGGATCGGAAGTGGAGCAGCTGAGTCTCAAACCAGCACCCATATGGGATGCCAATGCTTCAGGCCAGGCATTAACCCACTGCGCCACAGCGCCAGCCCCCACAGACCCAACTTGAAGTACAAAATAGTCTTCAGAGTGGAAAGAACAATTTTCCACAAGTAAACATGTAGACTTATAGGAAGTAATTATTATGAATGAATCATAATTTAGAACCTTTAAAACATTAATTATAAGTTTTATGGGGTTAAAATATATTTAAAATTTAACTTCATAGTACTATTAGCATGCAAATTAATAGCCTTTAAGAAGATCCTTAATGATCTCATATCCATGTCCTTGGGTAGTCCCCTTCCTATTTATACCAAGATTGGTCTATATGGCCAGTTAACAGCATATAGCAGAACTCATGGGAACATTACTTAAGGATTAGATTTTTTAAAAGACCATGCTCCCATCTGGGATGCACATGTACTCACTGTAGCTTTCTCTCAGTCATTTCTTAATCGGAGTTCAACTGCACATGGCAAGAATACTCAGGGAGCCTATGGAGAAGCCCACACGGTAACAGAAAAGATCTTCCATCTAATGGTTTACTCCCCAAATTCCTGCAACAGCTAGGACTGTTCTAAGCCAAATTGAGGAGCTTGAAACTCCATCAAGGGGACTGGCACTGTGGCGTAGTAGGTAAGGCTACCGCTTGCAGCACCAGCATCCCTTATGGGCACCGGTTCGAGAACCAGATGCTTCACTTCTGATCCAGCTCTCTGCTATGGCCTGGGAAAGCAGTGGAAGGTGGCCCAAGTCCTTGGACCCTTGCAACCTCATGGGAGACCCAGAAGAAGCTCCTGGCTTCTGGCTTTGGATCGACACATCTCTGGCTGTTGCAACCAACTGGAGAGTGAACCATCAGATGGAAGACCTCTCTCTATCTCTGCCTCTCCTTTTCTCTCTGTGTAACTAACTTTCAAATAAATAAATAAATCTTAAAAAAAAAAAAAAAAAAAAACAAAACCTCCATCCAGCCTCCCATAATGGGTGGCAGGGCCCCTAGCACTTCAAGCTATCATCTTTGTCCCCCAAGATGCTTAGCAGGAAGTTGCATCTGAAACAGAGCAGCTGGAACTATTGGTGTTCCCAAGCAGTGGCTTAACCTGCTCTGCCACAACAAGTCTCTCTGGAAAAGAATGATCACATCTTCTAAGAATACTTACAGTTACCTTTTTTTTTTTTTTTTTTTTTAGTTTTTTATTTATTTACTTGAAAGAGTTGCAGAGAGAGGTAGAGAATCCGTTGGTTCACTTCCCAGATGGCCGCAATGGCCGGAGCTGAGCCAATCTGAAGTCAGGAGCCAGGAGTTTTTTCCAAGTCTCCCACGTGAGTGCAGGGACCCAAGGAGTTGGACTATCTTCCACTGCTTTCCCAAGCCAAAACAGCTGCATTGGAAGTGGAACAGCCGGAACTAGAACCAGCGTCCATATGGGATACCAGTGCTTCAGGCCAGGGCTTTAACCTGCTGTGCCACAGTGCTGGCTCTTAAAGTTCCATTTTGAACTCTTGGTCTTTTAGTTCTTTTCCTCTCACTATTGTAGTTATCTAGTTATCTACTTGAGCTAGTCCTATCCTGATGCCAGGAACTACTATTTACGTACAGTAGATACAGGTGCTTACTAAGTGCTTTAAATGTGCACATAGCTACTTCAAAATACTAAATCTGGGAGCCAGCGCTGTTGTGTGTTAGGCTAAGCTTCTGCCTGTGGTGCCAGCATCCCATATGGGTACCAGTTCATGATCTAGCTGCTCCATTTCCGATCCAGCAATCTGTTATGGCCTGGGAAAGTAGTAGAAGGTGGCCCAAGTGCTTGGACTCCGTCACCCATGTGGGAGATCCTGAAGAAGCTCCTGGCTTTGGTTAGGCCCAGATCCAGCCATTGTGGCCATTTGGGGAATGAACCAGTGGATTGAAGACCATTCTGTCTGTCCCTCTCTCTCTGTAACTCTTATCTCTCAAATAAATAACAAAAATCTTTTAAAAATATATTAAATATGTCCATCAGGCCTAGTGTCATCAAATTGCTTTATAGTACCAAATTTCTTTAGAAATTATTTTTGTTTCTCTTCTCATTTTGCTGTGTGGGACACTTGGAATAAAGTAGTTTCTGTGAAACTTTCACAGATAGATATAAAGAATAGACATTACAGTTATCAAATATATTTATTGCCTATATAAAATACCCTCTGATTTTGACAACAAAGAGAAGTTTTATTTAATTTTGTATACACTTGTATTTCTTTAAAAATTTGGTAAAGAAACCTTGCCTTCATTGTGGCCCTGAATTAATGAAAGTATTTTTGCATGTCTATAAATCTTAAATTTTGGACAAGGAGCTAGATTTCATTTAGTGCTTGAACCTTATTTATGGTAATATAGCAGTTTTCAGTTTGAGTAAACTTACACTGTCACCTATAGTTCTTAATCCTAAATATCATTTCTGAATTTATTTCAAGTGTATCTTTTAATGGTTATAATTAAATGAATACCTTGTTTTAACAAACTTTTCCTTCCTGTTATACAGTCTTCATAACCCTCCTATTCAGTGGTATTCTTATAGACAGTTTTGATGAAGATAGGAGACTTTATGAATTTAATATAAAAAAGATATTATATAATTAGTCTGTATATGATATAATAACACTAAATCATAAATATACCAGTTCTTTTTTCACTGCTATGATGCTATTGTTTTCAGGCTTTAACAATTTATAGTGTTCTTTTGAATTAAAATAATTAGCATATTTTTCTAAGTGGAGCAGTATTGTAACACTACTTTTGAATAATAAATATCTTAAAATATAGTATTGAAATGTGATGATATAGGTTTTCACAATTTATGATGTTTTTGGAGAGAATAAAAAATTCTGAGAAAACTACTGAATTCTGGGGCTGACATTGTGATGCTGCAGGTTAAGCTGCTGCCTGCAACACTGGCATCCCATATGGGCACCGGTTTGTGTCCTGGCTGCTCCACTTCCAGTCCAGCTCTCTATGAATCTAGGAAAGCAGCAGGAAATGGCCCAAGTCCTTGGGAACCTGCTATGCACGTGGGAGACCCTAATGAAGCTCCTTACTCCTGTCTTCGTCCTGTCCCAGCCCTGACTGACGTAGCCCTTTGGGGATTGGCAGATGGAAGATGTGTCTGTCTCTCCCTCTCTCTTTGTAACTCTTTTTTTTTTTTTTTTTTTTTTTTTTTTTTTTTTTTTTTTGACAGGCAGAGTGGACAGTGAGAGAGAGAGACAGAGAGAAAGGTCTTCCTTTTTTGCCATTGGTTCACCCTCCAACGCGCTGATCCGAAGGCAGGAGCCAGGTGCTTTTCCTGGTCTCCCATGGGGTGCAGGGCCCAAGCACTTGGACCATGCTCCACTGCACTCTCGGGCCACAGCAGAGAGCTGGCCTGGAAGAGGGGCAACCGGGACAGAATCCGGCACCCCGACCAGGACTAGAACCCGGTGTGCCGGCGCCGCAAGGGGGAGGATTAGCCTACTGAGCCGCGGCGCCGGCCATGTAACTCTTCATTTTAATAAATCGTTTAAAAAATGTGAATCCCAGTAGTGTGGATTTTGAACTAATCTTTTGTTTTCACATATCTCAAAATGACTCTTTGTTCAATCACCAGTTTCTTTCCAAGAAAATACCTATTAGCATTAAAAAATTATTATTTTTTATTTGAAAGAGTTACACAGAGAGAGAAGGAGAGGCAGAGAGAGAGAGAGAGAGAGGTCTTCCATCCGTTCTTTTCATTCCCCAATTGGCCGCATTGGCCGGAGCTGCGCCGATCCGAAGCCAGGAGCTTCCCCAGGTTCTCCCATGCAGGTGCAGGGGCCCAAGGACTTGGGCCATCTTCAACTGCTTTCCCAGGCCACAGCAGAGAGCTGGATCGGAAGTGGAGCAGCCAAGACTTGAACTGGTGCCCATATGGGATGCCGGTGCTGCAGGCGGCAGCCTTACCCGCCATGCCATTGTGCCAGCCCCAAAGTCATGCTTATTGCTTATTTGTAACTCAGTATAAATCATGAGGGATTTTCATTATTTTGTATTTATTTTATGTTATTTATCCCTTTTGTTGCTCTGTTGTTAGTCATTCTATTTGTCTTTTTTCATTGTTGTTCATAAACTGTGATTTATCTCAGTTTTAGCAACCTGTGGTTAGTAGCTACCTTAATGTTTTATTATTTTAGAATTTTATTTAGATACTGAATCTCAGCAGAAGTTCCTAATTGATAAGAATATTTGATTCCTAGTTTAATTTATATATACCAATAAGCAATCTTTTGACATTAAATTGTTACTTAAAAAAAAAAAAAGATTTACTTATTTACTTGAGGCAGAGTTACAGACAGAGAGAAGGAGAGATAGAAAGGTCTTCCATCTGCTGATTCACTCCCTAAATGGGTGCAGTGGCTGGAACTGGGCTGATGTAAAGCCAGTGACCAGGAGTTTCTTCCTGGTGTCCAATGCAGGTGCAGGGGCCCAAGCACTGGGGCCATCTATTACTGTTTTTCCAGGCTATAGCAGAGAGCTGGATGGGAAGTGGAGCAGCCAGGACTCAAACCAGGGCACGTATGGAATGTCAGTTCTGCAGACGATGCTTGACCTACCATGCCACACTGTCGGCCCCAGTTGTTAAATTCTTAACCTCAAAGTAAATCAACATAAGAAGTTTAAGATAAATCTTCTTAGTTAGGAGTTATCATTTATATATTAGTTTTATAAAATGAATCAGAAGTACAGGCTGTTACCTGTTTTAGAAATTTGTAACAAGTATGACTAAGAGATTATATATGACAGCACGTCAGAAAATTGTATAGTGGATTACATAGTAAATACTGGATAAACTCTGTTGGAATATTTTTTAGCTGAAACAGTTTTTCCTGCAAGTGAAACAAGTTTATAAGTTCCTTACTGAACTGATGTAAGCTTGTGAGTGTTATCTGACAGTCCCTTGGAGCCTCCCTTTTGCCATATTTGTCTAATGTATCACATATCAGTCTGGTTACTATTTTTAGAAACTGTATTCATGACTGAAATCCTACAGTTAACCTTTAGAAGATCAAAAGGAAATATTCTTACTGAAAAGGTGACCCTGATATATACGTATTTTTTCTTTTTATGTTTTATTGCTTGCATGTTTAACAGCTTTCTTTTCCATTTGTGGCATTAAATTACTAAGTGTGTATTTAAAGGTCAAACAAAGTCATTTTAAGATGAAACTAACATTGGTTACAGGTCCAGAGGTATAGATTTTGGCAGTAGTATTTACAATTATCATTTTAAAAGTTGTATTTTAACATACAGAGTCATGATATAGCCATTGTTAGGTTGCATTGTATAAAGTGTAACTTTTTAAAGATTTTCTGCTGGAGATCACTACTAGAAGCTAAAAATATGTCTATCTTTAATCAGAGCTGCTTTTATATATTTATGTATATTTATTTGCAGAGAGAGAGAAATATACATAGTCTTTTGGGTAAACCTCCTCATCTTAAATGTTGAATATATTCCTAATCAATAGTGTACCAGAATATCTTTATAGATCAGTAGAAGGCTTTTCCAAACTGGTAACGTTTGAGGTTACAGTTATTCATCTTCTGTTAAATATTAGAGCTTCCAAAACTGTTTCTTGTTTTTTAATATTGACATGTTTTAATAGTTAGTATTTTTCAATGGAGATCTGTAGTTTTTTTCCTAAGCCTCTTTAGAAAAATATAGTGCCATTAGAGTGAAATATATTGATAGAATTGATACTGATTTGTTTAATTTTTTTAGGTGGTTGAACAGGGTATGTTTGTAAAGCACTGCAAGGTAGAAGTATATCTCACAGAATTGAAGCTCTGTGAAAATGGAAACATGAACAATGTTGTAACTCGAAGATTTAGCAAAGCTGACACGATAGGTAATGTAAGATCCTGTCTCTCTCTTAAACCATTTCCATGATATCTTTAGTTATAATTCTGTTATATGCTAATATTATAACTATTTTGTAGGCTTTTATGTAAATATTAGATTCTCAGCCTTGATTCAATGTATTTATTGATTCTTGCCCTATCTGCATTTATTAAATTAGTTTAACATTTGTGCTATTTTTACCTTTTAAAAAACAATTATTTTTAAAATTTAACACATGAAAAATGTGTATTTGTGAATTTAAATTGAAATAGAGCTTTAAATGAAAATTAAATATAACTTGGCTAGGTAATATGAAAAATGGCAGTTGGTTAGCTCCTTTATTCTCTCAGTTTCTTCTTTTGGACTATAAATACAGTTAAGTGTCTAAGACAGCAAGCTTAACATGATATGATGACACATTGATATTTATTTTGTTACTGTTAATGAATAGGCTCCTTAAATAGTTTCTATATCATCTCAAATATAAATAGACCAGATTCTGTCTATAAATTTATATATCTTTATATAAATATATACTAAAATATGTTTTTAAGATCAAGAATATACTGGGTAGTGTTTTTAAATAAATGCTTGTGAATTCAATAAAAGTACTGTCCTTTTTGTTTCATAAAATAAAAAATTATGAAAAGTAGTTAATTTCAAATAAAGATGTGGTAAAACAAGATTAAAGATAATACTGGACTTGTTGGAAAATGCAGATAGACAACAGAGAGAGAACATGAACACAGAACTTGACATGAAAGAGAGTTTAGCAAGTTTAATAACACTGTTTAAGATTTCCTAATTGGGACCGATTATTAAGACAAGTTTCACTAAATATAAAATGTTTCTTAATTTCATAAGTACATTTTGCTTTCATTTCTCCATTTCATGGCAAGAAAATACTTTTACCCTATATTTTTCTTCAAGTACATAAGTGCTTGATTAATCCAACTATTTTTACCAAATAAATTATTAGGTTATGAGCTTTTTATTTCTTCATCTTTATTTAGCTAGAATATTTGTAACTTTATTCAAGTTAAATAAATTCATCTTTATAAAATGAATTCTTCAAAATATTAGGATTTCCATATATAAATATCACTTTATTATAATTATTATGGATAAATTGCTTAACATTTCCAGATCCATGGAACTTATTTAGGAAAATAAAACATTTCTGCGTTGAAAACTGAACGTTTTCAGTATTGTTAATCATATTAGTATGTGTATAATAGGAATCCATAATTCTGCCTAACAAGCATAGTCTGTTAAAATTGAGACTAATTTCTGAAATTTATAGCCAAGTGAAATATAAATGATGGCCGGCGCCGCTGCTCACTAGGGTAATCCTCCGCCTGCGGCGCGGGCACACTGGGTTCTAGTCCTGGTCATGGCGCCGGATTCTGTCCTGGTTGCTCCTCTTCCAGTCCAGCTCTCTGCTGTGGCCCGGGAGGGCAGTGGAGGATGGCCCAAGTGTTTGGGCCCTGCACCCACTTGGGAGACCAGGAGAAGCACCTGGCTCCTGGCTTCGGATCAGCGCGGTGCGCCAGCCACAGCACGCTGGCCGCAGCAGCCATTGTGCGGGTGAACCAATGGAAAAGGAAGACCTTTCTCTCTGTTTCTCTCTCACTGTCTACTCTGCCCGTAAAAATATATGTGTGTGTGTGTGTGTGTGTGTATATATAAAAATGATAAGCTTCCTCTTAAAATAGTTGATACAGATAATGTTTGCTGGTTACTTTAAAATTTGTTCTTGTCTCCCAATCTCATTTTAATAGAAAACTATATGTAAATATGGGACCATCAGAAATCTTATTTTGGACTTTACTGGACATTTTAAAATTGACATGAAAATCATAAACTGGCTTAATTTCTAAATTCAGAACAGCATTATGGTGTTCTCATGTTAAGTGCTGTATAACTACTTGTCAGTGAAGATAGTAATTAATAAAAAGAATCTCTGCTTCAAAAAATTATAAGCTAGCATAGATTTTAATAACATAGTTTAAATATACTAATATTTGAAAGTGCTACATACATTGTATACATACCTTAAAATTATGTGTGAATTCTTATATAACTAAAATTTCTCATTCTGTTAAATTAGTGCTCTTCATACTGAATTGTTGATACTTTGGTGGTTCATTAAACAGTTCTGCGAGTTCAGAATTGGATGGAAAATATCCAAGTACAAAATACCAGTACAGGGCCGGCGCCGCGGCTCACTAGGCTAATCCTCCGCCTAGCGGCGCCGGCACACCGGGTTCTAGTCCCGGTCGGGGCGCCGGATTCTGTCCCGGTTGCCCCTCTTCCAGGCCAGCCCTCTGCTGTGGCCAGGGAGTGCAGTGGAGGATGGCCCAGGTGCTTGGGCCCTGCACCCAATGGGAGACCAGGAAAAGCACCTGGCTCCTGCCATCGGATCAGCGCGGTGCGCCGGCCGCAGCGCGCCGGCCGCGGCAGCCATTGGAGGGTGAACCAACGGCAAAGGAAGACCTTTCTCTCTGTCTCTCTCTCTCACTGTCCACTCTGCCTGTCAAAAAAAAAAAAAAAAAAAAAAATACCAGTACATATGAGGATACTTCAAAAAGGTGCCTAAAGTTTACTTTGGTACAAAATAATGTAGAAATTATTTCATAATATACATTTTTTCATTCACTTTTTGAAGACCTCTCATATAAATGTACTAGGTCACAGTTTCTTCTGGTAGTTCTTAGTTTAAAATGTCTGAAAGTCTTTATTAAACCGAGTTTGCTTTTTTTTTTTTTTTTTTTTTTTTTGACAGGCAGAGTAGATAGTGTGAGAGAGAGAGACCGAGAGAAAGGTCTTCCTTTGCCTTCACCCTCCAGTGGCCTCTGCGGCCGGCACACTGCACTGATTCGAAGCCAGGAGCTTCTCCTGGTCTCTCATGCGGGTGCAGGGCCCAAGGACTTGGGCCATCCTCCACTGCACTCCCAGGCCACAGCAGAGAGCTGGCCTGGAAGAGGGGCAACCGGGACAGAATCCGGCACCCCAACTGGGACTAGAACCCGATGTGCCGGCCGCAAGGCGGAGGATTAGCCTATTGAGCCAGGGTGCCAGCCCTGAGTTTGCTTTTTAAGCAAAAACAAACAAAAAAAATGCAAAGTCCCGGTCAGTGTATCAAGCCAGGACTTTTGGAGGCTTCATGTTTCTTGTTATGCAAATTAGCAGTTATTGAACAGTTGCTATGCTTTAGGCACTTGACAGGAGTTTTCTTATTTGTAACCTCAGCAACCTTATACGCTCATCTTGTAGATAATGAAGCTGAGGCTTAGAACCTGCCTCGTTTTAGTTAGTACTTCAGTTCCATAATTAGATTTCTTAGATCTCTTATACCAGAATCATCTTTCTTAATTGTTGCCTTACACAGCCTATGAATGCTAAAGAAGCATTCATTTTAGAGATATTAACTGTTTTTTTATAGGAAGTGAATTATGAAATAAATAAATTGGATATTAAACTAAAAATGAATGTATATTTTTCCTTTGTGATCTTTTAAAGTATCTTAAAATTATCAAAATCAGTATATACAGGAAATTTAGCTATATAAATAATGTAAACAGAAATAGGAAATGCATATATGTGGCTGCCTGTTGTTAACAAGTTAATAAAATATTCTGTAGTGCTACCTACATTGATTTATAGCAGGGATGAGCATCATCCAACCTGCAGGCCATGTAAGGCCCACAAAATCATTCAGTTTGACCCTGCCAAAGCAACCACGGGCAGGACTCAAAATGCAATAAACTTATATAGGTGGCTAATTTTTAAAATAAATTTATTTAAATAAAGAACAAATTTCAGATATTTCATATATACAATTTTAAATAGTTTTTAAGTTGACAATTTTGTATGGTTCATGAATGATGTTATAAAGATCCAGATGGCCCCTAGTAGAACAGAGGCTCCCCACCCCTGACTTAGAGTGAAGAAGTGATAGTTGTCATAGGCAAGATCTGAATAACTTACAATAGCAAGGCCAAAGTACTTTGTCCTTTAGTATTTTTTCTCCATAAATAAATTTATTTGGGCATTGCATGTGTTCTAGTAAGATAGATTAAAATTTGGTTTTAGGGCCAAAGTGTGTGGTGCAGCAGTTAAAATGCTACTTGGGACATTTTGTGGGTCTTACAAGGCCTACAGGTTGGATGGTCCCCACATCCCATGTTGAGTTGTCTGATTTGAGTGCCAACTACTCTGCTTTCCATCCAGCTTCCTGCTAATGCACCCTGGGAGGCAGCAAGTGATGGCTCAAGTGGTTTAGTCCCTGCCATCCACGTGGGAGGCACAGATTGAGTTGCTGGCTCCTGGCTTTGAACCGGCCCAGCCTTGGCTGTTACAGCCATCTCAGAATGAGCAGTGGGTGGAAGATCTCTGTGTGTGTCTCTGCCTCTGCTTTTCAAATAAAATGAAAATAAGTTAAGATTTTTTTTTAATAAATGAAAATTTGGTTTTCCTTTAAGGATAACCACTGAAAACATAATTTTTGTTATAAAACATTTTTAAAATGCTTTATGAATTTTGTTTATTAATAGGCTCAATCCACATTCTTACTAAATATGCCGTAATATTTGCCGTAACAGCTATATTTCTATTACCTGTATTAATGTTTTTCTACCTCCTGTGCTTATCATTAACTTAAAAATAGTCAAATTAATGTATGGGGAAATAAACACATAGTCTCACGACGTTCTCAACTCCAGGCATCTTGTCCTGCATTCCGACTACAGTCACCAGTTCTTCCCGTGGTTATACCCTGCACTGTTATTATGACCGTACTTGGCATTATCTTTAGCAGTATTCTATCTGGCTACCACTTGTCTGTTCCCATTATCTCTCTGTGTCCACTACATTAGACATTTAGTCCTACCATTCCCTTTCCACTCTGTCATGATATCTAATAACTTGTAATTAAGAAATCTTGGTTTTCTTAACCTGCCAGCAACATTTTAATAGAATAAAGTACTTTTCTATTTAGAAACACTTTCTCTTCACGTAGCTTCAGGGCACTTTCTTACTTGGTTACATCTTGTCAGAGTCTTTGTGAGAACATCTTGGCCTTTCTGACTTCAAAACATCAGTGTTTATATGCTCAGTACTTGAATCTCCTCTTTTCCTTGGTAATTTCTTCGGGTCTCTTGGATTTAAATATTTTCTGCATGTTAATATCTTAAGTTGTATGTCCTATAGAAAATGCTCCCTTAATTCCAGTATCAGCTTTCTCATATCTTCAGTTGTATATCTGGTTAGCATCTCAAAATAATTATCATGATAAACCTAATTCCCTCTGTTTCTTCCAAAACCTGCTATCCTGTCATTCCTCCACATCTGAGTAATTTCAACTTGTTTTCTAATTACTCAGGACAAAATTCTTACCATCCTGATTTATTATTTCCCATCCTGTAATTAGTCTAGCAGTATGTTTTAGTAATTCCTTTAGAATCTGTTGTCAATGTGGCCACTTAATAATGCTTCCATTGCTACCACTTTGGTTTGGATTGCTGCAGTAACCTAGTCTCCCGTCCTTGACCCCCTGCATTCAGACTTCACTAACAGCAAAAAAACATTGCTTGTCATTGGGATGGACATTTGACTTAGTGGGTAAGATTCTGATTAGGATGCCCTCAACCTTCATTGGAGTGTAAAAGAAAAAAAATTCCCGACTCTGGCTCCTGATTCCAGGTTTTTGCTGATGTAGACCTTGGGAGGCCATAGTGATGACTTAAGTAATTGGGTACCTTCCCCACATATAGGAGACCTGTATTGCATTCCCAGCTCCCAATTTCAACTATGCACCAGCCCCAGCTGCTGCAGGCATTTGGGGAGTAAACCAGTAACAGCTCTGTCTCTATAAATATTTTTTTAATTTAAAAAATAAAGTATCTGTCATATCATGCTACTTCTCCAAACTCCTCAGTGGCTTCCTTCCTCACTGAGAATAAAATAGAAATACTTTGGTAACTCACAAAATTCTGTATATTCCTATAAATGTTCATTTATGGGCTCATTTTTACCTTGCTCATTCTACTTCAGCCACATTGATGTGTCACCCCATTCTAAAATGCCAAACACCTTCCCAAATGAAGGCCTTTATGTTTCTATTTCTTCAACTTATAGTATTCTTTCCCTGTATTTCAAGGTGCTTCAAAAAGTTCATGAAAACTGGCTCAAAAATAAGTATTGTTTTATAAAAAAATTTTAAAATTGTACATTTGAGGGAATCCTCAGAAAGTTCCCAAAAATGTATATTATGGAAAAACTATGTACCTTGAAATCTTTTGCAGTTCTTACTACAAACAGAATACCTTGTATAAGTAGATTGCAAAACTCAATGAGGAAGAAATCTCCATGTTTATAGATGGTATGTCATATACCTATAATATACTATACAAATATCTGTGTGTATTAGTAGGCAAAAAGTCCATAAGAAGACGAAAATGTTAACAGTAGTTTTATCTAGGTAGATATTTATATATCATTATTTTCTGTATTTTTGCTCTGAGCAAAAATTACTTCTACAGTTAGGGAAAAAGTTAATTTTTATGGAAAGACTAAGACTACTCCTTTGCCCTCCTTCCTAGGTAATGTTCTGTTTCTTGATCTGAATGCTATTTCCATGAGCTTGTCCACTTTGCATATTTATCACACTGTACTGATGATGATTAGTGCATTTTTCTGTGCACATATTCTGCTTCAATAAAAAGAACAAAAGGAAAAAATTCAACCCTGCCATAATAGAGAGCCATGACAGTATATTTATTTGATGTAATAAAATATGTAAATATTGTAGGTAACTTGCTTTAAGTTTTGAGATGACTGTACAATTTATTACTGACTTAACCCCTAATCAAAGTTTCATTGACTACAAAACTATTACAGTACATTAGTTGCTAAGTGAAACATAAACAATATTATTGGACTGAATTTAATTATGTAGTATAAGTGTAGATTTTGATTTATTTGGAGAACATGCTTTTTCCAAAACCAACTGTTCTAAAATTTTAAAGTATTCTCTCTTTCTTTATTTGTCATGTTTTAATTACAATTTTCTTGACTCTGCTGGGCAAGTTATTAGCCAGAATTAGATAGATAGATATATAGTATTATGTAATTTTCAAAAATTTTTAAAGATTTATTTAACCTCTCATGAGTACTGAAACTTTGTTACATCCAGATTCTCCAATATGTAGATCATCCTGTGTCTTACTTTATACTAGTTAAACTGTTGCTGTTAAAAGAAAAAACTTCCAGTTCTGTAATGGGGAAAATACATGGTGTATTGGGTGAATAAGAAATTTTAATCAATATAGAAATCTCTTCAATCAAATGCTTTTCATTTTGTTCATATATTCTAGCTAGATATTCAAACTATAAATTAGATTCAGTTTAATATGTTATTCTTAGAATATAATGAAAAATACTTTCCATCTATAGCATCTCTTAATCATACTTTAATATTTTTAACTTCTACATATTCTCAGAGAATATGTTGATTTTATAATGTGCCAAAATTTAAAGTTCATTGTATATAATATAAATTATATTTTAGTGTTAAATGATTTAACTCTTTATCTTTTGGGGTCTTAAAGTTCTCAAGTAATCATCTGAGTTACAATTGCCATTTCTTCCCTAAATATAAAAACCTAGTTGTGAAAACTTCAGTTTTGTTGGTTTTTTATGTTCCTTACATATTTCTTTATTCTTGCTATCATGTTGATATTTTAAATTTAGAATTTTTATGCATATATAGGCATTTAGCTCAATGTAATATATTTTAACGTATTTATTATACATATGTGTGTATCTTTGCTTTTTACATCTAGATACAATTGAAAAGGAAATAAGAAAAATCTTCAATATTCCAGATGAAAAGGAGACCAGATTGTGGAACAAATACATGAGTAATACATTTGAACCTCTGAATAAACCAGACAGCACCATTCAGGATGCTGGCTTATACCAAGGACAGGTATTGTTTAGCAGTACTGTTTACTCTAAGCTTATTATACATGAAGTTTTTTGGATTCACCAACTTTAATGACTATCCTGAAGTACAAAATGGGTTCTACTGTTGCAGATTTCCTCTTTATAACTTGCATCTCTACTTCATATCCCTGCTGGAATAACCATAACTTCTGATTCCCTTGTTGAATTTGGAAATAATCTACTTATTCAGAAGAAATGATTTTCAGTTAAAAAAATATAAAATGGGTCAGTAACTTTGTGAAGAACCATATAAGAGGCATTTTTGTTTCTGTAGGCCACATAATGCTGTTGGAAATACAATGTGCCTCTGTAATAACACAAATGCAGTTATAGGTGATACAAAAACAGGTATGGCTAGCTCCACTAAAACTTTTTACAAAAGTAGGCAGTAGCCTAAGTATACTGTAGTTTGCCAACCCTTGTTAAACATTATCAGTTTTCATTTTGTCTTTATATATGTTATAATCCAAAGAAGTCAGTATACGAAGGGATGAAGATGTTTAGTCACAATTAGGAACTGATTCTACCTTTTAAATATCTCTTGAGTTAATCTCTTTGTTCCATTCTCAGCAGTTATCTGTCATAGAGAGTGCTCTAATTCCAGGTTTCTGTTGTGTGCACTAGATCTTACTTTTACCAGAATATCCTAAAATGTAGACCTCATTACTTATCTTCATAAGCCTTTCCTGGCTCCTTAGTTACTATCAAATCCCAGCACTTTAACGCAGCATGAAAGACATGGTTTAACATCTTGGCTAGTCATCTAACATCTTTAAATTGTCCTTGTCTGTGTTTTATACTCTAACAGTAATGAACTGAACTGCTTATAGTTACTTGAACACACTATTTTATTGCATGCTGTTAGATTTTGCATGGTATTCTATCTGCCTAATATCCCCTTCTTCCCAGTCCCTGATTCTATCCAGCTAAAAATCCTTTTAACCATCCAGATATTCAGATTTACCATCCCATCTGATACTATCATGTAGGTTATCTAGGTCAGATTATCCATCTTTCAAATTCGAATTCATTTCTTCAGCTTTCTGTTTTTCTCAATATATATTGAGTTATAGGATGTTTCTGCTTTCAAATAAAATTGTTACCTTAACTTCCAAAATGTTTTTGCTTAGGTCTTTTTTTTATCATTCATTATGTACTTTAGTTATTTGCATATTAAGCTCCCCAGTTAAATTGTGGGATCCTTGCTTTGGTTCGGTGTTGCATCCTATTTGTTTTTTGGTGTTTTTTTTTTTTTTTTTTTTTTTTTTTTTTTTTGACAGGCAGAGTGGACAGTGAGAGAGAGAGACAGAGAGAGAAAGGTCTTCCTTTGCCGTTGGTTCACCCTCCAATGGCCGCCGCTGCAGCCGGCGCACCGCGCTGATCCGATGGCAGGAGCCAGGATCCAGGTGCTTTTCCTGGTCTCCCATGGGGTGCAGGGCCCAAGCACCTGGGCCATCCTCCACTGCACTCCCTGGCCATAGCAGAGAGCTGGCCTGGAAGAGGGACAACCGGGACAGAATCCGGCGCCCCAACCGGGACTAGAACCCGGTGTGCCGGCGCCGCAAGGTGGAGGATTAGCCTATTGAGCCACGGCGCCGGCCTCATCCTATTTGTTTTTATTTGTAATACCTAACACAGTGTCTGATGCTCTAGTGTATAGAAATTTTTATTTAGTTCTGTTTTACTTAAAAATTACTAACAGTATCAATAGTTGGGTTGTTAAAAAATCAAAGAAACTAGGGAGAATTAATTTTTAGTAAATACCTTTATGTGCTAAGTATTGTACTAAGCTATTTAAAAAAATTATTTTATCCATTATAGTCTTAAGTGAAATTTTATAAAACCCATTATGGGACCTGGTGCTGTAGCCTAGCGGATTAAGCTTCTGCCTGCAGTGTTGGCATCCCGTATGGGCTCTGGTCCCAGCTGCTCCACTTCTGATCCAGCTTCCTGCTAATGCTCTGGGGAAGGGAGTGGAAGATGGCCCAAGTGCTTGGGCACCTGTACCCATGAAGGAGACCCAGAAGAAACTGCTGACTCCTGGCTTTCGTTTGGCCCAGTTCCAGCTATTGTGGTCATTTGAGGAGTGAACCAGCAGATGGAAGGTTTCTCTCCCTCTCTCTGCAACTCTTGCAAATAAAATAATTCTTTAAAAAAAAAAAAACATTATGTATTACAGTTAAAAGGAAAGTTATGGGGCCAGTGCTGTGGAGCAGTCTGTTAAAGCCCCGGCCTGCAGCGCCAGCCTCCTATATGGGTGCCGGTTTTAGTCCTGGATGCTCCACTTTCAATCCAGCTCCCTGCTCATGTGCCTGGGAAACCAAGGGAAGATGGCCCAAGGGCTCAGGCCCCTGCTCCCATGTGGGAGACTTGACAGCGGCTCCTGCCTCCGGATTGGCTCAGCTCCAGCCGTTGAGCCCTTTGGGGAGTGAACCAGTGGGTTGAAGACTTCTTTCTGTGTCTCGCCCTCTCTCTCTAATTCTCTTTCAAATAAATAAAATGAATCTTAATTTAAAAAAAAAGGAAAGTTACCGGACTTAAGCTGAAATGAGCACTTTGGAAGTCCACCAATTAATCAGCACCCCCACCTCCCTAGCTAGCCAGTTCCCTCTATCAGGCTTCCAATAGACATGTACTTCTCTGTGATTAACATCCCTCAGAGGCCGGCGCCACGGCTCACTAGGCTAATCCTCCGCCTTGCGGCGCCGGTACACCGGGTTCTATCCCGGTCGGGGCACCGGATTCTGTCCTGGTTGCCCCTCTTCCAGGCCAGCTCTCTGCTGTGGCCCGGGAGTACAGTGGAGGATGGCTCAAGTGCTTGGGCCCTGCACCCCATGGGAGACCAGGATAAGTACCTGGCTCCTGCCATCAGATCAGCGCAGCGCGCCGGCCGCGGTGGCCATTGGAGGGTGAACCTACAGCAAAGGAAGACCTTTCTCTCTGTCTCTCTCTCTCACTATCCACTCTGCCTGTCAAAAAAAAAAAAATAATAAAAATTTAAAAAATTTAAAAAAAAATCCCTCAGAGCCTGAGTTAGCTCCAGGGGTGTAATTTAACTTCTTTAAGCCTCAGTTTTCTAATGTATATGATGAAGAAAGTAACACTTATTTTATGTTATCATTGTAAAGATCTATTTTTTTTTTAAGATTTATTTATCTGAAAGCGAAGTTACAGAGAGGCAGAGATAGGTCTTCCATCTGCTGATTCACTCCCCAGATGGCTGCAACAGCCAGAGCTGAGCTGATCCGAAGCCAAGAGCTTCTTCTGGGTCTCCCACAGGCTACAGGGCCCAAGGACTTGGGCCATCTTCCACTGCTTCCCCAGGCCATAGCAGAGAGCTGGATTGGAAATGGAGCAACCTGGACTCAAACTGGCACTCATATGAAATGTCAGCACTTCAGGCAGCGGCTTTACCCGCTAAACCAGAGCTCCAGCCCCGAGTCTATGTTCTTGATAGATACGCATTTATCAGACTGCAGATTAGAGAATAAGCTACATTAATAAGATGAAATATCCTTAAAAACTTTTTATCTTCTGGAATGTTTCAAAGTATGCATTTAATTTTCTGGATTTTTAAAAATTTATTTATTTGAAAGAGTTAGGAAGGGAGAGACAGAGATCTTCCATCTGCTGGTTCAAGCCCTAGATGGCCACAGCTGCCAAGGGCTTAGCCAATCTGGAGCCATGAGCTTCATCTGAGTCTCCCACGTGGGTGCAGGAGCCCAAAGACTTGGGCCATCTCCACTACTTTTCCCATGCCCTTAGGCAAGAACTGGATCAGAAGTTTCAAAGCAGCTGGGACATGAACTGGCACTCTTACTGATGCCAACATCACAGGCAGTGGCTTTACCTGCTATGCCACAATGCTGGCCCCAAATTTTCTAGATTTTATAACAGTTTTATGAGCAATAACTCTACAAGACTTTTTTTTTAATAACTAAACTTGAAAGTATTGTTATTGCAAAATAAAACAAAGATACATTGTTGGAAGAGTTTGCATCCCAGAATTATTTTTCATTGTCCCTTTTGTGTCTTCTCTATTTAAGTGAATTGTTTTGAAATATTTTAAAAAATACTTTCACCATGAGTTAGTTTTAACAGTAAGCAAAATTGTATTCAAAATGATACATTTGAATAAAGATATACATTTTAACATTTCTGATTGCCTTTTAAACTTAATAATCCATGGTTATAAACCATGGGATTTTAAGTACAAATTCTATTAGATGTTGAGGTATTATAGTTAAACAACAATATTAAATGTATAACTTTGAAAGTTTTTGTAGCTAAAATCTGTTTTTTCAGAGTAATGATTTAAGTCCTTCAAATGACCATGAAAAATCTGTCTTTTAATTATCAGTTTTATGTGTAGGTGTCATGATAGTTGTAAAGTGCAATAAAAGAAAACTTGCTTCACAAATAAAATTTACTCACTAAATTATATTTGTAAATCTTGAAAATTACATAATACCCTGTAGGAATGATAATTACAACATTAAGATAGTACCTTATTGTTGTCAGATAGGAGGGGGATTGTGATTAGGAAGTAGCCAGAATGCTAGGTGCATGGTACATTTATTTGTTATAAGCTGTATATTCATCATATTAGTTTTTGAATGCATAAATACTATATTTTTAAAGGCAACTTTAATATTTTAATTAGCATATTCTTAATAAATAACTCCCATGAAGTTTAAAAAAAAGTCTTATTCATTACATGTATTCTAAAATGAATTTACATTTCACAGTTAGGATCCAAATGCCAAAATATAATTGACCTTAAAACATACAATCCACCAGACTATATTGCCAAGTATATGTAGAATAGGTTATAAAATTGCAACTTTAGAAGAAAGAGTTCAGGGCCGGCACCGTGGCTCACTTGGTTAATCCTCGGCCTGCTGTGCCAGCATCCCATATGGGTGCCGGGGTCTTGTCCTGGTTGCTCCTCTTACAGTCCAGCTCTCTGCTGTGGCCCAGGAGAGCAGTGGAGGATGGCCCAAGTGCTTGGGCCCTTGCACCCACATGGGAGACATGGAGGAAGCACCTGGCTACTGGCTTCAGATCACCGTAGCGGCCATTTGAGGGGTGAACCAATGGAAGGAAGACTTTTCTCTCTGTCTCTTCCTCACTGTCTGCAACGCTACCTGTCAGTTATTGGCCTGGCCTGAAGCGCCAGCATCCCATATGGGTGCTGGTTCGAGGCCTGGCTGCTCCACTTCGGTCCAGCTCTCTGCTATGGCCCAGAAAGCAGTGGAAGATGGCCCAAGTTCTTGGGCCCCTGCACCCACATGGGAGACCCAGAGGAAGCTCCTGGCTCCGGATCAGCGTAGCTCCAGCCATTGTGACCAATTGGGGAGTGAACCATCAGGTGGAAGATAATCTCTCTCTCTCTCTCTCTCTCTCTCTGTCTCTCTGCCTTCCTCTCTGTATAACTCTGACTTCCAAATAAATAAATAAATCTTTAAAAAAAAAAAGAGTTCATGAAATTGAATATATAGATTTAGCTTTATAGTGCCTTGTATTTACTTCAAATCATATTGTCTGTATTATAGTTTTCTCATAGAAATTAAAATATTAATATCTTATTGATGGCATATGTAGGGGTACTTCAAAAATTTGTGAAAAATAAAGTTAAAAGGTAAGTTTATTTTGATCCAAAAATTTTTGGAAATCTGTGGGTAGGTTTTTAAGTTTTCTCTGTATCTGTCAGTCCATCCTTCTGTCTGAAAGTCTGAGAAACAGATAGGGAGAGAGAGAAAGGTCTTCCATTCTCTGGTTCACTCCCCAAATGATAGCAACTGCTAGGGCTGGGCCTGGCCAAAGCCAGGAGCCCCAGCTCTTTCTGTGTTTCCCACAGTAACAAGAACCCAAATACCTAGGCCACCATCTCCTGCCTCACAGGTGCATGAGCAGGAAGCTGGCCGGAAAGCAGACATATGAGAGTTAAGTCAGTCACTCCAATATGTGATGTGAACATTTCCAGGGGCAGTTTAACCCACCGTTCCACGAAGCCCACCCCTTGTAGTTTTCTTATGATAGGATTTTCCATGAACCTTTAGAAAACCCCTTGTGTATATGATTTCAATCAATTTTCATTATATTTTTTCACAAATTATTTGGATTCCTTTCGTTATTCTTTTGCTACTCTAATTATATTTGCTAAGTTTTTCTACTTTGCAGACTCATCCCATAACAAAAACCAGAACGGTTTTGTAATAAAGTAGTTCTGCTTCAGTCTGTACTATCATTGTTAGAAATGATTTTTGTCTATCTCATTGTAATGCTGTAATAGGAAACTTTAGTCCAATTCTCATACTTGTGATTCTCCTACTTATATATTAAAAGATTCTATACTTTACATAGTAACAATATAAATATACGGTAATTTGAAAGCTGCAATTAAATTTTGTGTAATCTGTAATTTCAGATTATCCAAGCCTCAATAGCATTGTAATTATAGTTAGCTAAAATAAGATGTCAGCTTATTTAACAACAACTATAAACATTTCATGATTGATCATCTGTTATTTGCATGGTTCTGTAATACAAGCTACCAAAAAAATGGAAAATACACTCCCTAAACTCAAGAAATTTATATTTTGATTTTGGTGTAGACTTTGTTAAAATCATAGATCTGATGATTTTCTTCATTTACCTTCTTCTCACTTTCATTGCTGACTTCTTACAATTGAGGTCTTTTTGTTTCCTTTATCCCCCTTTGGAATCAGAATGCAACTACCTCTTCACCGTGTCTACTGTATCCTTTAAATACTCAGTTATTTTAATTTCTTGTATATTCATCTCATCTTTTAAAGCTACTTTAACTAAAAAGTTTATAGAAAAACATCCTTTTATTGTGTCATATTTACAGGTGTTAGTGATAGAACAAAAAAATGAAGATGGAACATGGCCACGGGGTCCTTCTACTCCAAAGTAAGTGCTCCTTCCTCTTATATCTTATTGCATGATTTTTAAGCTTTTGATTTCAGATCATGAATTTAGAATAATGAAGAACCTAGTTGTGTACTACAAAAATATTTAATATCTTGATTGTTACAGTTTTAGAAGCTTGCAATTCAAATCTCTTTTAGAAGATATAAACAAATATTAGAAATGTGAAACATTTTGTTTAGTTTTATTGAAGTTTTCTGTGATATTTTAAAGTATGTTAAAAAAGTGGCTTTTTTATCAAAATGAATGATATAAAAGTTAATATTTTCATTGATTTAAAAGATGATTTAGAATATAAAAGCACAAGAATTTGCTTTTTAATGCTGAGGGGAGGATTGAGAATCTTTCATTGCTTTAGAATTATCAGATCCATACTCCATTGTCAAAAATGCTTAAAACTAGTGTGTTTCAAAATCAGGCTTTTCAAATCTTGAATATTATGAACATGCCACTTACTACAGTGTTTCTGCAAAGTCCAAGGGGACATCCTGTGATCAAACACACTGATATTCCTTAGCAAATATTCATGCTAAGTGGGAAAAATAAGACCTTTGAAAATAAATAGCCGCCTATCAGTTCAAATTAGGTTGCTGTCAGATAAATTGTGGTTTTAAGTCTTCAGAACTTTGGAGTTTTAAATTTCCTGATAAGGGATTTTAAATCTATGTTCTGAAATTGTTAAAACAATGATTCTTGTTTAAATCAATAATTTATTAAGTGCTAACCTAGCAAGTAAAAAAAAAATAACCTGCTACTTAATTTTCTTCAAACCTAAAATACACTTTAATGAGTGGCTTTTTTATCTTGCATGAATTTTTTCACTTAAGTTCTAAGAAGTTGCCTAAATATGTTAATAATATGAAAGAGATTTTTATTCTTACCCTACTTAGTTGGAGGTATACAAGAGGTAGAACTTAGTGTAAAAGTAGAACTTAAATAGATATGGATGGGCCAGCGCCTTGGCTCACTAGGCTAATCCTCCGCTTTGCGGTGCCGGCACACTGGGTTCTAGTCCCTGTCGGGGCGCCAGATTCTGTCCTGGTTGCCCCTCTTCCAGGCCAGCTCTCTGCTGTGGCCAGGGAGTGCAGTAGAGGATGGCCCAAGTGCTTGGGCCCTGCACCCCATGGGAGACCAGGATAAGTACTTGGCTCCTGCCATTGGATCAGCGCGGTGTGCCGGCCACAGCACGCTGGCTGCGGCAGCCATTGGAGGGTGAACCAACGGCAAAAGGAAGACCTTTCCCTCTGTCTCTCTGTCTCACTGTCCACTCTGCCTGTCAAAAAAAAAAAAAAAAAATGATATGGATGGACTCATGGATTTCATAACTGATACAGATTTGGAAGTTAGGCATACTTTCCTGGTGAATATTCGCTGGTCTTTCTAGCTTATGATTAGAATGTTCTATACTTGCTGTATCTTTAAATAGTCTTTGAAATTACAAAATTGGCTGTAATTTAGTATAGGAATACCATGAGTTCCAAAAGACGCAGGGATCTTTTCTAATTAAATTAAAGTATGTAAAGTATCCATTTACTCCAAATTTTAAGAAGCACTATACAGCAACATGTCATACATGCCAAATGATAGTTTACTAGATTATAAAAACAAAAATCTTTTAATATTTGTACCTATCTATGGAAGATGCTCAGAAAATTAAGAATAAAAGGAAATTCTCCTAACTTGTTAAAACCCATGTACATAAATTCTTTAGTAGATATTAAATTGCACTGAGAAATTTTAAGTAGACTCCAAATAAGAAGGCAGATTTTAAAAGAGGTGAAATTTATTATTTGTGTACATAATGATATAGTCATAAAATCCAAAACAATCAGTAAACCACTAAAACTGAGAAAATTCAGTTTATGAAAACCAATAGGTTTTTTTCTGTACCCAGAAGTCAAGCAACCTTTTTTATAAAGGGTTGGACAGTGTTTTCAGCCTTGTGGACCAGATGGTCTCATCACAACTATCAGCTCCACTGATGGTAGCATGAAAACAATCTTAGACATCATTTCAACAAATGGACATGGCTGTATTTTGATAAACTTGCTTTATCAGTATATGACAAGCTTGGATTTGACTTATAAACCATGAATTTCTGATCCCTGCTATCTACCAGTAGTGACCTGTTTAGAAGATGGTGTAGTGGTAACCACCTATTTAAGAATGCATAGAGCCTTTAAGGAAAACATTCTAAACTTACTAATTAAAAGACAAAATATATTATCATGCTCTGTGTACTACATGGCTTAAGCCAGTGATAACTGTTCTCACTAAATCTATTATGTCAGTTCCTTCTGTTCAAAATTTTATTTGGTGTGTGTGTGTGTGTGTATGTACATGTGTGTGTAAGAAAGGCGACATACTCATTCTTGAATTAGCATAAACTAACCAATAAGTGCATGTCCAGGATTAGCTAAGTCAATCCTGACAGAGAGGAAAAGATATGCTAGACCTGCCAGATGTTGAGAATCACTACAAAGCTATAGTAATAAAACTAGAATAACTCCGTGATCTCAGAAATATTCTTATATATTTGAGAACTTGGTATATGACAATGCAGTAACAGTAACATTTAACGTGGATACTTAGCTATTAGGGAAATTAGGGAAAAAAAGAAAGTTGGATCTTTATCTTAAACATATATAAAGCTGACTCCATAAGGGTTAAAGACCCAAATAAGAGTAAAGCATGAGGCCAATGCTGTGGCATAGTGGATAAAGCTGCTCAGCACCTTGCTTGGCTTCCGACCCAGCTCTCTTTTACGCCCTGGAAGGCGGTGGAAGATATTCCTTGGGCACTGGCACCAGCATGGGAGCCGCAGAAGAAGCTCCAGGCTCCTGGTTTCTTTTTTTTTTTTTTTTTCCTTTTTTTTTTTTTTTTGATGGGCAGAGTGGATAGTGAGAGAGAGAGACAGAGAGAAAGGGAGAAAGGTCTTCCTTTTGCCATTGGTTCACCCTCCAATGGCCGCCACGGCTGGCGTGCTGCGGCCGGCGCACTGCACTAATCCAAAGGCAGGAGCCAGGTGCTTCTCCTGGTCTCCCATGGGGTGCAGGGCCCAAGCACTTGGGCCATCCTCCACTGCCTTCCCAGGCGACAACAGAGAGCTGGCCTGGAAGAGGGGCAACCAGGACAGAATCCGGCGCCCCAACAGGGACTAGAACACAGTGTGCTGGCACCGCTAGGTGGAGGATTAGCCTATTGAGCCGCGGCGCCAGCCAGGCTCCTGGTTTCTTATCAGCCCAGCTCTAGCCATTGTGGTCATTTGGGGAATGAACCAGCAGATGGAGACCTACCTCTTTCCCTCCCTCCCTTACTCCCTCTCTCCTTCCTTTTCTCTACCTCTCTACCTTTGCCTCTTTGTAACTCTGCCTTTAAAATAAATAATCTTTTTTTAAAAAAAGAAATGTAAGCTTTAGAACTAATTTAAAATACTTAGAATAACTAACTATCGTAGGAATCACAGAACATAACATGAAAAATTAAATGGATTTAATAACAGAAAAATAATTTTGATTAAAAGAACCTTATGAAGAATTAAAAGTGAAATGTCAGCTTTGGAATATCTAAAACTTAAAAGAGAATATACCTATAATTTATTTTTAAGTGCTATAAATTAACAGAAATAAAAATAGCATTCAAAAATTATCAAAAGAGATGAATAGAAAATTTAAATAAGGGGAAACCCAGGTACTGATTGATAAAGCAATGTACAAACTTAATAATGACCAGAAAAATGAAAATAAAACAAGAAATATTATTTTCAACCCATCAGTGTGACAAAAACTTGGAAAATTGTTGATGAAAAGTTTTGGGTAAGATGTAGAATAATTTGCATGTATTGGTGATGGGAATATAAATTTGTACTGCTATTTCATAAATCATTCAGTATTTAATTATCAAACCCAGCACTCAAGAGATATTTTTACACATGTTCCTAAGGTTATAGTCTTTGTAGATATGTTATATGTGATAGCATAGTCTTGGCGGTATAGCTAAATATCTCACACTGGGGAGTGTGCATTTTGCCTAGCAGTTCAAATGCCACATCCCACATTGGAATACCTGAGTTCAATTCACACTATAGCTTCTGACTCCAGCTTCCTGCTAATGTTCAGTAACTGGCCTCCTTTCACCTGTGTGGGAGACCGGAATAGAGTTTTTGGTTCCGAGTTTTGGTCCTTAATCACCCTCATGAGCATTTGAGGAGTGAACCAGCAAATGAGAACTTGCTTCATCACTCCTTCCCTCTCCCCCTCTTCCTCTTGAACAAATTTTAAAAATACATACACATTATCACTAGTAGAGTAAATAAAAATGAGATGTTGGTAATACTGGTAAAGTCTTTAAAACTTTAACATACTGTTGAGAAAGGGGAAGAAGAGTTTTATTCTGTACAATTAATGTCAGTTGGAGTCCCAGCACCTCCACTGCCTATTCAGCTTCTTGCTAACACATCCTGGGAAGCAGCAGATGATCGAGGAAGTACTTGGGCCCCTGCCACCCACAGATGAAAACCAGACAGAATTCAGGACTCCTGTCTTTGGGTTGGCCCAGCCCTGGCTGTTGTAAGCATTTGGGGAGTGAACCAGCAAATGAAAGGTGTCTGTGTGTGTGTGCGCGCATGCCTCAGTCTCTGCCTTGGAAGAAGATGAAAATAAACATTTAAAGGGAAAATGACTCTTCTTTCAAAATGAGCACACTTGTGAGACTTGAATTTTATGGACTCTGAATCAAACATTGGGAGAACTAAATCTCAGTCTGTGATAACCACTTTTGAAGCAAGCATTAAAAGGATGAGTAAATCATGGCAACTGTGTCTTACTCTGCTTCCATTGAAAAAGAAAATAGGAGCAGAAAATTAACACAGTCTATTCTTCACTAATGATAACTGCTTGGTCCTCAAGAAAAGCAGTAGAAATCCTGCAAAGGCATTAGGAGCTTAGCATGAGGAGATGTCTTGGACTCATTGTTAGTGACAGCTGAGTCTCACATTTACAGTCACATAAAAAGACTGGAGTGGAAAATCTTTCAGCTTGACATTTTGCTATTGGAAAGTGCCTATATCTGAGGTTAAGAGTCATATCTGTGAACTATACATGAACTGGCACATATTAGGTGCTTGTGAAATATATACACATGTGTTTTACTTGCTGTTCCTTGGGATCTTGAGTTACGAAGTGAAATTCATATTTATACGTAAACTTTTATTTGTTTCTTGTTTTGGAACAAACTATCAAAAAGTTGAAATGGTTCTCTCCATCTCTCTCTCTCTCACACACATACACACACACCTGCACACACATACATATTTATCATTTAATGATGTTTGAAGCCATTATTAATAAAAAGCTAGATTTATTATTAAAGTAAACATTTAAAAAGTGTATATTGCATAAAGTATATATTTAACACAAAAGAAGCAGTTATAGGAAAACGGTAGTAGAGGTTAGAGGAGAAAACAGGAAAAAGGGTTGAGGAAGTATTTGCAAGGATACAGTTTTTTTCCTTATCCTTAACAACAATAGCAACAAAAAACATAAATGGAATGTTTGTATATTAGTTTAAATCACATATTAAATAAATATATTAATAAATGTATTAAATAAATGTAACTTAAGCAAATTCACCTCCAGCAGAGAACTTTTTTTTTGTACTTTTTGAAATTTTATTTTTTTATTATTTGAGAGACAGGACAATAAATATAGTTTTTATTGTTTCAGAGACAGGACAAAGAGAGTTCCCATATACTGGTTCACTCTTCAGACTTCCTCAGTGGATGGAACTGAACCAGGCTGAAACCCAGAGCCAATAACCCAGTCCAGGCTTCCTACATGAGCATTAAGAACTCAGCTGCTTAAGATTCAACCTGCTTCATCCCAGGGTCCACATTAACAGGAAGCTGGTATTGGGAGCTAGAGATGTGGGCTTCTAAACCGTTAGGCCAAAACACCATCTTTGGGCATATTATTTTACCTCTTTAAAGAGAAACCTCAAGATATTAAGATATGAAGAGACTTGAAAAATTTGTGGGAAAATAGAATGAAAAGAATGCAAATTTTTTGTGTACTTTTTGAAGTACCCTCATATAGAACAGGCTATTTTATGCTCCTGAAAAGTGTCAAATCTGTCAGGTCAAACCCTGGACCTCAAAATGCCATGAAGATGCTTGTTCTAATTTAAAAATCACCAACTTGGGGTCTGTCCAACATTTGTTTTACACAGCATGTAACCAGATCCTACATAGGATCTTCAAAAGCCAAGGAAAAATAAAGTTGTAATATAATGACAGAAGAATTACCTGTGGACTTTATTAAAACAAAGTTTTATTAAAACATCTCAAGAATTTGATTCAGTAGGTCTAGGAGTAGCTCATGTCTAATATGCTCACTGGTGAAAATAACTAATGCTGTTGATTACAGGATCATGCTTTGAGAAATTCTATACATAATATTCCTTGAACATGTACTCTGTGGATAACCATAGGCAGCAGCTTCTATGGTTCCCACCTCAGACCAGCATTAATCTTCATGGGGAGCGCAGGAATTTGCATTTTAGGTGCTTCAAATGAAGAAGAAAATACAAGAATATTACTGTAGTAGTAGACACCTGTGAAAGCATGTGAATATCTTACTTGTCTGACATTTCTAACATCCCATATCAGAGTGCCTGAATTTGAGTCCTGGCTTGACTCCCCATTCCAGCTTTCTACTAATGAACTCACTGGGATACAAATCAAGTACTTGAGTCCTGCCTTCCACATGGGAGACCCAGTTTGGGTTCAGGGATCTTGGCTTCATGCTGGCTCAATCTCAGCTGTTGCAGGAATTTGGAGTGTGAACCAGGAGATGGAAGGTCTTGCTGTCTGTCTGTGCATTTCTCTTAAATTCATACTGTATTTTGAAAATATTTAAGTTCTTACTAAAGTAGCTTTTTCAGGACTTCCATTTCTAATCTAGTTTTTAGGTATCAGATTTTTTTTTAAGGATTTATTTATTTATTTGAAAGTCATAGTTACACAGAGAGAGAAGGAGAGGCAGAGAGAGAGAGAGGTCTTCTATCTGGTGGTTCACTCTCTAATTAGCTGCAACAGCTGGAACTGCACCAATCCGAAGCCAGGAGCTAGGAGCTTCCTCCGAGTCTCCCACACGGGTGCAGGGGTCCAAGGCCTTGGGCCATCTTCCACTGCTTTCCCAGGCCACAGCAGAAAGCTGGATCAGAAATGGAACAGCTGTGTATTAAACCAGCACCAATATGGGATGTGAGCATTTCCGGCCAGGGCATTAACCTTCTACATCACAGCGCCGGCCCCAGGTATCTGATTTCTTTTCTTTTTTTTTTTTTTTTAACTTTTATTTAGCAGATGTAAATTTCTAAAGGACAGTTTGTGGATTACAATGGCTTTTTCCCCACCATAACTTCCCTCCCACCCACAACCCTCCCATTCCATTCACATCAAGATTCATTTTCAATTATCTTTATATACAAAAGATCAATTTAGTATATATTAAGTAAAGATTTCATCGGTTTGCCCCCACACAGAACACAAAGTGCCAAATACTGTTTGAGCACTAGTCATATCATTAATTCACATTGAACTACACATTAAGGACAGAAGTCCTACATGGGGAGTAAGTATACAGTGACTCCTGTTGTTGACTTAACAAATTGACACTCTTGTTTAAGGCATCAACAATCTTCCCAGGCTCTAGTCACGAGTTGCCAAGGCTATGGAAGCCCCCTTCGCTCACCGACTTTGATCTTATTTCGACAAGGCCATAGTCAAAGTGGAAATTCTCTCCTCCTTTCAGAGAAAGGTACCTCCTTCTATGATGGCCCGTTCTTTCCACCTCGATCTCACTCACAGAGATCTTTCATTTAGGTCCTCTATTTTTTTTTCCAGTGTCTTGGCTTTCCATACCTAATATACTCTCATTGGCTCTTCAGCCAGATCCAAATGCCTTAAAGGCTGATTCTGAGGCCAGAGTGCTGTTCAGGACATCTGCCATTTTATGAGTCTGCTGTGTATCCTGCTTCTCATGTTGGATTGTTCTCTTCCTTTTGTATTCTATCAGTTAGTATTCACAGACACTAGTCTTGTTTATGTGATCCCTTTGACTTTTAGACCTATCTTTATGGTCTGTTGTGACCTGAAATTAATTACTTGGACTAGTGAGGTGGCATTGGTACATGCCATCTTGATGGGATTGTATTGGAATCCCCTGGCACATTTCTAACTCTACCACTTGGGGCAAGTCAGCTTGAGCATATCCCAAATTGTACATCCCCTCCCTCTCTTAGTCCCTCTTTTATATTTAACAGGGATCACTTTTCAGTTAACTTTAAACACCTAAGAATAATTGTGTGTTAATTACATAGCTCAACCAATGGTATTAAGTAGAATAAACAATAATACTAAAAGGGATAAGTATTAAATTGTACATCAACAGTCAGGACAAGGGCTGATCAAGTCATTGTTTCTCATAGTGTCCATTTGATTTCACCAGGTTTCCTATTTGATGCTCAGTTAGTTGTCGCCGATCAGGGAGAACATATGATATTTGTCCCTTTGGGAATGGCTTATTTCACTCAGCATGATGTTTTCCAGATTCCTCCATCTTGTTGCAAATGACTGGATTTCATTGTTTTTGACTGCTGTATAGTATTCTATAGAGTACATGTCCCATAATTTCTTTATCCAGTCTACTGTTGATGGGCATTTGGGTTGATTCCAGGTCTTAGCTATTGTGAATTGAGCTGCAAGAAACATTAAGGTGCAGACAGCTTTTTTGTTTGCCAATTTAATTTCCTTTGGGTAAATTCCAAGGAGTGGGATGGCTGGGTTGAATGGTAGGCTATATTCAGATTTCTGAGGAATCTCCAGACTGACTTCCATAGTGGCTTAACCAGTTTGCATTCCCAACAACAGTGGGTTAGTGTCCCTTTTTCCCCACATCCTCACCAGCATCTGTTGTTGGTAGATTTCAGAATGTGAGCCATTTTAACTGGGGTGAGGTGGAACCTCATTGTGGTTTTGATTTGCATTTCCCTGATTGCTAGTGATCCTGAACATTTTTTCATGTGTCTGTTGGCCCTTTGCATTTCCTCTTTTGAAAAATGTCTGTTGAGGTCCTTGGCCCATCTCTTAAGTGGGTTGTTTGTTTTGATCTTGTGGAGTTTCTTGATCTCTTTGTAGATTCTGGTTATTAACCCTTTATCTGTTGTATAGTTTGCAAATATTTTTTTCCCATTCTGTCGGTTGCCTCTTCACTTTCCT
Organism: Oryctolagus cuniculus; assembly: GCF_964237555.1. Classification (NCBI taxonomy): domain Eukaryota; kingdom Metazoa; phylum Chordata; class Mammalia; order Lagomorpha; family Leporidae; genus Oryctolagus; species Oryctolagus cuniculus. The sequence goes on from NC_091442.1 coordinate 64,640,307, forward strand.
GACTGTTTCTTTTGCAGTACAGAAACTTCTCAATTTGATGCAATCCCAAATGTTAATTTTGGCTTTGACTGCCTGTGCTTCCGGGGTCTTTTCCAAGAAGTCTTTGCCGGTACCTATATCTCACAGGGTTTCTCCAATGTTCTCTAATAATTTAATGGTGTCGGGTAGTAGATTTAGGTCTTTAATCCATGTTGAGTGGATTTTTGTGTAAGGTGAAAGGTAGGGGTCTTGCTTCATGCTTCTGCATGTGGAAATCCAGTTTTCCCAGCACCATTTATTGAATAGACTGTCCTTACTCCAGGGATTGGTTTTGGATCCTTGATCAAATATAAGTTGGCTGTAGATGTTTGGGTTGATTTCTGGTGTTTCTATTCTGTTCCATTGTCTATCCATCTGTTTCTGTACCAGTACCATGCTGTTTTGATAACAACTGCCCTGTAGTATGTCCTGAAATCTGGTATTGTGATGCCTCCGGCTTTGTTTTTGTTGTACAAGATTGCTTTCGCTATTCGAGGTCTCCTATGTCTCCATATGAATTTCAGCATCATTTTTTCCAGATCTGACAAGAAGGTCTTTGGTATCTTGATTGGTATTGCATTGAATGTATAAATTGCTTTTGGGAGAATGGACATTTTGATGATATTGATTCTTCCAATCCATGAGCATGGAAGATTTTTTCCATTTTTTGGTATCCTCTTCTATTTCTTTCTTTAAGGTTTTGTAATTTTCATCGTAGAGATCCTTAACGTCCTTGTTAAGTTCATTCCAACGTATTTGATTGTTTTTGTGGCTCTTGTGAATGGGATTGATCTTAGCAGTTCTTTCTTAGCCATGGCATTGCCTGTGTATAAAAAGGCTGTTGATTTTTGTGCGTTGAAATATATCCTGCTTCTTTGCCAGACTCTTCTGTGAGTTCCAGTAGTCTCTTATTAAGAGTTCTTTGGATCCCCTAAGTAGAGAATCATGTCATCTGCAAAGAGGGATAGTTTGAGTTCTTCCTTCTCAATTTGTATCCCTTTAATTTTTTTTCTTGCCTAATCACTCTGGCTAAAACTTCCAGAACTATATTGAATAGCAGTGATGAGAGTGGACATCCCTGTCTGGTACCAGATCTCAGTGGAAATGCTTCCAACTTTTCCCCATTCAATAGGATGTTGGCTGTGGGTTTTTCATAGATTGCTTTGATTGTATTGAGGAATGTTCCTTCTATACCCAGTTTGCTTAGGGTTTTCATCATGAAAGGGTGTTGAATTTTATTGAATGCTTTCTCTGCATCTATTGAGATAATCATATGGTTTTTCTTCTGCAGTCTGTTAATGTGGTATATCACATTGATTGATTTGCGAACATTGAACCATCCCTGCATACCAGGGATAAATCCCACTTGGTCTGGGTGGATGATCTTTCTGATGTGTTGTTGCATTCTATTGGCCAGTATTTTATTGAGGATTTCTGCATCTATGTTCATCAGGGATATTGGTCTGTAATTTTCTTTCAATGCTGCATCTTTCTCCAGCTTAGGAGTAGAAAGAGTTTGGGAGGATTCCCTCTTCTTCGATTGTTCCGAATAGTTTGAGAGGAATTGGAGTTAGTTCTTCTTTAAATGTCTGGTAGAATTCAGCAGTGAATCCATCTGGTCCTGGGCTTTTCTTTGTTGGGAGGGCCTTTATTACTGTTTCAATTTCTGTCTCAGTTATGGGTCTGTTTAGGTTTTCGATGTCTTCCTGATTCAATTTAGGTAGGTTGTATGTGTCCCAAGAATCTATCCATTTCTGATAGATTTCCCTGTTTGCTGGCATACAAGTCCTTATTGTAATTTCTGATGATTCTTTTTATTTCTGTAGTGTCTGTTGTTACGTTTCCTTTTTCATCTCTGTTTTATTGATTTGAGTCTTTTCTTTTTTCAGTTAGTTGGGCCAACAGGGTGTCAATTTTGTTTATTTTTTCAAAAAACCAGCTCCTCGTTTGGCTGATTTTTTTTATTTTTTAACTTTTATTTAGTAAATATAAATTTCCAAAGTACAGTTTATGGGTTACAATGGCTCCCCCCCCCCATAATTTCCCTCCCATCTCCTGCTCCCTCTCCCATTCCATTCACATCAAGAACAAGTTCACAGCTCTCTGCTGTGACCTGGGAGGGCAGTGGAGGATGGCCCAAATGCTTGGGCCCCTGCACCCCCGTGGGAGGCCAAGAGGAGGTACCTGGCTCTTCGCTTCAGATTGGCGTAGTTTTGGCCATGGCGGCCATTTGGGGAGTGAACCAACGAAGGAAGACCTTTCTCTCTGTCTCTCTCATTGTCTATAACTCTATCTGTCAAATAAAAAAAAATTAAAGACCCAAAGAATTTATGTGTGTTATGTTAATGTTTACCATATTTGCAGTTAAAATACTACAGTTGATCTTAGCCAGAAGGATAAGAAGCAATGAAAGATGAAATAGTTGTGGGTGTCAGGGAAGTTAAGAGGGGAAAGCCATTGTACTCCATAAGCTGTACTTTGGAAATTTATATTCATTAAATAAAAGTTAAAAAATAAAACTAAAAAAAATTTAACATATTTATAAATAACACTAAATCATTAATATTTTGACATGTGACATTTTCATGAAAATTATTTTCCAAATCAAAAGTAATCACTAAGAGTAGCATTGGTTTGCATTTTTGCAAATTTCTTTAATATCAGGCTAAATAAAAAACTGCTAAATTCTCATGTGTGCTTCTGCATTTAATTTATTGTGATATATCGTTAGGGTGATGAACATGAAGAAAATTTAACTTTTCACAAATAAGTAGTAGAAAAGAGGAGTATTTTCGATAATGGATACCACATTAACAGTGGCAGAATCAAATTTTCGAAAATTCTGAGGTTTGCTGGAAAGCTTGAATTTTATCATTGACAACAAATATTTTCAGTTGTTTTTCCTTGAAGTGAAAATCACCATACATTTTTGGGAAAATATCTGCTACGTAGCGAAGTTTAAATAAGCACATTTTTTTTTTTTTTTTAGGTATAGGCTTGAAAAGAATTGTGTCAAGGGTGTGTTTGGACTAGGAGTTTACACCCCAATTTAGGTACTTGTATGTATCCCATTTAGGATCAGGGTTGAGTGGGTTTGAGTCCTGCCTGCACTCCTGATTCCACCTAACTGCTAATACAAATCTGAGAGATAGCAGGTGATGGCTCAAGTTGTTAGGTCTTTGCTGCCACATGAGAGACCTGAATTTAATTCCTGAGGCTCCTGGCTTTGGCCGCATCCCAGCCTCAGCCAGTATGGGCATTTGGGGAGTGAGCAGATAGGAGCTACTCTGTGTCTCTGTCTCTCTGCTTTTCAAATAGGTAAGTGGTATTGTATAAAAAATGACTGCTGCCTTTGATGAAGCTGGTGTTGATAGGGACAGCTGAGAGTGCTAAGGAATGCCCCCATCTTTGGTGGAAGAAAGAGGTGATTTAGAACGTTCTACTTGTAGTTCAAATAATTAACACAAGTTTTTTCTCATGAGAGTCATGGTAATTCAATATGTAACATGTGCTTTATACAGACTTCCCAGTTTGTCAGCAATATTCCAGTCCTCAGTCAGTCCCTTTTCCTCAAAAATTATCTTTCTACAATACAAATCTGATTCTGTTGATAACACAATTGTATAAAATCCAAATTCCTTCACAGAATATGTAAGTTCCTTTGTTATCCTGCCAACCTTTTGAATTTCTGTTCCTATCTACATACTTCATACTCTTTCAGTTAAGCCAGATTTATTGGTAATTCCCTAAATACATCATAGTTTTTAGCCTCATATGTTTGTGTATTCCATTCTTTCCACTGGGAATACTGTCACTTTAGGTTTCTAACTGCTCATTTTTAAATCACCTCATGTCACTACTCACAAAATTTTATATTAAAATTTGTTAACGTTTATATTACTTTATAATTGTTTTTGCTTGTATGTCATTTTTCTCTATTAGATTTGTGAGCAATTTGAGATCCTGAAATGTCTTTGTATTCCTACTGCTTATCAAGATCAAAATGTGTAGAAATTATTTTTAAAACTTTTGAGTGAATGATTTGCATAGAAACTACTGTGAAAATACAAATTAACTCTGATATTTTCATTATCTGTTCCTTCTTTTTTTTTTTCATTATTTAGAGAATACTTTATTAGTTTTGTAATCAAACCCACGTAGATAAGACCTTACATATTTAATACAGTGCGTTACCCCTGTACAAATGGAAAAAAAAATTAAGTTTAACGTTTCTAGACCAATATGGCTGTTAATTTCTGTACAATGCCAACTCAACACGGTAAACTGGGATACTTTTCTCAAAGTTGACAGCACAGCTAAAGTTTCCAAAAATTCAATTATATATATGTATATATATATATGTGTGTATATATATATATATATATATATATATATATATATATATATATATATCTGTTCCTTCTAATGTGATCCTTAGGTAAAGTTGCTAATGAATAGTTGAAAAAATGGGCAGAAAAAATTACATATAAACATACAAGTATAATATCATATGTATGTATAAGTCTTAAATTTACACACGTTTGTATATATACTCAAATATACTAGATGCCTGGGCCAGCTTATTAAATGAAGTAATGAATCTTTATTTCCATAATTTTTACTGTAAGTAAAAAGGAACGTTTCATTTTATGTGTTCCTGAAAAGTTGTAATGATCACATTTTGAAGAATTAACCTCCTTAATTCATTAGAACCCAGTCTTTCATTAATTTAGATTTTTCCCCTATTTAGAAATAGTTATATGAAGCCAAAACTGCTAGAATTACTTATAAAATGTAACCCCTTGGGCCAGCATTTGGTGTAGCAGGTAGTCTCTTGCTTGTGACACTAGCATCCCATTTGGGTGCTGGTTGGAGTCCCAGCTGCTCCACTTCCAATACAGTTCCCTGCTATTGCACCTGGGAAAGCAGTAGAAGATGGCCCAGGCTTAGGCCTCTGTACCCTTCTGGGATTCCTGAATGAAGCTCCTGGCTATTGGTTTCACCAGCCCCCAGCCCCAACCGTTACAGCTGTTTGGGAAGTGACCAGCGGATGGAAGATAGCTCTCTCTCTTTCAAATACATAAAAAATAAATCTTAAAAATTGTGACCCCTCCATTATTTTATATTAAAACTTGATAGGTTGTATTTTGTGTTTTGAGCTTAATATAGTAAAATAAAATCGTGTTAGTAGAAGTTCTGCTTAAATAATTCATCTGTATACAACCTTTATCAGCAAAATAAATTTTAAAAAACTTATTCCAAATTTTACTAAGATTTCCTAATGTCCAAAATTCTAAGTTAATTTTTTTTTACATTTAAAAATATTACCTACCATTCTGCATGTATATCGATATAGATAAAGCTAAATCCAAATTACCTAAAAGCAAATTTTTGTAGATTACACTTTCTTGCCCATTGGCCATTTCATTGTTCATTAGCACCTGAGTAGAGAATATAACTTTTTAAAAACTAGTCACTTTGGGCCTCGCTAATACAGAATTTACCATGGCTGACTACTAAAACCTGGCTTTTTACAGCCCATAGATAGAACTTGCATGATAAGCTAAAATTGCTTTAAAAATTACAAAGGAAAGTCTTTCAGGAAACTTCAAGTACCTCAATCATTTCTATATAATAGAAGTGTTAACTATAAATTATACCTTTAAAGTGTTGGATGATTAAAAGCCAGTAGTGATTGAGAGTTCTCCAAAAGATTCTGAATTAGTGAGATATTTTATATCTATCTAGATTGATATTTTTCTTCCAGTTTTTCCAGGGGTAATGTTAGCCAACTAATACTGTTTCTTGGTATTATGTTTGGAATTCTCTTATGCTGTTCTATCCTCATTGTCTTACTTTTAAAAATTGGTAACATTCTCTGAACTATTAGTCTTGTGTACTATTAAAATGACAATGGTAACTACTGAGAAACAAAGTGAAATATTTTAGTTCCATTGCTTTATTTAAATTGATTGTAAAATGTTAGTTATGATTACCTAAACTAAGAAATTGGTATATTGAGTTAGTAGACTTAGAGAAATAATGTAAGTTGTAAATTCAATTTGATCAATTTTGTTTGAAAATAGACCCCTTGTGTATCATTATATTTTATAAGGAAAAATACACTGGAAATTGAAAAACAGAGGATATTTAAGTGATTTTGCTCATAAATCTGTTTTCCAGCATTCATTTACTACAACATTGTCATCTGTTAGTTCTTTTCTTTATTTCATAATTAATTTTAAATCTTCATTTTTTATCTAATTTAACATTTTCATATTTTTAAAGGTCCCCAGGTGCATCCAATTTTTCAACTTTACCAAAGATCTCTCCTTCATCTCTATCAAATAATTATAACAACATCAACAACAGAAAGTAAGCACTGAATCTTAAAAACTCTTTGTTTAATTGATCGCCCTATTGTGGTTGCAAAAAGTCTTTTGTATCTAAAATTTAGGATAAAAGTCTCACTACATTAAAATTGGTTTTCTTTTAAATTGTTGGTCAGTTCTTCCGTGAGTAATTACACAAGAAGTAAAAATCAATTATAAATTAGTTCTTGATTTAACACATATACTACAATAGTTTATTGAAAGAAATAAGCCACTTTGAGAATTTCACATTCTAAACATTAATATTGAAATATACATAAAAGTATTAAAACTTAATTTTGTAGAAAAATGTAAACTTCAGATATTTTAGAACTAATCTCCTATATAACAGAGTATTTTAAAAAGTTTGTATGAGTAATTCTAAAGTAGAGAGTGCACAGATTTTTATATTAATGAATAAAGCACTTTTTTCTTAAAGAAGTTCAGAGAAACAATTACCCCACCATAAATAAAATTCATAGAATATTTATAGAAGTTATATGAATGTGATGCTATATTGCCATAAGAAAAAAGGTTGAAAATTTCTTAAGCTTCGCATATAACATCTGACTATGGGTATATTACTTTGAGATTTGACATATTTATTTTATTGAAAAGCATTAAAAGCATTCATTATTTGTTTAGCCTAATAAAATTATGGGAAGTAATTAGATCTCAAGATGTTTGTGCTCTTATTTCTTGTATATATATTTATTTTTATTTATATATTCCCAGTGTTTAGGTAAATAATGGCATGATGTGTCCAGTTCATAAATGGCATCTGATTATTCCAATGAGTAAACTCGAAAAGACTGAAGTTAATTGTAAAGTAATCTGTAAAATAATACTAATAATTGAAATTATAAGTTTAATTTCCCCTTACAATTCATATCTTGGGAAGAAACTTTAACAAAATGATGCAAAACAATTGTCTGAATTTTAAAAAGTGACAATAGCTAAAATTATTTTGGAGAGGAAAATAATGAGAAAGGGTTATTTCTATTAATTATCACAACTTGTTATAAAGATGTGTATATATATATATAATAACGAATATGCCTACAGATCAGTGAACTCAGACATCTCAAAAACAGACCTTTGTATATAAAAGATTTAATGTGACTTAAAAAATGTTTCTAGACTAGCAGAGAATAGTCAAGATTATCCATGAAAGATTGTTGAGAACATTGGATCAAATAAAGAATAAAAATTAAATAAAGAATAAATATGTAAGAGTTCATTTTTACCATTAAAACCATAAAAATATCCATGCATATCCCACCTCAGAAACATGGAGAAAAATTAAAAGTATTTTTTCTTACAAGGATTTGCTAGTGTGAAAAATTTTAAACTTTCACATTATTTTTAAAGTAATTCATAAAAAGCTGTGCAGCATATATATTTACATTACATTGTAATGTAATAGTGAAATCTTGAAGACACTGTGAATATCCAGAATTACAGTGTGATATATTCTCTTCTATTTAAAAATGTATATTCACATGCAAAAAGAGTAAAAACAAATATCTTCATATAATTTGGTTGTATTTCGTATGACTTTTATAATTCATCAAAGCTAATTTTTTTAATAGGAGATAAAATATTGCTTGTCTTTCTACCAATTGCAGGTGGCTCCCACATTTACTATAAAAGAATTCATTTACAGGTATAATATGTATTTGTAGTCATGCTTTGGAGAGATTTTTAAGTTTCTTTGTAGACTGTATTGGAAATAAACTGTATTTGATCAGAATTACTATATGAGAGGTCTTTAAAAAGTTCATAGAAATTCATATTAAAACTATATGAATTTCAGAGTTTTTGGCACCAAAATTTATCTTTTAGTTACATTTTTCTGTGAACTTTTATGAAGTAACCTTGTATTAGTGTATGTGGTCTGGTGTGTTTGTTTTTGTCTTATTTCCCATTCATAGTAAAAATATTACAGTACTATCTAATTTCAGAACTTCTGATTGCAGAAACTAATTTGAGGAATTGGAGTCTTAAGTTTTAGAACATGTTTGATGATTCTATTATGACTAGATTATTTTTTAAGTTTATCTGTCTAACTTAGACATAAAACAGTCCTTTCTTGTTAGGCACTTTCAATAGCAGAAAGCTCAGTTTTTCTGTGATCATTTTGAACTTAAAAGTAACTTCTATGAGTACTTTTCTTAGGAATGGAATTAAAGCATTGATGAAATGGAAAGCTTATTTTGCTTGTTTTTGCCTTTAAAAGCTTTAGTAAATATCACCATCTTTATGTAAACAATTATTTTATATAGAACTTCTCAATTTTTATTGACCTTGTTGAAATAAGTAGTAACTTAAGACTTCAGATGGAAAGAGCATAATTTCTTTAATTAAAAGTGTGTGAAATAGGTAGTGACTTTTGTAGATAAGTACATTTTTTGAAACTTCATGTATGTGAAAATGTCCTACAAATATAAATTATATATTAAAACCAGTAATTATGATTTGTGAGTTTATATGAAATGTGTTTACCGATTTGACTTGAGCAATCTTACATTTATGCATTACTAAGATATAAAATTTTCATTTCTAGAAATAAGAATATTTAGCCGGCGCCGCGGCTCAATAGGCTAATCCTCCGCCTTGCGGCGCTGGCACCCCGGGTTCTAGTCCTGGTCGGGGCGCCGGATTCTGTCCCGGTTGCCCCTCTTCCAGGCCAGCTCTCTGCTATGGCCCGGGAGTGCAGTGGAGGATGGCCCAAGTCTTTGGGCCCTGCACCCGCATGGGAGACCAGGGGAAGCACCTGGCTCCTGGCTTCGGATCAGCGTGATGTGCCAGTCGCAGCGCGCCGGCTGCGGCGGCCATTGGAGGGTGAACCAACGGCAAAAAGGAAGACCTTTCTCTCTGTCTCTCTCTCTCACTATCCACTCTGCCTGTCAAAAAAAAAAAAAAAAAAAATAAGAATATTGTTGCAAAGGTAATAACAAAGTGTACTTGGAACTATTTCATTTACATATAATAAAAGCTTTATTAAAAACTAATAATTGTGAAAAATTAATTTCTGGAATGCAAAGGGGTTTTGGCTTTATGTAGTAATTTACATGTGAATCCATAGGTATTTGTTATTGCTTCAGTTGTAATTTATGTACATTTTCAGTATCTGCAAGATTCTTTTATCTAGTAATAGTTCTATTACCTACATTTTTCTCTTGGTATATTTGCTTTGGTATATTACTAACACTGCCTTTAAAAATATTTTTGTTGTCTCAACTTTGTTATTCCACATCAGAACACATTTCTATTTATCTGTTCATTCACTTAAATCTTTTATTTGCAGGGGAAATTATTCCCTGTATGAGATTAAGCTATCCACGAGAACTGTGGATTTTGAGGACCACCAGAGCTAGCCAAGTGGGTCTTGATAAGTTACTTAGCTGAAAGCATCATTTCACTAACTGCAAAGTGAGCATAATTATAGTTATCAGAGTTAAATTATATATTTATGATGTTTGTAGTGTCAAATGTCAGTACTAATTGAAAAGCCAATCTAAAATTTTTATTGAAAGGTAAAGTTCTAGATTACAAAAGATTGTTGCATTTTTAATGTGTCATCATTAAATAGCATAGATTTATAATACAGAATTAATCTAGAATTAAGATTCTCAGTAACATTTCTGTAAAATGTTTGTTCTTGCAAAATAGCATAACCTCAAAGAAAGATCTGTAGGAAAACTTAGCAAAAATAGTCGTGAAAGTAATAGAGGTAGATTATCTTCAAGGGCCTACCTTTCTGTGTGTCGTGTTAAAATACAATCAGCTGCTGCTTTTGGTAATTTTATGACAAAGTTTAACGTTTGTTTTGAAACATACCTGACATGGATTACAAATGACCAAATGTAGATTTCCTTTAAGGATTCCAGTTTTTAAAACCCAGACTCAAAAGTTACTTTGCAAATAAGAATTCCTATCCCATCAAGTTTCACCATGTTGCTGCAAAGAAGAGTAGGGCTTGCAGCATCCTTCTGCATTGCATGTGGGAAGAGATGGATGTCTGAATACTCACAGAATGAGCATATAAATGTGCTTTTTGGCTTTGTGTGGTATGTGTATGTGTGTGTCTGTGTGTTTGTGCATGTGTGTAAGCATTAGCATGTATTTGGACATACTTTTCCTGTGTCTGGCTGGTTAAATTTTACTACAATTTTAGAACCAGAATATATGTAAAGCATAGAATGTGTAGGAAATAAAGGCTTTACTTGTTTTAGTAGTACAGAGGGCCTTAATTTTTAGCACAACTCGTATTAATGCAAGGAGAAAAGGGTTTTTGGTTGTTCTTCAGCTTTTTGTTGTGTGCATCCATAGCAGATTCTATAATCAAATCATGAATGGCCATATTTCAAATTGCTAGTAGGTGTTTTGCACATTATTAGTTACTATGAATATAAAATAAAATACCAATCATGAGGAAATAATCTACAAAAAAGGAGATACTTGAATTCTATAATTTTGCTTTATATTTTTTATTTTAGCTCAGATCAAGTAAATACCTACAAGATGAAAACTTGTATATTTGAATTAACCAGAGATGTGCTCCTTTGGAGTCTGCTATGTTCGTTTAATCTTAGGGCAGATCACTTTTTGGGGAGTTGGGCTTTTTCATTTATGGCAGAACGACAGTGCAAAACATTACGGAGCTAGCCTTTTGTGTATAATTGTAGGCTGAAGTTTCTGTGGTTTACCTGTTTAGTGTGTATGTGTACATGTGTTTGGTAAATGCGTTCTTAGAACAGGCAGCGGCATTATTCCATTAAAATTATATAATAAAGTGAATGTATAGTATATGAGCTAATAAAATATTTGAAATAAGGAAAAACTTTTTAAGATTTATTTATTTATTTGAAAGAGTTACATAGAGAAAGAGATAGACAAAGATTTTCTATCTGCTGGTTCACTCAGGTGGCCACAATGGTTAGCTCTGGGCCAAGCAAGAGCCAGGAATTTCATCTGGGTCCCCCATGTGGTTAGCAGAAGCCCAAGCACTTGGACCATCTTTTCCCAGGACACTGGCAGGGAACTGGATTGGAAATGGGGCAGCTGGGCCACAAATCAGCACCCATATGGGATTGCTGATGTTGGAATCGGCAGCTTCACCCACTATACCATAATGCAACCTGGAAAAAACTTTAAAAGTAATACCAGGAATAAATTGTAGCCAGTTGAGATTGTTGAAATTACTGATTCGTTGTGTTTACTTATAAAATTTTATTTATATTATCATTTGTTTTTAGCATCATTACTAAAGCATCAAATTTAATAAATGATTCTCAATCAGGTTTGTTCTAATGAATAAACAAAGTATTCTATTGAGTCACATCTAAAGTATCCATCAGAAATATTTTGTAAGAGATCCTATTAGGGGCAGGGGTTATAGTGTAGAGGATAAAGCTGCCACCTGAGACACCAGCATCCTATATGGCACCTGTTCATGTCCCAGCTGCTCTGCTTCCAATCCATCTCCCTAATGATGGGCCTGGGAGAGAAGCAGAAAATTGCCCAGGTGCTTGTGTTCCTGCACCCATTTGGGACCTGGCTTAGGCCTGCGCTGGCCGTTGTGGCCATTTGGGGAGTGAACCAGCAGATAGAAGATCTCTCTGTCTTTCTCTCTCTCTCTCTCTCTGACTTTGACTTCCAGATAAATAAATAAATCTTGAGAGAGAGAGATTCTATTAAAAATTAAGTAAAGAGCAAGTGTTTGGCCTTAACACCAGTTAAGATGCCCATGTCCCATATTAAGAGTATCTGGTTTTGATACCTAGCCTTGGCTCCTAAACCCAGCTTCCTGCTAATAACACCCTGAGAAGCTTTGGTAATGACTCAGGTATTTGGGTTCCTGCCACCAACTTGGGAGAGCTGGATTGAGTTACTGGCTCTTAGTTCCTGGCTTCAGCCCCTACTGCTGCAGGGATCTGGGGAGTAAAGCAGTGGATGGAAGATCTGTTTCTGTTTCTTCTCCAGAGATGTGCTATATAAAAGAGGACTCATTTATTGGCTTCTTTATTCTTTAAAAGTATCCTGATTTTCTTAATTTTAAAACATGGGTTTAACATTTATGATACCAGTAGTAAAATTATCCTAAGGTTATATTTATCTAGTTAAATAAATTGCATTATTCTAACAAACAAGAAGAAAGAAAAGGAAGATAATACTAGGATCGTACCTGCTTATAGGAGAATAATTGAATTCCTGATCGCAGGATTGTTTATTTTTTCCACATTTGAATACTTGGTTTTGCTGGTCTAGCATAGAAACTATAGATAGAATCTTTAATACATCAGAACAGTGATGTCACAGTGGTTTTGGAAATCTCTTCTCTCACCTGTAACTAAAGCATAAACTCTTCCTGTTACTGTCCTCATTTTATTACAGTGGCAGGATGCAAAAGGGCTATAAATGAGATGATTTATTGCTGTGGGTGGTGTTTAAAATCTGAATGTTTTAAGTTTGATGGAGCAATGAAGGATGGAGCAAGCTGTGAAGCTGCTCCAGCTAATCAAGGGTAGAAAGATATAATAGTGGTTTGTATTGGTTGGTGTAATATATAATGCAATAATTTTATTGATTGGATAAAATGTACCTTAATTTTTTGAGATTCATGTCTTAAAAAGTACCTGAATTAAGTGCTTTATGAAAGAAATTATAATTGATCACTTTCATTTAAAGCTCCCTTCATTATAACTATTTTAGTATAACTGGCTGCATGATGAAATTTTTTTTCTTCCAGTGTGAAAAACTCAAATTACTGTCTCCCATCATATACTGCTTATAAGAACTATGATTATTCAGAACCTGGAAGAAACAATGAACAGCCAGGCCTCTGTGGCCTAAGTAACTTGGGAAATACATGTTTCATGAACTCAGCTATTCAGGTAGGTTTCTCCAAAGTGAAACTTGTTTTTCCTAGAAATCATTAAATCATATTGTATAAAAACAATAGAATTGGGTTTTTCATGTCAGAACATGAGTATTATGTGTGTTTTGAGTGTTTATATTCTAATGGTAGATTTTAGCATACACATTTGGCTCATTCATTCTGCTGGTAGTATTGTTTTCCTCAGTTAGGTGACATGTGATTGATGATTGTATTGTAAAAGATTAAATGTCACTTCATTAAAAAATATAATTCCAAATAGAAAATTTAGTTTCCCTGAGAAGGGAGAAAAAAGCTAGTGAGATCTCTAAACTCTGTTGCTTTTTTTTTTTTTTAAGCTTAATGAGAAATTCAGATTTTAGAAATGGGAAACTTTGTGAGCCTCCTTTTGTACATGTATTATAACAAATTGCCCTCCAATAAAGGTCTTTTAATTTGAGAATATAAGGAATTCCTGCCCTTTCCCCTTCCTTTATATGTCCATAAAGCTTTTTTTTCTTTCTGTTTTACTCTATACCCTCTTCCCACTTAACTTGTTAAATAGTCTCATCTTTGATTCTGAAGAAATGAAAGGTTAATTTTTATCATTATCACTGTATATAAAATGAGGTCTGGTTATTCAGTTTCTCCTTTATAGATAAAATTCTGTTTTGAAAAGCACCCAAATAAGCTGGCGCCGCAGCTCACTAGGCTAATCCTCCGCCTTGTGGCGCCGGCACAGCAGGTTCTAGTCCTGGTCGGGGCGCCGGATTCTGTCCCGGTTGCCCCTCTTCCAGGCCAGCTCTGTGCTGTGGCCAGGGAGTGCAGCGGAGGATGGCCCAAGTACTTGGGCCCTGCACCCATTGGGAGACCAGGATAAGTACCTGGCTCCTGCCATCGGATCAGCGCAGTGCGCTGGCCGCAGCGCGCCGACCACGGCGGCCATTGGAGGGTGAACCAACGGCAAAAGGAAGACCTTTCTCTCTGTCTCTCTCTCTCACTGTCCACTCTGCCTGTCAAAAAATTAAAAAATAAAAAATAAAAAATAAAGCACCCAAATAATGATAGAACATTCTTGATATTTGATTTTAATACTTTTTGTCCTTTTGGTGAATTTTGAATTTTTAGTTTAAAATCTGAAGTTTTGTTCTGTATTCATAGTTTAATACTGAATCACCTATTCCAAGGAAGGAACTTCCAAAGATAGAGATTAAATGTAGAGTATGGATTGATAAGGATGTTAATACAATTTTTGATTAACTGAGAAAAGGATGTCTCTACTGTCCAGTATTCTAAATGACCTTTTGAACATTGTCATGAATCCAGCTATCTCCTAAAATAGACTTGTCCTTATAACATTCTTAGAAGATTAAAATTTTACCATCAGAATTCTGTAGTCTGAGAATTATCAACCTTTTAGAACCTAGAGAAGAGGGGGCTTATATCATCAGTCTCTCCTTTGTTGGTTTGCTGCTGAGCCACTTGGGAAAATAACATATTTGCTGAAACAAATATTATATAGGTTAATAAATTCTTCCATTAAATATATGAATGAATAACACAATTCATAAAGTGAGTTACTTTATTCAAAACTAGTACTGGGATTCTAGCACTAGTTAAATATAAGACATTTTAAATTTTTGCTTTATTTTTCTAGAAGGATAGAAAAGAAGGCCATCTTAGAGAACAAGGCAAAATGTATTATTATCCTGATAGTTCTTTAGATAAAAAACTGAAGGACATTGGTACTAAGCTTTCAGAGATAGATTGGGAAAGCAAATTATAATTGAGTTTGGATTTCTGTTTAGACTATTCTCCGTGATCACTAAAAATCATCTTCATTACCATCTCTAGAAAATATATTATGTAAACAGTGGATACAAAAATCCCTATTCTTAGATTACCAAGTCATACTAATTTTTATTTAAATCCTTATCCTTGCACTGCCAAAATTATTTTGGTGCCAAAGCCTTTTTTTAATTATATTTTGGTATAGAAAACCAATCTAGGTGCTTTTTCAAAAGATGTTTTTAATGGTATAGGCATGAGAAATTTATGTGTGTCAGAAGAGAAAAGAGGCTTAATAATTCATTGAAAGTTTTGATCAACATTCAGACTAAATTCCTTGTGGGGAAAAAAAAAGTCCATTCTGTTTCTATGCCTTCAATGTAGCCTGTTTAGTATTATCTCCATAGGGATAACTAGCGTCTGAAAAATGAGTGTTAAAATTAAATCTCTTAACCAACCACATTGAGCTAGATTTGGCATTTATTTACTTTCCTTGTATATTATCTATTATGTTTAAGGTATGAGAAATTTTGTTTTATTCATCTTGATTTTGTTCGGAGCTATTTTACTGTAATAAATCAGTATATCTATTGCTGACCTTCATCTGAAATGTCATAAGGGTAATGGTTTATAATTTTATAGTAATGATCATAAAGAAAACTTTTTGATTAAAAATTTCAGCAATGAGTACTTTATGCAATGGATATCATTTCATGTCTTTATCTTAATTGGAAAACCAACTCTAAAACAAGTTGAAGAGAAAAATTAGACTTTATTTTTATAGCTTTTGGTTTTTAATGCAAACCCACAATTAGGAAATCTAGGACGTTAGGTTTATTTTCATAAAAATTCTCGATGTCATCTCTCAAGCTGAAAAATTTAAATGTCAGCTCTCAAGCTGAAAATTCACAGTGAGAGGAAATACTGAACGATGCTGGTAGCCTTTATTCCTGTTTCATGAACATCCATTTAAGTTCATAGGTCCACAGGTGAAAAGAGTTATAAGTAAATAACAGCTACTTTCTGATATTTTTTCAGATACTGGCTCCACAGTTAGGCTTTCTTTCAAGCTTCCTTGTAACTTTAAAAGAAATTGTTTTTATGATCTTCAGACAATATTAGAAATGTTTCTGTTGGTGATGAATTTTAATGTAACCTATTAATTCAATTATCCTAAAAATGGTAATCATTTTAGTATGTTAGATGATACAGTTATTGATATATCTAAAAAAATGACTGTGACAAGCAGGCCTGTTTTTTATGTGAAAGTGGCTTATGCTTAGCCTATCAGCCATCCTGAGAATAGTGAAATTTTTTGGTTGCCTATGATTACAAACTAAGCAATACAAGCCTAAGTGTGATTTAATATTATTGTTATGTGCTACTCAAGATTTTCTCTGATATAACAAATGGTATGAATGAGTATTAGCTTTTCTTGGTGATTATAGTGCTGCCATGTAGTTTCAGTTTATTAAGCTAATATTTATTTAGTGCTAAGCATTCAAGGGTACTTCAAAAAGTACATGGAAGATGGAGTTTAAAAGTAAGTTTATTTTGATGAGAAAACATTTGAAATCCATGTATACAAGGGATCTTCAAAAAATTCATGGAAAACGCATTGTTAAAATTGTTCAATTGTTTTGGTACCAAAACTTAAATTTTTATTCCATTTTCCACAAACTTTTATAAGTACCTTCCCTCATTTGGGAGATTTTTTTAAGTAGATCTTGACCTTATAAAGATTACAGCCTAAATAATAAGATTTTCAAACTTTTTAGTTTTCAGCATTAAAACCTGTCTTTAAATGTTATGAGGAAAGTTTAATTGTATCCACAGTATTTGAACAGAGATAGTAAAATTGCTTTGGTTGGGTGGAGTGCCCAGAACTCCATATGCTTTCCATTATTTTCCTTGATATCCTCAAAAAATTCTCATGGATCCAGGACTCTGAGAACAAGTTGAAAACCATTCTCTGGCTTTAAGCACACAAACTCATGCATAAAATATTAATAATATAGTTGAGCCCAGTCTGTGGCTACCTAGGAAAGCATAGCTTTTCTGCTTCTTAACTGTGTTAACTTTGACAGTTTATTTACTAATTTTTCTTGTAAGATGACTAGAAAATAGTGGTAACCGTATCTTAGTTGTATTGCAGATTTTATATGAGACAAAGAATATAAAGCTCTTAGAATAGTCTTGTACATCATAAATACTGAATAGATACTGGAGTCATACTGTCCCCTTTTTTTTCAATTCACGGAGTTAAGCACAGTAGCTCTGGAAAGATTCTGTCTTCCATGGGCCCTATGTTTGTTCTTCTTTCTTACAAGTCTTATTTTGACTAGACCTTATGATCAGAGAAGAACAAAATATGTTTTTCCCTCCTTAGTATTATCGCAGTTGTGGTATTAATCTCTATCCTGAACTGTGTTCTTCCTAGGCAAACCTGATAAGCAAGGGACATAATAAAGTAGAACTGTTCATAGGTATTCAATCTGTAAGACACTCCGAAACTCAAAATTCTTGTGTTCAGGTTATCCCCTCACCTCAGCCTCACCTTGCAGTTATGGTTTATAGGTATATACCGCTGTGTCCTGGTGGTATACATAACATAACAAAATAGTTCTATAGTACCCTAAATCTATTGCTCCCTCCAGAGAATGTCTAGGTTTTAGAATTTATGTTATTGGAGTTCATTTTAATTAGCATTAGTTCAGAAGATTCAGGAGCACTCCAACCCTTGTCTTTCTCATTGTCAAGGCCTACCTAGGAGGCTCATGATTGGCTTCCTGGAAGAAGCAACTCTTCAGATGGATTTCAAGCAAGGGAGTGATGTGGTCTTTTCCACTGGAAAGCAGCACAGCGTAAGATGGTTGTTTTAAAACTTTACTTGGACATCATAGGGCTCCTTAAATTCTAGGACATCACTGGAAGAAATGATAGTAATCAAGGATTTGTTCATTATTGTCATAAAATATAAAATGAACTGGGATTCCGAGCAATTTCAAAGTCAGATGTTTTCTATGATATGTTGAATTAGGAAAAAGTTTATTCCGTGTATTCAGCAGAAGGTTAAATAGAAGGTTTCTTTGAGACTTAATTTGAAAGAAAGTAATACTACATAGAAATAACATTGTTTAAAAAGCTAGAACTTCATTGCATTGTAAAACAGTGAATAAGTCATTATTAAAGCTATTATTTATATGTAACATTGCTACATAGCTTAGAATTAAATATAATGCTACCCTGCTGTCAACTTGAAACTTTTGCATTTATTAGAATACAGATTCTCAGAAACGTAGTCAAACATGAAACTTTTATTTTATTCAAACTACCAACGTTCTATTTAAGTGAGTAAAGCTTCAATTAAAACAAAAAACTTCACCCCAAGACATTAAACAGTCTTTAAAAACTGTTCAGGATCTTAAAGAAAATGACTTGTTCTGATAAATTGAGAGAATGTGGCTAACTAAAAATTTGAACTACTTCTTTGTAGGCCAAATTTTTTAGTTTAACTCAGGCTATTAATCCCAGTTATTTGAGTTCCTTCAACATTATGTGCCAAAAATTGCATAGCAAACTATCCTAAAAAATATGTTGAATCTTCTGTCCGATGACAGCTAAGTCAGGTATTTCTATTTGATAAAAGCAAAAACAAAAATAAGGAAAACAGTTTTAATTGCATCAGAATCACTCACTCTCTGAACATGGATGTCAGTGTTTGACTTTTCCCTTTGTTTAGATTAGAGGGACAAGTATCCCTTTCTGAAAGGAGAAACAAGATTGGAAAAGGAAAACCTACATTCTGAGGCAGATGATTTTAGTAAAAAAGTGTATGTAGTATAATTTTATAAGAATGTCATATTCACAACTAGGGCAGAAATGGTATCTCAAAGAGAATGCTTTTCCTTTGTGTACTGGCAAACAATTTGTCATAAAAATTTGCCTTTCTTAATCTCAGATGAGACAAGACAATCTGCTTTGTCTGTTCTTCATGTTTGTAGTTAGTAAGCAAACTTCTTTAGGATTAACATTTCTAGTTTTGTGTTAATGTAGACTGGTAAATGTTCTGTCTATCCCAAATTCTATAATGGTAAAAATGACATGGAGTCATGACATAGAAGGAGATTATTTTAAAGAGTTTTAGATAATTACCTTTTATTCTAAAATCAAAATGGTTTAACATTACCCTGGCTATAAAAGATGAATACAAGTTTAATAATGTAGTTGTGTTCCCCTATACCCAATATGTGCAGGTTCCTCGTCACCAGATTTAACCAAATGTGGATAGAAAATATTCAGGAAAGAAAAGTTGCACCTCTACTGAACATGTGCAGATCTTTTTTCCCTATCATTATTCCCTAAACAAGATGATGTAACAACTATTTACATGTCATTTACATTGCATTAGATGTTATATAAGTAATCTAGAGACTATTGAGAGTATACCAGAGGATTGTGTAAGTAACATGCGAATACTGTGCTATTTTATGTAAGGGATTTGAGCATCGATGGATTTTTGGTACCTGTGGGTTTTGTGAAACCTGTCCCAAACAGATACCAAGGGAAGTGGGATGACTATTGCATTACAGGGATGGCATCTTAAATCAGCAGTTATAATTTGACAGAAGTATCCTGTATTGGTTTGAATAATTATTCCAAGGGCTTTTATTTGTATATGAATGGAAAACATAATGGGAACTACAGATTTGCTTCCAACCCCCTAACCAAAAAAAAAAAAGTTTACTCGTACTACTTAAAATCAAACAGCTTACTTCCTTTCTTAAGGTCAAAATCTTTTAAGATATTTTTTTCCTCAGTGAGTAGTAACACCATGAAACGCTGTTGATCAGATGATACTAAAGTGTTTTGGGCTTATATTCTAAATTTTTATAAATTAATATTATTGAATAACATTAGAAAATATAAGGAGATTGGACTGATTCTTGAAAAAGTGAAAACTACATTAAATCTTTCCTAGGACCTTGTTGTCTTTTGCCTATTTCTTTTAAATTTCATTTAGAGTCTCATAAGTTAAATCCATGATTACCAAAAGTCCCTCATCTATTTAAGGTTTTTTTCTTTTAATTTCATTCATCTTGAGGCCATCTTCTTCCTTGCTTCCTTCCGTCCTTCCTTTTTTTTTTTTTATTTGACAGAGTTAGAGACAGAGAGAAAGGTCTTCCTTCTGTTGGTTCACTCCCCAAATGGCCGAAATGGCCGGCACTCCACCAATCTGAAGCCAGGAGCCGCCAGGTGTTTCCTCCTATTCTCCCGTGCGGGTGCAGGGACCCAAGCACTTGGGCCATCCTCCACTGCCTTTCCGGGCCACAGCAGAGAGCTAGACTGGAAGAGAAGCAACCGGGACTAGTGCCTGGTGCCCCAACCAGGACTAGAACCCGGGGTGCTGGTGCCACAGGCGGAGGATCTTTCTTTTTTGGTTTGTAAGTGGATTAGTTTGTGATGATGCTTGTTACATATGATTACTTCATTAGTGTCACTATCA
Organism: Oryctolagus cuniculus; assembly: GCF_964237555.1. Lineage (NCBI taxonomy): Eukaryota > Metazoa > Chordata > Mammalia > Lagomorpha > Leporidae > Oryctolagus > Oryctolagus cuniculus. The sequence goes on from NC_091442.1 coordinate 64,660,870, forward strand.
CTTTGAAAATAATATATTTCAATTCAGTATTTCAGTACCATATATGTGGGAATCAATTACTAAATATTATCAATCACTTCTTAGAAGTTATTTATAAATCGTATTATTCCAAGCAGGGAGAGCATCAATGAGTTGGTTACTGGAACCATTGTTCAATTAATAATGAATGGCTAGTTCTCATATAAACCCATTTTGAAGCATTAATAGCCCAGAATTTAATCTTTCAGCCTCTGCTAATAGCAGGACCCTTCTTTGCATAATACCAATTGTTCTTCATATCAGTTTCACTCTCTTAATTTCCTTTTCACTGAGGTCTATGAGTTTGGGCATAAGTATCTCTACTTCATTAATGAGAAAACTGAGGCAAGCAAAGTTTAAGTGATTTCCCAGTCTCTAGTACAAGTCAGTAAATGAATTAAAACTAGGTTTCTATTTAGAATGTGACATAATATATTTTTTCCTCAAAATTATAGTAATCAACTTATAAGAAATGCCCTTAAATATGGTTTATTTTGGTGACATAACAAAATTTACCATTTTAACCATTTTTAAGTGTACAGTTCTCTGACATTAAGCATATTCATAATGTTTTTAACCACTAAAAATGCTCTTATGTAATTGCTAAATAAATGGCTTCCATAATATACAATTATCCCCTTAGGAAGTAGTAGTATTGCATCATTCAAAGCAGTTTCTCTAAAAAGTTATATGCACACTTACTCATTTGATGATGAGTGTTCAAAGCTATTTAAGCACTCCTCTTAGAATTTCTTTTATTTTTCTGAGCATCACTGGTGAATATTTTTACTATTTTGTTGATGAGGTGGACTTTCAAAAATCTGAAATCATTCAGAGCATTATCTTCAAAGCATTGTAGGTGATCATTTGATATATTCTTTTTTTTTAGGATTTTATTTATTTATTTGAGAGGTAGAGTTACAGACAGTGAGAGAGAGAGAAACAGAGAGAAAGGTCTTCCTTCCATTGGTTAACTCCCCAATGGCCCCAACAGCCGGAGCTGAGCTGATCCGAAGCCAGGAACCAGGTGCTTCTTTCTGGTTTCCCATGTGGGTGCCGTGGCCCAAGGACTTGGGCCATCTTCTACTTTTTTGCTTTCCCAGGCCACAGCAGAGAGCTGGTTGGAAGAGGAGCAGCCGGGACTCGAACCGGCGCCCACATGGGATGCCAGTGCCACAGACAGAGGATTAACCTACTGCACTACGGCACCGGCCTCCATTTGATATATTCTTGAAATTATTTTATCAGCAAATATTTAGGGCTTACTAATAATGCTTTTTACTCTGATAGACATTAATTATACTGTGGTGAACTGTTAAATTGAAATTTACAGTCTACTTGGGAGGAGGGAGATAAATATGAAGTCAATCACAAATTATCATAAGCCTCATGAAGGGAAAAAAGTGGAATGTTGTGAGTAAATAACAGGAGCCTATAGAGCAACAAATTTGTACTGGGTTATCATACTCACCCAAAGTACCATTTGAATCATGATCAAGGAGTTAGTTGAGTTAAAGGTAGCTGAGAGTTATTAGATGGAACCAAAGCAAGTGCAAAATCCCTAAGAGGCGAAGTTTGAAGAACTCAAAGAGTAATATGTGGAAAAATGTATTTAGGGCATTAGGAAAAATTGAAGAAGTAGACAAAAGCCAGATCATATGAGGAGAATTTGAATGTGAGTGTGTTTAAAAGGAATTGAAGGTTCTGCGACCTAATATATTATGTTTAACTTCTACCTGGTTTCTTTGCTTCTGTTTAACCCCTTCAGCCTGTGTTTATATTAGCACCAATCTTTTTCAAACATTAAATATTTATTTTTACTCTTTGCCTTTATTACCAACTACCTTGCTTCACTCAGCAAAAGCCAAAGTCTTTAAGAGAAAGTATAAGCTTTATAAGATCTGACTTGCTGCTGCCTCCTTTGCTACCAATTCCTTTCCTCCATGCCCATGTCCCTCCATCCTTACACACAGCAAGAATGTTCCTCTTTAACAGTCTCTGAATTTCCATTTTCCTGTACCTGTAATATCCCTCTCTAAGTATTTATATCTTTACTCTTTCACTTCGATTGTGTGTCTTTTATCAGGTAGCTTCCCAAACACCCTTTTTAAAATAGTAACTGTTCTCCCTGCATTCTGTACAGCACACATGGTCATCTGACACACTGACACACTCTTTACAGAAATTGTGTTTGTATATATCTCCTTACTCCCAATTAAATAAACACACACATATATAAATATAAGATCAATAAGTGGAAGTTCTTTGTTTTCAGTCGCTGCTATAACCCCATTACTACTTCTGGCATATAGAACGCACTCAAATTACTGTTAGGTTAAGGGTACCACAAGTGTTCTCTAGTTTCTGGCTTGTACAAAATGATGGATATAACCATTGAATAAAATCATAGTGGTTGAAGGAGGGACACAGTAGGATGGGTTGATTTCAGGTGGGGAAAAGATGCTGAGTTCACTTTAGGCATGTTCAGTTTGTGATGCCAATGAAACATCCAAGATCATCGACCTAGGAACAGAAATGCAAATAGCCATCTAGGTATTGAAAATCGTGGAAATGATTGCATTTGAATTTGGGTGTCTGAGAAAGAGATCTCATGACTAAAGCTTGCAATAAACATTGGAGTGGAACAAAGAAATATCCGCCATAATAGGAGAAAAGGGAGGTGTTACCTATGTAAGTGTGTCTTGATTATGTGATGACTTCCACTATCTTCAAAATACAAGACTAGTGTTGAGATCTTATGTGAAGTTAGGGTCGTCAGTTTAGAATAGTACAAATTTTGAGATTTTTCTCCAGCACTGTTCTTAAGAAGTATAAAATATATAATTCAGGTCATTTAGTGTTGGAGAAAGAAAAGAACAAAGGAATTAGGAACAGCTAAATTAATTTTCTTTTTTATTATTATTAGCTAATTTATTTACCTGACCCAACAAACATCCATTACTAAGCATGGTTCTAGACATTGGTGATGCAGAAGTTAAAAAGAGAGTGCCTGTCCTCTGGAAATTCATGATCTAGTGAATGAGAGACCTATATAAATAAATAAGATATAATATGTGATAAAATAGAAAGCATAATGAACCTAATGTCATGGAAACAAAGAGAGCTATTGGGGAAGTAAGTGAGGTTTCACAGAGTTGGGTTTTGATTTCATTTGGTAGTATATATTTCTATTTGGTATGACTTAAAATTTCCATATGGTCATAAAGTAGAGAATTACCAGAGGTAAAGACTACAGCATTACTTCTCATGCTTGTTCATACATTTTTCTCATCCAGATCCCTATATCAGAAGTCTGTTTTGCTTCAGCAGAAAACATCCTGTTTATACAATCACTAAACATATATTGGAATGTCTTATATATGCTATTAAGGTTTTTTTCACATGTGTGCCAACTCTAAAAAGAGAACTATCTATAATATTTGAACAATATATAATGCTGATTCATAATCCCACAGTTATGTGCCACATTTGATATTTGAGCAGTATATAATGCTGGTCCATGATGTCTCAGTTGTATACCAGATAATACTGCCTCATCTATATATATTATATTTGATGTATAATTATGTATAAATATATATAATTATTATGAATATTTCCTAGGGCTTTTGTAAGTATATATACTTTGTAAGGAGTTTCAGTATCTAAAAAAAAGTTTTTGACAAAAATGTTAGTTTATATGCAAAATTGTAATAATAAAACATACTGGCCGGTGCCACGGCTCAATAGGCTAATCCTCCGCCTGTGGCAGCGGCACACCGGGTTCTAGTCCTGGTTGGGGCGCCAGATTCTGTCCCGGTTGCCCCTCTTCCAGGCCAGCTCTCTGCTGTGGCCCAGGAGTGCAGTGGAGGATGGCCCAAGTGCTTGGGCCCTGCACCCCATGGGAGACCAGGAGAAGCACCTGGCACAATGCGCCGGGCGCAGCACGCCGGCTGCAGCGGCCATTGGAGGGTGAACCAATGGCAAAGGAAGACCTTTCTGTCTGTCTCTCTCTCTCACTGTCCACTCTGCCTGTCAATAATAATAACAATAATAAAACATACTTTCAATTTTCCACTTAGTGCGTGCCATACCAAAATGTATCTGTTTTCATAATTATGCCACCACCTTCAGGGAACCTCTGTTAAGTTTCCTGACACTTGTAACATTGTTTCCTCTTTGTTGGCTACCTTTAACCTCCCTTCTTCCTTCCTTTCAGCAGATATACAATAGTCTTTATATTTAAATTAGATGGTGAAATGAAGAGGACTCATGACCTTGAGAATGATCTCTGCTTTCTTCCTACTTCCTCATCTCCCATTCAGTAGTCCTTGTCTCACTTGAATCTATACTACCTGGATTCAAATCCTAGTTATATCATTTGTAACTCATGTGACTTTGGATAAGAAACTTAGTTTCTTCATTGTAAAAATTATTATAAGGTGTTGAAGTATTTGGCCCAAAGTCAAATTATGTATCAACTACTAATTATCACTATCACCATGAATATCATATCACCTCACAGAAATTGTTCTCAGAAAGGTCATTCTTGTCTTGCTGTTTGCTGGGTTTCTTCTACCCCTTTTACCTTTGGTAAATTGTTATGTGTTTATTTACCAACAAATTGCAAATCTGTCTCAATCATAATTTCTGCTTCCTGAGTTTCCCTCCAATATGTAATTATTAAATGGTGGTTCCTGCCAAGATAACCCACAAATTACAAGCTCAACAAGTCCTGTAAGACTAATCCTGATTTCTTATACTTCATAGATTCAACCATCTACATGGTAACCCAAGTCAAAGACCTGAGGATTATACCAAATTCTGTTCTTTCCACCTTTTAAGTATCACTTCCATTTGTCCTTTCTTTTGCCGCAAATACACTGTTTCATTACTTCACCATCTTCTCTGTGCACTATTGAAATGAATCTAAATCATCTTTTTGTTCCACCATTTGCCCCTTTCCAACCCACTTAGTATACTCCTCCAAATTAATTGTTTAAAAAGCAAATATGATTATTTAGTTATGATAATGGTACATTTCAAACCTGTTTCCCATCACTTACAGAATAAAACTCAAGCTGGATCCTGCCTGCTTACCTCCCTAACCAAGTCTGCTTTCAATTGTTAGAATTTTTTGTTTCAAACTGCTTTATGTATACTATTACCTCCTCCCTACTTGCCTTTTTCCACACTTGCCCCCCTTCTCTATCCCTTTCTCTTGGATAAGTAACTGTTACACCATGGCAATCATAAAACAGAGGCTGTCCTTGATTTTATTTTATATCCCCAATATTTAGTATAATACCCGACAATAGTAAGTTCATTAGAACAGTGTTTCTCACGACATGTCTGTGGACAAACAGTGCTGGTGAACAATGAAATAAATACAGAAATTTTAAGTGATCAAAAACTTATAGGGCAATTTGGGTAATTTTAAGTCTATTAAACCTAGGAAAAATGGGCTTATTTTAATTTGATTTTTCTAGTGCTTTTTTTATTGTATCTTCCAGAAGTATGCATCTGTGATGATTTGAAATTATTTTAAAAAAAAGATGGTACTTCTACACATATGGTTTCAGAAGCACTGAATTAGAAAAATCATTTTACCGGAAATGTTTGGAACCTACTCTTTAACAGATAATATTTTAGAGCTGTCTAAACTCAAAAACTTAATTAAAAAAAAAAAAACTATAGCTCCAGTTGAAAAAAAAATTATAGCTCATATATTTACTTTTAAAAAAAAAAAGGTTTATTACTTATTTGAAGACAGAGTTACAGAGAAGCAGAGGCAGCGAGAGAGAAAGTCTTCGATCCACTGATTCACTCCCCAGATGGCTGCCACTGTGGCTGGAGCTGAGCCAATCTGGGGACAGGAGCTTCTTCCAGGTTTCCCATGCGCGTGCAGGGGCCCAAGGACTTGGGCATTTTTCCATTGCTTTTCCAGGCCATAGCAGAGAGCTGGATTGGAGTGGAACAGCCAGGACTCAACCAGGGCCTATATGGTATGCTGGCACTGCAGGCAGCGGCTTTACCCGCTACGCCACAGCACCAGCCCCAATGTATATTTGCTTAATGCAACTACAGAATCAGAACTTCCAGTGTATATTAAGTACAAGAGATATTATTGCTTATGTCCTTCAAATATAACCAATCTTCTATCACTAGAAACACTCATAGTTTGGGCTATCACATGGTTCAGCTTATTGTGATTTATGGGTCTGTTGTAATGTAATGATATGGAAAGGTATGTTTTAGTTGTTTTGCTTAAAGAATATAATAATGATGAAGTTTTTAAAAAAAATTTTTTTTTGCTATTCCCTCCTGTAGGCCTTTGCAGGAAAGCTAAAAGATTAACAAAATATACAATTCTTAATACTCATTTATTCAAAAAAGTTCCTTTTCTGAAAATAATATGCAAAAGACTTAGCATGCAAAAAATTATGAAGATCCATTGTTTTCTCTTTAGCTGTCTTGTTACATAAAAAGTTGCTGTTCATATTTATTTCATTGTGAGGCAGTTTTGAATTACTCATGAATTACTGAATTTCATGCAGTAGGAGATATACTGAACATCAAAACTAAAATTCATATGCTGTGGTTTTTAAAAAATAAAACAATTTTGTTTCTTAGTGTTATTAGAATCATTTGGTTTTAGCATACTTCCTATAAAGTGAATATCTAAACATAAAATCTTTGCTGAATAGCCTGTTCCTAAAAATTTTTTAATTTTAAATCAGACAAGTGCTATCATAGTCTAGTAGTTTTAAAATGTCATGTAAATATACCTGACCTGAAGTTTATGGCCTTGGTGGTGATGTAATAATCATTAGCACAATGACTTTCATATTTTTGTCAGAGATAGGTACTCTATCCAGTTTCTTTCTGCTTGCAATGTGAATATCAGTGGCTCTTACATAATCATGATTTCTTTAGCTACAGTATGTACTCACCACAAGTTACAGAGTTGTGGTCTTTTTGAGAAATTTAGAGTTCTTCCTAAATCTTACAGATGGGAGATGAGGAGAAGGATTGATAGTACTAACCTGTAAATTGTTTTCCATTAGTTCTTATATTCTCAGAATCTTAATTCTTCATTGAATTCAAGTGGTTTGTGAAGTAGAAATACCATAAAATTTGAAGGAAGGGACAACAGCAGAGATTTTAAGTGCAGTTTAATTTCATTCATGTCTTAAGCATAGAGACCATATATAATAAAGTGCTAGAACAACATCTTTGCCCAATTCAAGAAACCTGTCTTAAAAACACTTGGACTTTATGTAAAATTTCAACATTTTAAATGGACTATGCTATTCATTAACTACTTGGTGAGGGGAGAGGGCAGGCATGGTACCAAGGCCAAAATAGAAGTTTAAAAAAAAAAACTTGTATCCGTTTAAACTTCCATGTTTTTTCTTTTTAAAAATCTTGAGGACAGAATGGAAATGTAAAGCAAAAGACAGCTCTAGTTGCATTCACTTGGAAAAGTAGAGCTCTTTGGAGTTGATCTCTCAAATCTAATGAGATTTGCCTTTCCTGGGGAAAAAATAACAAATATGAGAATAGCAAATGAATATCTCATTTTTAAAATCAACTTGATAATGAGACAAGCCTACATTTGAAGTACTTCATGGTAAAAGATTACATCCGACTTTTCCTTTATCACTTACTGTCTCATTACAGAACTTGAGCCAAATCCTAGAAATTAACAATGTTTTGGAATTACATAGTACATTTTCAGAATGTGTATACTATTGTCATGACAGATGGCATATCTGAAAATTCTTTATCTGCCTTACTTTAAGATCAAGAAGAAAAAAGATTGAGGATATTCTACCTGACATTAACTGTGAATTACTTCAGGCTTTATTTCTAAAGTATAACAAAATGAGAATGAATCTTATTTTAGATTGGGTTTTTATATTTAGTATTGGGCAATTTGAAGATGAAGCTATTTTTTAAAGAGTTGTGAATGATGTTACATTTTGGTCAGTTTACAAGATGAGTTACACAACTCAAAAGCTTTAGGTAATCAAAAATTTAAGTTTGTTTTCTTTCCTGTTCTAGTTACCGGTTTACTAAAATAGTGAGCATACATGATCACTTGAGAATTGGGATTCTGGAGCACCTGAACAGAAAGGGAGTGGTTCATATTCAGCATTACAAAAGACAACTTTCTCTTTTTGAAGGGGATTACTTTGACTATTTTCCAGGTACTGGGGAAATTCCAGATTCATTGCAAGTTATGGGATGGCTATTAATTATTCATTTCCTAAAATATATTGATTACAGACTTGAGATATGATTATATATAGAAATTTGACTCCATCAAATTTTAAAAGTCCTATATAGCAGTTTATAGTGAAGTACAAAATTGAAATTCTTACATGTGTCATTTATAATTTTTCAGAGAACTCCACAAACATCAGTTTTATTGATAAGAACATACTTAGGGGAAAAACTTTTTGAAAGTAATAGGAAAGCAATAGAATTTGTGCATGTGTGTATAAAGAAAAGTGTGCCATGCAGTCTTATCTTTCCAAGTAAATAATGAAAGTTTATGAAATTCATATTTTTTCAAATAATATTCTAGTTTCAGAATTTTGAGTTAAGGAAATTTATAACTAGAAACTTTTTCATGGAGTTAATACTTTATAAAATATTTGAGTGATTTATGCATTCCCTATTGAAATAATTCTTCAGGATTGGCACTAGATACAAATTTGTATACATGTAGCCAAATATTCATTGATAAATGATTTCTTTAGAAACAGTCCCTATAAAATTTTTATGTCTTTTTCCAGGTTGAAGATTTAGAGAAGACAATCTTTCATAAATATGTTTCATTTACATAAATTTTAGTTATATATGTTTATCTTCATAATTGTTAGGCCATTCACAATAGTTACTTTCATTCATCAGGAAACTTCTTCAGGCATGATTTGGACTTGTAGAACTTTTGGATAAGTTAGTGTTGTAGCAGGGGCAGTTCAGATATCTATTTTGGTGAAGTGCTTTCCTGCTGCTGCAAGTGTTTCTACTATAGTTTTCATTCATTCAACATACCTTTGTTAAGCTGGGTAGCCATTGTACTAGATCCTGGGGTAAAAGAGTGAGTGAGACATAGACTTTGTTCTTAAGTGCACTGTAAGTGATTTCAAGGTATAACATTAGCCCAGATAAAGGACTATTAGTTTTTTGAGGCACTGAGGAACTTGTAATACTTAGAAGATATGCTAAAGTGAGTATCAAAGAATAAATAGGCATTTCTTATCACAGAAGAATATTCTAAGCAGAGGGGAAGTGCATGTGAAGACTCAGTCTTAATACATTAAACTAAGGAAAATGTCTTAAGATTCCTAATTCTGATTAAAGTGTTCTTTTACTACTTGCAGTTTCTCATATAAAATTATATATGCAGGTACAAGCAGAGAACCACAAAGCCACTTAGAGAAAGAGACTCAGTCAGTTCTACTTAATAAATAATTGACTTGTACGTACATCAGCCTTTCTTACTATTCCTAATGAATCAACTTTTTAGTAGCTTGTATCCTGGAAATTCCAACCATTCAATCATAGAGGTTAAATTAAAGAATGACAAAATGTCTACCATATACTAAATTTGTATTTTAGTTATTTACCCTTAAATCTTGAAATTCTCATAACAATTTTTGCATAACAACATGCAAAGAGGACATTAAACATTTAAATAAAAGTCTAATCTTTTAACAAGTACATTTACCTGTTGATTAATGCAATGATTTTTTTGAACTTTCTGTTTTGCTTTAAGAATTGGAACTAGTGGTACAGAATCTTTCTCTTCAATTTGATTAGCTTTGTTTTTAACATGATATTGTAAAATTCTACCCAATTTTAGGACCACCTCTAGGCACAATGATAAAATACATATGTGGCTTAAGATATATATGTGTTTTATAAAAGGCACATTGCTTCATATCTGAACTTCATCTTATTGGTGATGAACTGTAAGATTTAGTTTTGACACTGAAGTTTGGACATTTGTCAGTTTCATGCAGTTGAACTGTAATAAATTAATAGAGGTATTACTCCAAATAACTGGTAGATGTGTCACAAAATTTATAAGCAACCCCAAAATAGCATGCTTACTGTTTATATAATCTATTTGTTTTTCAAGATAAATTCATGTACTCATTCTTTGCTAGAAACAACCATGTATGTTAAGAAAGTTTAAGTTTTGTTCTATTTTACTGTCTAGAAAGCATTGTGAATGAAAGGTCTTCAAATAGGCACAACATATGTTTTGTGATTTTTTTTTTTATCCATATTATGTAGTACTCAAGGTGCCTTACTGATTAATAGGGAAGTTTCCTATCTCTACATATATGAAAGGAATTGCTTTGAAACTGACTCATCTGATAGGAAAATTATATCCATGCAGTAGAAGAGTCTTTCAACTAGGTGCTTTAGAATTCAGGTTATGGTTTTTATTACTAAAAATTATGTAAATTGTCATTATTCTTGAAAACATTATGTTTAATGGCAACAAGTCCAGGAGAACAATTTTCTCACCCTTGTCAAAGATGTTCATATTTCAAAGGTAGCCTCATATGGAAAGATCAAATAAATAATTGTATAATGTAATTATGAAAAATTTTTAAACACTGACTTTGTCCTGCCAGAATTCTGGCATTCAATACTGTTATAATATCACTTGGAACATGGATATATTTTTGTTTTACTTTTATTCTAATTATATCTTGAAATTTCTACCCAGAGTCAGGAGAGCTTTTAATGTTCCTACTGGTCTTCATATTATTTTAAAAGCATACTTTATTCTAATGTAATGATGTTTTCAGAATGAAGGAGAAAAGTCTGGCATCACCTTAGTTTTGTTTTTGTTTTTTTACTTTACTTGAGAGACAGGTGGAGAATGAGAGCTCCCATCCACTGGTCCACTTACCAAATGCCCATAATGTGTGGTAATTGGCCAAGTTGAAGCTGGGAGTTGAGGATTTAATCCAGGAACCCACTACCTAGGCAATCACCACTGTCTCCTAGGGTCTACATAAGCAGGAAGCCAGAGTCAGGTGCCAGAACCAGTTATCAAGCCTATGTATCTCAGTGTGGGAACATGGGCATCTTAAACACTAAGCTAAATGCCTGTGCCACCCTAGTTCGTAAACTATCATAATTTGTGTATACAACAGTGACTATTGAACTTTTGTATTAGTATGCGTTGTAAAATTTGTTAGAAAAATGTAGCCTGTGAATTTCTTGAAATACTATGTTCAACAAAAGTAGAATGCTGTTTTAGCCCCATTTCAGACTAAATTGCATAAATTTAAATGTTGGTTGTGATGTCATCGCATGTATTATAAGCAGTTATCTATCATCAGAACTATCTCTGTTTTGTTTAGTTTGTAGTATTGAATTATAATTAGTTGCAAACCAGCAGTGTCACTGTGAAAATTGGTACTGGTATCTTTTTCAAGGAGTTCTAAAAAATCAAAGTGGAGGCTTACTGCAAAGCAGATAATGGGTTGAATGAAAGACATAAGAGTGGGAAAGTTTTTAATAAGTTCTGCCCTTCCTTTGGTTTAATATTCAAATAGAAGTGCTTGAAGATACTTTTGAGATGATTCATTAACAAGCAAATACATCTTTCCCACATTTGGTAATATTCCATTCAACAAGAATTTAATTGAGTACTCTGTGCTAAATGTTGAAGTAAAAAGAATAAAAACCAGGCAGATAAATATATGAGTAAATATAAGCAAAAAAACCATTTTTATTAATCATACATTTATCGTACACATGCTAAGTGCCAAGTGATACATGGTACTCAGTGGTGAGGATGTAAATATAAAAGCTGTCATGGAGGTCTCAGTCTATTTGCCAAGGCAGACAAACTAAAAATCAGGGTTGTAGTACATTATAAATTTAAGTGCTGTAGTAAAAGTGACCACTAAGCAATATGGAAACTTACAGAGGAAATAATATAAGAGAAACTTTATAGACAAGATGCCCGATGTCGGTGGGCTGTTAGAAGTTGGTAAGGCAAAAAGAGTACATTTTCAAGTATACAGAGTAATGGTGCAAAATCACAGAGTGACAGAAGTATGGAGTTCAAGAAACAACAAATAATCAAGTAAGGCCAGATATGGATAGAAAGGGAAAAAAGATTGGCAAAGGATGAATCTACATAGGTGGGCAAAACACAGACCCTTCTAATTATCTGGGGTTCTAATCTAAAAGCATGCAAGGACCATTATCTATAGCAAGCAAGTTACGTGATTTAGATGTACATTTTTTTTAAATCACTCTGGATACTTCTGGAAAGCTAAAAAATATTTCTGTATACCTGAAAGCTCTTTGCAAAATCAGGATACATGTGAATAATTAAATAAAAACAAAGTTCAGGAATCAGTCTTATTGGAGCCAATACTGTGGCACAGTAGATTAATCCTCTGCCTGCAGCATTGGCCTCCTATATGGGCACTGGTTCTAGTTCGGCCTGCTTGTCTTCCAATCCAGCTCTCTGCTGTGGCCTGGGAAAGCAGTAGATGTCCCAGGTGCTTGGGCCTCTGCACCCATGTGGGAGACCCAAAGGAAGCTTCTGGCTTCTGGCTTCAGATCAGCTCAGCTCCAACCATTGCGGCCAATTGGGGAGTGAACCAGCGGATGGATGACCTTTCTCTCTGTCTCTTCTCCTCACTGTAACTCTACCTCTCAAATAAATCAATAAAATCTTTAAAACAAACAAAAAAATCAATCATGTTTGTACAACTTGGTTCTTTGAGATACTTGGTGAAGCTATAAATTAGATTCTTTGTGTGATCATATTAACAGATGGGAAAATATGTTCTTATATAACCTTGAACTAATAAAAAAAGATTTGAAAGCTAATTGATGGAAATTACTATCCAAAGTCCCCTTTGCCAATTGATTATGTGATATAGATCCTATGTACTAAATCAGGTAGTAAATGATAGAATTTATACTCCATGTAGCCATCATGTATTCTAGATTGCTTGTGCTTCTCCTTAGTGCTGAGTTCATAATTACAAGGATATTTAGTATAAAAGAAGACAAAATGAAACTCAAAAGGAGTATTATAGATTGAGTGTTGTTGAGATATAAAAGAAGTTAGGAAGAAAATTCAAAAATATCGCTTTCACTGCTTTCCTTTTGCTTACATAAATAATTACTTTTTACAGCTGAACACGATATATTAATGACTCTTAAGGCCCTTATTGCTTACCCTAAACATTTTAACTGTTTATATTATTTTCATTGCCTAAAAGATATGTAACAAATTCCATGATATTAATAACAGTGCTCACTTTTGTCTGGAGATAGGGGTCACTACCAATTTAGGTACTGTTTAAAAAAAAAGTTTATTTATTCATTTATTTGAGAAGCATAGTTACACACAGAGAGATGGAGAGACGAAGAAGTCCTCCACCCACTGGTTCACTCCCCAAAAGGCCACAACAGCCAGAGTTGGGCCAGTCTGAAACCAGGAACCAGGATTTCTTCCAGGTCTCTCAGATGGGTGCAGGGGCCCAAGCATTTGGGTCATCCTCTACTGCTTTCACAGACCATCAGCAGGGAGCAGGATCACAAGTGGAGCAGCTGGGTCTAGAACCAACACCCACAGGACAGAGGCAGAGGCTTAACATACTACGCTACAGTGCCAGCCCCAAAGAAAATATTCCTAAATAGATATTATGATTATTTGAATGAAGCTTATTTTGGTTTATAATTGAAATACAAAACAGCCCGAGAATTCATCTCAAAAGACTAAGTAAAAATTGAATATGCTTATATTGGAGTTTCAGATAAACTTCGGTGGTATATAGTTGTAGTATATAGCATTTAAGTTATATGTGAACACAGCTGGTTGAATTTTCATATCTACCAAGCCTATTGATTTCCTTTAATATAAATTTAAGATCACATAAATGTGGGTTTTTACTGTTTTACATGCAAGCAGCTAGTTTCGCTGCCACTTGATTCTAAGATAAATATCTTACTGTAGGGGGCAAAAAAGTTAGCTAAATGTCTGTGCAGTCATGGCACATTCTAACCATGTAGTTGACAAAACAATATTAGATTTATATTGAGGTCAAATTTTATGGTAGCATCAACTTAAAATTATTCCATCTTGAGATTAATATGGGAAAGTTGTACTTCTACCATGTGCTTTAAGTACTAAATTATTCAAAATGGGAAAGAGTTGCAGAATTAACTTACTCAGTTTTAATTTTGTAATACAAGAAATTTGGACTATTAGGATATTAAAGAACTGAAGAAAGTAAGAACACACCAAGAGTTCAAGTAACTTAAGTTTGTTTCCTAGGCCCAGCTAGTCTGTATTGTCCCTTCTAAAAATGGTTGGCCAAATGGAGTTTAAAGACTGCTCTTTTATAACCGTAATTGATGGTGGAAGCAGTAAATATGAATGTCCCTTTTATTTTCTTGGGAGGTCTGTTCTATGACCTCCTGCAGATACCAATATCTGTGAATGCTCAAGTCCCTTATATCAATTGTGTTAGAATTACTATCTTTGAACATTCTTCCTGTGTACTCTAAATCATCTCTAGATTACTTTTAATACCTAGTACAATGCCAGTGCCATATAAATAGTTGTGCTTTGTTTAGAGAATAACGGCAAAAGTCTGTACATGTTCAGTAGAAATACAGGTGGTTTTTTTTTCCAAATATTTTCTATCCATGTTTGTTCGAAGCTGCGCTTTCAGAACCTGCAAATACAGAGGACCAGCTGTGTCTTTATTAAATTTCATACCTGCACTATATCTCAGTTTTTACCAACTCAGGCTAATTTTCAGGTATCTGGAGTGAGTAGACAATCCATAATTTCTACCAGTGAAGTAAAAGAAAGAATGAGAACTCTGAGCTTCTCTCTCAGTTAACAGGTAGTTTGCTGTGGTTCAAATTAATGCAAATTTTACAGAAACAAATATTAACATTTTTATTTACTATAAGTACTTGACTTGGAATTTGGGAAATGAATAGTTTAGTACATCATTTAATCGTTTTTTGACCAGTTAACTTATGTATATAAGAAACCAGTTAAGTTTTTCTCTGTATGCTACAACAAATCAATTTATTTCCTTCTTGATTTTAACATGTCTTAAGAAAAGTATAGGTATGGTTACTTTTATTTGAAAATACATTTTATTCTTTGCAGTGTTTGAGCAACACACCTCCACTTACGGAATATTTCCTCAATGATAAATATCAAGAAGAACTGAATTTTGACAATCCCCTAGGAATGAGAGGTGAAATAGCTAAATCTTATGCTGAATTGATCAAGCAAATGTGGTCTGGAAAGTTTAGCTACGTCACCCCAAGAGCGTTTAAGGTTAGTGTTGAAATTGCACTCTCAACAAGAGTTATATCATTCCCCTAGAAGATGAAAATCGGTTGATGGCAGAGGAGCTGGGAGAATAGTACCTGTTATTTGAACAGTAGTCTGTTAGCCTCCAAAAGAAAACAGTGCATGAATAGTTAGGCAGTATAAAATTTCAGGGTCCATGGATAGGAGAGGTAGCTAGTTTAAAACATATATTTCTAGGAAGGACCTGAATCATGGGGGACAGTGGTGAAAAATGATTGAGAAACACTGATATGGTGAAAGAATCACCACTGAGAGATAGCAATAGTATTTACATAGCTGTTTCAGACTACGGTACTCCAAAGACTAGGAAAATTGTGTATTATAAACAAATATTTCTGTTACCTCTATGATATTCATTGTCTTTTTTACACATAGAAACTAAGCAGGAAATGTATAGTTTTTTTCTACTCACCCAGAACAAAATATTACCAAATTTTAAGTCTTCAGTATAAAACTTTGCCATAATTTCTCCTTGTTCTTTCTTTAAGTCACCATTTTTTTGCATCTTGTCGAATAGTTACTTTTAAGATGTTTTTAGATATGTAATTATCTATATATGAAAATGTGGCAAGGATGAGAACTTGTCGTTTATTTTCTGTCTAGCAGAGGTTTACAGGAGGAAGCAATAGGAAAACCTAGAGGTGAGAATTAAAAACACCCAGAATATACTTTGACAAATAGTGTAACAGCAGCTAATGACAAATAAATCTACAACCAAACAAATTAATACATTTTAAGAATTTCATGTATTGGTCTATTTTGTTATAGATAACACTTCATTGAGTGCTTACTAGGAATGCAAAACAAAATGTAATGTGTGTGTGTGTGTGTGTGTGTGTGTACTGTCAATTCTCATTATTCACAGTAATTATGTTCTGGAATTAATAAGTATTACACTGTTATTTCCAGGGAAAAAGGGTTTGATTGTACCAAGTCCCTGGTCACAACATTTCCACCAACCAGTCAGTACATAATTTGGTTTTATTTGTATTTCTATTTAAAGATGTGTATTTTAAATAAAATAAAATTTGTTTTATTCCTTATATATATATTGTTTATTCCTTAACAGTGACTTCATAGCCAGTAACACTATAAATCATGCCTAAACAAAGCTTATCTAAATGTTTTTCCATAAGGCACATCCTAGTCATTTTACATTTATGAACATAAGTCAACACATCAGTGCTATGTTTAGGAACCATGTTAAACACTAAAATTACCAACAATAGCAAGAACATACATATAAATATAGAAAAAAAAGTACCAAATAAGCCACAAAAATTATATTCGTTTATATCATGACAGCTGAAATTAGAAGGCAAGTTCACCTTCTTTGAACCCAGCTGATAATGTGCATATCAAATGAGTCAACTTACTCCCTAAGAATATTCAAAACTTGACCACAAAATATGTCACAAGTTGATTTTAAGGTTATAAACAAATTTTAACAAACAGGAGAATAAACACTGTGGGATTCATGAATAATGAGGATCAGTTGTGTAGTTTTTTAAAAAAAAATCCTATGCCTAGCTGACTTTGGTTTTATTTTTGTTATAGACACAAGTAGGACGTTTTGCACCTCAGTTCTCTGGATATCAACAGCAGGACTGTCAAGAATTATTAGCTTTCCTATTAGATGGATTACATGAAGATTTGAATAGAATTAGGAAAAAACCATATATACAATTAAAAGATGCTGATGGAAGGCCAGATAAGGTAAATAAGGTAAATGTTATTGTCACTGTTATTTTAGTTCTGTGGTACCGCTTTGTAATTTGTGTCTGTTTTCCAAATAGGTGGTTGCTGAAGAAGCCTGGGAAAACCATTTAAAAAGAAACGATTCTATCATAGTAGACATATTTCATGGCCTTTTCAAATCAACCTTAGTTTGTCCTGAGTGTGCTAAAATTTCCGTAACATTTGACCCTTTTTGTTATTTAACACTTCCATTGCCCATGAAAAAAGAACGTACCTTAGAAGTTTATTTAGTTAGAATGGATCCACTTACCAAACCTATGCAGGTGAGTAATGATTACTTTCTTTTTGTTACTTTTATGAAAAAAAAATAGAGTTGAATCCTTATTAAAAGAAAATCAGTGTTGAATCCTTAATAACAATTCAATAATAATGTGTATTTGTGTAAGGTTTTTATAAGCCAAATACTTTGCAAATAAGTATGACATTTTAAACTCTTGAAAGGGTTATGAAGGATATCTATAAAGTATCCTTATGTCATATATAAACAAAATTCTCAGAGGCCTTTTCTCATCAAAAAAAGAGATGGTTTGGTTTTATGATGTTGGGATAAATGTTAGATTGCTAAGATTAATAATATAGTATTTTCTGTATTTTCTAACTTGGACTTTTTTTGATGTTAACTGTAATTTTTCTTTTCCTGGTGGCTATCAGAAGTAAAGCTAATGCTACACATTTAAATTCATGATGCGATAATAGCATATTTAAATACTTGTAATTTTTGACATTTTAAGGACTTAGAGAAGAAATAAAAATTTATACAAAAATTAGTTATTTGAATAATGCTCTAATTTTAAATACTTTAATGTATCGCATGTTTATTTTATGCAAAAACCTTGTGGACATTAGTGTTGTCCGCCTTATTGCTAGTGTTATAACTGGATTGTTTTACATCATATGAGCAAAACTCTGTATTTTTTCCCTTCTTTATTAATCAGTTAATTCTTTTTTGATATTTAACCCATCCTGGTGAAAGAAGGACCTTCTTCTTCTAGCTTCTATTCCCCTAAATTCTATTATGGCACTTAGCAAATTTTATTATGACTTTTGGTTTACTTTTATCTTTTCTCTCCTAGACTAGGAGTTCTTTTTTTTTTTTTTTTTTTTTTATTTTTTTGACAGGCAGAGTGGACAGTGAGAGAGAGAGACAGAGAGAAAGGTCTTCCTTTGCCGTTGGTTCACCCTCCAATGGCCGCCGCGGCCGGCGCGCTGCGGCCGGCGCACCGCGCTGATCCGATGGCAGGAGCCAGGAGCCAGGTGCTTTTCCTGGTCTCCCATGGGGTGCAGGGCCCAAGCACCTGGGCCATCCTCCACTGCACTCCCGGGCCACAGCAGAGGGCTGGCCTGGAAGAGGGGCAACCGGGACAGAATCCGGCGCCCCGACCGGGACTAGAACCCGGTGTGCCGGCGCCGCTAGGCGGAGGATTAGCCTAGTGAGCCGCGGCGCCGGCCGGAGTTCTTTCAAGATAGGGATCTTATAAATCTTTATTTGTAACCCTTGTAACTTAGATATTAATGGAGGAGAACTCAAAAATTTTATTGATGCAAATATTTTAAGTACCTATTGAGTATAAAACTCTGCTCCTAAATAAGACAGATATGATCCCTGCCTTAGAAGTTTGTTTTCCGTGAGTCTTCAGTTCCAACAAAATAGCTCACTTTGTTAATACATAATAGTCATAAAATTTGTGTGAAAGTTATGCTTTCAACAAAACTTTGATCTTACCATTGATTGACAGAAGTATTTGGGTTTATTAGCAGTAAGGTCAGAATACATACAATTTTCATTAAACTACAGCACTTTCATTCAAAGTAATTAAGTCTAGTAAAGACTAGTCATGTACTCAGTTAAACAAATTTCAGCCATTTCTTTTGCTGCTGCTTTTTATTTCCTTCCTGAATTTGTCAAACTAGATACCTTCAGGTCAGTATTTTATTGGGTAATTTGCCCTTTTTATGAGTAGAACTGATAAAAATCTGCTTTTACTTTCAACCAAAGGAATTTGTGCTCACATTTCTAAAATTATACCCTTTAGGTCAGAGAAGGGGACTGTCTAGCTGCTGGTGGTATAAGGCTTGCTAAATCTGCCAAGGCAACTGCAGGCAGGACTCAAAATTCAGTAAATCTGTAGCAGGCTAATTTTAAGTTGATCATTTTGTATGGCCTTTGAATTTTTTTTTTTTTTTTAAGGACTAGAAATCTTGCTATAATCCAATAAATAAGGATGAGTTTTCAGGAGAAAAAAAATTGTAAGTAGTCATTAAGAGTTTAAAATAGCAGAATGGAGCAATTTCAGATAATGATGAAGCCCACAAAGTTGACTGTGGTTCAGTGCATGTGTAGGTCTTTGAATTGAGGAGCCAATAAACAATAAGGTTAGGATAAGTCATCCTGTGGATAGTGACAAGATTGGAGGCAGACATTGTGAACCAAAAAAATCTGAGTGAGCAACCATGAATTCACTCTCTCATCTGTTTTTTTTTTCCAAAGTAATAGTCATTGTGATTTTCTTTTCTGTTTTTTAGTACAAAGTGATTGTCCCCAAAATTGGAAACATACTAGATCTTTGTACAGCATTGTCTGCTCTGTCAGGAGTATCTGCAGATAAGGTAAGATATTTCTGGGGTTAAATTGTTTATGATGGGCCGGTGCCGCTGCTCACTAGGCTAGTCCTCTGCCTTGCGGCGCCGGCACACCAGGTTCTAGTCCCGGTTGGGGCGCCGGATTCTGTCCCGGTTGCCCCTCTTCCAGGCCAGCTCTCTGCTGTGGCCAGGGAGTGCAGTGGAGGATGGCCCAAGTGCTTGGGCCCTGCACCCCATGGGAGACCAGGAGAAGCACCTGGCTCCTGCCATCAGATCAGCGCGGTGTGCCGGCCACAGCGTGTCAGCCGCGGCAGCCATTAGAGGGTGAACCAACGGCAAAGGAAGACCTTTCTCTCTGTCTCTCTCTCTCTCACTGTCCACTCTGCCTGTCAAAAAAATAAAATAAATAAAAATTTTAAAAAAAATTGTTTATGATGGTGTTTAGTTTCTCAGTATTGTAAAACCAGCTAAATAGAAATTTATTTCCTTTTAGATGATAGTTACTGATATATACAATCATAGATTTCACAGAATATTCGCTATGGATGAAAACCTTAGTAGTATTATGGAACGGGATGATATTTATGTGTAAGTATAAAATTTATTATGCAAAGTATTAAGATCAAACAAGGTAACAAAATTTGAGAGTTTATGATCAATTTTGTCCTTGTAGGTTTGAAATTAACATCAATAGGACAGAAGATACAGAGCATGTGATTATTCCTGTTTGCCTAAGAGAAAAATTTAGACACTCAAGTTACACCCACCATACTGGGTCTTCACTTTTTGGCCAGCCTTTTCTCATGGCTGTACCACGAAACAATACTGAAGATAAACTCTATAATCTCTTGCTTTTGAGAATGTGGTAAGTGTCATGCAGCTCTACATTGAAAAATAAGTACGAAAATAAAATATAAAATATATTATAAAAGTAAACATACAAGATACTATCAGAATATAATTAGACAAGTCTATTTCAGCATTTTTTAATCAGGTAGCAATTTTAAATTGTAGTGCAATCAACTTGCTTAGTCATATAAGACACACTACTGAGGTAATTTCAGACCTAAAAAGTATGAAGTTTTTTAGCTATTTTACACCAAAAGTTTATATTTGGAAGAAAATATAAACTTACGACTGCTATACATATATATTTTAAAACTCATACTATTTTTTTTAAGTTGAGAAATTACTTGCCACAGCCTTAACATATTTAAGATGTGAAATTGTAGAAGTATCAGATTAATTCTGTATAATGACAAGAATAATTTATTAGTTGCACTTGTACTTTAAGTTTGAATTTCTTCTTGAATTACTGAATGTAACAGTATGAAAAATATTTGTTTTATTGATGGAAAGGAAACTTTTTGTTTGTTTTTGGTTTTTACCTTTGTAATATGATTGTGTTTGATTTCTGATTTTATTTAAGCCGATATGTCAAAATTTCTACTGAAACTGAAGAAACCGAAGGATCCCTACACTGCTGTAAGGACCAAAACATTAATGGGAATGGCCCAAATGGCATACATGAGGAAGGCTCACCAAGTAAGACTTTCCTGTTAACTTATAAAAATCTTTTCACTAAGATTATTGCCTCAGAGAAAAACATATGAAGATGAACATTAATGAACTTAAAAATATTTGCAAAAAACTTAAAATTGGAACATTGGGTTTCTTTTTAAATTTGTAATATCTAAAATAGGTGAAATGGAAACAGATGAGCCAGATGATGAGTCCAGCCAGGATCAAGAACTTCCCTCAGAGAATGAAAACAGTCAGTCTGAAGATTCAGTTGGAGGAGATAATGATTCTGAAAATGGATTATGTACTGAAGATACTTGCAAAGGTCAACTCACGGGACACAAAAAACGATTGTTTACATTCCAGTTCAACAACTTAGGCAATACTGATATCAACTACATCAAAGATGATACCAGGCATATAAGATTTGATGATCGGCAGCTTAGGCTAGACGGTAAGTATTTCTGAAAAATTACTTAGAGATGATTTTTTTTCAGTGAAAAAGCCACGAAATTCATGCCTGTCATGAAAAATGCATTGTCTAAACTGTTAAACGAGGCCGGCGCCGTGGCTCAATAGGCTAATCCTCCACCTTGCGGCGCCGGCACACCGGGTTCTAGTCCCGGTCGGGGCGCCGGATTCTGTCCCGGTTGCCCCTCTTCCAGGCCAGCCCTCTGCTATGGCCAGGAGTGCAGTGGAGGATGGCCCAGGTGCTTGGGCCCTGCACCCCATGGGAGACCAGGAAAAGCACCTGGATCCTGGCTCCTGCCATCGGATCAGCGTGGTGCGCCGGCTGCAGCGGCGGCCATTGGAGGGTGAACCAATGGTAAAAGGAAGACCTTTCTCTCTCTGTCTCTCTCTCTCACTGTCCACTCTGCCTGTCAAAAAAAAAAAAAAAATAAAAATAAAAATAAAAAAATAAAAAATAAAAAAATAAACTGTTAAACGAAAGGCCTTCTTATCTAAGTAAAATGCATGTCAGTGTTTCTTAAATGGAAATTGAACTCATGCTTAAGTTTTTATCTTTTTTTAAACTCTGAAAATATTTCAGTAGCTCAGTAGCTTGGAAACAGCTATTTGCCTTAATCACCCAGTGCTAGTGTTATTAGAAAAGATTGCTGTTATTTACTATGACACATATCCTAACATTAAGATATACTAATTTTAACACCAAGTAATAGTAAATTTAAAGAAAAAATATTTTTTCACCTTAGAAAGATCTTTTCTTGCTTTGGATTGGGATCCTGAATTGAAAAAAAGATATTTTGATGAAAATGCTGCTGAGGTAAGTCATTACTCACTCCTTCTTACCTCTTTATTTTATTTTGATTACCATAGCTAATCATATTGTTTTACTATATTCACTTAGTTCTATCTACCAAATATGTTTATTTTACCATTAAGAAAAATCATGAAATACAAAAGGCTTTGCAAAAAGATCTTTTTTTCTTAAGGTACAGAGTTGGTTTTGAACATGGATTCTGTTGACATGTTTCAGTCATCCAGATAGTTATACACAGGAGTTATTTAGATCTGTGGAATAAATCTAAGTTGACCTAAGATTTATAATTCTTTTGAGAAAGTTTAGGAGTTTTCATTATTATTCATAGTAAGATGGTATCACTAAAATGAGTTTTGTTTCATTTGTTCTCTTAACTCAAGAAATACTTCTCTTTAGGATTTCGAAAAACATGAAAGTGTGGAATATAAACCTCCTAAAAAACCCTTTGTGAAATTAAAAGATTGCATTGAGCTTTTTACAACAAAAGAAAAGCTAGGTGCTGAAGATCCCTGGTAAGAGGCAGAGTTGAATATTTGTTTCTAATCATTTTTCTTAAATATTTTAAATTATAAGCATTTCTTTATAATAAGCTATAGTGTATAAAGAGAGATGGTTATACCTTTAAAAGTGTTATTACAGAGTTAAGCTTTAATCTCATTACTATATCTTTCATAATAGCCATTTACTATTAATAATTAGTTTTAGTAGCCGGTGCCGTGGCTCGCTTAGCTAATCCTCCGCCTGCAGTGCTGGCACCCTGGGTTCTAGTGCCAGTTGGGGCGCCGGATTCTGTCCCAGTTTCTCCTCTTCCAGTCCAGCTCTCTGCTTTGGCCCGGGAAGGCAGTGGAGGATGGCCCAAGTGCTTGGGCCCTGCACCCACATCAGATGGGGAGTGGGTATCTGGTTCCTGGCTTTGGATCGGCGCAGTGCGCCGGCCATGGCATCTATTTGGGCGGTGAACCAGCGGATGGAGGACCTTTCTCTCTGTCTCTCTCTCTCTCACTGTCTAACTCTGCCTGTCAAAAAAAATTAGTTTTAGTTACTTTTTTCCAAGAATTTTTAGCTTTGTAATCATTTTTGAAAGTTTTTAGGAAAATTACGCTATACTACAATATTTCAAAAAATTCATGGAAATCATATCATGAAAAAATAATTGGCTTGGACTTCAGAATTCAGAAGGAAGGGACCAAAATAAACTTGTCTTTAATTCCATTTTCTGTGACTTTTTAAAATATCCTTGCATTTTTTGGTATTATTTTCTTAGTGCCCAGAAGTTTTAAAGTTTTCTAGTGTCTGTATTTTAGCACAGATTTGTAATACATACATATCTTTTTAACAAGCATACTAAAAGGTAAATAGTCTAGCCCTCATAATTTCTTTGAATATTTATTTGCATATTAGTTATATTTAAACCCGTTTGGAAAGCATATTGAAGATAAAAATGTTAACAGGAGTTGATTTCAGCCTAATACCTATTTAGCATATGCTAATTGCTTACCAAAAAAATACAGAACTTTTCAAACATTTTTTTCATCTGTTGTTCTCTTTAATAAGTACTGTTTGTTTGTACCTCTATCAAACTTTAAATATTTCTTTTCATTTTTTAGGTATTGTCCAAACTGTAAAGAACATCAGCAAGCAACAAAGAAATTGGATTTATGGTCCCTGCCTCCAGTACTTGTGGTACATCTCAAGCGATTTTCTTACAGTCGATACATGAGAGACAAGTTAGATACTTTAGTTGATTTTCCTATCAAGTAAGTTTTGATTGTACTTCATAAATATTGAACAACTCTGTTTTCAAACTTACTCAATGTTTTTTGTTATCTTTTAGAAAACATCAGGCACTATTGGATCCAGTTTCTATTTTTTTAGTTTTTTAGTAGTTATAACAATTAGCAAGGACCAGTATCTCTTAGAGACTTTCCAAATACCAAATTAAAAAAATATACTTTTTCAGGCCAGGGCTGTGGTGAAGCGAGTTAAGCCTCTGCCTACAGCACCAGCATCCCATATGGACGCCAGTTCATGTCCCAGCTGTTCCACTTCCTATCAAGCTCCCTGCTAATGTGCCTGGGAAAGCCCTGGAAGATGGCCTAAGTCCTTGGGCCCCTGTACCCACGTGGGAGACCTGGAAGAAGCTTATGGCTCCTGGCTCCTGGCTTCAAACTAGTCAAGCTATAGCCATCAAGGCCATTTAGGGAGTGAACCCAGCAGATGGAAGATCTCTCTCCCTCTCTGTAATTCCACCTTTCAAGTAAAAAAAAAAAAGTATTTTTTAAAAAATACTCTTTTTTTAAAAAAACCTGCAGTAAAACTCACTCTATTTTCATTACCTTATTTGTTCATTTGCATATTTATAAATCTATGATACTTTATAGGACTTAATGGTTTTGTTCTAGGAATAGTTTTATAATTATCCATCAGTTATTCCTAAATGCACTTTTTTAAAAAAATATATTTATTTATTTGAAAGGCAGAGTTACAGAGAGAGAGATTTTCTATCCCCTATTTCACTCCCCAAAAGGCCACAACAGCCAGGGCTGGGCCAGGCTGAACCTTGGAGCCAGGAGTTTCTTCCAGGTCTCCCACATGGGTGCGTGGGCCCAAGTACTTAAGCCATCCTCCACTGCTTTCCCAGACACATTAGCAGGGCATTGAATCAGAAGAGGAGCAGCTGGAACTGGCACACATAGGGGATGCTAGCATCACAGGCTGGCTTTACCTGCTAAGCCACAATGCCAGCCCCCTAAATACACTTTTCAGAAAACACTGAAATAGTATGAAAACAGAATAATCAACTCATTTAGAAGGAAGACACAGTAGTGAAGTAAATCATCTCTGTTTTCTTATCCTTCAGTTTTCCTTATTGTATTGTTTGAATTATATGTGTGTGTGTATATATATATATATAGAGAGAGAGAGAGAGAGAAGTCTGGAGACAATATCTTTTTAATACACTTTTAAAAAAAAAGTTACAAATTCAGAAGGACTAAAAGGAAACTTGTCTTCCCATTCATTTAGTCATCCAACAGGAAAGACCGCATCACATTATATTTTGCAACAAAAACTTGGTACAATCATTTTACAAAAAGAACATGTAGCGATATCCTTCCGTATTTTTTATTATTAGTGCACCAGAATTTCCTTGATAAAGTTAGTGAGTAGACAACTGCTGAAGGCAGGTGTGTATACAGAAGTGACTGGAAGAATATAATGTGTAATTGAAACTATTACTGTATTGCTCATTCTAATATCTATAAATTGAAACTGTTACTTGAGCAAAAGCAGAGGCATTTTCTCTTTTGCAATATTATTTGTAAGCCACTAAGGGTTTCAAAGCTAAAGCATTTTGACCATGTAAGTGCAAGAAAAAAAAAAAAACAAAAGTAAAACAAGAATTACTGATGTGTTTACAATTTAGAATCATTACTGCTTTTTAATGATGCAAGAATGACATCAGAAATAATGACATCATTTCTATTTAGTCATGTTTCAGGTTCATACACAACAGGTATGAAAAGTCACTCCCATTCAAAGAATGTTGCCCATTTCAGGCATATAGGTCATCAAATACAGGAAAATGTAGAATAAAAATTGAGGTTTGATATATTTAAATTCCTTAGAATTTCTAAGAAATTTGTTTTTCGCTGTTTATTTTTCTTATAGAAATCATTTTTTTCTTTCTTTTTCTTATTTAATGAATGCATTTTTACATAGATACAACTTTAGGAACACAGTCGTTCTTTCCCCCATACCCCCCACCCTGCTCCCTTCCCACCTCCTATTCCCTCTCCCATCTCCTTCATTGTAGATCATTTTTAGTATGACTTCATATATAGAGGACCATCTCTGTGCTAATCATAAGATTTCAACAATTTGCTCCCACGCCCACACACAACATATAGAGTACAGTTTGGAGTCCATTAAACCTAGATGATAAAAGCTGATAACTTTTTCCTGGTATACTGAGAGTTAAATATATTAGCATGAAAACATGAATCTGAATAATAGCATTCAGTAGCTTATTTTTAAATTCTAAACTACTAAACAAATATTTGCCAAAATTTTCAAATGCCAGGGTACATGTATGATTTATTATACAAGAAATTTTTTCTTGATAATTTCTTTAGTAAAGTATACATATAGATGAGAGTCAAAAACTAATAGAAAGGGTTAGAATTCATCACATTTTAGGGAAAACATGAAACTAACCTTATTTTTTTTTTAAACAGTGACCTGGATATGTCAGAATTCCTAATTAATCCAAACGCAGGTCCTTGCCGCTATAATTTGATTGCAGTCTCCAACCACTATGGAGGAATGGGAGGAGGTCACTGTAAGTTGACAGTTTACCTTACCTAAATCATAATATCTTTTTTCCTTGAGATATTTATTACTTCTTAAAGATAAGTCATCAGATGTCCTCCATATAGTAGTTGCTCAATATGATGGCTATATTAATCAGCTTTTGCATCAGATGTAATCATATTACTCAGTTCAAGACACAAGAAGGAAAATTGTTGGTACATTAGTGCCTTTTCTTCTTCATTCTTCTTCTTCTCTTTCTAACATGTTTGATGCATGTGCTCCGGTAAATCATATTTGTTTATTTACATAATTGATAATGTGTGATTAATTTCAGTACATATTTTTTCCTTTGACATTTTTCTTAAGACTTCTCCATGTTATTTTGTGTCCATTTAGTCCATTATTTCTCACCACTCACAGTTTACATCAACCATATTTTATCTCTTCACTTACCTCATAATGAACATCAAAATTACCTTTAACTCTACACTCTCCTATTGATAGATCCTCGTGTTGAACCATCTTTACATTCCTGGGTTATAACCTACTTAGGTATATGTGTTTTTTGATATACAGTTAAATTTAGTTAACTCATTTTATTTAGGATTGTTACAGTTTCATGGGGAAATGATCTTGTTATTTTCTTATGCGGTTAGGAGGATGTTTTATTCTTTTCCTCTTTCCAGTATATTTTCCAGTATATTTGAGAATAGTGGTTTACAATACTCTGCTTTATTTTTGTCCTTTTTTCATTATTTTCTTTTAAATCACTCTTCCCAGAGGTCTGTTTTGTTAATCTCTTCAAAGAATTGGCTTTTCATTTTATTAAATTTTTCTTTTTGTTATTGTATATGTCTATTCTCTCATTGATTTCTTTCCCTCCTAAATTATATTTTTTTTTCCTTTGGGTTTGCTATATTACTGTTTTTCCAGCTTCTTGGACTGAATGCTTAGCTTTTGCTTTCCATTGTATTTCCTACTCAAAGCTATAAATAAAGCTTTAAATTTCTCACTAAGTACTACTTTAGCTTTGTCCCATGAATTTTGGAATGTAACATTTTCATTATTTTTTTTAAAGATTTATTTATTTGACAGGTAGAGTTTCAGACAGTGAGAGAGAGAAAGGTCTTCCTTCCATTGGTTCATTCCCCAAATGGCGCCACGGACTGCGCTGTGCCGATCCGAAGCCAGGAGCCAGGAGCTTCCTCCTGGTCTCCCATGCGGGTGCAGGGTCCTAAGCACTTGGGCCGTCCTCCACTGCACTCCCTGACCACAGCAGAGAGGGGCAACCAGGACAGAATCCAATGCCCCGACCGGGACTAGAACCCCGTGTACCGGCGCCGCAGGCAGAGGATTAGCCTATTGAGCTGTGGCGCTGGCCTGTGGTTTTGTTCTTCATTTTATTACATAACTATTGGGAGCATTATTTATATTTTATTAGTCTAGTTTGAGGCTTTCATGGTGACTTAATAAATGGTTTCTTTAAATTTTTTCATGTTTAGAATATATATACACATATACACATATATTCCTCATTCAGTAGAGTTCTGTACTTCTCTAATGGTTTAAGCTTACCAATTTTATTTAAATCGTTACTCTCTCCAGTTATTTTTTATGTTCATCCTGTTTCCTGAGTGGTATTCACCAGGACTCCTATTAAAGTATTTCTTTATTTGTTTCTCCCAACAGTTTCATTAGTTATTACAAGAGTAATCTCATTTTGTATTGCCACTTTTATCAGGATTTAAAATTTTTTTTTTTGCTTTAGATATTACAAGTGTTACTTTAGCTTTCTTGTATACCATCTTTTAACTTGTAAACTCTACCTGTTTGCTCAAAGTATATCTTCTAAAGTCACATTGTTAGATCTTTTCATTCAGCCTAAGAATCTTTCTTTTACTTTGTAAGTGTAGAATCTATTGTCTTGAGTTCAGATTCACAGCACACAATAGGCTTCACCCAGCACCAGCTTTACTTAGATTTAAAAAAAGACATAGGACAAGAAATAATACAGAATGCACAGAACAGATTGGCAGAGGTGATAGGTAATTGGAAGGAGAGATATTAGGAGAGGCCATTCCCACTACTATTTTCAGTTCCTCACCAAGGTTGATTTTTACTCATTTGAGAGGCAGAGAAAGACAGAGCTCACATACAGTGGTTCACTCACTAAATACCTGTAATGGAAGGAGCCAATGCTAGGAGCCAGGAACTCAATCCAGGTCTCCAATGTGGGTAGTAGAAGACCAATTACTTGAGGCATCGCTTGCCTCCTAGTTGGAGTCACAGACCGGAGCTGGATATTCAACCCAGCTACTCTGGTGTAGTATGTAGGCATCTAAACCATTAGACTAAAGGCCTGTCTCTCCCAACAGAATTTTTCAATATTGCTTCACTTCTAATTCAGCTGGTTTGAATACTGCTGATTTCTGTGACAGAACCAGGCAATGACTGTTCAAAATGTGAAATGTAAAAGCTTTCTTCTAATCTGCCATCTCATTGCTGCCTCTGGCACACATTCTGCACACTACAGCTATCTCACATGCACACATACATTCCAATATGAGTTCAGTCTGGTGTGCCTTTAGTCTCTCAACAGGGCTTTCACAATTTTGTTGTTGTCAGTTCCTTTAATGCTAGGTTCCTCTGTATCTTCAGTGGCTTTTCTCCGTAGTTGATTTCTAGGGAGAGGAAACCAAAAGCAGGTAGAATATAAGACATTTCTTCCTCATGGTGGGTGCTCCATAAATATTGTTTAAATAAACAACTTAGAATTTAAACTATTATGTTCTTTTGGTTGGTTGGTTGGTTGGTCTTTTCAGTTATCTTCTGATTACCAGTAGAGCTTCACCAAAAGTAGAAGGCTAACAAATCCATGCTTAACTTCAGAGTGATTTTATTTCCCTTTGAATGTCACACAGATGGGGAACTTAGTAGAATATGTTGCCCTTTGATAGCAACCATATCTAGGATAACTACCTCAAATTCTTACATCTGAAATGAAAAGAATAGTTTTTGTTGATGGGCAGAAATATTTAGAAACCATACACTTTTTTAGAATCCATGACAAGGAATAATTGTTTTGAAAACATTTTCTACTTTTGCTTCCTCAGTTATAGGGTTGTTTATAAAAAGCATGGGATGGTAAAGATGGAGTATTTTCTTTTTCATTTAAAGGTAAAGCAGATCCTTAACAATTGTGCAGATAATCTTTTTCTGCACTTTTGTTAAAGACTGAAAAATTCTACTGTAAAAATAATAAAGAGTAGAGTTGTCAAGGATACTTCAAAAAGTTTATGGAAAAATAGAATAAAAACCAACTTGATGGATGGGCATTTGCTCTAGGGGCTGGATGTCAGATAAGAAGACCAGATAACATAAAAGACTTCCTAGGTTCAATTACTTATCTCTGGCTCCTGATATTAGCTTCCTGCCAGTGCAGATCCTGGAAGGCAGCAAGTGCTGGCTCCAGAACTTGGATCCCTTCCACCCGCAAATTCCCAGACTTCTAGATTCAACCCTGCCTAGTCCAGTCAATTGTAGGCTTTTGGAGTAGTGAACCAGAGAATGAGAGCTCTGTTTGTCTGTGTCTCTCTACTTCTTGAATAATGTTTTCTTAAAAAAGAAGATAAATTTATTTTGATGCAGAAAAATTTTTGAAATCCTCTATAAAGGGTCTTCAAAATGTTCATGGAAAATGCATATTAAAAAAAACATGCATGGGTTTCAAATTTTTTTTGCAACAAAAATCTCATGTTTGTAAATTGATAACCACAAATTGAAAGAATTCCCCCATCTGGGATAAGCTGAAGAGAAGCAGGTTTCATGGTACCATGGAGGCCAGACAGAAATATAACATGTGAATTAAGAAAGTAGAAACTTAAAAATGATCCTTGTAAAGCAATACTTGGAACAAAAGGTACCTAAATGCTGTTTTCATATTCATTTTAGTGAAAAGGGAGTATTATACCATCTATATGGGGGAAGTTGTTTATAATTTCTACTGATGAAGTACAGATATTTAGTCATTGCACATATGTACCTGAAATGGTATTTCCAGAAACATTTCTTCCTGTTAACAACCTCCCTTTGCTGTCATTCTTGGTAACTCAAGAATAGACTTGCCACATCTTTTCTTAGTCTTAATTCAAATTCAAAACTTCAGCACAAGCCAATTCAAAGTTATATTCATTTAAAATTTATTGCCTTTTATTCATTTTTATAAATTTCTATAGATGCTCCTGTTAAGTTACTGGTCTAAAGCTGCAAACATGGGTTTGTCCTGAGTACATTTCAAATTTTATAAGGAAATATGGGCTATTTTTAGTATGAAATGTACCAAATGATAAAAAATAAATAGTAAATAAACTTGGTTAGAGAAAAGTTTTTCACCAAAACTTACCTTTTAGTTTCCTTTATCCACAAATTTTTTGACATGCTTAATACATAGTAAGCACTAAATAAATGTTAATTACCATTTGTTGTATTTAATGTTGTTACTCTGTGAACTAAAAACTAATAAATCTGTTCTGTTTTGCCCTGGGATGAAAACAATTTCAACCATGTCTAAGGCATCTAGATGTTAGGAAATTATTCTAAAAACCTTTCATCATTAGAATCAATCGATGTATATGAATCAGTCTTCAAATATTAGGTGATTACTGTGTAATTTTAGTACATATTCCTAATGTAGATGATTATTATGGAGTTTTGAGGGTTCCTCAGAAAACCGTAGATCATTTTATTTTTTCATTAGATACTGCTTTCGCAAAAAATAAAGATGATGGAAAATGGTACTATTTTGATGACAGTAGTGTCTCCACAGCATCTGAAGACCAAATTGTGGTAAGTATGTCTTCTGTTTTCTGGGAATCATGGAATCTGCTGTTTTAAGGAGTGAATATAAATTAATAAAAGAAACCCATGGTTACTATAGTCTGTCTGATAGCAATTCAAGTAGCTAAGAGAGATGTGTTCTGATTTAAAGAAACGTAAAATTGTCTCCCCAAAGTGAAAATTTTCAGGTAATTTGCAACATGAATGGAATTATATTTTCCTTTGGAAAGTAGATTCAGTGCTAAAACAGAGAAAAAAAAATCTTTTAATTGCCTTACCATACCCATAATCTGTAAACTTTTATCCTGCCTTATGAAAAGAAAGCATTTAACTTCAGAATGACATTAGACAAGAAAACTTACAGGTTTCATAAAAATTAACCCTTGTATACTTCTTACTTTGATATTCTTTGAGCATTTGAAAAATAGTTAATATCTGTTCACACTTAAACCAGTTTATTACCCATAGCCTGAACAAAAGATTGGCGTTGCTGTGCTTCAATCAGAGCAGATATTTCCCAGATTTTAAATGATGGCTAATGACTGCAGTGAGTTCTAAGAATGCTAGAAATTGCTTATCTGATAAAGGTTTTTATTTTCCTATAAATTTTGCATGTCTATAGATTTATTTAACTTATTGATTACACTATTAGTGACAGAAATGTAGTATCTGCTCATTTTTTATTGATGGAAGGAACACTTACTCCTTTGTCTCCCAAATTTATTGTACATTCCTTAAGGGCAGAGAGTAAATTTTTAAGATATAGTGCTGTAAAATCTTCAACTTGTTTAAGCAAATAAATGAACTTTTAAGCCCAACTATTGCTGTAGATGTAATCTCTCATTGCATGAATAGTTCTGAAACAATTTTGAGCTGTTTTTCCCTCCATGCCACTCCCTTTCTCTTCCACAACTTCTGTCTCTCCCTCACTCTGTGTGCCCTCACTCTTATGTATGTGTTGCTTAATGGTGAAGATACATTCTGAGAAATGTATTAGATGATTTCATTGTGTTAACATCATTGAGTATACTTACACAAACCTAGATGGTACAGCCTACCACACAGCTAAGTTATATTAATCTTATGGAACCACCATCATATATGCAGTCCATCCTTGACTTAAACATTGTTATGCAGCACATGACTATGCTGGTATACAAAAAAGTTCATGGAAAATGCGCATTATCTTTTAATACCATTATCTATGAACTTTTTGAAGTATACAATGTTGCTTGTCTCACTGTATCTGTAACAAAGACTAAAACTCTTCAATACTTTTTAATGTGTATATATCCAAGTTAACTACATTTCCAGTTCATATTTAAGCTAATTTATTTTTCCCTCACTCTTCAATTCTGTTCTTTTCTTTTTTTAAGATTTATTTATTTATTTGAAAGGCAGAGTTATGGAGAGACACAGGTAGAGAGAGAGAGAGAGAAAGATAGAGATAGATCTTCAATCTGCTGGTTCATTCCCCAAATGGCCACAATGGCTGGAGCTGAACCAATTCAAAGCCAGGAGCCAAAAGCTTCTTCTAGTCTCCCATGTAAGTGCTAGGGCCCAAGGACTTAGGCCATCTTCAGCTGCTTTCCCAGGCACATTAGCAGGGAGGTAGATAGGAAGTGGAGCAGCTGTGTCTTTACTGGCACCCATATGGGATACCAGCTCGGCTTTACATGCTACACCCAGCACCAACTCCTATGTTCTCTTTTTTAATTTTCCAATCAAAATATCCTAAAATTGCTCACGTCCTCCATCACAGTCTCTTTAACAATACTACTTGAATTTTACCTTCAAATAAATAATGTATCTTCCTCATATTTAATTCATAAATCTGATGTAAGCCTGCATTTTAACAATGATGGCTCTTCATTTAGTCAGTATTTGAGTGCCTTAGATATAGGTCTTATCTTTAGGATTAAATGGCAGCTATCTCTCATTTTAAGACTTACCATCTAAAGAAGAAAGACTAGAAAAGTAAAATTTCTAGTATTATAAATGATGTTAAGTTTCGTGCTATTACCACATAGAAGGCTGAAGATTTAGTTATGAGGTGACAAGGCCTGTGCAAGGAAGTCCCTACAGAAAGGATGGTAGTTGGCTTGAATCTGCTAGTACAAATGACAGCAAATGAGATGAAAGAAGCAAAGAAAGTGGCACCTACAAAAGCAAGGAGGCATGACAGAGTATGAAGAATAATTTGGTTTGACAGAAAAATAACACTCTTGTAGGACTACGGGGAAGAAATGGGGCTAGAGATTAATTTAGCACTCCAATGAAGGAAATTGACATCCTGGTTGCTTAGAGGTTTTCTTAAAGACTATGAGAAGCCATCAGATGAAAGCTAAGCAATAGAATAATGTTGAATTTGTACTTTAACATCTCTCTCAGAATACTGAAAAAGATAATTTTGAAGATACTGAGTAAAAAGGCAGAAGAGCCATTCAGGAGGCTGTCACAGTAATTTAAGCAGTTAAAGTAGTGGTAGTGACAGTGTAGACACAGAAAGTGGATTTGTGAAATACTTGCTGTATGGAGTTAAAAGTAACTTTTACTTCACGATTTACCAGGATTGGGAACATAGGAAGAAAAATTGCTGTTGAAATTTGAGGTTGCCACCATGATAGCTACGTAGACATTTGCATTAGGAAGTTGTACTAATAAGACTGGAGTTCAGAGGTGATCACTGGTTTAAATTGTAAATTTGTGTTATTAGTCTTAGGTTGGCAGTTGAAACATGGGTTTGAATGAATCACATATTGAATGGGTGGGTAGAAGTCAGGATTTAGTGAGTCCCCAGAATAATCGGAGGAAAACCCCAAAAGATAGGAAGAGATGTAAGGAAAACTAAAGTCGCAAAATCCCAAACCCTTTATGATGGAAGAAAACAAAATAATGAACTATTAAATGCTATGGAGAGGGATGGTGCTGTGGCACAGCAGGTTAACGCCCTGGCCTGAAGTGCTGGCATCCTATATGGGCAGCGGTTCGAGTCCCGGCTGCTCCTCTTCCCATCCAGCTCTCTGCTATGGCCTGGAAAAGCAGTGGAAGATGGCCCAAGTTCTTGGGCCCCTGTGCCCATGTGGGAGACACGGAAGAAACTCCTGGCTCCTGACTTTGGATTGGCTCAGCTCCAACTGTTGTGGCCATCTGGGGAGTGAACCAGAGTATGGAAGACCTCTCTCTCTCTGTCTCTACCTCTCTCTGTAACTCTTTCAAATAAATCTTTTTAAAAAATGCTATGGAGAGATTGAGCAGAACTTTAAAAGACACCCAAGTATGTTATTTATTAGGTTACTGACCCAAGTAAAAGCCATTTCATTAGAATGGGTTTGGCAAAAGTTAAATTACACAGAATTGAGGAATATCCATTAAAAACGAGTAGTGAATCAATAGACTATTCCAAAAGCCTGGCTGTGAGGAAGAGGAAAAAGGAAGTAGAATGGAGGGGGATTTATGAAGTGTTTTTTAATGTCAAAGAGAAAAGTCCAGGAGATAAGGACTTATTAAAGATACACAGTGATGACTGATGGAACAATATCATCAAGTCAGTAGGAAAAGTTGGACTATAGGGGCCAACATTTTGGTGTAGCAGTTAAGTCACTGCTTGTGACACTGGCATCCCATATCAGAGTGCCGGTTCAAAAACCTGGGATGCTCTGCTTTTGATCTAGCTTTCTGTTAATCCACCTGAGAAAACAGCAGAAAATGACCCAATTACTTGGTTTCTTGCCACCCATGTGGGAGACCAGGGCAGAGCTGGCTTCAACCTGTTGTGGCAATTTGGGGAGTGAACCAGTAGATGGACATTCTATCTTCCTCTCCCTATCTTTCTCCCTCTCTCACTCTCTGCCTTTCAGATAGATAAAAAAAAAATAGAAAAGTTGGAATCTAGTGCGTACATGGGGGAAAGCAACTAGTATTAGATACAAAGATGCTCACAGTTTAAGAGAATTTTAAAAATTATAATTCCAGCAGAAATCATATTTAATTCATTTTTGTAACTCATATTTGACCATGTGATTTTTCTATTTGACTTTTTCCCTGTCACCAAGAGTGGTTACTGGCTAAAAATTTATACTGTATTTAATATGATCTTTAAGAATATAACCATTTTATCATCTTCTGTTTGTTTTAACAGTCAAAAGCAGCATATGTACTATTCTACCAGAGACAAGACACTTTCAGTGGAACTGGCTTTTTTCCTCTTGATCGAGAAACTAAAGGTGCTTCAGCTGCCACAGGCATCCCATTAGAAAGTGATGAAGATAGCAATGATAATGACAATGATATAGAAAATGAAAACTGTATGCACACTAACTGATGAAAGTCTTAGAAGCCATAAAAGAGAGACTTTCCTGCTGGTGGTATCTATGGAAATGATGAAATTACCCACCACATTAAAACAAAAGTCTGAGATGGGAGTTTCAGATAACCGAATGTAAATCCTTTATCAGATTTTAACTTGTGCAGTACTTGAAGTGAAACACAATGAAAACTTTAACAGAAATTGTCTCTTAATACATTTACAGTCTTGTATTTACAAGCTAAATATATATAGGAAATCACAAATAAATCCCTTTTAAGTTTGCTGCTGTTTTGATGAATTATGTTTTCTTTAATTTCTTGGATGTGAGTTAATTGATGACAAATGTTAAATTTGTGGTTGTTGGTCATTTATTTTGCTTTAATAATACTGCAGGAAAACTATGCTGAACTTAGTTTTTGGATAACCTAGTTCATGTGCATTAGGCTGCCATATATACTACTATGATATTTAGCTGCAGTATTAATATGGCATAAATACTGCAGTAGTATTCTTGGAAAACCAAATTTTCAGATTCATCCTTGGTAATCATTGTGGGTCTATTAAGAAACCAAATCATGATATAAGAAACAATCCTGAAAATGGTATTTCCTTTTGTAATATCATTAAAAATGCGGGATAATATTTTCATCTTACTGTCACTGTGGAAACAGGTTCTGGATTTCATACTCCATCAAAAGTCATTTTTCAGTTCCATGTAAGTACTTTTTACTGCTATTGGGATCTGTTCTTTAGAATATTCAGTTTTTTAATTTTCTTTAAAATACATATCTTTAATCTGCTATTGGTCCAAAATTAAAATTTTTGCTGTCTGTTTTTCTCTACCCCATTTTTTGGTAATTTGGCAACTTTTAGCTCTCCCCATTCTTGTAATATAAAGACAGACTTAATATAAGTATTCTGTATCCATAGTAATAATTGCCTCAAGCTTAGATGAGAGTTTTTTTCATATGCTGGCCTTTAAATCATTAATGGACATTTGGCTATAAAGGTAGGTCTGTTAACTTTCTTTGTGTGTTCCTGATGGAATTCACCATAGCCTTACAGCTTTTCTCAGACGATAACTTGTTAAAAGAGAAATGGCATTTGCATGCTCCAGAGTCAGAACCTG
This sequence comes from Oryctolagus cuniculus, assembly GCF_964237555.1. Taxonomy (NCBI): domain Eukaryota; kingdom Metazoa; phylum Chordata; class Mammalia; order Lagomorpha; family Leporidae; genus Oryctolagus; species Oryctolagus cuniculus. The sequence goes on from NC_091442.1 coordinate 64,698,020, forward strand.
TACAGTATATAAAGCATACAAACCTTGAATTTGATTTTAGTTCACCACATTCAAGGATCCAGGATGCCAAAAATATGTGTGAACGTTTGAAACATTTTCATTTGCTGCTTTTTCCCTTTGATCTAGTTGAAAGAATGTATTGTCAATTGGCATACAATACTGCCTTTAATAGAAAATCTAAATGCTGGGGCACATTTCACTATCGACTACCTGAGAAATTGCTTTGTGTCCCACTGTTAGTTATTAAAGCAGAAATTATAATGTTCTTCACTTGAACTAATCAAATACAATAGATTATAAATTGTGTATTGTAAATAAAAGTTCACTCTGTGAGTGCACATTTTGGTAAATTATTTATTTATGTTAGCATTTAAAAGTAAAAAAAATGCATTTGACCAGGATAAATGAGGTATGTTGATCATGGCTTTGCTTTATACCTTGATATTAAAGCTGGTTTTTCATCCTGGTATTTTAAAAGCTGCTTTGGATTTTTTCTTTTTTCTTTCCTTTTTTTTTATTTTGATGTAAACTAACCTCCTGCATGACAGAGGTTAAAATTTTGTCTGCACTTGAGTTCACTTGAGTTTACATTTGAAATGTGCATGTTTATTTATACAGATTTCAATAAAGCTATTCAAGGCCTTATTTAGTCTTTTATTTCTTACTCTGAATCTTTTAAATTAGTTAAAAATCCCATTTTATGGGTAGTTGACTGTATGCTAGACTTTGGAGTTATCATTACTACTAGAAAAGAAAGCATATCAGAGCAAAGTGAACCTTACTTTTTAAGGACACGTCTTAAGGTCGACTTTTTTTTTTTTAATTTAAATATTCCTTAAACAAATGTTTGTTACCAATCTGTTCTGGAGTCTAGAGATAACAGTAGGAAGCAAATCTCTATCCCCAGAGTTTACATTCTTTGCGCCAGCTACCAAACCAAGACTATACTGTCATTTTTCTAAAAGTTTAAAGAGAAGTCAAAGTTAACTCTTTCTAGACCTAGTTTGTAGTCTACTTCCTTTTTTAGGTTATCATTAACTTCTGTTCCTACTATGAGAACTTTGGGGTTTTTGTTTTTTTTTTGTAATAGTAAATAGTATTTATAATGCCATAAGATCTGTTGAATGCAACTATCATTTTCAACAAAATAATAATAATAAACTAGAAATAATTAAAAGTAAATATTCATAGGTAATACAGGGTAGTAAGACTATGTCCAGGCAAGAATTCTGCATCTGGCCTTGCCAGTTAGTAATCATACAGCTTTGAACTTAATCTTCTCTGGTATGTTTCTTCACCTGTAAAGTTTATTACAGTAATAGCTAGCATTTGTGAGCATTTAACTATGGACCAGGCACTATATTAAAGTGTTTATATGCATTATATCATTGAATCCTACAATAGCTATGAAGTAAAAACATCCTCATTTTTTCATACAGATGGAGAAACTGAGGTGCAAAACATTTAATAGTCCCAAGTTCACACAGTTACTGTGTAGAACAGCCAGTGTTCTAGCCTCAGATATATCCTATACATATTACCTCTCATTGTGTTATTGTGTTGGTCTCACAGAACTGTTGAGAGCTCAAAGAGATCATACATTTTATGGGAAAGAATTTTGTAGACAAGACTCATCACTGATATCTGAAATGTAAATTGAAAGCATCTCTGACTCTGATGACCTTGTTCCCAAAAGTTCTTCCACTTAATATTTGAATATTGATTTTAAAAGATACCAGTTGTAATATTGACTTTCTCCTTTTAAAATTAATTTTGTTTAATTTATGTTTATTATAGTTTTAATTGTTTGAATATTTTAATGCTTGAATTTTTAATGTAATAGGCTCCCCCCCCCTTCATGTTCATCTGACTTCAGTATGCCCTTCTTTCTGTTTCTCCAAATACAACCCCAAATTTCAGGGCCATTTATCTTCTCCCACAATTTAGTTTGAATTAATCTCCATGAAAAAGTCACAGCAGAATGCTTTATATAAATCATTTGCCTGTCTTATGACCTGTCTTCTTCTTCTAGTTCCATATTTATGCTTGCTTTCCTGACAACTGGATATAAAACTACAGAAAACTTTGATGTGGGCATAGAGAAAATCAGTAAGTACTGAAGTAGATACAGTGAGGTGAGGATAGCTTACAAGACAAAAACCAGAAGACAATAAGAGAAAATGAGGCTCGTTTCCCTCGTGGCATGCCCCATGGATGAGGGGAATATGTGGGGCCTTCAGAAAGGTCATAGAAAATATATACTGTCCAAAAAATATTGCATGAATTTGCAAAAATTTTTTGCAACAAAATTTATTTTTTTAACTTCAGAGCAAGTATGACAAGATATATCCATTGGTTGCCTCCCCAGATGCCTCAAATGACCAGGGCCAGGCGAGGCCAGAGCTGGAAGCAGGGAACTCAGTCCAGGTCTGCCACATATGTGGCAGGGACTGAAATACTTGAGTCATCACCTGGTGCCTCCTAGAATGTGCATTAGCACAGAGCTGGAATTAAGAGCAGAACTGGAATTCAAACCAAGGCACTGATGTGGGATACTGCTGCCCCAAATAGTGTTAACTGCTGCTCCAAATCCCTACTCCAAATATGTATCTTTTAATTAAATTTTCCATGAACTTTTAGAGTTCTCCTGTGTACTGTCATTGCCCTTGTTTAATACAGGCGCATGATGGGGAAAAAAAAAAGGCCCGTTTTTTAGTTTATTATTTTTTTAATTCTCTGTAGACCGTGTGTTTCATTACTGGCTGCTTCCAACCCTCCAGACTTAGCATGCTTGGGATCTCCCACATCTATGCAGTGTAGTGAGCACATTTTCAAGGTAGAAACCTGGAGAATTCTTGTGTCATACATCGGGGGAAGGAACCAAAGTTCCTGTCAGAGCTCCAAAAGAAAGAAAAATAAAATGTCTGAAGCCAAAGAATAGTGGAAATCTTTTGTTCATATTTTTTACATCACAACAAAGTAGAAATTTTGTTCTTTGAATAACTTAACCTGAGGAGTTTTAAAACAACTTCTCTTGGAAATATTTGCTAAATCCCAATAAGAATTTTTAAGTACCACTTGAGTATATTTATGTCCTTGCTAATTTTTCTTATATATTCAGTTGTAGATTATATTATATGTTGTTTCATTATATTTTTCTAGCAAGAAATTTATATAATTTTCTTGCAAGTTTTCTAGGTTTTGAGGTATTTTAATTGGATGTGTATGTTTTATGTTTTAATTAATATAAGTGGTGAAAATTCAAATCCTGAACAAGCCTTCACTTAATGATGGGGTAGAGAATATTTAAATGAAGAATATGTAAACAGACAGTTCAAAAAAGGACTTTTGGCAAATGTGTATATCAAGAAACATACTCACCCTACATCACACCAACATCTTAATGACTCCCCAGCCTGAACTTGGGAGCCTGGAACATGTCAGAGATAAGAAAGGAAAAGGCTTTATATTATTAAGGGAATCCAGAGAGTAGATATATCGTATAGAAAAATCAAGAATTGGCTTAATATTTTGAACTAGAATCTCAAAGAATGGGGAAAAAATCAGTTAAGTAGGTTTTTATCTCTTTTATAAGTGGGTATCAAATTTGCTTTTAAACCAGCTTAAAACTATAGCTATCTCTTTGGAAATTGCTGTTAAATGGAAATGCTGTGAAAATAACTACATACTTCCAGTGTGTATACACAGTTTAAATGTTTAATTTTGCTTTGGTAATTCTGTTCTGTAGAAAATCATGCTTAAATTGGTGCTTATTTTGCACCAAAAATTTTTTCACTCATCAGGAAAGTTTAGCTTGTTCTATATAGTTTGGTGAAAGAAAAACTTTAATTTGCTGTGACCTTCAAGTTTGTTGCTGGTTGAAGTTAAATATACATAAAACAGTAAATATGGAAACATCCCAACAGTCTTTCCCATAATGTGTATTTTTATGTTCTTGTCAATAATGACAACTTCTTAGTATTTCCCAAACTACTGTTTTAAACTTTAAATGTCACCTCATTTTTAAATTCTTAGTGAAGAAAATATTTCAGCATTCTTAAGCTTTGTAACATCTCCAACAAGCTTCTCATTAAAGTATGTTTCTTTAACAGGATTTGCTTTTCCTATAAACTATAAAGGAACGTTTTAGGTTAACAGATTTTGTAACTATTCCTCCTCTGTTCATTGATTGTTAGGTATGCTAAGTTTTAAATAATTTATTGGAATCATGTATTAAAGTGTTCCTATATCTAACCTTGCATATATGCCTGCTCTCTTCTGACTAAATATTCCCTATTAATAGTGAGAGTATTGAGTTTTCTTTATAGTAAGAAGCATATTTCCATAACACCAAGCGGACAATTTTAAAATTAATGACTTTATCCAGATTGATCTTGTTATACTTATTGGACTCCTTTACCCAAGAAACCAGAGACGTCCAGGCATTCAACTTCATAGTAGAAACACCAAAGAGTATCTTCTTTTTTTCAGCATGTTGTGTGTTGTGAATTATGGGTGTCCTGAAAATCAGTTATGATAAAACAAGCATGAATTATTTTTAAATTGCCCTCATTTAAGAAAACACAAAAGTTTTAAAATGGAGAAAGTATTGATAATACTTTTTTAATTTAAGAACTTATTCTGGCCAGCACCACGGCTCACTAAGCTAATCCTCCGCCTTGCGGCTCCGGCACACCAGGTTCTAGTCCGGGTCCCGGTCGGGGCGCCGGATTCTGTCCTGGTTGCCCCTCTTCCAGGCCAGCTCTCTGCTGTGGCCAGGGAGTGCAGTGGAGGATGGCCCAAGTCCTTGGGCCCTGCACCCCATGGGAGACCAGAAGCACCTGGCTCCTGCCATCGGATCGGCGCGGTGCGCCGGCCGCAGCGCGCCGGCTGTGGCGGCCATTGGAGGGTGAACCAACGGCAAAGGAAGACCTTTCTCTCTGTCTCTCTCTCTCACTGTCCACCCTGCCTGTCAAAAAAATAAAAAAAAATAAAAAAAAAACTTATTCCTGGGACCAGTGCTGAGGCATATTGAGTTAAGGCACCACCTGCAATGCCTAGGGTCACCAGCTTGAGTCCCAGTTGCTCCACTTCTGATCCCGTTCTCTGCTAATGCACCTAGCAAAACAGCCAAGGATGGCCCAAGTCCTTAGGTGTCTGCACCCATTTGGGACACCCTGAAGAAGCAGCTGGCTCCTAACTTTGGCTTGGCCCAGCCCCAGCTGTTGGAGCCATTTGGGGAGTGGACTAGCAGATAGATTTGTCTCTGTCTCTGTCTCTGGCCTCCCCTACCCCACTCCTCTCTCTCTCACTCTGCCTTTGAAATAAATAAAGATCTTTTTTTTTTTTAAAAAGTATTATTGTAGAGCCCCCTTAAACACTGAGTGACTCTAATAAAGTAAAGCTGTTAATTTATGAAACTCAGAATTGTAAACACTTTTGAGCCATGAATCTGTAGTCTTGAGTTGAAGTACTACTGCGGATTCAAACATATTAATCGTAAATATTTGGGATACACACACACAAACACAGTGAAATACGATAGGAAGCATGTATTTAAAAACATTTTACCACAACTGTCACCAAACAAGTTAATAACTTCAGAATTATTTTTTTAACCCTAAAATGATACCAGTGTCTTAGGATTAAGCTTATGGGGATGAAGGTGTAAACTGCCAAGTTTTACAAAATAGGCAATATTTCCTTTGTAGATGTCTGGAATACTCATAGTTCATAAAAGATTTCAGTGGAAGTTTCAAATTCTGTTTTTGAAGATATTAAAGATTATGTCTGTGTTTTTAGCAAAATAGTTAACCAGTAGGATGAGTCAAATTAATACTGTTTGCCTTTTCAAATTTTGTTCTAGCTTCTATGAAAGTCTTGAGGGCAGGCATTTGGCCTAGGGGTTAAGATACCCACATCCTGTATCAAGAGTCCCTAGGTTTGATACCCAGCTTCAGCTCCTGACTTCAGCTTCCTGCTAATGCAGACCCTAAGCGGCAGAGGTAACTGAGTTTAAGTAAGTGGGTTCAACTGATTGGGTTCCTGCCTCCCACATGGGAGACCTGTGTTGCGTTCCAGGCTTCTGACTGTTCTGGTTCTTTGAGAATTGAAACAGGAGATGGGAGCTCTCTGTGTGTCTCAAAAAATAATTTTAAAAAAATTTTAAGGGAAAGTACATTAGAATGTTTTAGAAATTCTGGATACAGTAACATCCTCAATTCAGTGTCATGACATTTAAAATGGCTAATATTAAATGTAAAGCAGTTGCATTTGCATTTTATTTATATTTTTAAGGAAATTTTTATTGTAAGGAGTTTTTTCTACCAATGAGCAAGTTATTGCTGCTGTCTATTGCTCCAGTTGGAGAGCATCTTGAATTCCCATCTGTTCAGAGGCCTCCCACGGTTTGATGCTTCTGACACCTTTCCATAAGAATAATGGATAATCTTGTACTACCAAAGCAAAGAGTACCAGACAGTCAAGTTAGAAATAACAAGGTATCTAGGGGCCGGCGCTGTGGCATAGTGGATGAAGCTGCCACCTGCGGTGCTGGCATCCTATATGGGTGCTGGTTCGAGACCTGGCTGCTCCACTTCCGATCCAGCTCTCTGCTATGGCCTGGGAAAGCAGTAGAAGATGGCCCAAGTCCTTGGGCCCCTGCGCCCATGTGGAAGACCCGGAAGAAGCTCCTGGCTTTGGATCAGCACAGCTCCAGTCATGCAGCCATCTGGGGAGTGAAACAGCAGATGGAAGACCTCTCTCTCTTTCTCTCTCTCTTTCTGCCTCTGTAAATGTGACTTTCAAGTAAAATAAATAACATCTTAAAAAAAAAAAGATATCTAGAAAGTCAACAAGGATTAATGAAGATGAAAATTATTTAGGGGTCAGTGCTGTGTTAAAGCCACAGAGCCAGCAACCCATATGGGTGCTGGTTCAAGTCCTGGTTGCTCCACTTCAGAAAAAGCTCCCTGCTATGCACCTGGGAAAGCAGTGGAGGATAGCCCAAGTGCTTGGGGCCCCAACACCCACATGGGAAACCTGTAAGAAGCTTCTGGCTCCTGGCTTCAGCCTGGCCCAGCCCCAGTCATCACAGCCATTTGGGAAGTGAACCAGTGGATGGAAGACCTGTCTCTGTCTGCCTCTATCTGTAACTCCGCCTCTCAAATAAATAAAATCTTTAAAAAGAAAAAAAATATATTTAGACTCAGTAAATCATGTAAATGACTCCAATGTTATGACTTTTGAAGTGCTTGTTTTAGAAAATAAGGTTTGGGGGGCCAGTGCTGTGGTATAGCGGGTAAAGCCGCCGCCTGCAGTGCCGGCATCCCATATGGGCACCAGTTCCAGACCCGGCTGCTCCACTTCCCATCCAGCTCTCTGCCATGGCCTGGGAAAGCAGTGGAGGTGGCCCAAGTCCCTGGGCCCCTACACCCGAATGGGAGACCTGGAGGGAGCTCCTGGCTCCTGGCTTCGGATTGGCACAGCTCCAGCCCTTGCAGCCAATTGGGGAGTGAACCAGCGGATGGAAGACCTCTCTCTCTGCCTCTCCTCTCTCTGTTTAACTCTGGATTTCAAATAAATAAATCTTTAAAAGAAAAAAGGGGTTTAAAATCAATTATTTAAGCATTTAACTTAAGGTAGAAAAAGAATGAAAAATAAAAGTAAAAAAAAAAATAGTGAAAATCAGTGAAATAGAAAAAAGTAAAAGTGAGGTCTTTTTAAATTTGTTTATTTATTACTTGAATGGCAAAGTGACAGGGAGACAGAGACAGAGAAATCTTCCATGCATTGGTTCACTTCCCCGGTAGCCACAATAGCTGGAGCTGGGCCAGGCTAAAGCCAAGAGCTAGAAACTTCTGGTCTCCCAAGTCAGTGGCAGGAACCCAAGTACTTGAGTCAACATTTGTGGCTTCCTGGGTGCATTAGCAGGGAGCTGGGTGGGAACAGTAGCCAGACTCAATCCAACATTCCCATACTGAATGTGTGCATGCCAAGCCAGCAGCTTAACCAGCTGCACTATGACACCTATCAAAAAGTGAGTTTTTGAAAATTCTAATACTAGAAAAACATGTAACAATACAAGAAAACCTCAGATCATTATCCCTCATGAACGTGGACACAAATATCCTCAGCAAAATGTTAGTCAATGGGCTCTAACAATACATTACATATACAGCTATTATTGTATACCATAACCAAGCAGAATTTGTTTTGGAACTGCAAGGCTGTTCAACTCAAGAGCTAATCAATATAATTCACCATATTAATGGACTAAAAATTATATTACCATCTCTGTTAATTCCAAAAAAAGACACCTGACAAAATTTAGCAACAATTCATAAAGTTAAAACTCTTAACAAATGAGAAATAGAAAATAATTTAACCCTTACAAAGGGCATCTACAAGAAAACCTATAGTCATTATCCTATTTACTGATGAAAAGTAGATGGTTCCTCCCTAACAGCAGCAGCAAGGCAAGAGTATTTCCTCTCCAAAATTCATGCATACTGGAGGTTCAATAAAGCATGAAAATGTGGGGGGAAAAACACATAGATTAGAAAAGGAGAAATAGCATTCTCTATATTCATAGAACTCATAATTATCTACATACAAAACCTCAAGAAATCAAGATTAAGAGTTAAGATGCGGGGGGTGGGAGGAAGTGCCACGGCTCACTAGGTTAATCCTCTGCCTGGGGCGCAGGTTCTATTCCTGGTTGCTCCTCTTCCAGTCCAGCTTTCTGCTGTGGCCTGGGAAGGCAGTGGAGAATGGCCCAAGTGCTTGGGCCCCTGCACCTGCATGGGAGACCAGGAAGAAGCATATAAGCATAGCTCTGGCCGTAGCAGCCACTTGGGGGATGAACCAACAGAAGGGAGACTTTTCTCTCTTTCTCTGTCACTGACTCTGTCAAAAAAAAAAAAAAAAAAGATGGGTCCAGCGATGTAGCGTAATGGGTAAAGCCTCAGCCTGCAGTGCTGGCATCCCACGTGGGCACCGGTTCTAGTCCCGGCTGCACCACTTCTGATCCAGCTTTCTTCTATGGCCTGGGAAAGCAGTAGAAGATGGCCCAAGTCCTTGGGCCCCTGCACCTGTATGGAGACCTGGAGGAAGCTCCTGGCTCCTGGCTTCGGATCAGCCCAGCTCTGGCCATTGCAGCCATTTGGGGAGTGAACCAGGGAAGGAAGAGCTCTCTCTCTTCCTCTATCTCTTCCTCTCTCTCTGCCCATTCTGTCTGTAACTCTGACTTTCAAATAAATAAATATTTTTTAAAAAGTTAAGATTAGTATAAAACATCATTTTCACTTCTCTATACAAACAGTGAACAATTAGAAATCATTCTTAAAGTATCCTTAATAAAAGTACCAAAATTCCAGGGCCAGCATTGTGACACAGCAGGTAAAGCCACCACCTGCAGTGCCAGCATCCGATATGAGTACTGATTCAAGTCCCGGCTGCTCCACTTCCAATCCAGCTCCCTGCTAATGCACCTGGGAAAACAGTGGATGATGGTCCAAGTCCTCGGGCTCCTGCACACACTTGGGAGACCCAGAAGAGGCTCCTGGCTTCAGATGGGCCCCAGTTCTGTCCATTGCAGCTATTTGGGTAGTGAACCAGTAGATGGAAGATCTCTCTCTCTCTGCCTCTGCCTCTCTCTAACTCTTCCTTTCAAATAAATAAATAAATCTCTGAAAAAAAAAGTACCAAAATTCCAGCAAAGCTTTTAGTAGAAATTGACAATGTTATTCTGAAATTTATACAGAAAAAGGAAAAAGTCAAAACAATTTTGGAAAAGTACAAAGTTGGAAAATTCACACTATCTCAAATCGTACTATGAAGTCACAGTTATTGAAACAGTGTTGTATTGGTGAAAAGATAAGCACATAGATAAATGGATTGGAGCCTGGAAATCGACCCACATGTATATAAGTAATTAATTTTTTATATAGATGCTTTCCCGGTAGATGCTGCTATGTTGATATTAGTTGGGTGTCCCTCAAAGGTTTGTGTGCTAACAAGTGTGTTCACAGAGTTTTATGTTAATGGAATTATATTAATAGTTAATGAATTAGGGGTTGAGGCCTAATCCAATTGTGGCATCTGAGAGGGGGGTGGAGGAGGCCGTTGGAAAGTAATTAGATTAAGACTATTTTTTTTTTGTTCTACTAAATACCATTGGTTGAACTCTTTAATTAACACACAATTAGGTGTTTAAATTTAACTGAAAAGTGATCCCTGTTAAATATAAGGGTGGGAATAAGAGAGGGAGGAGATGTACAGTTCGGCACATGCTCACTCGGACTTACCCCTAATAGAGCTAGAAACATGCCAGGGGATTCCAATTCAATCCCATCAAGGTGGCATGTACCAATGCCATCTTACTAGTCAAAGTGATCAGTTTCAGTTCATAATTGATCATAATGATAGGATTAAGTGTCAAAGGGAACACATAAACAAGACTAGTGTCTGCTAATAATAACTGATAGAACTAAAAAGGAGAGAACAACCCAACATGGGAAGTGGTATACACAGCAGACTCATAGAATGGAAGATGTCCTAAACAGCACTCTGGCCTCAGAATCAGCCCTTAAAGCATTAGGATCCTGCTAAAAAGTCCATGAGAGTCTCTCAGCCATGGAAAGCCAAGACACTGTGGCAAAAAAAAAAAAAATAAATAAATAAATAAATAAATAAATTACCTAAATGAAAGATCTCCGAGTGAGATCCCAGTGGAAAGAATGGGCCATCAAAGAAGGAGGTACCTTTCTCTGAAGGAAGGAGAGAACTTCCAATTTGAATATGGCCTTGTCTAAATAAGGTCGGAGTTTGTGAACTCAAGAGGCTTCCATAGCCTTGGCAGCTCATGACAGGAGCCTCTGGTGATTACTGACATCATAAATAAGAGTGTCAATTGTTAACAATGGGAGTCACTGTGCACTTACTCCCCATGTAGGATCTCTTTCCTTAGTGTGTTGTACTATGTGAATTAACGGTATAACTAGTACTCCAACAGTACTTAATACTTTATCTGTGTGGGTGCAAACTGTTGAAATCTTTACTTAGTATATGCCAAGTTGATCTTCTGTATATAAAGATAATTGAAAATGATTCTTGATGAGGAGTGGGATGGGAGAGGGAGCAGGAGATGGAAGGGTTGCAGGTGGGAGGGAGGTTAAGGGGGAAAAAAGCCACTATAATCCAAAAGTTGTACTTTTGAAATTTGTATTTATTAAATAAAAGTTAAAAAAAAAAAAAGAAAGTAATTAGTTAAGTCACTAGGTGGCATTTTCATGACCAAATCCTGGTAGTTTTAAAAACAGAGATATGTGGACATGGAGGACAAATGCTCTCCCTCTCTCTAACTCCTGGCTTGCCATGTGATTCTTCCTCTTGCACTTGTTCCACCATCCACTACCCTCATCAAACACTGAACCAATGGAACCACCGGATCTTGCATTGTGAATCTCCAAAACTACAAACTGAAATAAGCATTCCTTCATAAGCAATTTCTCCCAAGTAATTTTAAAAGTGACAGAAAGCTAATGTAGGTGTAAAGTCAATTAATTGGACAACGAATAGTTTTTCCAACATATATGCTGGAACAAGTAAATACTTATATGTGAAATCATGAACCAGTCATGCTGTGTATGTTATGCAAAAATTAACTCATAATGGATCATAGATGTAAAAGTAAAATTCTAAAACTATAAATTTTTAGGGGAAAGAAAAATACTTTGTGAGAATGGGTTAAATGTGACAGAAAGAATAATGCAAGAAGAAAAAATGATAACCTTGACTTTGTGAAAATTGAAAAGTTCTCTTCAAAATACATTGTTAAAAGAATGAAAAGGCAAGCCACAGGCCAAGAGAAAATTTCTCAAGTCATTTATCTGGCAAAGGACTTATACCCCAAATACATGTATATAAAGAACTCTCAAAATTCAGTAATAAGGAAACTAACCATCCAATTTTTGTCATTAAAATTATTTTTAATTATACATACTATGGAGTACAGTATAACTCAATATGTATACTGTATAATCAAATCAGAATATTATCCAATCATTTCTTTGCATTGGAAACCTTCAACCTTTTGTCCTCCAGTTCTTTACAAGATATGTAATAACTTGTTAGCAACAAAAATTTTTGTAAATGGGCAAGAGATTTGAATAAGAGCTTTATCAAAGGTGCTATGGCAAGTAGATGCTTATGGCTTAATATCATAAGTCTTTAGAGAAACTCAAAACCATCGTGCAATATTACTATACACCTATTGGAATGGCTAAAAAAAAAAAAAAGTACTGCCAATATGAAGTTCTGGTGAGAATATGGATCAACTGAAACTGTTATACATTACTAGCAAAATAGTACCTTTAAGAAAGTTTTGACAATTTCATTTTTTAGAAATACTTCTTCCTTCCTTCTTTCCTTTCTTTCGTTCATTCGTTCGTTCATTCTTTCTTGAGTTACAGAGGGAGAGATGGAGAGATTGTCTGCTGGTTCACTCCCCAAATGACTGCAACAGCCCGGACTGGGTCAGGCTGAATCCAGGAACCAGGAGCTGCTTCTGGGTCTCCCAAGTGGGTAGCAGAGGCCCAAATATTTAGGCAACTTCTGCTTCTTTTCCCAGGCATTTCCAAGGAGCTGGACTGTCAGTGGAGCAGTAAGGACACAAACTAGTGCCCTTATGGGATGCCAGCTTCTCAGGCAGTGGCTTTATCTGCTATGCCACAACACTAGCCCCTTGACAATTTGTTGAAAGATTAAAAATACAACTAGCCATACAACCCAGCAATCCCACTTAAGTATTTACCTGAGAGAAATTAAAACTTAAGTAATAGATTCATAGAACTCATATTAGTGCACACCAAATGATGTTGATTTTTTTCTTAAAGATTTTATTTTTATTTATCTGAAAGGCAGAGAGGGAATGATAGAGAAATCTTCCATCCATTGGTTTATTCCCCAATGGTCCAAACAGCTGGGATGGGCCAGACCAAAGCCAGGATCCAGATGCTTCATCCAGGTCTCCCATGTGGGTGCAGGGGCCCAATGACTTGAGCCATCTTTCACTGCTTTCCCATTTGATCACAAGTGGAGCAGCCAAGACTCGAACGGGCACCCATATGAGATGCCAGCTTAACTGGTTATGTCATAATGTGCGGGACCCCAAAAGATGTTGATTTTTAGCAAATGTAAAGCAATTACATATTTAAAAACAAACTCTGGATAAAAATTTTAAAACTTGAAGCTCCAAGGCTGGTGCCACGGCTCAATAGGCTAATCCTCCGCCTGCAGCACCAACACACCGGGTTCTAGTCCTGGTCAGGTTGCCGGATTCTGTCCCGGTCGCTCCTCTTCCAGGCCAGCTCTCTGCTGTGGCCAGGGAGTGCAGTGGAGGATGGCCCAAGTGCTTGGGCCCTGCACCCGCATGGGAGACCAGGAGAAGCACCTGGCTTCAGCAGTGCGCCGGCCGCAGCAGCCATTGGAGGGTGAACCAACGGTAAAGGAAGACCTTTCTCTCTGTCTCTCTCTCTCACTGTCCATTCTGCCTGTAAAAAAAAAAAAATGTTGAAGCTCCACTGTTAAATTATATCACACTTTTTATGAAGAATAATACAATCTTACACAAACTCTACCAGAAAATAAAGAAACATTTTTTTGTGGGAAAGTATAAACTTGATACTGAACATAGATGCAGAAATACACAAACACACACTCATATACACACATGCATACACCGAGTTAGCAAAAAGAATCCAGAAACTTACAAAAAGAATAGTTAATAAGATAGAGTTATCCTAGAATTGTATGGTTGGCTCAATTGTCAAAAATCAGTTGTTCACAGGATATAGAGTTTTAATTTTGTGAGATGAAAAATTTCTAGACATCTGTAACACAACAGTATAGATATTCATATGGTTAATGTCATTTAAAATGGATGAGGGTGGATTTTATATTTTTACCACAATTAAGAAAAAATTAAGTCTTGCATTAAACCCAGCAACAAATCATAATACGAGTGTATATGTATCATCATGAGAAGCAATATTAAAATTTACATTGAATTAAAAATCAGTGTAATTCACTTCATATGAGAAAGTTATAAAAGCACCTCAGGTACAGAAAAATTATTTGGCAAATTCAACAACTTTGTTTTTTAACAGCTTTATGAAATTCACAGAGAACTCCATATGTTTAATGTGCACAATTTGGTGAGTTTTAACATACATAAACACCCACAATACCATCACCACAAAGTAATAGACATATCTAGCACCTCCCAGAGTTTCCTAGAGTCTCTGCTTTTGTTTGTGTGATAAGAACAATTTTTTTAACTTTTATTTAATAAATATAAATTTCCAAAGTACAACTTTTGGATTATAGTGGCTTTTTCCCCCCATAACCTCCCTCCCACCGCAACCCTCCCATCTCCCGCTCCCTCTCCAATCCTTTGACATCAAGATTCATTATCAATTAACTTTATATACAGAAGATCAATTTAGTACCTACTAAGTAAAGATTTCAACAGTTTGCACCCACACAGATAAAAAAAGTATTAAGTACTGTTGGAGTACTAGTTATACCGTTAATTCACATAGTACAACACACTAAGGAAAGATCCTACATGGGGAGTAAGTGCACAGTGACTCCTGTTGTTGATTTAACAATTGACACTCTTATTTATGATGTCAGTAATCACCAGAGGCTCCTGTCATGAGCTGCCAAGGCTATGGAAGCCTCTTGAGTTCACAAACTCCGACCTTATTTAGACAAGGCCATATTCAAATTGGAAGTTCTCTCCTTCCTTCAGAGAAAGGTACCTCCTTCTTTGATGGCCCATTCATTCTTTCCACTGGGATCTCACTCACAGAGATCTTTCATTTAGATCAGGGTTTGTTTTTTGTTTTTTTGTTTTGTTTTGTTTTGTTGTTTTGTTTTGTTTTGTTTTGTTTGCCACAGTGTCTTGGCTTTCCATGCCTGAAATACTCTCATGGGTTTTAGCCAGATCTGATTGCCTTAAGGGCTGATTCTGAGGCTAGAATGCTGTTTAGGACATCTGCCATTCTATGAGTCTGCCGAGTATCCCACTTTACATGTTGGATCATTCTCTCCTTTTTAATTCTATCAGTTAGTATTAGCAGACACTAGTCTTATGATAAAAACAATTAACTACCTCTTTATAAATTTTGAAGTGTACCATACTGTGTTTTCAACTATAGGTACTATATTGTACACCAGCTCTCTAAAATTTATGCATCTATTTTTACTAAAATTTTATATCCAATAATCAACAACTCCCATTTCCCTGACAACCATTATTGTATCCTCTGCTTCTGCAAGTTTGACTGCTACAAATACCTCACGTAAATGGAATCATGTAATAATTGCCCTTCTGTGAATGGCTGATTTCATAGTTGTTTCAATAGCATCCATGTTGTCCCAAGTGGCAAAACTTTCTTTTTAACACAGTAATAGACCATATATGTATATATCACATTTTCTTTATCCACTTATCTGTCAATTAAAATTTGAGTTGTTGGGGCCAATGATGTGGCCCAGCAGTTCAATCTGTGGCTTGTGATGCTGGCATCCCATGTCACATTGCTATCCCATTTGAATCCCAGCTACTCTTCTTCTGATCCAGCTTCTTGCTAATATGCCTAGAAAAGCAGTAGAGATGAATCCCTGCTACCAATGTGGGATACCAGGAAGCAGTAACTTGGCTCCTGACTTTGACCTGGCCCAGACCTGGCTATGGTAGCCATTTGGGGAGTGAATCAGGACAGAATCAATCTCTCTCTCTCTCTCTCTCTTCTTCCCTCCCCTCCCACCTTTTAAATAAATAAATTAATCTTTAAAACTAAAAGGGGCTGGCACTGTGACACATCAGGTTAAGCCACCATCTGCAATGCCAGCATCCCATATGGGTCCCACTTCAAGTCCCAGTTTCTTCACTTCCAATTCATCTCACTGCTAATGCATTCGAGGAAGCAGCAGAAGATGTCCCAAGTAGTTGGGCCCCTGCAGCCATGTGAGAGACCTGGATGGAGTTCCAGGCTCCTGGACTTGGCCTTGGCCCAACCTTAGCTGCTCTGACCATTCGAGAAGTGAACCAACAAATAGAAGATCTCTCTCTGTCTAAACTTTTATCTCTGTAACTCTTCCTTTCAAATAAATAAATAGATAGTTAAAAACCAATGATCCACAAAGAAAATTAAGAAAGCAATTCCATTTACAATAACATCAAAAAAGCATAAAATGTTTAGGAATAAACTTAAACAAGTAAGTGATAGACTTACACCCTGGAAACTACAAAACATTGGCAAAAGAAATTCAGAGTCACAAATAAATGGGAAGACATCCCAGGTTCATAAATTGGTAGCTTAATATTGTGTAACTGTTTATGCTACCCAAAATGACCTACAGATTCAAGACTCTTTATCAAAATCCCAATGGCATTTTTACAAAATTAGAACAAAAATTTTTTATTTAAATTATATAAGCTGCATATGTTTCATATATATAGATTTAGGAACTTAATGGTACTTCCCCACCCCATACTCCCGCCCATACTCCAATCCTTCCTCCCCATCCCATTCATAATTTTTATAATTATCTATTTTCAGTATTCTTAATCATCATATATAGTTAACCCTACTCTAAGTAAAAGTGTTCAACAAATAGTATGAAAAGAAAGAAAGAAAAAACACTGTACCTCAATGAAAGAGACAAGAGATATAAACAATCATCAATTCTCAAAATGTCTATTTCATTCCAATACATTACATTTCAGGTACTCAATTAGTTAACTTGGGTCAGGAAAAATATAAGATATCTGTCTTTTGGGGACTCACTTATTTCACTAAGTATAATGATTTCCAGTTGCGACCATCTTGCTACAAAAGACAGGATTTCATTTTTCTTTTACAGCTGAGTAGTATTGTATAGTGTATATATATTATAATTTCTTTATCCAGTCAATAGTTGATGGACATCTGGGTTGATTCAATAACTTTGCTAAAGTGAATTGTGCTGCAATGAACATGGGGTTACAGTTAATTCTTTTATATACTGATTTCTTTTGGTTTGGGTAAATTCCCAGGTGTGGGATGGATGGATCATATGGTAGGTCTATATTCAAATTTCTGAGGTATCTTCATACTGTCTTCCACAGTGGTTGCACCAGTTTACATTCTACCAACAGTGGACCAGGGTACCTTTTTCCCCACATCCTTGCCAGCATTTGTCATTTGTTGATTTCTGTATGAGAGCCATTCTAACTGGAGTGAGGTGAAACTTCATTGCAGTTTTGATTCACATTTCCCAAATGGTTAACGATCCTGAGCATTTTCTTAAGTGTCTGTTGGCCATTTGAATTTCCTCTCTTGAAAAGTGCCTAGAACTTTAAAGAACAAAAATTTAAAGGGGGGGGGGGCGGTGCTGTGGTGTAGTGAGTAAAGCCACAGCCTGCAGTGCTAATATCCCACATGGGCGCTGGTTCGAGACCCGGCTGCTCCACTTCCCATCCAGCTCTCTGCCATGGCCTGGGAAAGCAGTGGAAGATGGCCTTGGGCCCCTGCACCCACGTGGAAGACCCGGAAGAAGCTCCTGGCTGCTGGCTTCAGATCAGCTCAGCTCTTGCCGTTGAGGCCATCTGGGGAGTGAACCAGTGGATGGAAGATATCTCTCTCTCTGCCTCTGCTTTTCTCTCTGTGTAACTCTGACTTTCAGGTAAATAAATAGATCTTGAAAAAAACAAAAATTTTTAAAAATCCAGAACAACAACAACAAAAAAATCTTAAAATTGACATGGAACCACAAAAGACCAGAATAGCCACCGCCTGCAGTGCCAGCATCCCATATGGGTGCCAGTTCGAGTCCTGGCTGCTCCACTTGCCATCCAGCTCTCTGCTATGGCCCAGGAAAGCAGTAGATGGCCCAAATCCTTGGGCCCCTGCACCCACATGGGAGACCCAGAAGAAGCTCCTGGCTCCTGGGGTCATCTTCCACTGCTTTCCCAGGTGAATTAACAAGGAGATAAATCGAAAGTGGAAAAACACACAGTGTATTACAAAGCTTCAGTGTTTGAAACAGTATGGTAGTGGCATAAAGATGGACATGTAAGTCCAACTGAACAGAATAGAGACCAGAAATAAATCCATATATTTACCGTTAACTACTCTTCAACAAAAATGCCAACAACACACGTTGGAAAAAGGATAATCTCTTCAACAAATGATTTGAGACAGTTGGATATCTGCATGCAAACAAATGAAATTGGATTACATTATATCATATACAAACAATAATTCAAAATGGATTAAAACCTAAACATAAAGCCTAATGCTATAAAACTCCCAAAAGAAAACCAAGGAAAATCTTCATCATATTGATCTTGGCAATGATTTTTTTTTTTTAATTTTTTAATTTCTTATTTATTTGAAAGGCAGAGTTACAATGCAAGGAGTAGAGGGAGAGAGAGAGGGAGAGAGAGAGAATATTTCCATCCCCTGATTCACTTGCTAAGCAGCTGCAACAGCAGGGGCTGGGCCAGGCAAAAGTTAGGATCCTGGAGCTTCTCCCAGGCCTCCCACCTGGGTGCAGAAGCCCAAGCACTGGGGCCATCTTCCGCTGTCTTCCCAGGTGCATTCACAAGGAGCTGACTCAAAAATGGAGCAGCTCGCCAGGTCTTGAGTAAACATCCATACAGATTGCCAGTGTTGCAGGTAGAGGCTTCACCTGCTACACCACAACTCCAAGCCCCTTGGCAATGATTTCTTGAATATCACACAAAAAGCACAGACAACAAAAGCAAAAGCAGACAAATGAGGTTACATCAGACTGAGAAGCTTCCGCCTTGCGAAAGTAGCAACAAAATGAAGTCAACCCATGAAATAGATGAAAGTATTTACAAACTGCGTGTCTGATAAGGGATTAATTCCCCAAATCTACAACTCCATGGTGAGAGAGAGAGAGAGAGAGCACGCCAAAACCAAAGAAACCATTTTTTTAAATGAGTGAAGGGCGTGAAGAGTATTTCTTCAAAGAGGCCATATAGGTGGCCAAGAAGTATATGAAAAGATGCTCAACATCACCTTTGAAGATAAAACTCACTGAACTGAAATTAAGAGGACCTTTCCCAAATGCCTCCCCCTCTCCTCTGCTAATTGTTTCCCCGCGTAATTGTGCATAGGGAAGCACTCACTCAACGTGACCATCTCACCAGTGTGTACTGTACATGAATGTGGGAAAAGTCACTTTGGAAGAAGGTGTATCAGGTTTTTTGAGTCTAGTTTATGGCAGAAACGGCCATGTGGCTGCACGACACGAGGATTTTGTAATACACTGCTATTTCTGACCTCAGTTTTGTCAGAAATGGGAGGGAAAAGCCCTCTTCCCCTCTGTTTGATTTCAGAGGTATGCCTTGGAGATACTGCGAGGAGGGGGGAGGTCGCACTGGGGAGGATGCTGGGGAGAGAGTTCTGACCTCTCTCCAGCTGTGAGCACAGTGAGTCAGCTGAGCTCTTCGACTCTAACCTTTAGTGAACCTGGTAGGGGTGGAAAAGGAATGTCTCTGCGTACTGTAACCTTGCAGTAGGGATGCAGCGTCTTCGGTGTGCTAAAAACACACCTCACCTTTGCATAGTTAAGAACCTCATTTAGAAAGGACCCCAGCTGCCCAATATCTATGTTCCTTTCCACAGTTGCCCACATAGGATTGTATGTAGTGAACATACCAGATCATAAAGTCATTGTCATTACAGTGTACTTTATTACTGGGTCTCTGATGACTGTCTTGTAATATAATTTGATACCACTGACACATTATACTTGTAAGAGAACATCTTTCCCAGAGTGCCTCAGACCTTATTGCTTTAAAGAATTATGATAATGTTTTCATTACTTTTATTATTTTAATGATTTAGTAAAGTGACTGAATCTGGTAGACTCTTGGGGGTATGTGCGTGATGTTTTTATCAAACTGTACTATTTGTGAATGGACTGCCTTGCAATATGAATGTTAATGTAATGTGTAAAGGGAGATTAAAGAGTTTGACTGATAAAAAAAAAAAAAAAAAAGAGGACCTTTCCCAATCAGATAAAGGATGTCTATGGAAAACCACAGTTAACATCATACCTTATGGTGAAATGAGGCTTTCTCCTCAAAATTGGGAAATTGCAAAAACAGGCAGGCTCACCACTTCTATTCGACATTATGCTGGAGGTTATAGACAAGAAAGAAAAAGAAAAGGCTTAAGGACTATAAAGGAAAATAGAATTGTATGTGTTCTGGCTTTGAGCAATTTGAATATCACGTGCTTGAGGTCAGTGTATCCTCTCTCTTCTCCTTCAAATAATATGCCTAAAAATATATTAATCTCTATACATTTTCTCACAGCTCACTGAGGATTTTTCACTTCTAATTCATTCTCTAATGTTTCACTAATTTCCATTATTACATATTAAACTTCACTAATCTTTACTATCTGATTTGATGTTAATCCCATGCATTTTACTTTTTAATCTTACACTATCTTTTCTTATCTCCAAATACACTTTGGAAATTTTATGTTTTCTGTGTCTCTAACTTGGAATATATGACATACAGTTTTGCTATTTTTTTTTATTTGACAGAGTTAGTGAGAGAGAGACAGAGAGAAAGGTCTTCCTTCCGTTGGTTCACCCCCCCAAATGGCTGCTATGGCTGGAGCTATGCTGATCCGAAGCCAGGAACCAGGTGCTTCCTCCTGGTCTCCCATGCGGGTGCAGGGGCCAAGCACTTGGGCCATCCTCCACTGCACTCCCGGGCCACAGCAGAGAGCTGGACTGGAAGAGGAGCAACCAGGACTAGAACCCGGCACCCATATGGGGTGCTGGTGCCACAGGCGGAGGATTAACCAAGTAAGCCACGGCACTGGACCCCCGCTATTTTAATGTCCTTAACTGCTAATTATGATGTCTATATGAGTTCTAAGTTGGTTTTGATTACTTGATAAATCTTGCCATTAGGGATCATGTTTTCTTTCCAGTATTTGTACCAGATAATTTTGATTGGATGCGAGACACCTGAGCAAGAGTGTGGGATTTAGGCAAGAGGAGAGCAGAGGAATAGCGGCTGAGAGTCTACAACAGTTTACTCTGATGAGCTTGTTTGTCAGAGGATATTCCAGGAGGGATTATTGTACAACATCATACTCAGAGGGGATCAGACAACCAGTCAACCAATGAAGGCTGCAGGAGACAAGACTGGGCCAGAGTTTTAAATGTGATGTGAAGCTGTGCTGTGCTCCCCAGAGGACCACCGAGTGTGAGGAAGGTGATCTCACCCTTTGGCACATGCTCCCGCTCTCATGATGCTGTCTCCTGTGTGGATGCAGTTGGAGAGGCCCTTGCAAGGACCGGCACTGCACTGTTTGGATTTCCAGCCTCCAAAACCGTTTGACTGAAACGCTAGAGGCCAAGTGGGGACAGCATGGAGAAGAGGAGGAGATGGGTGGTGAGGACCAGCTGGCAACTCCACTGGGGGTGCTGTTGCCTCGCTGAGCTGTACTCAGAGACGACATACCGGCTGGTTAGTTGATTCATATCACCCGGACTGTCCTTTTTATCCAGAAGAGCAGCATGAGGGACGGGCACGTACACCTTTCCACGTGGGAGTTTGGGCGACTGTACGAAGAACAGACAGCATCTTCTCTGTCTGGGTGGTTCCTCGTTCAGTGTGGGCTCCACTGATTGTGGTGCTGTGGGCCCTCTAAGAAATTGGGAACCCTCTGAGAGCACACCTTTGGTTGCCTTCTCCCAAACAGCTGAGTGGTTAATGTTCCTGGAGTCCAACTAACTAAGCAGCCAACCCATGACCACGGTAGCCCTCCTT